>NC_012878.2:37771848-38467864 GCF_000003195.3 Sorghum bicolor
GAACGTTGGTAACATATGTGGACAGATAAACCATGCTTCCTTGTGCATTCTAACACCTTTCGCAAATCGGCAAGATGCTTTCTGAAGTCTCCAGACTTAACCACCACATCATCAATATAAATTTCCACCAGCTTGCTGATGAACTCATGAAATATAAAATTCATAGCCCTCTGATAGGTAGCACCAGCATTTTTCAAGCCAAAGGTCATGACTATCCATTCAAACAACCCAACATGACCAGGACATCTAAATGCAGTCTTTGGAATATCTTCTTCAGCCATGAATATTTGATTGTATCCTGCATTGCCATCCATAAAGCTAATAATCCGATGCCCAGCCGCAGCATCAACTAGCAGATCCGCAACTGGCATTGGGTAGCCATCCATCGGTGTAGCTTTATTAAGATTCCTGAAATCAATGCAAACCCGAAGCTTCCCATTTTTCTTGTAGACTGGAACAACATTGGAAATCCACTCGGCATATCGACACTGCTGAATAAATTTAGCTTCAATAAGTTTGGTTATTTCAGCCTTGATATCAGAAAGAATATTAGGATTACATCGGCGAGCTGGCTGTTGATGTGGCCGAAATCCAGACTTGATAGGCAACCGATGTTCAACAATCGATCGGTCCAAACCACGCATCTCAGTATAATCCCAAGCAAAGCAATCTTTATATTCTTTTAACAAATCGGTTAATTGCTGCTTACACTCAAAATTTAACTTAGCACTAATAAAAGTAGGTCTAGGCTTATCACCACTACCTATATCTACTTCTATCAAATCATCGGCCGATGTGAATCCCTGGCCCAATTTTCCATCATCGGCGAACCTATCCATTAAAAACCTTCATCAGAACCGACTGCTTGGATCGGTGGAATTTCATAATCGGCAACTTTGAGAAAATCCTTCTCCCAAATCTCTCCCGAGATACACCTAGTCCGTTCATAAGTGTCTGCTTCTGCCGATGCGATGACATAAGAAGAATCTCCCGGGACAATCTCAATCTTGTCACCTACCCACTGGACCAAGCACTGGTGCATTGTAGATGGGATGCAACAATTGGCAGGAATCCAATCTATTCCGAACAGCAAGGTATGAGCACCTTTTCTGCTGATCACGAAGAAAGTCATCCGCAAGGTTTTGCTGCCGATGGTCAACTCGACGCATATTGCCCCCTTAATCGGAGACACGTTTCCCTCGAAGTCCTTTAACATCATATCGGTCTTGGTCAAATCTTGATCCCCTTTTCCAAGCTTCCGATATACTGCGTACGGCATGATGTTGATAGCGGCTCCACCATCAATTAATATCTTGGTCATTGGCTGACCATCAACCCTTCCTTTGACAAACAAAGCTTTGAGATGCTGCCTTTCATTGTCGGCACGCTTTTCAAAGATAGCCGTCATCGGATCCAGAGCCAACTGAGCTTTCTGGCCGTCATCGGATCCAGAGCCAACTGAGCTATCTGGACAGCGCAAGGAATTCCATCGGCAACATAAATACCATGTTGACATCTACTAATGGCCCTTTCCCCTTAGGATCTAATCGTTGCTGATCCCCAGATTGGCCAGAGTTCTTGCCCTTGCTTAGCTCTTCTCGTCTTTCGCGCTGCAGTCTTCTTTTCTGTTTTTTAGTCAACCCCTCCAGACACCATGAGGGAAGTGGTGACTGCCTTTCCGATGGACGACGATATTCCCTTGACTCCATCCGATGAGTATTAGCATCTCTGCAAAATATGAATTCATCGGGAACACATGCATTAGCCATCTCTTCAAGCTCTCCTGGTTCCTAGGAAAATATTCAACACAATCACCAAGCCTATCGTGCACACTAAGCCTGCCCCCCAGCCGATCATGAACGGACGCTCTCCCCCTAATCGGCCCATTAAATCTTTGATCATCATTTTGATAGCGCCGATCGGATCTATCATACTGATCATATCCATTGCACTTAGGGCAATCTCTAACAGTGGGCAACTTGATGTTCTGCTCCCAGCAATGGATAAAGAACGGGGAGTTCCAGTGATCCTTGTGCCGATTCCACTCCTGTCAGCGTCTTTCTTCTTCCCAATGATAATCTTCATGCTGGCGCCGATACCGATCCTCATGTTGCTGCCAACTTTGCCAAGGCCTTCTATGAGTTATCACAATACCATATCGGGGGGGCCTTCTCGAGTTAGTTCCCTCCTGGATCAAGCCTTTTCTTTTTGCGTCGGCAGTAGTGATCTGATGCTGAGGATCCACCGATGCACTTCTTTCAGCTGCTTCCGATGTCAAGACCTTGGCCTTTCCCTTAGCATCCAGCATATTTGTTGGGAAAGGATGTTGATCAATCTTC
Organism: Sorghum bicolor; assembly: GCF_000003195.3. Taxonomy (NCBI): domain Eukaryota; kingdom Viridiplantae; phylum Streptophyta; class Magnoliopsida; order Poales; family Poaceae; genus Sorghum; species Sorghum bicolor. The sequence goes on from NC_012878.2 coordinate 37,774,188, forward strand.
ATCGGCTTCTGAGTTTTGGAGCTGTCAAATTTGATCCTCCCATATTCTATAGTCGATTGTAGCTGTTGTCTAAAAACTTTGCACTCATTGGTGCTGTGAGAAGTTGCATTGTGCCATTTGCAGTACTTCATCTTCTTTAATTCTTCAGCCGATGGGATTACATGATTGGGTGACAATATGATCTGACCTTCCTAAAGTAGAAAGTCAAATATCCTATCGGCTTTGGTGATATCAAATGTGAACTTCTCTGGCTCTTTATGCCCAAAAGGACAAGACATTAGCTTCTTGTTCTTTACCCACTCTGCCAAGCCGATGACTGGCTCCTCATCAAAATCTGAGCTTGCTGCCTCGTCAACAAACGACACCTTTTTGTTTCAAGCGCTATTGGGTTCAAAGGGTTTGATATCATGGTCGGAAATCCTCTGGACCAAGTGGCTCAGGCTCTCGAACTATTGAGAAGCATATTTGTCCCTTATATGTGGCAACAAACCCTGGAAAGGCAAATTGGCTAGCTGCCGATCATCCAAAACCAGACTATAGCACTTGTTCTTAACTTCCCGTAATCTCTGTACAAAACTTTCAACCGATTCATCATTTCGCTGTTTCAATCTGACCAAATCGGTAATCTTCTTCTCATGGACTCCAGAAAAGAAGTACTTGTGGAACTGCTTCTCCAGATCGGCCCAAGTAATCACTGAATTAGGAGGCAATGATATAAACCAAGTGAAAGCCGATCCAGATAACGATGATGAAAACAGTCGAACCCTCAATTCATCCCTATTAGCAGCTTCTCCACATTGGATGATAAACCTATTGACATGCTCCATGGTTGATGTATCATCCTGTCCAGAAAATTAAGTGAAATCTGGCACCTTATACCGATTTTGGAAGTGGAATCAAATCGTATGCAGGAGGATACGGTGTCCGATAAGAGTAAGTGTTGACTTTGGGTTTTATCCCAAATTGGTCTCTCATTACTTCAGCAATCTTATCGGCCCAATAAGCATTGGCATCTTGCCGATGAGGCGGTTGCGGATCTGGTACCTATTGATACACTTCCACGTGTCTATGTGGTGCACGATCTGCATGGAACATTGGGTTAATCATTTGACCACCAACCTGTTGTCCAAGATTCATCGGGTGGTTGGTCATCCCTTGATTATGGAACCCAGGTTGGATCTGGCCTTGTTGAAACCCTGTAGCCTGATGATTCTGTTGGGGCATCTGTGGAAAGACTTGCTGCCCAGGCCATCTACTATTAGCATTCCTCGGCATGGGTCCTGCCGATGACTGGAAATTGGGCATCATCATTGAATTGACATACCCTGGCTGAGTCATAAACCTCTGTTGTGTCGGCATTGAATCTGCCGATGCATTAGGCATCTGGAACATTGGAGCTTAAGAATTCCCATTGTAAGTTCTGGTAGCAGTAGTTGTAGTATACTCGGGACTCTGATTCATCGGCATATTTGGAGGTGCCGATGCCATAGGAGCTTTGCCTCTCATATCAGCTGTTTGAGATGTACTAGGTGTCTTCAACATGAACTCTGGGGGCATACCAAAACCCCACCAGTTAGGAGGAACAGATCCCGACATTGCCGATGCCAGTAGGTCTATAGTGAGCTTGATCGACTCATCTGATGTTGATGGATTGGCTGACATTGGCGTGGATTGCGCGTTAGCGACTCCTAACGTACTTGGAGGGACAGCCATTTCTGCGCCTGCAGTGGCTGTTGCAGCCGATAGGGCTGTGACAACTGGTGACCCTGGCTGATGATGGGAAGGACCAACATAATTTGGTGGCAATTGTCCTTCTTTGAATGTTCTAGCCACAACATTGAAAACCATATTGGACAGCACACCAGCTTGATTGATCAAGGCACGGTTAATAGCACTATCAACCATGTCTTGAAGTTTACCAGGATTGGCTTCAAAAGTAACCTGCCGAGGCATCGGCAGTGCTTCCTTCTGGATCACCTTGCCACTCCTGTTTATACTGAATGACTTGAGACATTGTTGCTTGTAATCCTCCATGGCCTTTGCAATAGCTTGCTTCTGCTCATCTTTGAGATTAGCGTCCGTCACGGGGATGACATTCTCCAAATCGAAATCGCTCGATTCAAACGTTAAGGCGTGCCAGCCGATTTGACCTTACTATCGGCAAAGGTGATAACTCGAATACTTTGGTCCCGACAACAGCGATGCGCCCGAATGTCACGGCCAAGAGGTATTCACGCGGAACTCAAGAATACGCCGAGCTTAAGTCGACGAACTCCTAAGAACTCGTAATAAAAAGGAAAAATATGACGAAGTCGTCGAAAAAGTAGATGCTGGAATATGAGTAAAAACTTGTGCTTGATTGATTGATAGATTTATTATTACAAGGCCCTAGGGTCTACATTTATGCCCTGCTCAAACAGCTACAATCAGACACGACTAGGACTCGAATTCCAAATTAAGCAGATTCCGTATACAAAACGATTTAAATAGCTAAGGAAAACACAAAACTATCCTCCCGTGACAAACTGGGACACCACCATGGACCAATCGGCAACCTTCATGTTCTTCTTCCGAGTCATTGGCAGACTCCTCATCGTAGCCATCGACAAGGGCTAACGCTGACCATCGGCATGAACGCCTCACCACTCATGGACTTAGTCACATTCAGCTGTCCCTTCATCGGCAACCACCCACATCGGCAACTCCCCTGCAGATCAGTCACTGTTGCCCTGTCTTGCCGATCTACACTCTACCGATCCTGGGTACGTGTCCAAAAACGGTGTCAACACATGCCCCCCAATTTCGGAGTATAAAATCATTAATGCTCCGAAGTTCTCTGCAGTAATGATGCCTTTCCGCAATTAACCTTCTCAATTTGGTAACCGACCGTTGAAATCGAACAACTCTAGCCTGATTCTTCCGCAGATTCCTCGAATTCCTCAACCCCCCAAACTGGACATCTCCACTATATTTGCCCATCGGCAATACTACTGTTAGAAGGAGCTGCCGATGGACCGACCAGGAAATCCCGCACAGTGAAATATCTCCAGATTATGACCGCTTCCTGTCAAATCACCTGTGCAATCCCTTGATTACCGTGTGAACAGTTACCATATCTACCTGAGCACCCTCAGATTTCACGGATGCGGCAAAGAGATATGTCAGATCTGCCCCTGCCCGTTTTGTCCTATAAATACTTCCTTCTCAAGTACTCCTTCTTCATCTGTCATTCTACAACCCCAAAATCCACTTCCTTGGCGGCGGTACTGTTCGAGGACTCCAAGAATTCTAGCAAGAACTTCGTCCAACAACCCTCGAGTTTTCGATCTTCTTCCCTGCGAGAAAATGGCCATCAACTTCATCGTGCCTGAGGTCAGTTCTACTTCTCTCCTGTATTTTCACTGCACTCCTGTCCATCCGCAACTCATCTTACTGAATACTTGTTTCTTTCTTTTGCTCTTCTTTTTACCCCCAAAAACTTCTAGGATCTGTCCAATAGAATCGTCATCCCTAACGATCAACCACACCTCCAATGTCATCGGCAGACTCCTCATCGTAGCCATCGACAAGGGCTAACGCTGACCATCGGCATGAACGCGTCACCACTCATGGACTTAGTCACATTCAGCTGTACCTTCATTGGCAACCACCCTCATTGGCAACTCCCCGCAGACCAGTCACTGTTGCCCTATCTTGCCGATCTACACTCTACCGATCCTGGGTACTTGTCCAAAAACGGTGTCAACAATAGAACTCATAGGTAATGTTGGAGGTTTTCCCACTGCTGAAGAAATTCACTGGTATAGCTCTCGAGGTGATAATTGCCATCATCAGATCATGGTCCTTATTGAGGGCATCATCAAAGGGGAGGAAAGTGAGCGGGAATCTGGTTTTTAGATCCTCATAAGGCATCCATGCCCGCTGGTCTTTGGCTAGACCCTCATAGAGAGTTTGGAAGAATCAGCTGACCTGGTCTTCGTTACCACCAGTACCAGGTAGGACTATGGCAGCCTCACCATAGTTCAAAGGGGAGCGAGTTGCCAATTCTTCGTCATCCAGTTCATAATCTTCAGCTATGTCTCTGGGAAAGCGCTGTGCAAAAAGGTTGAACCCCAGGCGCTTATGCATATGAACACCGAGCCACATATTGATGAACCACCAGGGACCTCCCAAGTTGCCGATGGGTTGGCCTAGCAGGAGTTTCTCAGCTACCTGATGGAGAAGGTGATAGACAGAACCAAGCAAATATCGGCCAAGAGGAAATCGGCCGCCATCGGCTAGTCTTTCTACTGCCGATAGATAGACAGAGGTTGGCCCTACCGATCGGCCACAGAAGACGAACTTATCTAACCACATATTCAGAAAAATAGCATGTTCCCTCTGTCCGATTGGCCCTATTTTTCGGTATTTCTGGATGTATCCTGACCAACCGCCTATGTTGCGGGTTTCTACTTTGCGCTCGGGTTTGCGGTCATATAGATGGTTATCATCGGCAGATGATATGTCCAAACCAGTAAGCATCAGCACATCGGCTAAGGTGGGGGATGCAGGACCATGGCTGAATACAAAAGCATTGAGGGTGTCAGACCAGAAGTATGAAGCAGCTATCAACAGTGATTCATTCCTCTCCATATCGGCAATGGATAACCTAATGCATTGGTCTAATTTTCGCTCGCCCCATCGGACTTCGTTCGAGTTGCCGATTCTCAGGAACCAATCTTTCCACCCCTTGGCAGAACTAGGCCAGGAGCAAAAAGTATCTTTCCACATGTCTAAAGAAAAGTTCTTGACTCTAAATGGGATCCTATTTGTCTCTGCATTTATCAAATCAGTGGGATCTGGATTTCCCAATGGGCCAAGACACTAAAAGTGGGGTTGATCAGTAGGAATCACAATCTTATCAGCCAACTCCTAAAAGGGTTGAAGGTTGGAAGAACGGAAAAGGAAACAAAGAAGAAAAAACGTACTCAGTAAATAGATTCACGGATGAATAGGAGTACAATAAAAGTATAAAGAAGAAAGGGGGTGATTGAGTTAACCTCAGGGACGATGAAGTTGATGGCCATTTTCTCTCAAAAAGAGAAAAAACTCAAAGACCCGGAAGATTGTCGAAGGAGATCCTTGATCGGAGTTCTTGAAGTTCTTGAGTAGTGCCGCCGTCAGAAAGGTGGGTATGAGGCTGTAGAATGACAAGATGGAAGAAGAGTATCGGAGAAGGAAGTACTTATAGGATAAAGAGGGCAGACGCAAATCTAACATATCTCTTTGCCCAATCTGTGAAATCCGAGGGTGTTCAGGTGGATATGGTAACTATTCGCACAATAATCAATGGATTGCGCAGGTCATTTTACAGCAAGCGGTCATGATTTTGGAGATATCTTACTGTGCAAGATCTCCTAGTCGGTTCATCGACAGTCCTTTCTAATGGAAATGTTGCCGATGAAAGTATTCTGGGGAGGTTCGGTTCGAGAAGTTGAGAAATTCGAGGAACCTGCAGGAGGATCAGGCTGAGGTTGTTCAGATTTGGTGATTGATTACCAAATTGGGATAAGTAATTGTGGAAAGGCGTCCTTACTGAAGAGAATTTCGGAGCATTAATGATTTTATACTCCAAAATTGGGGCGCATGTGTTGACACCATTTTTGGACACTATTTTTGGATGCGCACCTGGAGTTAATGAAGTGTAGATCGGCAGGCGGAAAAATGGTGACTAGTCTACAGGATAGTTGCCGATGAGGGTTAGTGCCGATGGGAAAATGGCAGGATATGACTAAGTCCAGGAGTGGTGATGGGTTCGTGCTGATGACTAGTATTGATGGCTGCCGATGGCTATGAAAGGTAGTCAGCCGATGGTTATGAAGAAAAGCACAGGGGTTGCCGATTGACTTGTGATGATGTACCGATCGGTTGTGGAAGATAATTTAATGCTTTCCATAGTTATTAGAGTTTGTTTTGTATACGGATTTTGTTTAATATGGAGTTCGAGTCCTAGTCGTGTCTGGTTTTAGCACTTTGGGACAGGGTATAAATTTAGACCCGTGGCAATGTAATGATATATCTATCAATCAATCAAACACAAGTTCTTACACATATTTTAGCATCTACTTTTCAATGACTTATCTTATTTTCTTTTTACTACGAGTTCATAAGGATTCTTCGAGTCAATCTCGATGAATTCTCGAGTTCCGCGTGAACACCTCTTGGCCGTGACATCCGGGCACATCGCTATTGTCGGGACCAAAGTGTTTGAGTTACCACCTTTGTCGGTTGTAAGGTCAAATCAGCTGGCACGCCTTAACGTTTGAATTGGGTATTTGCCCTTTGTGTTTGCAGATCAGCTTTTGCATCAACACCTATTCTTCTGGCCCACGAGGCGCTAGGGAAGGGCCCGTGGAGCGTCAAGCTCAGCTCCACAAACCAGCAGGGGAACGTCACGACCCCCTGTTCCGCCCCGGTCAATGGGCAAAGCGCGGCTCCCGTCTCCTCCTTAGAAGAGGGACCAGGGGACCTCGACTTCTCGTTGCCCTCCTCCTGCAAGCGGACAGATGGCAGCTGCGCCTTCTGAGCTCGCTTATGGGTTCAGGAGCACAGCCGCCACGTATGCCTCTTCTGCGAGCACTTCTTTAAGTGCGTATGCGGACCTCCCGGGGCATCACCTGAGGTCTGCTCTGGACCTCATCACGACACCACCCGTTTCATCATACCCCGAGGATCCCACCTCGGGGGAAGACGAATGGGCTGGCGCTGATTTTTCCGGTTGTGGCGACCCGGAAACTTTCATGCATTTCCTTGAGGCTAGCAACTACTGCCTCGGCTACTCCAGCTCTGACGATGACGGCTATGACCCATCGCGTGAGTGCTTCAACCTCAAAGTTGGAGGAGCATCCCCTGATGCCCAAGGTGGCGCAGGACCCTTTGAGCAGTAGAACGCAACTCCACCTTCCAACACGACTCCCGGAAGCCATCCTATAGCGCGCGGGGCCACGTCAGCCCATGCAGAGGTTTGACACCCTGACCTTGAGCAGCTCGACGAGCTAGAGGCCAGGCTCGAAGAAGAGCGTGTACGCCTCCAGCAACTGCACGAGACCCTAGTGCAGGACCAGTCCGCCCAGGGGGATGGAGGCATGGCTAGACGCCGTGCCCAGAACGTCAACCGCCGCATTGTTGAGGACGAAGGGGGAGACAATCCCCCAGTCATCAGCACAGCTAGCCTGAATGTAATGGCTGCCGCATTCCTCCTTAGAGCGATGACCGAGGCATCGACTCCTGAGGGGAGAAGGGTGCACCAAGGACTACGTGGTCTCCTGGAGCAAGCCGTGGTACAAAACGCAGAGAGTTCTGCGTCACAGTCCCACGGTGCGAGACACCTAGGCGATCAACCCCCTCCTAACAAGGTGCCAACGGTGCAGGGCCCGGCACCCCCTAATCCGCAAGGGGGCGCCAGAGCCCCATCTGTCCACGAACGCGTCGGGACCAATGTGGACGCACGAGCCACCCTTGAGGCCAGACAACGTGATAGGGAGGAGGCCGAATCGCGACGCTACCGACCACACCGAGGCGGGAGGTACGACCCCGACCACGATCGCAACACGTCGCCGGAGCCTTCGGGTCCCCATGTCTTCAGGGAAGCCATCCGCAGGGCCAAATTCCCAGCCCGATTCTGACAGCCCGCTAACCTCACGAAGTACTCAGGGGAAACCAACCTTGAGCTCTGGCTAGCGGACTATCGCCTGGCATGCCAGCTAGGTGGAGCGGACGATGACCTGCTCATCATCCGCAACTTGCCACTGCACTTGGCTGATTTGGCCAGAGCGTGGCTCGAGCATCTTCTTGAGCGCATGATCCATGGCTAGGCTAACCTAGTCAGGATCTTTGTCGGGAACTTCCAGGGCACATACATGCGTCCAGGAAATTCCTAGGATCTCAGGAGCTGCCGATAGAAGTGTGATGAGTCCGTCCGAGATTTCATCAGGCGATTTTCCATGCAGTGCACCGAGCTCCCAAACATCACGGACTCTGACATCATCGGAGCCTTCATCACTGGCACCACCTGCAAGGAGGTGGTACATGAGCTCGGCCGCAAGACCCCCATGAGCACTAGTCAGTTGCTCGACATTGCGACCAACTTCGCCTCGGGCGAAGAGGCGGTTGGTGCAATTTTCTCTGATGACACTGCCAAGGGGAAACAAAAGGCCAAGGCCTCTGAGGCCTTGGGCTCCTGCAACCCTAAGAAAAAGAAAAAGGGCCGCAAGGGAAAGCAGGGTCGGTCGGACGACAACTTGGTAGCCGCGGCGGATCGCAAGAACCCCAAGTGGGCTCCCGCTGGCCCCGGCCTCTTCGACGAGATGTTGAAGTAGCCATGTCCCTACCAAAGGGGACCAACCAAACACACCCTAGAGGTGTAAACCGTCTTACGTCGGTACTACACCGACATCATATCCAAGGAAAGCGTCGAAGAGCCTCCTAAGGAAAACAACGCCGAGGGAGAAGGCTTCCCCAAGGTCAAGATCTGCCTCTTGATCTTTGGGGGACGTGCGGCTTGCCACACAGCGAGTCAAAGGAAGCGCGAGCTCCGAGAGGTTTGCGCGGTTAGCACAGCCGCGCCCTCATACCTCAAGTGGTTAGAGAGCGTAATCACGTTCTATCGGCAGGACCACCCGGATCGGATCCCCAATCCGGGGTGCTATCCACTGATCGTTGATCCCGTCATAGATGAGACTCGTCTCTCCAAGGTGTTGATGGATGGAGGCAGTGGCCTCAACATTCTTTACGCCGAGACCTTGGCCCTCATGGGGATCAGCAAGTCTCGGCTGAGGAACGATGCATCACCATTCCACGGAGTCATGCAGGGACATCGTGCCCATCCCCTCGGGCAGATCGACCTGCCCGTCTGCTTCGGGACCCCCGACAACTTTAGGCGGGAGGTCCTCACTTTCGACATGGTTGGGTTCCCACAGACCTACCACGCGATCCTAGAGTGACCATGCTACGCCAAGTTCATGGCCGTCTCCAACTACACCTACCTCAAGCTCAAGATGCCGGGTCCGAACGGCATCATCACCATCGGCACGACGAGCCAGCACGCCTACCAATGTGACGTGGAGTGCATTGAGTAGGCTCAGGCTCTGGCCGAGTCACTGTCCATCATCACCAGCCTCGGTGATGGCGACCAGGACATCCCTGACCCCAAGCGTCACGCTGGGAGCTTCGAGCCGGCGGAGGAGACCAAGCTCGTCTTCCTCGACCCCGAGGCCTCAGAAGGCAAGGCATTGAGGATGAGCTCGAGTTTCGACCCCAAATAGGAACCAGTGCTTGTTGACTTTCTACGTGCAAACAACGATGTGTTTGCATAGAGTCCCTCGGACATGCCAGGCATACCGAGGTAAGTCACCGAGCACTTCTTGGACATCCGAGCCACCTCAAAGCCCGTGAAGCAGCGCCTACGCCAATTCGATGAGGAGAAGCGTCGGGCCATCGGGGAGGAGATCCACAAGTTGCTGGCGTCCGGATTCATCAAGGACGTATTCCATCCTGAGTGGTTAGCTAACCCTATACTAGTCAAAAAGAAAAATGGGAAGTGGAGGATGTGTGCAGACTATACTAGTTTAAATAAAGCATGTCCTAAGAATCATTTTCTATTACCTCGTATTGACCAAATAGTTGACTCTACCGCGGGGTGTGAAACTTTGTCTTTCCTTGATGCTTATTCTGGATACCACCAAATCAAGATGAAAGAGTCTAACCAGCTCGCGACTTCTTTCATCACCCCTTTTGGAATGTTTTGATACGTAACCATGCCGTTCGGCCTTAAGAACGTAGAGGCTACATACCAGCAATGTATGCTCCAGGTCTTCGGGGACCTCATAGGCAGAACGGTAGAAGCTTATGTAGATGACATTGTGGTCAAATCTAGGAAGACAAGCGGCCTTGTGGCCGACCTGGATGAGACATTCCGGTGCCTCAGGGCTAAGGGCATCAGACTGAACCCTAAAAAATGTGTTTTCGGGGTACCCCGAGGCATGCTCCTCGGGTTCATAGTGTATGAGTGAGGGATCGAGGTCAACCCCGAGAAGGTCTCGGCCATCGCGAACATGGGTTCGATCCGTAACCTAAAGGGAGTACAGAGAATCATGGGATGCCTAGCATCCCTCAGTCGTTTCATCTCTCGCCTCGGGGAGAAAGGACTACCTATGTATAGGTTACTTAGAAAATCTGAGCATTTTTCCTGGACCCTCGAGGCCCAGGAAGCCCTTGACAAGTTCAAGGCCTTCCTTACTAGCCCTCCCATCTTGGTACCCCCGTCAAGGGGGAACCATTACTCCTCTATGTTGCAGCCACCGATCAGGTGGCCAGCGCAGCTATCGTGGTCGAAAGAAAGGAAGAAGGGCACGCCCTACCGATCCAAAGGCCGGTGTACTTCGTTAGTGAGGTACTATCCGAAACAAAGACCTGAGACCCCTAGATCCAGAAACTACTCTATGTAGTAGTCTTAGCCCGACACAAGCTCTGCCGTTCTTTTGAGTCTCATCGAGTCTCGGTAGTATCGTCCTTCCCACTAGGTGAAGTGATCCAAAACCGAGAAGCTAATGGCAAAATCGCTAAATGGGCTATAGAACTCATGGGTGACGGGATCACCTATGAGCCTAGGAAAGCTATAAAATCCCAAGTCTTAGCGGATTTCGTAGCTGAGTGGACGGGAACCCAACTCCCTCCGCCATAGATCCAGTCTGAGTGCTGGACCTTGTACTTCGACGGGTCTCTAATGAAAACTGGTGCCGGCGCAGGCCTCGTCTTCATCACACCCCTCGGAGTAAGGATGCGATACGCAATCCAACTCCATTTCCCTACCTCAAAGAACATGGCGGAGTATGAGGCCCTAATTAATGGTCTTCATATCGCTATCGAGCTTGGGATCAAGCGACTCGATATCCGGGGCGACTCTAGGATCATCATCGACCAAGTCATGAAAGAGTCCAGTTGCCACAATCCCAAGATGGACGCATACTGCAAGACGGTCCGGCGCCTAGAGGAAAAGTTCAACGGCCTCGAGCTTAAGCACGTGTTAAGAAAATACAATAAAGCTACCGATGCGCTCGCCAAAATGGCATCCGAGCGGGCCACGGTCCCCCGGATGTCTTAGTGAGTAACCTCTACAAGCCTTCCGAGCCTCCCGCACCCAACGACTTGCCAGATTGGCGTTACCCACTGCTGCATGTTGATATTTGGTAACACAATAAGGAAATGATCCGCAAGCGCACGGATATCGGTGAGCATTTCATCCGGGAGGTTTTCCAGAGTATCGTATTTATATTTTTACCACTGGGAGAAAGGGTGCATCTGACTAACCAAATCTATTGATACTATCCCTTTAGGCTACAAAGAATGTTTCTCGATGTGAGCGATGTATAGAGAAGACTGCAACCGTAGTCTCGTTCTAACCTTGGTAAGGATGATCTACTGTTCTATTGGGGAAGCTTATGGAATCTAGACACCACAAAGGATGTTCGACCTGCACCTATAAACCCTACCCGTCCTGCTAACAAGATATGGGCTTCAAAGGTAACTCGGAAATGTCACGTTCCTCGCTACTACCACGGTCCAGCTAGTCAGGGGATATCTATGAGTACCCTAGCCTAAACACCACGTTTATGCTAGCAATGATTACTCTAATACTCAACCGGAAGAGGATTAAAGTAAACTCATCAACCAAAGAACAATAAAACAAGAACTTACTAGCCTCGGGTTAGGAGACTTGATCCCGAAGGTACAACTCGGAGTAGACATCGACAGGCTGGCCTTCCTCCGATCTACACCTCCACTCTATCTCTCTCAATCTAGTAGAAACTAGAAGATCTATTTCTACTTACATTGGTTGCTAAGCCTAAAAAGAAATATTATTTAGAGAAGAGGTACTCCTTCGAGGGCACCCCTCAATCTCTATGACAACTTCTTGTCTTCTCCAGGGGCCAGGGGGGTCTCCTTATATAGTCCTCCTCCTCTATGCGTTTTTGGGTCGGTAGGCGATGTGGTACTATGTTATCCTTGATCCTTTAGGTCGGTGGAACGTCGTGTGCGAAGAGAGTCCCGAACGGAGTCCAGGACAGGGCGGGCGCCCTGGGCTTGGCCCCTTTCAGCCTCTGCTTTCTTCCCGTGGCTTCTGGAGTCTTCTAGATGGTAGAAAATTGCGCAATGTGTTGATATCTCTATGTAACCCCGACATGTGGGCCTTTCTTCCTTATTTCCTAATAACGCCCTGCAAAAATAGACAAACACCAAAACTCGTGGAATTCTGTCAGATAAAACCCTAAGTCTAGGTGTTGGTTGCATTTGGATCCTTTTCTTTATTTATTTGATGATTATATTTGGTACTTAAGGACCGTCAACAACTCCCCCAAGCTTACCTCTTGGTCGTCCCTGAGCAAGGCTGGACTCAAAAGTTTCTGCAGTGGTTTCATGCCTTAAAAGTACACACGCATTCAAGCAAGATCTCATCTCTAAGTTAGAGTAAACTGTTAAGACTTAAAAGCTTACTCATTTTACCTTTCCCCATGGGGCTTGTAACCGTCACTTGTGTCTTGAGCAGTTAAAAGATAGAACGGTCAAGTCAAGCGCCATGTCTCTTATTCTTGATCAGCTATAGCTCTAGAGTTTTTGCAGATTTTCAAATAAAACTCAGAGATTCCTTATATGATTCTCTCAAATCTCTCTTTTGTGGTATTTCAGGATCCTTACCAAGGCAGTAATGGTATATGCCTTCTCTCAAAGTATGTGGTATTTTTGGTATGAGGCATAGTGATATTGCCTTTTCTCTCACCCTACTCTAATAAGGTTTTAATATCTGGAGCTCATAGGTGGGGGACAACTAATACATACTTACAAGACATTTATTGTATAGTCAAACCATGGATCCAGAGATAGAAATGAGTGGATATATGTGGATGGTACTTCCGGAGTAGAAGTAGCATGTATGAGTGAACGTGCAAGTGAATCTTGATTTTAATTGCATGACAAGCTCCTAAGGGTCTACACAGCTTGACCACACTCAATGCTCATAAGCAGTAAAAAGTAAATGTATGGTTCATAGTCTAGCAAGCATGTATGTATGGCTGTGGTAGGATTTTAAACTCTCATCATATAGGAACTCATCATGTTATATTTTAAAGATTTTTTCAAAGATAAAATTCTCCAGAATTCTAGCATCTCTAGGAACAGATAAACAGCAGCTCAACCTTCCCATATCATGTCCGTTAACAACTTAGACTTTAGATCAAGTACTTTTCCCACAAGTTCAGGTTTAGAGCAAGCTTTAAATTATAACAGTTATGCCTAAACTTGAGAGAGATTTCAATTTTAAGAACTAGTCATGGCAAAGCAACTATTCATCATTTCCATGTGAGAGTTTATCATGAGGGTTCGTAGCAAACTTTATTTATTTATTTATTTAGCAAACTAAGCAAAGATATATATAAAAGCACAAAATTTTTATTTGGGTTTTCATGATTATGCATCTTTTTATTATTTGAGTAAAGTATAAACGCGAGTAGAAACACTTAGCTGGATAAATGGGGGTGCTCTCCCCCAAGCTGGATTTTGACGTAATTTCTTCTGATGTAGCTAGCAGGTGGTGGAGGTGTATTTGAAAGTTGGCAGCACCCTGACAGCGATTAGGATGTCCTCCGTCTGCTAGTCTTCTTTGATCCTTGAATTCTATGGAGCTCAAATAGACAACAAAGCTTTGTGGAACTGGTTAAGTGTTAGCATATAATCTCTTTGCCTTTATCATGTTGAGCCTCCTCAATAGATGTTATTTATTTAACAGGATCATGCACTTATTATTTTAATATTTTTATTGTAAGATGAAAACATATTTATTTATGCCACCACAGTGAATGTACCTATGGGTTTTATGCCATGAGCATACTCACATGGGGATTACTATTTTTAACATTTTTATTTTCTTTTCGAGATGATATGAACCTGATTAACTAAGCAAACTATAATTGAATAATTGAAAGTAAAAGGATAACTACCAAGTGTACCTCTTGGCAAGGCGTTCGCTATTTTTTTAAGTCCTCCGAACGGGACTCTCCGTTTTCTCAGTTGTCCTAGGATTCGCTGGATGGCGTAGTCGGTGGTTCCGGTGGCGCCTCTTCTTCGTGTATAACTGTCTTCTCTCTCCACACATGACTCGGTGCTACGGTCTCCTCAGGATAGTTCTGTTCAAGCTGTATGTCTTCAGACCTTACCACTTCTTCTTCGTAGTCTACCCATCCGTCCTTGATGATTTGCCTCCTCTCGTTGCGATTGCGTTGTCTTCTTCTTATCCTGACCTGCTTAGAGTCTTCAACAATATAGTTAAGGTCAGTAAAATAGCGGCGTACCTTCTCAGAGGGGAAGTGCATGTGGACTTCTCCGGTTCCAATATAGATGATGGCTTTGATAGTGTTGAGGAACGGTCTTCCAAGGATGGTCGGTGGATCATACTCATCTTTTCCCATGTCAATGACCTGAAAATCATCTGGAGCTAAATGTATATTGGTTGTAGGAACATGGTTCCATGCAGGAGTTGATAAGTGACTGCGGCCATTATGTTGTCGTCAGATCCGGTGTCGTAGAGTGTCTTCTGAAAAGAGTATCCATTGAATGTGCACTTGATGCTTGGAACACTAGGGTCGTCCTTCTTGATCAGGAAAGGCGACTTGAGTCGACGATCTTGACCTCCTCCGACAAGGATTCAATGTTTTAAGTCTTCTGGACAAGACTTCTCACTGTCTTCATCCTTTAGGTGCATCATTTGATTGGGTGTGGACCTTGACATCTGCACTACTTGATACGGTGTCACCCATGTTCTTTGTTTGCCCAGTAGTTCGAAGTGCGGCGTTAGCAGCATCCTGCTCAGTGTGTTTGTGCTCATAGATCCAAGTCCTTCACTTGGTGGAGTCTGAGAGTTGTAGAACTCCTCCATGTTTTGTTTGAAGTGTACCTATTCATAGAGACAAGGCAGAGATCAAGTGCATGGGCCCTGTTGGTGGAAAACACCAACAGAACAAAAGTGTATTTGTTCTTCTCTAACCTTAAGCATAGTGAGCAAGACAAAGTTAATGGATCATGAGTGTAGCATTTGTCAGATCAGATGGCTCAACCTAATGGAAAGATAATCTATCTATATTTATGTTTTGTTTATATCTTTCAAAGATTGAATGTGCAGCATATTAGCTTATATGATTAGGAATGTGGGATCACGAAGGTAGTATTAATAACAAAGATTAAAGGACTAAACATGTTGAATTAATTGAGTTGGTTAATTTGGAGTTACAGATCATACATGTTTGTCTCTTTATTTTATGTGAACGCCAGAACCAGGGAGGAGCTTATAAAAGCGATAGTTAAGTACCTTAAGATGTTACCTTACTTGAAGAGTGATGGTATATTATCACTTTGTGGAAGCTTTCCCTTCTTAGCGGTTGTGCCTCGTGGTTGTGGAACCCCTTTGTCTTGTTCCATGGATCACCTCTCTATGATGAATGAGCTATGTCCTTCTTGTGCAAATTGTTAGACTTCATGTGTCTCCTTTATCTCCAATGTAAGTTTGTATCTCAAGACTTCCTAGGCTGATATTGAAAGTTTTCCTGCAGGGGTTAGTCCGACAAAATATACCAATGTCTACTCAAGCAGTTTTTAGTTCAATAATCGAACTAGACTCCATGTCTAGTCAGATTAGGGAAGGCTATTTAACCTAAGCACCATGCTTAATTTAAAAGCCAATAGAAGTATGTACAGTACTTCCAAACTAACACTTACTAGGATAAACAAAGGTAGCGTGATGGCATTTATAGAGATCTGCTCAAGTGGAGATGAAGTAGTGTGATTAGTATTTAACAAATTGAGCATGTCTCAAAGGTAAGAACAACCAACATAGCAACATGGCAAAGGATGTTTTTATGTGAAGTACTCCCCCAAGCTTGAATTTTGCAAAATTCAAGATTGGATGAATTTAATTCAATGTTGCATGATGATTGGTTGGGCATACCTTGCGCTTGTCATTCCTCGGATCTGCTTGCTCCAATCCTAGAAAGGTTAGTGACATGAATACCCGAAGGAATATTTCTACAATTATCTTTATATGCTCAATACACAAGGCAATGTTGCAAATAATTAGAAGTTCATGTTACGATCTGATAAGTGCTTGTTTTAGGACACTAAGCTTGTCCTTGGGAAACCATCAATCAACTCAACGAGATCTGCAATATTTATTATAGACATATGCATTGACAACCGCTCTTTTAAAGTTTTTATAAATAGAAAAGAAGAGAGGGTTGGAGATCTCTAATGTAGTGTTGCTGGAGAGACCAATTGATTGGGGAGATGTTTTATATGAGCAAGGGCTTGGTGAGGTATTTATGAAATAACTTCCATGCTCACTATTGTTTATCTCATTCTCAAACTCCAAGGATGATTTTTCATGAATGCTTAAAATTCCTCTAGGATTGTCTCTCAAGTCTGTTTTATCTATCCATTCAATGGTGATAGCACATGGATTTTTAATGCCCTCTAGCCATTGATGTTGCTCTTCTCGATCCTCCTTGTGGTCTTGGTGACTCTTATGCATGGGATGTCTAGAGAGACTCATAGGATTATCGGGAGGTTCAAGAGAAAGAGCATAATAGAAATTATTAAGCTCAAGGATGGGTTGGATAGCCGAATTATGGGATTGAAATGTTTGGAAATTGGCTATTAAAACTTCCTTTCCTCGTCTGGGAGATGATTCCTTCTCTATCTCTAGGAATTTTTTATGAACACTAGTACAAGAAGGATGTCCACGAATGAAGACATACCTTCCTTTACTAATAGATAAAGAAAGAAGGACTCTACCAAAGGTTATATGATTAAGACCAATGTGAAAATATCTAGGAAGAACATGGTCTTGTAGGGCTAGGTATAAACCAGAATTTATAGAAAGATTAACAGATTCCCTAGGTGTAGCTAAAAGTGCATTATCTTCTTGATTAAAAGATAGGACCTCGGCTATAGAAAAGGGTTGGTTTTGACCTATTGCAATCAACTCTGGACACAGATCATAATTAGGGGCAGGACTTGTTGAGTCCCATGGTCTATGGCTGGTCTCCGAAGGTGCAAAGAATTCAATGATAGATATGGAATTTGAGTTATCCATAAAAATATAAAGATAAAAGAATAAAAGTATAAAAATATAATACAAGATAATAGCAAGACTCAAAGTTATCTCAGCAAACCGTCTTTCTCCCCGGCAACGGCGCCAGAAATGCTTGTTGATATTTGGTAACGCAATAAGGAAATGATCGGCAAGCGCATGGATATCGGTGAGCATTTCACCCGGGAGGTTTTCCAGAGTATCGTATTTATATTTTTACCACTGGGAGAAAGGGTGCATCTGACTAACCAAATCTATTGCTACTATCCCTTTAGGCTACAAAGAATGTTTCTCGATGTGAGCGATGTATAGAGAAGACTGCAACCGTAGTCTCGTTCTAACCTTGGTAAGGATGATCTACTGTTCTATTGGGGAAGCTTACGGAATCTAGACACCACAAAGGATGTTCGACCTACACCTATAAACCCTACCCGTCCTGCTAACAAGATATGGGCTTCAAAGGTAACTCAGAAATGTCACGTTCCTCGCTACTACCACGGTCCAGCTAGTCAGGGGATATCTATGAGTACCCTAGCCTAAACACCACATTTACACTAGCAATGATTACTCTAATACTCAACCGGAAGAGGATTAAAGTAAACTCATAAACTAAAGAACAATAAAACAAGAACTTACTAGAATTAGAAGTCGAATTACTGAAGAATCTTAGAAGCAAGCCTCGGGTTAGGAGACTTGATCCCGCAGGTACAACTCGGAGTAGACACCGACAGGCCGGCCTTCCTCCGATCTACACCTCCACTCTATCTCTCTCAATCTAGTAGAAACTAGAAGATCTATTTCTACTTACAGTGGTTGCTAAGCCTAAAAAGAAATATTATTTAGAGAAGAGGTTTTCCTTCGAGGGCACCCCTCAATCTCTATGACAACTTCTTGTCTTCTCCAGGGGCCAGGGGGGTCTCCTTATATAGTCCTCCTCCTCTATGCGTTTTTAGGTCGGTAGGCGATGTGGTACTACGTTATCCTTGATCCTTTAGGTCGGTGGAACGTCGTGTGCGAAGAGAGTCCCGAACGGAGTCCAGGACAGGGCGGGCGCCCAGGGAAGGAGGGCGGGCGCCCTAGGCCTGGCCCCTTTCTGCCTCTGCTTTCTTCCCATGGCTTCTGGAGTCTTCTAGATGGTAGAAAATTGCGCGGTGCGTTGATATCTCTATGTAACCCGGACATGTGGGCCTTTCTTCCTTATTTCCTGATAACCCCCTGCAGAAATAGACAAACACCAAAACTCGTGGAATTCTGTCAGATAAAACCCTAAGTCTAGGTGTTGGTGGCATTTGGATCCTTTTCTTTATTTATTTGATGATTATATTTGGTACTTAAGGACCGTCAACACTGCAACGCCTCGTCGATGACACTTTGCCCCCAGATCAAGCCAAGGCACGGCGTGTAGCTCGTCGCGCCAAGACCGTCATCCTGCTCGATGGAGAGATGTACAAGCGTAGCCCCTCTGGCTTTCTCATGCGCTGCATCACCCGTCGAGAAGGAATCAAGCTCCTTGAGGACATACACTTGGGTGCTTGTGGCCACCATGCTGCGCCTCGGATGTTAGTGGGGAATGCCTTCCGACCGCCGTGGCTGATGCCACACAGATCGTGCGAACCTGTGAGGGATGCCAGTTCTATGCTCGGCAGATTCACCTCCTAGCTCAGGCTCTGCAAACGATCCCCATCACTTGGCCCTTTGCTGTTTGGGGCCTCGACCTCATCGGGCCACTGTAGAAAGCGCCCGGGGGCTTCACCCACTTGCTTGTCGCGATCGACAAGTTCTCCAAGTGGATTGAGGTCCGACCCATCATAAGGATCAAGGCTGAACAGGCTGTGCTATTTTTCACAGACATCATCCATCGATTTGGAGTGCCCAACTCCATAATCACTGACAACGGCACACAGTTCACCGGAAGGAAATTCCTGGAGTTCTGCGACAGGCACCACATACATGTGGACTGGGCAGCAGTGGCTCATACAAAGACTAATGGCAAGGTAGAATGTGCCAATGGCATGATCCTCCAAGGTCTGAACCTCAGAATCTTCAACTAGTTGGACAAGTTCGGAAAGAGGTGGCGCAAAGAGCTACCGGCCGTGATCTGGAGTCTAAGGACTTCCCGAAGCCGAGCCACTGGCTTCACCCTGTTCTTCATGGTTTATGGGTCCGAGGCCGTCCTCCCCATGGACCTAGAGTACGGGTCTCCAAGGGTACAATCCTACGACAAAAATAGCTACAAGACTATTGATGCCATTTTTTGACCCGTATCTGGGAGTTAATGAAGTATAGATCGGCAGATGAAGGAGTGGTAACTGGTTATTATAGGAGTTGCCGATGGGATTGACGCTGATGGAGAAACAATAGGATGTAGCCAAGTCCAAGGGTGGTGGTCGATCTTTGCTGATGATTGATGCAGGTGATTGCCGATGCCGACAGAAGGTGATTTATCGATGATAAGCGAGGGAAAGTGTAGGATTGGTAACGATGATGGTGACGATGTGCCGATCGGTTGTGGTGGACAAATTAATGCTTTCCATAGTTATTAGAGTTTGTTTTGCATACGGATTCCATTCAATCTGGAATTCGAGTCCTAGTCGTCTCTGATTGTAACTCTTTTGAATAGGGTATAAATATAGACCCCATGGCAATGTAATGAATATACAATCAACCAAACACATGTTTTTACATCTATTTCAGCATGTACTTTTTTGACGACTTCATCAACCTGCGTATTTTCCTTTTTACTACGAGTTCTTAGGAATTCTTCGAGTCAACCTCAGCGAGTTCTCGAGTTCCGTGTGAATACCTCTTAGCCGTGACATCCGGGCGCATCGCTGTTGTCGGGACCAAAGTATTCGAGTTATCACCTTGGTCGATTGTAAGGTTAAATCGGCTGGCACGCCTTAATGTTGAATCAGGTATTAGCCCTTTGTGTTTGCAGATCTACTTTTGCACCAACACATCTTTTGGCACGCCTGGTGGGACAGAGATTCAACATCAAGATCAACATGTCGAACACCGATTTCGACTGGAGAACGTCATCCCCGTGACGAAAGCCAATCTCATGGATGAACAGAAGCAAGCTATGGCCAAAGCTATGGAGGACTACAAGCAGCTATGCTTGAAATCCTTCAGTATCAATAGGAGCGGCGAGGTGATCCAAAAGGAAGCATTGCTGATGCCTCGGCAAATCACTTTTGAAGCTAATCCTGGTAAACTACAAGAGAAGGTTGACTGTGCTATCAATCATGCTCTAATCAATCAATCTAGTGTGCTGTCCAATACAATTTTCAATGCTGTGGCTAGAACTTTCAAAGAAGGACAAATATGACCATCTTATGTGGGCCCTGCCTTTCATCAGCCAGGATCATCATCGGTTACGGCTCCATCGGCTGCTGCAGCCATTGCAGGTACGGAGGTTATTTCTCCTCCAAGCACATTAGGGATGACTAATGCGCAATCTACACCGATGACGACTAATCCATCAACATCAGAGGGACAAGTTAAACTCGCTATAGATTTATTGGCATCGGCCATGTCAGGGTTTGTGGTTAAAGGCTCACAAGTTCATCCCAATTGGTGGGGATATGGTATGCCCCTAGAATTCATGGCAAATAGTTCTGGGACGTCTCAAGTGGCTGACACGACAGAAAAAGGCTCCTATGGCATCAGCACCCCCAGCATCACCGATGAATCAAAATCCTCATTATTCCACAACTACCACTGCAAGACCAGTTACTGGAAATTCTCAAATACCAATGTTCCAGATGCCTAACGCATCGGCAGATCCCATGCCGACGCATCAAAGGTTTATGACACAACCAGGGTATATCAATTCAATAATGATGCCCAATTATCAACCATCGGCAGGGCCATCGCCGATGAATGTTAATAGTGGATGGATAGGGAAGTTTGTCTTTCCACAGATGCCTCAGCAAAATCATCAAGCTATGGGATTTCAGCAGGGACCAATGCAACCTGGATTTTAGAATCAAGGGTTAATCAACCAACCAATGAATCTTGGTCAGCAAGATGGTGGCCAATAGGCGGTGGCTAATCCTATGTTCCCTGGAGATCATGCACCGCAGAGACACGTGGAATCTTATCAGCAGTTGCTAGATCCACAACCAGTTCATCAGCAAGATGCTGATGCTTATTGGGCCGATAAGATAGCGGAAGTAATGAGAGATCAATTTGGGATAAAACTCAAAGTCAACACTTACTCTTATTGGACACCATATCCTCCTGCGTATGACTTGATCCCGCTTCCAAATCGGTACAAGGTGTCGGATTTCACCAAGTTCTCTGGACAAGATGACACGTCAACCATGGAGCATGTTAACAGGTTCATCATCCAGTGTGGAGAAGCTGCTAATAGAGATGAGTTAAGGGTTCGTTTATTCTCGTCATCTTTATCTGGATCGGCCTTTACCTGGTTTATTTCATTACCTCCAAACTCAGTAATCACCTAGTCTGATCTAGAAAAACAATTCCATAAATAATTATTTTCTGGAGTCCATGAGAAGAAGATTACCGATTTAGTCAGGCTGAGGCAGCGCAATGATGAATCGGTTGAAAGCTTCGTGCAAAGGTTGCGAGATCTTATGAATAAATGTTATAGTCTGGTTCTGGATGATCGGCAGCTCGTCGATTTGGCTTTCCAAGGATTGTTGCCACACATTAAAGACAAGTATGCTTCTTAAGAGTTTAAAAGTCTGAGCCACTTAGTGCAGAGGATTTCTAACCAAGATATCAAAGCTTTTGAACCCAAGAGGGCATGGAACAAAAAGGTGTCATTTGTCGATGAAGCAACAAGCTCAGATTCTGATGAAGAACCAGTCATCAGCTTGGCAGAATGGGTGAAAAATAAGAAGCCGATGTCATGCCCTTTCGGGCATAAGGAGCCAGAAAAGTTTGCATTTGATATCACCAAAGCCGATAGGATATTTCACTTTCTACTTCTGGAGGGGCAAATTAAGTTGTCACCTAACCATGTGATTCCATCGGTAGAAGAATTAAAGAAGATTAAGTATTGCAAGTGGTATAATGCAACATCTCATAGTACAAATGAGTGCAAGGTTTTCAGGCAACAGCTACAATCGGCTATAGAGTCTGGGAGAATTAACTTCGATAGCTCCAAAGCTCAAAATCCGATGAAGATCGATGTAACATCCCTGATGTTACGGTTACTAAAATTCGGATCATGGCATCATCAGCATTGCACAACATAGTTGTTAAGCACACCTTGATGCATCAACTTAAAATGAGTTTAATTTGATGGAATGTGCTTAGGGAATTAAAGTGTGTTTATCTTGTATATTGATGCTTGAGTTGGTTGCTAAAACCCTAGGGTAAAAGATTTCCGAAAGATTAGGGGGGGGGAACCCTGATTTTTGAACCCTAGATTTGCCCCCTTTTGCACAATTTAAAAACTAAGCAAAATTTGAAGTTGAGTTCAAAAGCAAAGTTGTAGATCTTGTCAAGATGTACAACTTTGGTGTTTTGAGTTTTTGAAGTTTCAATACAAAATTCAAAGTAATTTTGAAAATACAGATTTCCAGAAAGTGTTCCCTTTTCCAATTTGAATCTCCAATTCAAAATCTATTTGGAATTTTGAAAAGTGACCAACATGAAAGTTGTAGAGCTCAAAAAGTTGAACAACTTTCATGTTGGGAGTTTTTCAAGTTGTTTGGAAAAATCAAAAGTAATTTTGGAAACCCTGATCTGCCCCAATTCAAAAATTTGAATTTCCCCAAATTGGATTTTGAACTTCAAACTGTTTGGTCAAATTCACCATGTTCCACTCAAAATTTGCTCTGGTCACCAAAATATGATTTGTAGCTTATAAAATTCTGAACAACTTTTGTTTTGGTGGGTTTTTGACTGTAGTTCAAATTTTGGCCGAATTTCACAAAAAAACAGAGAAGAGGCGATAAGGGTCAGCTACAGTGATCCGATATGGATCACGGCGCCCCTGTCCAGCGCGGCCACCGCGCGCGCAGCGCTGCGTGCGCGCGTGCAGGCACGCAGCCTGCTTGCTTGCCTGCATCGCCAAGCGACGTGGAAGTCGAGCGTCTTCTCCATTCGCGATTTAAGTCTCTCCACCGGCCGACACGCCTCCGTTTGCTCCCACGAACGCCGACGGGCAACACCCGCGCCACCGTGAAATTCGTCCCCCTTGATCCCTTTCCAAGCCACCTGAGCGCACCACCATCTTCGCCACCTCCTTGTGAACCTAGCGCACCCCCGAGCTCACTCCCTAACCCACTCAATCGCCGGTGCTCCTCGGTCTTCTCCAACTCCGGCAAAAACCTCCGTCGTGAAACCCCCTCCGTGGCCGTGCTGTTCCAGTGAGTGGCACACCTTACTCATGGTTGTTTCCGGTTCCTTTTCCGCCCCTGCAACTTATGCGCTCGCTCTTTCGCTTTGGACGCGAACAGGATCGCCGGAACGAGCTCGCCGGAGCCGGAGCACCCACCCGACCGCACGGCCACCGTCGCCAAGCTCTTCTACTGCTTCTCCCGCTGTGGTGACGTGAGCACCGTGCTCCTGAACTCTCCCCGAAGCTCCCTGTTCCATTTGTTTACGCTCTACCGAGCCCTAGTGGCCGGTCCGTGGTCGGCCATGGCGGCCACCCGCCGTTTGCGTGGCCGGAGTGGAAGGGAGAGGGTAGAGCGTGAGTAGAGGGTGTCAACGGGGTCGCGAAGTCGAGGCGAAGACGATGCGCACGCGCACTCCGGCTGAGACCCTCGCTAACGGCGGCCGAAGCCGCGGCAGTGCCGCCGCGCGTGAAGGAGAAGGAGCTGACGGGTGGGGTCTCCCCGTCAGCGTCCTGCAGAGAGAGAAGGGGGAAGAGGGTCTGACGGGCGGGACCTGCCCGTCAGTGACCGCGTGAGGGGGGAGAAAGCGCGCGCAGCGCCCACGTCGGCCGAGCGGGAGCGGGCCGGCCTGCGGGCCGATTTCCCGGCGGCTCGCTGCACAGTGTTTTTCTTTTTCTTTTTATGCAGATTTTGCTTTATATTTGAATTTGTGTAATAAATCTTGTGTTGATCCAAAAATCATGGAAATTTTTGTATAGATTTCCTGAAATAAGTACAACCCAAGAAAAATATTAGATTTTATTTTCTGATAGTTTACATGTGTATGAAAATTGCCTCTTTTGTTTAATAAATGAAACTTCTATGAATTTTAATAATTTATTGATATGTCCAAAAATCACCAAAATTTATGGGGAGTCTCTGAATATTATTCCCTGGCTCCACACAAAATTTGGTGGCATTTGGATAATGTTTGAATAAAATATTATTAAACCCCTATTTGGTAATTAAATAATATTTCTAGGATAATTAGGTAATAATTAGTTAAATTCTCAAAATTAGGGTTTGAGTGATTTTGGGATTATGTGATGACCTGAGGTCATTAACCCTAATGACCTTTGGCATTTAATTATTGTTTGGTCTTAATGCTTAATTGCTGTCATTAATAATTACTTAAGAAGTAATTAAGGTAAATAGGATTAATAATTAGTTAATTTAAGATATTTATGAATTAAGAAAAATACTAAATTTTACAGATGCAACCTCTTGGGTAAAGACACTAAGATGTTAAACAACTTTAATTATTGTTTATTCTGTGTTGCACCGAGGTGGCCAGTTGTATTTAACTTGGTCCCTTTTTGCATATTTGTCATACGCATATCATGAGCATATATCATTTTTGCGTGTAGTGCACGTGACCGAAGGAGCGACCGTTGAACCGAACCCCGAGGTCGGTGCTCCGTTCGTGGAAGTAGGATCCGAGACTTGGGAAGTATCCGAGGGACCCTCTCTGCCCTGCAACCAAGGCAAGCCCCGGATGCATTAACCCCTCCTTGAATGTTTAAATCTTTTATCACTTATGAATTGAAAATGCTACATTAGGTAGTCAAGAATTGGGTTATCCTACTTGCTGCATTTACTACCTTGATATTTGTTATCTTGTCCTTGGCACCTGTTTTATTTTAAAAACTGCGTAGTGATGCTTAGCCCTGCTACTAGATAGGTTTTCAAACAAGAAAGTTTGAAGGGTTGTTGTGGAATACACTTATGATCAATGATGTTTCAACTTGAGACCAGTCGGTGGACTTGCTTTAAGAATGGAGTCTTAAAGTAGTGTCTCCAACTGTGTCGGTTAAGGACCGGTCCGTTGATGGCCTCCTGGGTTGAGAATTTATAGTACTAGCCACCTGCCCTCGGTAAGCCCGATCTTGTAATCCCGACGCGAACAGCTACTCGCGCACTGGGCGTGGAGCGATGGCGAGAGTAGTGTGTACCCACCTTACAGATCTGAGATGACCGGGAAACATCTAGATCGGCTGTATGATGGTGGAGTACTATGCTCTCGGGTGCCGCGAACCTGGTCAAATTTGGGGAGAGCTTGCTTTGGGTTGACATATGCAAGATTTGGTTCTACATATGTCGGGTGGTTAGGAACTCCAGCTGGATTGCTAAGCGATTCGAATCGTCGTTTCTCCCCGATTGGGAGACTCAATTCCTTCGACCCTCATCGTAGTTAATTATGCAACTAAGTGATAAAACGAGAAAGGGGAAATGTCTTATGAGGTTCGGATCCCAATTCCCGGACTCAGAGTGACATGAAGCTATGGCCGTTGGATGTCTAATACTTTAATTTAGGACTAGGAACTCACAGACCTGTCTGTGGGAGGCAACTAGATAGACTGTCTTCGAACTCCTCGGCCTCTTCAGGAGAGGAATTCGCGGGTAAAACTTGAAAGTAAGGATGCACTATTAGTAAGCTTTTTGGCAAAACACTTTGGCTCCTTGCTCAGCCACCCCTTGTCTACCCTAAGTCTGCATTCCTAACTTCTCCTCTTTTTCTACCGGGTAAGTCTTGTTGAGTACTCCCGTACTCAGGGTTTCATAACCCCTGTTGCAGGTGAAGTTCAGGAGCCGACTTGTTTCGGACCCTGTTGTGTGACCGTCGTCGAGGGTGACGACGAAGAAGAGTGAGCGTGACCCATGGGCAGGGTCTGTAAATTTGTAATCTCTGTGTTAAAGTTTAAGTTGCTCCGCTGGACCTGGTTTGTAATAACACTCTGCTATTTGGAAGAACTCCTTTTGTAAAATAAGTTATGTAATACTTCCGCTGTTTTACTCTGAAATATTATTTTGGTCTTGTGTCATCTGTGATACTGCAATGTCTTCACAACGAATGATCCTGGTGTTAAGGTGGCCACTTGCTATCATGTAAGGGTGAGGAGAAGAAAGTTTCGTTAATTGACCATCATTGGTGGTCAGGACGAGCCTGGTTGATACGCCCCAGCTAGCGTGGAATGAGCATCCTGAGATGCTCATCGGACTTCTAATGTGGAAGGATCCTCGGCACCACCGTCTGAGGTCTTTGGGACAATGACAGGTGCCGGTGGGCCCAAACACTTAGGGGGTTCTGCCACAGCTGGTATCAGAGCATTCGTTGCTAGGATGACTGCGGTATCTCTTGAAAAACTTCAAAACTCATTTGGATCTAATACTATAAACTTGCCTATTTTGAGTCCAAGTGCCTTAGTCTTATCTTACCCCTGTCGGTAGGCCTTTTTAGAATTTTTGGTAGTGGTTTGGAGGAGCAACATAAAGTATTGCCCTATGTTGTAAAAATTTTGAAATGATATCATTATGATTTGCTTATAGGAATCGTAAGTACGTGCATGCATCATGATATATCACTTGGTTAAATTCCTTCCTCCTTGTTTTGGTTGGGTTGTATAGAATCAATCCCCTTCTTGCTAACCCGTAAGGTCTCTCTTACTAATCCAAACTTAACCTCTACAGGATGGGCCGTTGGAAACAGACCCCGCGTAAGAGGACAGGTCCAAAAGGGGTCCCAAAACACCAGATGGCCCCACGAAGCGATCAAGCAAGCAGTAGCCATTCACCGCCCCAGCAGGAGGTGGATAAGTTGTCCGCCGAGCTGACCGAAGTGATGAGAGAAAGGATGTACAACGTCATGGAGATCGGCGAGCTTAAAGCTCAACTAGGCAAAGAAAAACAAGCCACAGAGAACTGTGAGGCCATGCTGTCCCGTAAGGTGGAGGAGAGGAATGCTGCTATTGCCAGAGAAGAGGAGGCCAGGAGCGCACACAGGCACGAGCTGACTAGGATGAATGCGAAGCTGGGTAAGGCCAAGTACCTCAAAGATCTGTACGTGAAGATGGCGGCCACGGTCACCGCGTAGCGGGATGTCGCGTGGCAGCGGGAGGACCAGCTCCAGTTGGAGAAGCTGGAGCTGGCACATCATTTAGACACCGTTAATGACTTGGCAATGCAATATCGTGATATTGCATTTGACCTATATCATCAGCTCCATCCACCTCCCGGCGAAGGAGAGATGGATACGGACGGAGAGTTGGCGGATGCAGGGGAACCCGACCAAGACCTCAGTGATGAAAAGGAGTCCGACCCCGATGACGACAACCCGGGGGGTAATCATGACGATGGCAATGACGACCCGGGCTACAGCTCTGGCCACAACGACTAGTTCGGTGAAGCCGTGGGCAACATCGCTGTAGGAATCCTAGTTTGCCGTAGTGGGGTTGGGTCTATAGTATAAAGTTTTCTTTCAGTTTAAGAAGTTGTACTCGTTTGTTCCTGATGTGTTGAACTAATGTTTGATGAATAAATAGAAGTATGTAAGATATGTTCTAAGTTATGAATTTCATGTGGTAACAAGTACCTATGACTCTTGTAGCAGATGTCGATGCGTACACGAGGATCTGATGGAGCCGGGACATCTCAGGGAGGGGATGATATCCCCAACCCTCCACCTGCTCCACCTTCTTTGGCTGATGCCATTGCTGTTCTTTTGAGTGCCACTACCGACAACGCTCGCTTGTTACGTGAGTTAGCACAACGCCAACCACACCACGCCCCAAACTTCAGGGCACCGCACAATGTGGACGGAGAACCTCGGTACGTGGACTTTACCGAGACAAGGCCCCCGGTATTCACTAAGGCTGATGAGCCGTTAGAAGCGGATGACTGGCTCCGGACCATGGAGCACAAGTTCAGTTTGATTCAGTGTTCGGAAACTCAGAAGCCCCTATTCGCAGCTCAGCAGCTTCGGGGAGCTGCAGGTGCCTGGTGGGAGAACTTCCTAGCTATCCAAGCTCCAGGACACCAGGTCACCTGGACCGAGTTTAAGGACGTGTTCCGCGCCCATTACATCCCTGAAGGGCTCATGGCCATGAAGGCCGAAGAATTTCTCGCCTTGCAGCAAGGCGACAAAAGTGTCATGGAGTATGTGGCAAAATTTAATCTCTCAATATGCCACAGACCATGTGAACACGGATAGAAAGAAGAAAGCCTACTTCATGCGTGGTCTAAATACCAAACTTCAGACCATGATGACCACCTGTCAAAATGCTACCTTCTACGAGGCGGTAAATATTGCCATCGCCTTAGAAGAAAAGAATAGAAAGCACAAAGAAGCCAAGAAGAAGGCTGCTTCTTCCTCCTTCTCTGGTCGTGGTCAAAAGCGCTAGAGAATCATTTATCATCCGCAAGGACACGGACGCTTTCCAGCGCCGACATCTTATTGTGGTCCTTTTTCCCCTCCACAATATAGACCAGGGCAGCAGGTATATCCTCGAGCTACTGCCATCGCTATCGCACCACGCCAGCCGAACGCCTCAGGTGTTCGCCCAATTGCTCCGGCCAACCACAATTACCCTTGTTTCAATTGTGGTAAGCCTGGGCATTTTTTCAAAGAGTGCCCAAACCCCCGCCAAACCAACACCACTTTCCAAAGGCCACCTATGGGCCAACCCCAGCCGAGTCAATTCAGGACTGGGGCTCAGAAAGGACAAAATGTGCAAAGCGGGAAACCAGCGAACAAAGTGGGACAAGTCTTCCATACGGAGGTGGAGACGATTCCGGAGGGTGAACCAGTAATGATGGGTACGTTTCCTGTTGCGAAACATCCTGCTTTAATGCTTTTCGATTCTGGTGCATCTCATACATTCATCAATCGCACCTTTGTGTTAAAGCATGGCATACCCATTGGGGAAACACAAGATCATTTTTATATACAGTCGCCAGGAGGACGGCTGAATTCTAAAGAGATGGTTCACCAGATACCCATCGAATTTGGTGGGCATAATTTTCCCACTAGCATGATTGTTCTTAAAGACCAGGAGATTGATGTCATACTAGGCATGAATTGGATGGCACAACGAGGGGTTGTGCTTGATACCTTGCATCGAACCATTAAAATCCCATTGCCCAATGAGAAATCTTACCTTCTGATCCAGTTAGCTACTCCCAAGCGGACAATTGGGCAAGTTCATGCCGCTAATGTGTCTGCAGTCAACGATATCCCGGTAGTTCGAGATTTTCTGGATGTATTTCCTGAAGACTTACCAGGTCTGCCACCGGACTGGGATGTCTAGTTCAGTATAGAATTGAAAGCAGGGACAGCCCCAATATCTCGAAGGGCCTACAGAATGGCACCGAAAGAACTGGCCGAATTAAAAACCCAACTACAAGAGCTGTTGCAGAAAGGTTTTATTCAGCCCAGTTCTTCTCCATGGGGTTGCCCAGCCTTATTCGTGAAAAAGAAAGATCAAACATTAAGGCTGTGTGTCGATTATCGTCCCCTGAATGAGGTGACGATTAAGAATAAGTACCCATTGCCCCATATTGACTTACTGTTTGACCAGCTAGCCTGGGCCAAAGTATTCTCAAAAATTGATCTAAGATCTGGGTACCACCAAATTAAAATTAGCCCAGAAGATGTACCCAAGACAGCTTTTACAAAATGTTACGGGCTGTATGAATACTTGATAATGTCTTTTGGGTTGACTAATGCACTGGCCCATTTCATGTACTTGATGAACTCTGTCTTCATGCCAGAACTAGACAAATTTGTGGTCGTCTTCATTGATGACATCTTGATCTATTCCAAGACCAAGCAAGAACATGCTGAACATCTGAGAATTGTGCTGACCCGTCTTAGGGAGCTTCAGCTATATGCCAAGTTCAGCAAATGTGAGTTTTGGCTGGACAAAGTCCATTTCCTGGGTCATGTATTATCAGTGGAGGGAGTCGCTGTAGACCCAGGTAAAGTAGAAGACGTGTTGAATTGGAAACCCCCGGCTACGGTACATGAGGTCCGTAGTTTTTTGGGTATGGCAGGATATTACCGTCGTTTTATCCCGGACTTTTCAAGAGTCGCCAAACCAATCACGACCTTGCTCAAGAATCAAACAAAATTTGTTTGGTCACCTCAGTGTGAGCAAGCCTTTCAGACTCTGAAAAGGTTATTGACAACTGCACCTGTCTTAGCCCAGCCAGATATTGAAAAACCCTTTGATGTGTATTGTGACGCATTAGGGATTGGGATAGGCTGTGTGCTAATGCAGGAGGGTCGAGTAATTGCATATGCTTCCAGACAGCTTAAACCACATGAAGAAAATTACCCGACCCATGATCTTGAACTAGCCGCCGTAGTACATGCATTAAAGATCTGGCGCCATTATCTGTTGGGGAATACATGTCATTTATATACCGATCACAAAATCTTGAAGTATATCTTTACTCAAGCCGAGCTTAATATGCGCCAGCGGAGGTGGCTAGAACTAATCAAAGATTACGACCTTGAGGTGCATTATCACCCTGGCAAGGCGAATGTAGTAGCTGATGCCCTCAGTCGTAAAGCTCACCTTAATTGCTTAACAGTGACGCCTAAAGATATAACTTTGTGCCAAGAGCTAGATGTTGACGGTCCTTAAGTATCAAATTTAATTATCAAATAAATAAAGAAAAGGATCCAAATGAAATCAAGATCTAGACTTAGGGTTTTATCTGACAGAATTCCACGAGTTTTGGTGTTTGTCTATTTCTGCAGGGGGTTATCATGGAAATATGGAAGAAAGGCCCACATGTCAGGATTACGTAAAGATATTAACGTGCTGCGCAATTATCTTACATCTAGAAGACTCCAGAAGCCACGAGACCGAAGCGGAGGCGAAACGGGGCCAGACCCTGGGCGGCCGCCCAGTTGGTCAGGGCGCCCGCCCTGCCCCTGAGTCCAATCAGGACTCTGCTTTGCGGGAGATCTCCACCGACCTAAAGGATGAATCTAAACCATACAATCTATGTCGGTTTGATCCAAGGGCTCATATTCACTTGGAGGGACTATAAAACCAGACCCCCTGGCCCCTGGAGGAGAGAGCCTCTCAACCCTAATTCATTGTTCCTCAAGGGAGAAGAAGCCTCTGATCAAGATTAGAGCCACCACATCAATTAGATATCTAGATTAGCATAGCTACATAGGATTAGAACTAGAAGGAGTCAATCTTCGATTGGTTTCCGGATCTGTCAAGAGGATTCTTGGTAATTCTCTAATTGTGCTTCTAATTGCTTTCTAATTATCTTTGTTCTTCAATATTATGAATATGACTTTGTTCTACTTCAATATATTGCTTATGACTTTGCTCTACTTGCTTATATTCAAGATTATATTGTTCTTAGTTTATCATAGTTATGTACTTGGCTTAGTTAGATACGATCTATATACATGCTTAGGATCCTATAGCGTTTATCCATCGGATCCATGGGTAAATGATAGATATTGTGTAGGCGTGGTGCTTATACCGTATTTATCTGCGATTGTACCCAATATGCCAGATTGTGGGGTAGTTCGTGATAGTGACAGCTTCATTGATTCTTATATAGTCCCCCTCTCATGTATTGGGCTGGCAGAGCAACATTATTACAGGGGAGTGATTGCTATGTTTCTCATATTCCTTGCTAATATCACTATGCATGGGCGTAGTCTTGTCTTGCATTGATTGCTAAGTATGCTTGCACTAATTATGATAATGCTAGACTATATAGTTAAGAATAACTTAGGGAATATTCTTGTAGTTCGTTCTAATACCATGCTAATGACTTTCTAGAGTATCTAATTGAGGTGCTTATCATATTTATTATGTGGCTAGATCAGATTAGTTATCCTTGTCACTATTATTATTTCATATATCTTTTATGTGACACTTATCCCTGTATGATGAGTTAGATATAATGTTCTCAATTATACATGCAATGATAGATGCTCAATCTCATATTCTATTCTGTAATCATTAGTGATGATTTCTAATCCCTTCCCAGTGGTAAAAATATAAATAACGATACCTGGAATACTTCCCGGTTAAAATGCTACATCGGTATTAATCTGTGCGCTTGCAGATCCCATTCATTATTTATTTAGAAGAGCAATTTCATATTTCAATACCGCGTCTCTCATATCATGCTGGGGATGACAACTTGGCTTAAGTGGTGTGAGGGATAGGTTTGGCATTTTTGGCACCGTTGCTAGATTTAGAACTTAGTCTACTTTTGGTAATGATGTTAAGAATACCCAACACTAGAGAACCTGGGGATAGAAATGATTTCCCAAGGAAGCCTTGCACTCTAAAGATTGATTTCAATCTCGAAGCTCAAATCATAGAGGCACAAAAGGAAGACAAAGGTATGAAATATCTTAAAGAGAAAATTTCAAATAGAGCACCCACAGACTTTAAGGTGAATGATGCAGGAGTAATCTGGTTCAAGAACCGGTTAGTGGTTCCAAAGGTACTTGAGCTACATCAACAAATCCTGGATGAAGCTCATACCACGAGGTATTCTATTCATCCGGGAAGCAATAAGATGTATCAGGACCTAAAACAAAGGTTTTGGTGGACAAAAATGAAGATAGAAATAGCTCGCTATGTGGCCCAATGCGATACCTGCCGAAAGGTCAAAGCTATTCATCTCAAATCCACGGGAGAGTTGCAACCTTTGCCTATTCCAGCGTGGAAATGGGATGATATAAGTATGGATTTCATAGTAGGGTTGCCCAAGACAGCCAAAGGCTTTGATTCAATTTGGGTCATAGTGGATCGTCTCACCAAAACCGCACACTTCTTGCCTGTAAAGCTATTGTATCCTGCCTCCACCTATGCTAAGATTTATTTTGATCGTATCCTAAGTCTGCATGGGGTCCCAAAGACAATAGTGTCAGATAGAGGCACACAATTTGTCTCCCAGTTCTGGAAATGCTTACATGAATCCTTGGGCAACAAACTTTTATACAGCACAGCCTACCACCCTCAAACAGGTGGGCAGACAGAGAGGGTAAATCAAACCCTAGAAGATCTATTAAGATCTTGTGCCCTGAATTTTCTGGATAAGTGGGATGACTGCTTGCCTCTAGCAGAGTTTTCTTACAATAATAGATACCAAGAAAGTATCAAGATGGCTCCCTTTGAGGCACTATATGGCCGTCAATGTCGAACTCCGCTACACTGGTCGGAACCCGGAGAAAGATGGTTCTTCGGGGTTGACTTAGTGAAAGAGACTGAGAACAAAGTTAGACAAATCCAAAATAACTTAAAAGTTGCTCAGTCCCGACAGAAAAGCTATGCCGATAAAAGACGTCGACCGTTAAGGTTCGCCAAAGGTGATTATGTGTATTTGAAGGTATCCCCAATGAAAGGAGTAAATCGTTTTGGTGTTAAAGGCAAGTTAGCGCCCCGTTACATTGGTCCATTTCCAATCATTGACCGATGTGGACAGGTAGCTTACCGCCTTAAACTGCCCGAACGATTATCTAGGATACATAATGTATTCCATGTGTCTCAATTGAAGAAGTGTCTTCGGGTACCAGACCGAGTTCAAGATATTGAAGATGTGGAACTTGAACCGGATCTAACTTATTCGGAGTATCCTATCCGAGTATTGGACCAAATAGATAGAGTTACTCGAAGAACAACTACCAAGTGGTACAAGATACAATGGAGCCAGCACTCGGAAGAGGAAGGCACCTGGGAATCTGAAGATTACCTAATGGAGAATTTTCCTGAATTCCACGCTTCTCTTCAAGACAACACCTGATAAATAGGGAGTGTACTCTAGTGAAGGAAAAGAGTAGCCAAAGTCATGTACTTAGTGTACATGTATGTTATAATTGAGTAATCTTTTCCCCGCTCTTGTTTTTTTTGAGATAGTTGAAGATGAAAGAGTTTTGACAAATTTCATTTTCCATTACTTACCCTAAGGCTTTAATCTCGGGGACGAGATTTCTTTAAGGGGGTTACTAAAATTCGGATCATGGCATCATCAGCATTGCACAACATAGTTGTTAAGCACACCTTGATGCATCAACTTAAAATGAGTTTAATTTGGTTGAATGTGCTTAGGGAATTAAAGTGTGTTTATCTTGTGTTTTGATGCTTGAGTTGGTTGCTAAAACCATAGGGTAAAAGATTTCCGAAAGACTAGGGGGGGGAAACCCTGATTTTTGAACCCTAGATTTGCCCCCTTTTGCACAATTTAAAAACTAAGCAAAATTTGAAGTTGAGTTCACAAGCAAAGTTGTAGATCTTGTCAAGATGTACAACTTTGGTGTTTTGAGTTTTTGAAGTTTCAATACAAAATTCAAAGTAATTTTGAAAATACAGATTTCCAGAAAGTGTTCCCTTTTCCAATTTGAATCTCCAATTCAAAATCTATTTGGAATTTTGAAAAGTCACCAACATGAAAGTTGTAGAGCTCAAAAAGTTGAACAACTTTCATGTTGGGAGTTTTTCATGTTGTTTGGAAAAATCAAAAGTAATTTTGGAAACCCTGATCTGCCCTAATTCAAAAATTTGAATTTCCCCAAATTGGATTTTGAACTTCAAACTCTTTGGTCAAATTCACCATGTTCCACTCAAAATTGGCTCTGGTCACCAAAATATGATTTGTATCTTATAAAATTCTGAACAACTTTTGTTTTGTTGGGTTTTTGACTGTGGTTCAAATTTTGGCCGAATTTCACAAAAAACAGAGAAGAGGGGATAAGGGTCAGCTACAGTGATCCGATATGGATCACGGCGCCCCTGTCCAGCGCGGCCACCGCGCGCGCAGCGCTGCGTGCGCGCGTGCAGGCACGCAGCCTGCTTGCTTGCCTGCGTCACCAGGCGACGTGGAAGCCGAGCGTCTTCTCCATTCGCGATTTAAGTCTCTCCACCGGCCGACACGCCTCCGTTTGCTCCCACGAACGCCGACGAGCAACACCCGCGCCACCGTGAAATTCGTCCCCCTTGATCCCTTTCCAAGCCACCCGAGCGCACCACCATCTTCGCCACCTCCTTGCAAACCTAGCGCAACCCGGAGCTCACTCCCTAACCCTCTCAATCGCCGGTGCTCCTCGGTCTTCTCCAACTCCGGCAAAAACCTCCGCCGTGAAACCCCCTCCGTGGCCGCGCTGTTCCAGTGAGTGGCACACCTTACTCGCGGTTGTTTCCGGTTCCTTTTCCGCCCCTGCAACTTATGCGCTCGCTCTTTCACTTTGGACACGAACAGGATCGCCGGAACGAGCTCGCCGGAGCCGGAGCACCCGCCCGACCGCACGGCCACCGTCGCCAAGCTCTTCTACTGCTTCTCCCGCTGTGGTGATGTGAGCACCGTGCTCCTGAACTCTCCCCGAAGCTCCCTGTTCCATTTGTTTACGCTATACCGAGCCCTAGTGGCCGGTCCGTGGTCGGCCATGGCGGCCGCCCGCCGTTTGCGTGGCCGGAGTGGAAGGGAGAGGGTAGAGCGTGAGTAGAGGGAGTCAACGGGGTCGCGAAGTCGAGGCGAAGCCGATGCGCACACGCACTCGGGCTGAGACCCTCGCTAACAGCGGCCGAAGCCGCGGCAGTGCCGACACGCGTGAAGGAGAAGGAGCTGACGGGTGGGGTCTCCCCGTCAGCGTCCTGCAGAGAGAGAAGGGGGAAGAGGGTCTGACGGGCGGGACCCGCCCGTTAGTGACCGCGTGAGGGGGGAGAAAGCGCGCGCAGCGCCCGCGTGGACCGAGCGGGAGCGGGCCGGCCTGCGGACCGATTTCCCGGCGGCTCGATGCGCAGTGTTTTTCTTTTTCTTTTTATGCAGTTTTTGCTTTATATTTGAATTTGTGTAATAAATCTTGTGTTGATCCAAAAATCATGGAAATTTTTGTA
Source organism: Sorghum bicolor (assembly GCF_000003195.3). Lineage (NCBI taxonomy): Eukaryota > Viridiplantae > Streptophyta > Magnoliopsida > Poales > Poaceae > Sorghum > Sorghum bicolor. The sequence continues at coordinate 37,810,373 of NC_012878.2, forward strand.
TAGATTCCCTGAAATAAGTAGAACTCAAGAAAAATATTAGATTTTATTTTCCGATAGTTTACATGTGTATGAAAATTGCCTCTTTTGTTTAATAAATGAAACTTCTATGAATTTTAATAATTTATTGATATGTCCAAAAATCACCAAAATTTATGGGGAGTCTCTGAATACTATTCCCTGGCTCCACACAAAATTTGGTGGCATTTGGATAATGTTTGAATAAAATATTATTAAACCCCTATTTGGTAATTAAATAATATTTCTAGGATAATTAGGTAATAATTAGTTAAATTCTCAAAAGTAGGGTTTGAGTGATTTTGGGATTATGTGATGACCTGAGGTCATTAACCATAGTGACCTTTGGCATTTAATTATTGTCTGGTCTTAATGCTTAATTGCTGTCATTAATAATTACTTAAGAAGTAATTAAGGTAAATAGGATTAATAATTAGTTAATTTAACATATTTATGAATTAAGAAAAATACTAAATTTTACAGATGCAACCTCTTGGGTAGAGGCACTAAGATGTTAAACAACTTTAATTATTGTTTATTCTGTGTTGCACCGAGGTGGCCAGTTGTATTTAACTTGGTCCCTTTTTGCACGTGACCTAAGGAGCGACCGTTGAACCGAACCCTGAGGTCGGTGCTCCGTTCGAGGAAGTAGGATCCGAGACTTGGGAAGTCTCCGAGGGACCCTCTCTGCCCTGCAACCAAGGCAAGCCCCGGATGCATTAACCCCTCCTTGAATGTTTAAATCTTTTATTACTTATGAATTGAAAATGCTGCTTTAGGTAGTCAAGAATTGGGTTAACCTACTTGCTGCATTTACTACCTTGATATTTGTTATCTTGTCCTTGGCACCTATTTTATTTTAAAAACTGCGTAGTGATGCTTAGCCCTGCTACTAGATAGGTTTTCAAACAAGAAAGTTTGAAGGGTTGTTGTGGAATACACTTATGATCAATGATGTTTCAACTTGAGACCGGTCGGTGGACTTGCTTTAAGAATGGAGTCTTAAAGTATTGTCTCCAACTGTGTCGGTTAAGGACGGTCCGTTGATGGCCTGCTGGGTTGAGAATTTATAGTACTAGCCACCTGCCCTCGGTATGCCCGATCTTGTAATCCCTCGACGCGAATAGATACTCGCGCACTGGGCGTGGAGCGATGGCGAGAGTAGTGTGTACCCACCTTACGGATCTGAGATGACCGGGAAACATCTAGATCGGTTGTAGGATGGTGGAGTACTATGCTCTCGGGTGCCGCGAACCTGGTCAAATTTGGGGAGAGCTTGCTTTGGGTTGACATATGCAAGATTTGGTTCTACATATGTCGGGTGGTTAGGAACTCCAGCTGGATTGCTAAGCGATTCGAATCGTCGTTGCTCCCCGATTGGAAGACTCAATTCCTTCGACCCTCATCGTAGTTAATTATGCAACTAAGTGATAAAACGAGAAAGGGGAAATGTCTCATGAGGTTCGGATCCCAATTCCCGGACTCAGAGTGACATGAAGCTATGGCCGTTGGATGTCTAATACTTTAATTTAGGACTAGGAACTCACAGATCTGTCTGTGGGAGGCAACTAGATAGACTGTCTTCGAACTCCTCGGCCTCTTCAGGAGAGGAATTCGTGGGTAAAACTTGAAAGTAAGGATGCACTATTAGTAAGCTTTTTGGCAAAACACTTTGGCTCCTTGCTCAGCCACCCCTTGTCTACCCTAAGTCTGCATCCCTAACTTCTCCTCTTTTTCAACCGGGTAAGTCTTGTTGAGTACTCCCGTACTTAGTGTTTCATAAACCCTGTTGCAGGTGAAGTTCAGGAGCCGACTTGTTTCGGACCCTGTTGTGTGACCGTCGTCGAGGGTGACGACGAAGAAGAGTGAGCGTGACCCATGGGCAGGGTCTGTAAATTTGTAATCTCTGTGTTAATGTTTAAGTTGCTCCACTGGACCTGGTTTGTAATAACACTCTGCTATTTGGAAGAACTCCTTTTGTAAAATAAGTTATGTAATACTTCCGTTGTTTTACTCTGAAATATTATTTTGGTCTTGTGTCGTCTGTGATACTGCAATGTCTTCACAACGAATGATCCTGGTGTTAAGGTGGCCACTTGCTATCATGTAAGGGCGAGGAGAAGAAAGTTTCGTTAATTGACCATCGCTGGTGGTCAGGACGAGCCTGGTTGATACGCCCCAGGTAGCAGTGGAATGAGCATCGTGAGATGCTCATCGGACTTCTAAAGTGGAAGGATCCTCGGCACCACCGTCAGAGGTCTTTGGGACAATGACAGGTGCCGGTGGGCCCAAACACTTAGGGGGTTCTGCCACAATCGACCAATATCCTTTCCCTACAAATATGTTGGATGCTAAGGGAAAGACCAAAGTATTGACTTCAGAGGCGGCTGAAAGAAGCACATCGATAGATCCTCGCACCAGATTACAGCCGATGATGCCAAAGACAAGGGCTTGATCCAGGAAGGAACTAGCTCGGGAAGGCCTCCTCGGTCTGACATTGTAATCACTCATAGGAGGCATCGGGAAACCTGGCATCAGCGTGAGGATCAGTATCGTCGCCAACAGGAAGATCGTCGTAGGGAAGAAGAAATACGCCGACAAGAGTGGAATCGTTATAAAGATCATTGGAATTGCTCATTCTTCGTCCACTGTTGTGACCAAAATATCAAGCTACCAACTGTTAGAGACCGCCCTGAATGCAATGGTTATGATCGATATGATAGACCAAATTTGCAGTATCAGAACAATGATCGACGTTTTGGTGGGCCGATTAGAGGAAGGACATCAGTTCATGATCAGCTGGGGGTAGGCTCAGTGTGCATGATAGACTTGGTGAGCGTGTTGGCTATTTTCCAAGAAACCAATAGGAGCTTGAGGAGATGGCGGATGCACGGGTTCCCGATGAGTTCATATTTTGCAGAGATGCTAATACTTATCGGATGGAATCAAGGGAGAATCGTCCTCAATCGGTAAGGCAACCACAACTTCCTCCATGGTGTCTAGAGGGGTTGATGAGGACACAAAAAAGAAGGCTGCAACGGGAGCGACAAGAAGAGCTGAGTAGAGGAGAGAATTCTGCTAAGTCTGTAAATCAGCAGCCGTCAGATTCTAAAGGAAAAGGCCCATCGGCAGATGTTAATATGGTGTTTATGTTGCCGATGGAATTTCTGGCACCTTTCAATGATGATGAGGAGGTAGATTTTCTCGATCAGAAAGCTCAGTTGGCTCTAGATTCAATGATAGCTATCTTTGAAAAGCCCGCCGATGATGAGAGACAACGTCTTAAAGCTTTGTTTGTCAATGGTAGGGTTGATGGACAGCCGATGACCAAGATACTTGTTGATGGTGGGGCTCCTATCATTATTATGTCGTATGCAGTCTATCGGAAGCTTGGGAGAGGAGATCAAGATTGACCAAGACCGATATGATGCTAAAAGATTTTTAAGGGAATGTGTCTCCAGTCAAGGGAGCCATATGTGTTGAGTTGACCATCGGCAGCAAAACCTTGTCGACAACTTTCTTTGTCATCGGTAGAAAGGGTGCTTATAATTTGCTATTGGGGAGAGATTGGATTCATGCCAATTGTTGCATCCCATCTACAATGCACCAATGCTTGGTTCAGTGGGTAGGTTACAAGATTGAAATTGTCCTAGGGGATTCTTCATATGTTATTGCATCAGCAGAAGCAGATACTTATGAAAGGACCAGATGCATTTCAGGAGAAATTTGGGAGAAGGATTTTCTCAAGGTCGCCGATTATGAAATTCCACCGATCCAAGCAGTCGGTTCTGACGAGGGGTTTTAATGGATAGGTTCGCCGATGATGGAAAATTAGGCCAGGGGTTTACATCGGCCGATGATTTAGTAGAAGTAGATATAGGTAATGGTGATAGACCGAGGCCAACTTTTATTAGTGCTAAGTTAGATTCTAAGTGTAAGCAGCAGTTAACCGATTTGTTAAAGGAATATAAAGATTGCTTTGCTTGGGATTATACCGAGATGCCTGGTTTAGACCAATCTATTGTTGAACATTGGTTACCTATCAAATCCGGATTTCGGCAGCATCAGCAGCCAGCTCGCCGATGTAATCCTAATATTCTTCCTGATATTAAGGCCGAAATAACTAAACTTATCGAAGCAAATTTATTCGGCAATGTTGGTATGCCGAGTGGATTTCCAATATTGTTCCAGTTTACAAGAAGAATGGGAAGCTTCGTGTCTGCATTGATTTTAGGAATCTTAACAAGGCTACACCAATGGATGGTTATCCAATGCCAGTTACCGATTTGCTAGTTGATGCTGCAGCTGGACATCGGATTATTAGCTTTATGGATGGCAATGCAGGATATAATCAAATATTCATGGCCGAAGAAGATATTCCGAAGACCGCATTTAGATGTCCTGGTCATGTTGGGTTGTATGAATGGATAGTCATGACCTTTGGCTTGAAAAATGCTGGTGCTACTTATCAGAGGGCTATGAATTTTATCTTTCATGAGTTCATCGGCAAGTTGGTGGAAATCTATATTGATGATGTGGTGGTTAAATCTGGAGATTTCACAAAGCATCTTGCCGATCTATGAAAGGTGTTGGAGTGCACAAGAAAACATGGTTTTGTTGACACCGTTTTTGGGCACGTGTCCAGGATGGCAGGATAGGGTGGCAGTACAATGCGGGTTGCTGATGAGGATGGTTGCCGATGAGGGAGAGGTTGAATGTGACTAAGTCCACAGGCAGTAATATGGTGCCGATGGCTGGATTAAAAAGGTCTGCCGATGACTATGGCAAGGGGATTGCTGATGACGCGGAGGAGGAGTCCGGAAGCTGCCAGTTGTCATCTGGAGGAGTTTCGGTTTGTTACGAAGGATAGTTTTATTATTTCCTTAGTTATTTGCATCGTTTTGTATACGGATTCCGTGTAATTTGGAATTCGAATTCTAATCGTGTCTGGTCGTAGCTCTTTGAGCCGGATATAAATATAAACCCTAGGACCTTGTAATCAAGATATCAAGAAATCAATCAAACACACGTTTTTACTCATATTCCAGCATCTACTTTTCGACGACTTCGTCATATTTTTTCCTTTTATTACGAGTTCTTAGGAATTCGTCGACTTAAGCTCGGCGTGTTCTCGAGTTCCGCGTGAGTACCTCTTAGCCGTGACATCCGGGCGCATCGCTGTTGTCAGGACTAAAGTATTCAAGTTATCACCTTTGCCGATAGCAAGGTCAAATCGGCTGGCACGCCTTAACGTTTGAATCGGGTATTAGCCCTTTGTGTTTGCAGATCAGTTTTGCATCAACACATCTTTTGGCACGCCCAGTGGGACAGATTCAAGATCAAGATCAACATGTCGATCTCTGACCTCGATCAAGACAACGTCATCCCCGTGACGGAGGCCAACCTCAAGGATGAGCAAAAGCAAGCTATTACCCAAGCCATGGAAGAATTCAAGCAGCAATGCCTGAAGTCTTTCAGCATAAACAGGAGCGGCGAAGTGGTCCAGAAAGATGCACTGCCGGCACCACGGCAGGTCACCTTTGACGCCAATCCTGGCAAGCTTCAAGATATGGTTGACAATGCCATCAATCGAGCGTTGATTAACCAAGCTGGTGTACTGTCTAATACGGTTTTCAACGCCGTGGCAAGAACTTTCAAGGAAGGACAAATCCCGCCAGATTATGTGGGGCCCTCCCATCATCAGCCAACGGCACCAGAGGTCACGGCTCCATCGGCTGCCTTGACGAATGCAAGTGCACAGTCTGCCGTCCCTCCAAGTACATTGGGGACTACTGGTACACTATCTATGCCGATGGCAACCAACCCACAAATTTCAGTTGGGCAGCATAAACTGACAACAGATATGTTGGCATCGGCAATGTCGGGGTTAACTCTTCCTCCCAACTGGTGGGGTTATGGTATGCCTCCAGAGTTGACGCCGGGAACATCACAGATAACTGACATGAGGGGCAAAACTCCTGTGACATCGGCACCTTCCAATGTGCCGGTGAACCAGAGTCCTCGGTATACCACAACTACTACTGCAAGGCCTCACACTGGAAATCCTCAAGATTCAATGTTCCAGATGCCCAACGCATCGGGAGAGTCAATGCTGATGCAACAGAGGCCTATGGCCCAGTTGGGGTATGTCAATTCAACGACGGTACCCAATTACCAATCATCGGCAGCACCTATGCCGATGAACGCTAATAATGGATGGCTTGGACAGCAAGCCTTTCCACAATCGCCCCAGCAGGGTTATCAGACTACGGGGTTCCAGCAAGGGCAGGTTTATCCCGGGTTCCAAGGTCAGGGAATTCCCAACCAGCCAATAAATTTTGGACAGCAACTCGGAGGACAGCCAATCGGTGGACAGCAGTTTGGTAGTCCGCAGATTGGAGGACAGGTGACCAATACGATGTTCCATATAGGTCACGTCCCAAACAGACACGTGGAGGTTCGCCACCAAGTGCCAGATCCGCAGCCACCTCATCGGCAAGATGCCGATGCGTATTGGGCCGATAAGATTGCTGAAGTAATGAGGGAACAATTTGGGATAAAACCCAAAGTCAACACTTATTCTTATCGGACACCGTATCCTCCAGCGTATGATTTGATCCCGCTTCCACATCGGTACAAGGTACCGGATTTTACAAAGTTTTCCGGACAGGATGACACGTCAACCATGGAACACGTCAACAGGTTCATTATTCAATGTGGAGAGGCTGGTAACAGGGACGAATTGAGGGTTCGTCTATTTTCATCATCATTGTCTGGATCGGCCTTTACTTGGTTCATATCATTACCTCCAAACTCAGTAATTACTTGGGCCGATCTAGAGAAGCAATTCCATAGATACTTCTTCTCGGGGGTTCATGAGAAGAAGATCACCGACTTGGTCAAGTTGAGGCAACGTAATGATGATTCGGTTGAGGGATTTGTGCAGAGGATACGAGAGGTCAAGAATAAATGCTATAGCCTGGTTCTGGATGATCGGCAGCTAGCCGATTTGGCTTTCCAAGGTTTGTTGCCACATATCAGGGATAAGTATGCCTCTCAGGAGTTCGAAAGTTTAAGTCATTTGGTGCAGAGGATATCTGATCAAGACATCAAGCCTTTCGAGCCTAAGAGGGCATGGAATAAGAAAGTGTCATTTGTCGACGAAGCAACAAGCTCAGATTCCGATGAGGAACCAGTAATCGGTTTGGCAGAGTGGGTAAAAAACAAGAAGCCGATGTCTTGTCCTTTTGGGCAGAAGGAACCAGAGAAGTTTGCCTTTGACACCGCCAAGGCCGATAGGATATTTGACTTTCTACTTCAGGAAGGTCAAATCAAACTGTCACCTAACCACGTGATCCCGTCGGCAGAAGAGTTGAAGAGGATGAGATATTGCAAGTGGCATAATGCAACTTCACATGACACCAACGAGTGCAAAGTATTCACACAGCAGCTGCAATCGGCTATAGAGTCAGGGAGAGTCATGTTTGACAGTTCCAAAGCCCAGAAGCCAATGAAGATAGACCAACATCCTTTCCCGACAAACATGTTGGATACTAAGGGGAAGGCTAAGGTCTTAACGTCGGAGACAGCTGAGAAGAGTGCATCGGTAGATCCTCAGCATCAAGTTACTACCGCCGATGCAAGAAGTAAGGGCTTGGTCCAGGAAGGAGCTAGCTCAGGAAGACTTCCTCGATCTGGTATCGTCATAACTCATAGAAGGCCTCGAGAGAGATGGCAACAACGGGAAGATCGGTATCGGCGCCAGCAGGAAGATTATCAACGGGAAGAAGAAAGACGCCGACAGGAGTGGAATCGGCACAGGGATCATTGGAATTGCCCATTCTTCATCCATTGTTGGGAGGAAAATATCAAGCTTCCTACTGTCAGAGACTGCCCTGAATGCAACGGTTATGATCGGTACGATAGGAACGATCGGCGTTATCATGATGATGAACGGCGATTTAATGGGCCAATCAGAGGAAGCGCGTCAGTTCATGATCGGCTGGGGGGCAGGCTTAGCGTTCGCGATCGGCTCGGTGACCGTGTCCAGTATTTTCCCAGGAACCAGGAAGAGCTCGAGGAGATGGCTAATGCGCGGGTTCCCGATGAGTTCATATTTTGCAGAGATGCTAACACACATCGTATGGAGTCAAGGGAGAACCGACGCCCGATGGCAAGACAAAGGCCACTTCCTCCATGGTGCCCTCAAGGATTAACCAAGACACAGAAAAGGAGATTGCAACGAGAAAGGCAAGAGGAGCTAAACAAGGGAGAGAACTCTGGAAGTCAGCAGCCGTCAGACACTAAGAGGGAAGGTCCATCGGCAGGCGTCAACATGGTCTTCATGTTGCCGATGGAGTTTCTTGCGCCAGCCAGTGACGATGACCTGGAATTTTCTGATCAGATAGCTCAGTTGGCTCTGGATCCGATGACGGCTATCTTTGAGAAACCTGCCGATGACGAGAGGCAGCATCTTAAAGCTTTGTTCCTCAAAGGAAGGGTTGATGGGCAGCCAATGACTAAGATCCTAGTTGATGGTGGAGCTGCTATTAACATTATGCCGTATGCAGTATATCGGAAGCTTGGGAAAGGGGATCAAGATTTGACCAAGACCGATATGATGCTCAAATACTTTGAAGGAAACGTGTCTCCAGTCAAGGGGGCGATATGCGCAGAGTTGACCATCGGCAGCAAAACCTTGCCGACAACTTTTTTCGTGATCAGCGGAAAAGGTGCCTACAATTTATTATTGGGGAGAGATTGGATTCATGCCAATTGTTGTGTCCCATCTACAATGCACCAGTGTTTGGTTCAGTGGGTAGGTGACAAGATTGAGATCGTCCCAGGGGATTCTTCTTATGTTATCGCATCGGCAGAAGCGGATACTTATGAAAAGACTAGGTGCATTTCAGGAGAAGTTTGGGAGAAAGATTTTCTCAAAGTTGCCGATTATGAGATTCCACCGATCCATGCAGTCGGTTCTGACGACGGTTTTTAATGGATAGATTCGCCGATGATGGAAAATTAGGCCAGGGATTCACATCGGCCGATGATTTGGTAGAAGTAGATATAGGTAGTGGTGATAAGCCTAGGCCTACTTTTATTAGTGCTAAATTAGATCCTGAGTGTAAACGGCAGTTAACTAGTTTGTTAAAGGAATATAAAGATTGCTTTGCTTGGGATTATACAGAGATGCCTGGTTTAGACCGATCAATTGTTGAACATCGGTTACCCATCAAGTCTGGATTTCGGCCACATCAGCAACCAGCCCGCCGATGTAATCCTAACATTCTACCTGATATTAAGGCCGAAATCACTAAACTTATTGAAGCTAAGTTTATTCGGCAGTGTCGGTATGCCGAATGGATTTCCAATGTTGTTCCGGTTTACAAGAAGAACGGGAAGCTTCGGGTGTGCATTGATTTCAGGAATCTCAATAAAGCTACGCCGATGGATGGATACCCAATGCCTGTCGCCGATCTACTGGTTGATGCTGCGGCTGGCCATCGGGTCATCAGCTTCATGGATGGTAATGCGGGTTACAATCAAATATTCATGGCAGAGGAGGATATTCCAAAAACCGCATTCAGGTGTCCTGGTCATGTTGGACTATTTGAATGGATAGTCATGACTTTTGGGTTAAAGAATGCTGGTGCTACTTATCAAAGGGCTATGAATTTTATATTTCATGAGTTCATCGGCAAGATCGTAGAAATTTATATTGATGATGTGGTGGTTAAGTCTGGAGGTTTCTCAAAGCATCTTGCCGATTTACGAAAAGTGTTGGAGTGCACCAGGAAGCATGGATTGAAGATGAACCCCAACAAGTGTGCATTTGGCGTATCGGCAGGGCAGTTTCATGGTTTTATGGTACATCAGAGGGGTATTGAAATTAGTTGAAGATCTATTGATGCCATCAATAAAATAGTGGCCCCTACCAATAAAACCGAGCTCCAATCCTTGATCGGCAAGGTGAATTTTATCAGAAGATTTATATCGAATTTATCTAGGAGAATTCGTGCTTTCAGTCCTCTTCTTAAATTGAAAGCCGATCAGGAGTTTGTTTGGGGAGAAGAACAGCAGTTGGCTCTGGATGAAATCAAAAAGTATCTAGTAAATCCTCCAGTTTTAGTTCCACCTCAACAAGGGAAACCCTTCAAATTATATTTATCTACCGATGGATCGGTTATCGGTTCAGCTTTGGTTCAAGAATTTGAAGGGAAAGAGAGAGTAATTTATTATTTGAGTAGGAGGTTGATTGATGCTGAAACCAGGTATTCGGCCATTGAGAAACTGTGCTTATGCTTATATTTTTCATGTATCAAGCTGAGACATTACCTGTTGTCGGCTGAATGTGCTGTTGTTTGCAAAGATGACGTGGTCCGATACATGCTATCTATGCCGATTATGAGTGGTAGGATCGGTAAATGGATTTTAGCGCTGTCGGAGTTCGATTTGCGTTACGAATCGGCTAAGGCGGTCAAAGGGCAGATCATGGCCGATTTTGTGACTCAGCATTGCGGTCTAGTGGAAACCTTGGAAATTGCACCCTGGACGCTCTTCTTTGATGGATCTACCTGTGACCGGGGGGCAGGAATCGGCATTGTATTGGTTTCTCCTAAGGGGAGGAAGTATGAGTTTTCCTTGCCGATTGTTGCTACATCAACAAATAATCAGGCTGAGTATCAAGCTCTGATCAAGGGATTGGAGTTGTTAAGAGAAGTTCGTGCTGATGCTGTCGAAATATTCGGGGATTCCATGTTGGTTATAAATCAATTGGCCGGAAGCTATGAATGCCGAAGTGAAGTTCTCATAACCTATTTCGAGAGAAGTATGCAACTGTTAAAGGAATTCAAGAACTTCCGATTGGAGCATGTTCCCCGATTACATAATGAAGACGCTAATCGGTTAGCCCAGCATGCCTCAGGATATCAGCCAATGATTAATGCGACATCGGCAGTCAGTGCCGATGATTGGAGGAAAGAAATTATCGACTATCTAGAAGATCCATCCAAAAAGGTTGAAAGACGGGTTCGATTTCAAGCGACCAAGTATGTGCTCCTTGAAAATGAATTGTATTATCGAACTATCGACGGAATTCTTCTCCGATGCATGGGTGGTGATGAAGCCAGAAGTTTGATGGGGGAAATCCATGAAGGAGTGTGTGGAGCGCATCAGTCAGCTTTTAAGATGAAGTGGATGATTCGAAGGAATGGATATTTTTGGCCAACCATACTTGAAGATTGTTTTAAATATTTCAAGGGATGTCAAGGTTGTCAAAAGTTCGGTAATATCCAGAGAGCACCCGCATCGGCTATGAATCCTATAATAAAACCTTGGCCGTTCCGGGGGTGGGCCATTGATCTGATCGGCCAGATTTATCCACCATCTAGCAAAGGGCATAAGTTCATTCTAGTTGCCACTGACTATTTCACTAAGTGGGTCGAAGCTATTCCTTTGAAGAAAGTCACATCGGCCAATATGATTGATTTTGTGAAGGAGCATATTATTTACCGATTTGGGATTCCCCAAACGATTACTACCGATCAGGGCACCATGTTCACGTCGGGGGAGTTCGATGAATTCGCAATCGGTATGGGAATTAAAGTGTTGAATTCTTCTCCTTACTATGCTCAAGCCAACGGGCAGGCCGAAGCGTCTAACAAAGGAATTATCAAGCTTATTAAACGAAAGATTGAAGAAAATCCTAGGCGGTGGCATACATTGTTAAATGAAGCACTGTGGTCTTATCGGATGGCTTGTCATGGATCAACCAAGGTGTCACCTTATCAATTGGTGTATGGACATGATGCAGTGTTGCCTTGGGAGATTAAGGCTGGATCTAGGCGATTATCTTTTCAAGATCAATTGGCTGCCGATGATTATGTCACTTTGATGACCGATGAGTTAGATGATTTAGCAGGGCATCAGTTAAAGGCTTTAATGAGTATAGAAGAAAATAAGAAGAGAGTTGCTAGATGGTATGATAAAAAAGTAAAGGCTAAGGAGTTTGCCGATGGGGATTTGGTATGGAAGTTGATTTTGCCAGTCGGGACTAAAAGTTCGAAGTTTGGGAAGTGGTCTCCTAATTGGGAAGGTCCTTATCGGATAAGACATTCAGCTCCTGGTAATGCCTATATTCTAGAAACTCTCGAAGGAGTTGAATTTCCCAGAGCATTAAATGGCAAATATTTAAAGAAGTACTACCCCAGCATATGGGTTGACGCAGAAAAGTTTAAGTGCCGATAACACTCCTATCGGCTGGATTTAAATGTTCGGGGGCAGACTTAATGTTTCAAAAGATGCCGATAACAGTCTTATCGGCTAGACTAAAAGCTAAAAGCGGAAAAACAAAGGTGTGTTGCCGATGAAAGCTTCAGATGTTCAGCAGCGCTTGGATTGCTGATATGGCGCGCAGCCGAATCTGATTGGTTGTCTCTATCTCTTTGATATCATCATCGGCAGAACCTTCTATCGGCTTCAGCTTCCTCTTCAGCTGCAGCGCTTTGCGACCATGGACGTTTCGTTCTTGTTCAAGGTGCTTGATGGTCTCCGGCAGTTGACTCTCTTCTTGCTGGGCTTGGGACAGAGCGTCCTCTACTTGCTTGAGTTCGGCCAGTAGAGCTTCTCTTTTTGCCGATAGATCAGACACTTTCTGCTTCAGTGCATCACCTGAGGACTTTAAGGTGCCGATGTTCTTATGTTTCTCATCGGCTAGGAGTTTTTCTTTCATCATCTCCTTAGAAAGCTGGATTCGAGCGGCTCTATCGGCAAGGCGTTGAGTGGCTCTCTGGTACTGTAGCTTGCGGCTTTCTAGGTGTGCAGCATGGAAGAGTGTTTCTTCAGCATCGGCAGGAAGTTGGCCTCTAAGGGTCTTGAACAGGGCTTTGGCTGGGTCAGAATCATTGACCAGTTGAGTTGTGTCTTGATGAAGTATGGCCGATAGCTCTTCCAGCTTAGCTCTGGTTTCTGCCGATACAGTTCCAACTGCCCGGGAGGAGCTTGCTTCCTCGCCTTCTTCTTCGAAGATATCAATGGCGAAGGAGAATAAGCTGTTGGGAGAATCTTGTTCCTGAAAATGAAGACGAAATAAGTCAGTTTTATGGTCAAAACTTCGGCAGACGATACTGGTGGAAAATTGGATGACTTACTTGCTTCAAGGCGATTTCTTGCCTTTGACTCAAAGATGCCGATGGAGCTACAGGTTGATCGGCAAATGTTGCCGATGGAACGATATCGCCTGAAAGAAGACAGGAAGGATTATGAGACTAAATGAGAATAAGTTTATCGGCGGAAGTATTGTTGAGATATGTTACCCGGAGGAGAGAGAACAGCTGCCTGAGTCGGGGAAACCGCCGATGATATAACTGGGCCTGCCAGGCCAGTTGTTTGTTCACTTACGTCAGCTGATGTACCTGCCGTTTGAGGTTCTTCCTGCTGGGGTTCTTCCATTTGTGGTGCTTCCTGCATTGGTTGGGGACATGGTGCTTGCTGTGTCTGGACTTCTGGAGGAGAAGGGGAAGATTCCACCGGGATTGGGGACACCGGAGGAGCAGGAGTTGCCACTTTCTGGCGCTTTGTTCCAGCCTTAGCACCTTGGGTGCCCTTCCTCTTTGGCTGGCTAGACTGGGGGGCATCGGCACCTTGGCGTTTGGCTTTTGCCGATGCACCAGTTTGCTGCAACAACAAAAAGGAGTTTATGAGCACAGATAACCGATACAAAGATAGTCAGCATAAATGAAAAAGGTTTTAACAGATTGCCTTGAAAGCTTGCGCCAGAGTAGAAGCAGTTACCGTTGGTGATGTCTGAGTTTTCCTGGTGGTAACTTTCTTGAGACGCGCACCCCGGTGCACGATGGAAGCCAGAGTGGGAGCATTATGGCCGATTGAGGAGATCGGGCCTGATGGGAATAAGTCGATCGGCTTGCCACTCCTGCTAACCGATGGGGGGGTGTTGTCAATCTGCAAAAGGAATACAGGGGTAAGTTACCGATGGGAATAGTATTGGAAAATGAGACATCGGTTTAAAATACTTACAGTGTCATCAGGGACTTCGTATTCGGGGTCGATCATGCCGCGGTATGAGAGGGCCGATCTGCAGAATACATTCTCTTTCCATTCTGCCCACCATAGCTTGTATGCCTGAGTGATAAAGGCAGCTGGAACCCATTCTGACAGATCTACATCTGTATCGGCATTTGGTGGTAGCTGGGCTACTCGAGTCCACTCGAGGAGGTTGGCGATGGGTTCTCTGGGCTTTATTACATCGGCATAAGGAAGTGCAATCGGCAATTGGCCGAAAGCTAGCTGGCGAGCTAATGCCGATGGATTATAAAATTCATAGGTTTGGGGGGAGGTTTTCGTGCTACCGAAGAAATTCACTGGTATGGCTCTGGGAGTCACGATTGCCATCATCACCTCATTGTCCCTGTCAAGAGCTTCATCAAATGGGTTGAAGGTCAGAGGGAGCATGCTGTCTGGGTCGTCATAAGCCAGCCATGGTCGTTCATCTCTGGCCAGACCCTCATACAGAGTCTCGAAGAATCGGCCGATCTGATCCGGATTGTTCCCTGAACCGGGTAAGACTATAACGGCTTCACCAAAGTTCAAGGGGGCACGCGTTGCCGATTCCTCTTCACCTAACACATGATTCTCGGCTATATCTCTTGGGAAGTGCTGTGAGAACAAGTTGAAATCAAGGCGCTTATGCAGGTGCAGATTGAGCCACATATTAATAAACCACCAGGGGCCTCCCAAGTTGCCGATGGATTGGCCAAGCAGGAGTTTCTGGGCTACCTGATGAAGAAGGTGGTAAACAGCGCCGAGCAAATATCGGCCGAGAGGAAATTGGCCGCCGCTAGCCAGTCTTTCTGCTGCCGATAGATAGACAGAGGTCGGTCCTGCCGATCGACCACAGAATACAAACTTGTCCAGCCACATGTTCAGAAAGGTGGTTTGCTCCTTTGTGGTGACAGGCCCTCTCCCGCGGTACTTCTGGATGTACCCTGACCAACCGCCGATAGCGCGAGTCTCCACTTTGGCACTGGGGGCGGTATCAAAAAAGTGGGTGCTATCGGCAGAAGATATATCTAGCGCAGTAAGCATGGCTACATCGGCAAGCGTAGGAGAAGCAGGGCCGTGGCCAAAAACAAAAGCATTGAGAGTGTCTGACCAAAAGTAGGATGCAGCTATCAGCAATGACTCGTTCCTGTGCATATCGGCAATGGATAGCCTAATGCATTGAGCTAGCTTCCTCTCACCCCATTGAACTTCATAAGAATTGCTGACCCTCAAGAACCAATCTTTCCACCCTACAGTAGGGCTGGGCCAAGAACGAAAGGTGTCTTTCCACAGATCTAAAGAAAAGTTTTCAGCTCTAAAGGGAATCCTGTTGGTTTCTGCATTGATAAGGTCGGTTGGATCTGGATCCCCTAGAGGGCCGAGGCACTGAAGGTGTGGTTGATCGGTAGGGATGACAATTTTGTTGGACAACTCCTAGTGTTTTGGGGAATAAAAATACAAAGAAAAAGGAAAAGGAAAATGTTCGGTAAGATGAATCGCAGATGAACAGGAATGCGAGAAAAAGGTACAACAGATGAGATGGAAGTCTGACCTCAGGGACGATGAAGCCAATGGCCATATTGTCGTGAAGAGGACGTTGGAGGGCACCGGAGTTGATGAAGAAGAGTGCTTGTCGGAGGTCTTGAGGGTTGTAGATGGCGCCGCCGCTGGAAAAGCAAAGTTGGATAGTAGAATGGTGTGATGGGGGAGGAGTACCCAAGAAGGAACTATTTATAGGACAAGATGGGCAAGGGCAAATCCGTCTTATCTCTTTGCCGCATCCGAGAAGCCCGAGGGTACTCAGGTGGATATGGTAACTGTTCGCACGGTAATCCAGGGATTGTGTAGGTGATTTGACAGGAAGCGGTCATTATCTAAAGATATTTTACTGTGCGCGATCTCCTGGTCGGTCCATCGGCGATATTCTATAACGGTCATCTTGCCGATGGGCGGATAGACGGGGGGTAACCGTTTTTTGCGAATATCCTGGTCAGAGCATCGGCAGATCTTTATAACGGAATTGTTGCCGATGCACTACCAAGAAAGATGCCCGTTTAGGAAGTTGGGAATTTCGAGGAATCTGCGGAGGATTAGGATCAGAGTTGTCCAGATTGAGGTTGTCGGTTACCGGATTAGGAGCATTAATTGCGGAGAAGGCATCATTACTGCAGAGAATTTCGGAGCATTAATAGTTTTATACTCCGAAACTGGGGGGCATGTGTTGACACCGTTTTTGGGCACGTGTCCAGGATGGCAGGATAGGGTGGCAGTACAATGCGGGTTGCTGATGAGGATGGTTGCCGATGAGGGAGAGGTTGAATGTGACTAAGTCCACAGGCAGTAATATGGTGCCGATGGCTGGATTAAAAAGGTCTGCCGATGACTATGGCAAGGGGATTGCCGATGACGCGAAGGAGGAGTCCGGAAGCTGCCAGTTGTCATCTGGAGGAGTTTCGGTTTGTTACGAAGGATAGTTTTATTATTTCCTTAGTTATTTGCATCGTTTTGTATACGGATTCCGTGTAATTTGGAATTCGAATTCTAATCGTGTCTGGTCGTAGCTCTTTGAGCCGGATATAAATATAAACCCTAGGACCTTGTAATCAAGATATCAAGAAATCAATCAAACACACGTTTTTACTCATATTCCAGCATCTACTTTTCGACGACTTCGTCATATTTTTTCCTTTTATTACGAGTTCTTAGGAATTCGTCGACTTAAGCTCGGCGTGTTCTCGAGTTCCGCGTGAGTACCTCTTAGCCGTGACATCCGGGCGCATCGCTGTTGTCAGGACTAAAGTATTCAAGTTATCACCTTTGCCGATAGCAAGGTCAAATCGGCTGGCACGCCTTAACGTTTGAATCGGGTATTAGCCCTTTGTGTTTGCAGATCAGTTTTGCATCAACAGGTTTAAAGATGAATCCTAATAAATGTGCATTTGGTGTATCGGCAGGGCAATTTCTTGGTTTTATGGTGCATCGGAGAGGAATTGAAATTAGTAGGACATCTATTGATGCTATCAACAAAATAGTTGCTCCCACCAACAAGACTGAAGTCCAATCTCTGATCGGCAAGATAAATTTTATCAGGCGATATATATCTAACTTGTCTGGTAAGATTCGTGCTTTTAGTCCTTTACTTAAGTTAAAAGCCGATCAAGAGTATATATGGGGAGGAGAGCAACAGTCAGCATTGGACGAAATCAAGAATTATTTGACAAATCCCTCCAGTTCTAATTCCACCTCAGTAAGGAAAACCTTTCAAATTGTATTTGTCTACCGATGGAATGGTCACCGGTTCGGCTCTAATTCAAGAATTTGAAGGGAAGGAATGTGTGATTTATTATTTAAGTAGAAGATTGGTTGATGCTGAGACAAGGTATTCGGCAATTGAAAAATTATGTTTATGCTTATACTTTTCATGCATCAAGTTGAGACACTATTTGCTATCGGCCGAATGCACTGTTATATGCAAAGATGATATAGTCCGGTACATGCTATCTATGCCGATTATGAGTGGTAGAATCGGCAAATGGATCTTGGCACTGTCGGAATTTGATCTACGTTATGAATCGGCTAAGGCAGTTAAGGGGCAGATTATGGCCTATTTTGTGACTCAACATTGCAGTGTAGTAGGGACCTTGGAGATCGTTCCTTGGACGCTCTTCTTTGATGGATCCACGTGTGACTGGGGGGCAGCAATCGGTATAGTACTAATTTCTCCTTGAGGAAAGAAGTATGAGTTCTCTTTGCCGATTGTTGCCACGTCAACGAATAATCAAGCTGAATATCAAGCTCTGATCAAAGGGTTGGAATTGTTAAAAGAGGTTCATACCGATGCTGTTGAGATCTTCGGCGATTCTTTGCTTGTTATAAATCAATTGGCTGGAATTTATGAATGCTGAAGTGAAATTTTTATAACCTATTATGAAAAGACCATACAACTATTAAGAAAATTCAAGGATTTCTGATTGGAGCATGTTCCTCGATTACAAAATGAAGAGGCTAATCGATCGGCTCACCATGCCTCGGGATATCAACCTATCTTAAATATGTTATCGGCAATCAATACCGATGATTGGAGAAAAGAAATCATTGATTACTTAAAGGATCCATCTAAAAAGGGTGAAAGGCGTGTCAGGTTTCGAGCTACCAAGTATGTACTCCTTGAAGA
This sequence comes from Sorghum bicolor, assembly GCF_000003195.3. Taxonomy (NCBI): domain Eukaryota; kingdom Viridiplantae; phylum Streptophyta; class Magnoliopsida; order Poales; family Poaceae; genus Sorghum; species Sorghum bicolor. The sequence goes on from NC_012878.2 coordinate 37,828,623, forward strand.
AGAGTTATATTATCGAACGATAGATGGAGTTTTACTCAAGTGCTTAGGTGATGATGAGGCTAAAAGCTTGATGGTTGAGATCCATGAGGGAGTGTGTGGAGCACATCAATCGGCTTTTACGATGAGTGGATGATTAGGAGAAACGAGTATTATTGGCGGACTATACTTGAGGATTGCTTTAAATATTTCAAAGTATGTCAAGGATGCCAGAGGTTTGGTAATATTCAAAGGGCACCCGCCTCGGCCATGAATCCTATTATTAAGCCTTGGCCATTCCGGGGATGGGCTATCGATCTAATCGGCCAGGTTTATTCGCCATCAAGGAAGGGGCATAAGTTCATCTTAGTTGCCACTGACTATTTTACAAAGTGGGTTGAAGCTATTCCTTTGAAGAAAGTAACGTCGGCCAATATGATTGATTTTGTAAAAGAGCACATTGTTTACCGATTTGGTATTCCCCCAAACAATCACTACCGATTAGGGTACTATGTTTACATCGGGGGAGTTTGATGAATTTGCAACCGGTATGGGGATTAAAGTGTTGAATTCTTCTCCTTATTATGCTCAAGCCAATGGACAAGCTGAAGCATCTAACAAAGGGATTATTAAGCTCATCAAGTGAAAGATTGAAGAAAATATTAGAAGGTGTCATACTTTGCTAAATGAAGCTTTGTGGACATATCAGATGGCATGTCATGGATCGACCAAAGTTTCAACTTATCAGTTGGTATACGGACATGATGCGGTGCTACCATGGGAAATTAAGACTGGATCTAGGTGGGTCTCTTTTCAAGATCAATTGGTTGCCGATGACTATGCTATTTTGAGGAAAGATGAGTTGGATGATTTGGCAGAGCATCGGTTGAGAGCTTTGATAAGTATAGAAGAAAATAAAAAGAGAATTGCTAGATGGTATGATAAAAAGGTAAAAGCTAAAGAGTTTGCTGATGGAGATTTGGTATGAAAATTAATTTTACTGATTGGGACTAAAAGTTCAAAGTTGGGAAAATGGTCTCCTAATTGGGAAGGTCCTTATCGGATAAATCGGTCTGCTCCTGGTAATGCTTATATCTTGGAAACTCTCAAAGGAGTTGAATTTCCCAGAGCATTGAATGGAAAATATCTAAAGAGGTATTACCCAAGCATCTGGGTAGATGCATAAAAGTTTAAGTGCCGATAGCACTCCTATAGGCTGAATAAATGTATCTAGGGTCATGCATAACGTTTTAAAAAGTGCCGATAATAGTCCTATCGGCTAGACCAGAATGATCAAAAGTTTTCTAAGGGCAGAAAGAAACAAGTTGTCGATGAAGAGCTCACAAATTCAGCAGGGCCTAGATAGTGGATATGGCCCGCAGATGGATCTGGTCGGCTTCTTCTATCTCTCGGATGTCTTCATCGGCAGAACCTTCCACTGGCTTCAACTTATTTTTTATCTGCAGTGCCTTACGAGCCTAGATATTTCATTCTTGCTGAAGAGTCTTGAGCATCTCAGGCAGTTGGCTTTCTTCTTGTTGTGCTTGGGTCAGGGCTTCTTCCACTTGTTTGAGCTCAGCCAACAAAGCCTCCCTTTTTGCCGATAGGGTGGAGATCTTTTGCTTCAATTCATCTCCTGAGGACTGCAAGATGCTGATGCTTTTATGCTTCTCATCGGCAATGCGCTTTACTTGCATTACTTCCTCTGAAACTTGGGCATAGGCAGCTCTGTCGGCATGGCGTTGGGTACCTTTCTGGTACTGAAGCTGACGGCTTTCTAGATGGGCAGCTTGGAAAATAGTCTCTTTAGCATCGGCTGCAATTTGACCGCGAAGGGTCTTAAACAGAGCTTTGGCCAGATCGGAGTCATTGACCAACTGAGCAGTGTCTTGATGCAGTAGGGCCAACAAGTCTTCCAGCTTGGCTTTTATTTCTGCCGATGAGATCCCTACTACATGGGAGGAGCTCTCTTCTTCGACCATCATCATCAGAAATATCGATGGTGAATGAGAATAAGCTGTCTGGGGAGTCCTGTTCTTGAAAAGAAGATAAAAATAAGTTATTTAATGGTAAGATATTAGTGATATAAAGGATGGAGATCAGATAACTTACTTGCTTCAAAGCCATTTCACGCCCCTGGCTTGTTGATGCGGTCGGTGCTACAGGTTGATTGGCTGGAGTTGCCGATGGATCAATGTCAACTAAGAAATAACAAAGGTAATTATAATTTTAAAAAATAAATCCATCGGTGATAATTTTGTGGTCGGTACTTTACCTTGAGGGGGTGCAGTGCTGGTTTGTTCTGGAGGAACAACCGATGATATGATCAGATCTATTGGATCGGCAGTCTGCTTAAGCACATCGGCTGGTGCTTCTTGTGGTTGAGGTGCTGGTTGAGGAGGAGACGGGACTTGTTGTGTCTAGATTTCTGGTGAAGAGGGGGATGATTCCACATGAATCGGTGACACTGGACGAGGAGGAGAAGATGGTGCCGTCCTCTGACGCTTTGGTTGTGACTTGGTGCTCTTAGGACCTTTTCTCTTGGCTTGGCTGGGCTGGGGGCATCGGCACTTGTTTGAGCGCTTTTGGTCTTTGCCAATTTGCCAGTTTGCTGTTACAACGACCAAGATATCATCAGAAGGGATATGGAAGAATATTTATGAAATTTTGTTAAACGATAAAAGTTACCGATGAGGTCCCCGTAGCAGTTGATGTGCCCCAAAAAGATTATGTAAGTATGGGATAAAATCGGTAGAAGCCAAGGAAATTGAGAGTTTACCTTGAAAGCCTATGCTAGAGTAGCAGTGGCAACCGATGGGGAAGTTTTTGACCGCCTGGTGGTCGTCTTCTTGAAGAGCACATTCCGATGCACCAGGGTTGCTAGACTTGGCGCGTTATGACCGATTAGGGAGATTGGGCCTGATGGAAGGAGTTCGATCGGTCTTCCACTCCTGCTAACTGTCAGTGGTTGGTTGTCAACCTGTTTAAAAAGGAGAGGGTGAGTTACCGATAAGGATAAAAACAACAAAAGAACTGAGATATCTGTTGAAGACTTACAGTGTTATCGAGGATCTTATAGTTGCGGTCGATCATGCCGCGGTATGTTAGAGCCGATGTGTAGAACACGTGTTCTTTCCACTCTTCCCACTACTGCTTGTACATCTGAGTGATGAAAAGGGCTAGGATCCATGCCAATAAATCAATGTCTGACGTATTAGCATTCGGCTGAAGTTGAGCTATTCTTATCCACTCAAGTCCGCTGGTTATGACGATGGGTTATAAAATTCATAACTGGGGTTGGAATTCTTCCCACTGCCAAAAATATTCACTGGTATGGCCCTTGGAGTGATAATTGCCATCATCAGGTCATGGTCCTTGTTGAGAGCGTCATCAAAAGGGTGAAAAGTGAACGGGAATCTGGTTTCCGGATCTTCATAAGGCATCCATGCCCGCTGATCTTTGGAAAGGCCCTCATATAGAGTTTGGAAGAATCGGCTGACCTGGTCTTAATTGCCATCAGTACCAAGTAGAACTATAGCAGCCTCCCCATAGTTCAAGGTGGACGAGTTGCCGATTCTTCATCAGCCAATTCGTGATCTTTAGCGATATCTCTGGGAAAGCGCTGTGCGAAGTGGTCGAATCCAAGGTGTTTGTGCATGTGAACACTGAGCCACATGTTAATGAACCACCAAGGACCTCCTAAGTTGCCGATAGGTTGGCCAAACAGAAGCTTCTCAGCTACTTGATGAGGGAGATGATAAACAGAACCTAACAAGTACTGGTCAAGGGGGAAGCGACCACCGCCGGCTAGTTTCTCTGCTGCCGATAGATAAACGGAAGTTGGTCCTACCGATCGGCCGCAAAATACAAATTTATCTAGCCACATGTTCAGAAAGATGGCGTGTTCCCTTTGCCCAACTGGTCCTGTTTTCCGGTACTTCTGAAAATACCCTGACCAGCCGCCGATGTTGCGAGTTTCCACTTTACATTCAGGCTTACTGTCGAACAGGTGGCTATCATCGGTAGTTGCTATTTCCAGACCAGTGAGCATAAGTACATCGGCAAGGGTAGGAGAAGCAGGGCCATGGCCAAACACAAAAGCATTGAGGGTGTCTGACCAGAAATACGAAGCTGCTATCATTAGTGATTCGTTTTTCTCCATATCGGCAATAGATAGCCTAATGCACTAGTCTAGTTTGCGCACACCCCATTGGACTTCATTTGAGTTGTCGATTCTCAGGAACCAATCTCTCCACCCCTTGGTAGAACTTGGCTAGGATCGAAAGGTGTCTTTCCACAGATCTAATGAGAAGTTCTCAGTTCTAAAGGGGATCCTATTTGTTTCTGCATTTATCAAATCGGTAGGATCTGGGTTTCCCAATGGACCAAGGCATTGAAAGTGGGGTTGATCGGTGGGAATAACAATTTTCTCGACCAATTCCTAAAGGTTTGAAGGTTGAAAAAATAGGGAAAATAAAGAGAGAAAATACCAAGTGAATAACTTTGCGAGAGATCAAAAATACGGTGAAAAGCAGAAAGGTGATGCTGAATTGACCTCAGGTACGACGAAGTCGATGGCCATTTCTTCCCGAGAGGAGGAAGGGATCGAACACTCGGAAGATCGTTGGAGGAGATCCTTGTCAGAGTTCTTGAGTTTCTGGAACAGTGCCGCCGCCAGGAAGGTGGGTTTGAGGATGCAGAATGACAAGATGGAGGAAGAGTACCGGAGAAAGAAGTATTTATAGGACAAAGAGGGCAGGGGCAATTCTGACTTATCTCTACACTGTATCCATGAAATCCGACAGTGTTCAGGTGGATATGGTAACTGTTCACACGGTAATCAAGGGATTGTGCAGGTGATTTGATAGCAAGCGGTCATGATTTTGGAGATATTTTACTGTGCGAGCTCTCCTGGTCGGCTCATCGGTAGTTTCTCTCTAACAGAAATATTGCCGATGAACATATATTTAGGAGATTCGGTTTAACAAGTTGAGGGATTCGAGGTATATGCTAGAGAATTGGATTGAGGTTGTTTGGATTTGGCAATTAATGACCGTCTGGGGGAAATGATTGCGAAAAGGGCATATTTATTGGAGAGAATTTTGGAGCATCAACGATTTTATACTCCGAAATTGGGGGGCATGTGTTGACGCCATTTCTGGACGCGTATCTGGGAGTTAATGAAGTATAGATCGGCAGATGAAGGAGTGGTAACTGGTTATTGTAGGAGTTGCCGATGGGTTTGACGCCGATGGAGAAACAACAGGATGTAGCCAAGTCCAAGGGTGGTGGTCGATCTATGCTGATGATTGATGCAGGTGATTGCCGATGCCGACAGAAGGTGATTTGCCATTGATAAGCGAGGGAAAGTGTATGATTGGTAACGATGATGGTGACGATGTGTCGATCGGTTGTGGTGGACAAATTAATGTTTTCCATAGTTATTAGAGTTTGTTTTGCATACGGATTCTGTTCAATTTGGAATTCGAGTCTTAGTCGTGTCTGATTATAACTCTTTTGAACAGGGTATCAATATAGACCCTGTGGCAATGTAATGAACATACAATCAATCAAACACAAGTTTTTACATCTATTCCAACATCTACTTTTCCGACGACTTCGTCAACTTGAGTATATTCCTTTTTACTACGAGTTCTTAGGAATTCTTCGAGTCAACCTTGGCGAGTTCTCGAGTTCCATGTGAATACCTCTTGGCCGTGACATCCGGACGCATCGCTGTTGTCGGGTCCAAAGTATTTGAGTTATCACCTTTGTCGATTGTAAGGTCAAATCGGCTGGTATGCCTTAACGTTGAATCGGGTATTAGCCCTTTGTGTTTGCAGATCTACTTTTGCACCAACAAAGACGTTCCAAGAAGATGCGCTGGACCAACTAGACGAGGCTAGGGATGTAGCCCTCCTACATTCCGCCAAGTACGAGCAAGCCCTCCGACGCTACCACGCCCGACAAATCCGAGGCCGAGCCTTTGAAGTCGGTGACCTAGTGCTAAGGCTCAGGCAGAGCAACAAGGGCCGTCATAAGCTCACACCTCCCTAGGAAGGACCCTTCGTCATCGCCGAGGTCCTCTGACCCGGCACATACAAACTCACCAAGGAAGCGGGAGAAGTCTTCAGCAACGCATGGAACATAGAGGAGCTACGTCGCTTCTACCCTTAAAAAAATTTTTGTAATGAAATTCATTTATTCTTTACCACGGAGAAATAATGAAAATTCAAATCATATGATCGTTTCTTTTTAGAGAGTAAGCCTCGGCCCTGCCCCGCAGAATTCGATCCTCCTTCGGGGGATACACGGGGGGAACCCCCTGTGATAACTCCGAGATTTTTTCTTTTTGCACAAGTTAAAGCACCCCGATCCAAGGTCTTCCCTTCATTTTCTTAAGAATCTAAAAAGCCACAGACTCATCACCCAAATCTTTAGAAGGCCTGAGCCTGAGGGATGATCCACGCCCACGGGCTAAGACACCCTCTACTCGCCCCCTAAGATCGGGAAATGAACCTACCCAGATTTCTAGATTACTAAGGAAAAGAAAGAAACTCAGGCTCAGGACGCTCTAACTAACACAGGCCCTAAGTGGCTCGCCCGACCCCGCGGTGCCGAGGTTGGGTTGGCCCAGGGTATAGATAACAAAAAGACAAGGAAAATCCTAAAAAGAGCACTCATATTAAAACATTCACACTAAACATCAAGTTTGATAAAAGACAAGACCCATCGGCCTTTGATGTTCATAAACACAAAATAACTAATTACAAGGGCCTCACTGCCCTGACTACCCAGGTCTTTGCGTGCCGAGAGGAGGAAGTTCCATTTCGGCGTCGAAGTAGGTGGCCAAAGCGTCCCCCAGGGCGTCCGTGGCGTCAGCAAGCTTCTGCAGCTCCTCCTGGGCCTCCGCCTCGTCGTCGGGAAGGACATAGCCGTCACTGACCGCCGACAAGTCAATGCCGACGTAGTGAGAGCTCACCACCACCAGGGCTTTTTTCACCCCAGCGTGGAGTGCCTCCCTCTGCCTCTCCCCGGCCCTCAATGCGGCTCCGCAGGGATGACCCCGACGTGCTCGCCACGACCCCGAGCCCCTCACACGCCGAGGCGACCATGGCCTCCAGCGCCGAGCGGTCCGCCACCTCGGAGTCAAGGGACTTCTTTAAGGCGTCGGCGACAGAGGCTGCCTAGGCCACCTTCTTTTCCAGCTCTGTCAAAAAACATAACGGATGAACGAAAGTCAGGAAAATAAGCCCGCACATCAAAAAAGCAAAGGTAAAAACATAACTCTTACCTTCAGCCCGCTTCCGGTTCTCCTCCGAGCGCCAATGCCATAGGGGCACCTCGCCGTGAGCCCAAGAAAAGTCAGCCTGGGTTTGGTTAAGGGCAAGGTCCTTCTCGGCGAGCAAAGCCACCACCCGAGCAACCTCGCCCTTATACCTCTCGGCGGTGGTGCTCTGCTCTTGGGATTCCAGGGTAAGGTCACTGACCCTTTTATCCAAGGGAGCAACCTTCTCCCGGGCTTCCCGAGCCTCGGTCGCGAGATCCGAGCACTTCTGTCGAAGCTCGGCAGATATCTCGCACTCTTTCGCAAGCTCCCCCTCGGCCGCTTCCCAGGCAGCCTTCTCATTATCGCAGGCCGCCCAAGCATCCCGCTCCCCACGGAGGAACGCCGATTTCTCCAAGGACGCGACTTGGAGCGCCTGCAAAATTGGATGTTACGTAAGTAATTAACCTAAAGACACAAACGAAGGACACTTCACCGAAGCGATAGAGACCTTACCTACGCAAACTTGAACATGTCCCAGCCCATGAGCTCGGACGTTCGGTTGATTGCATCGACGCTGGCGCACCCGGACTCCTCAAGGCCCCGCCAGAGGTAGGCCTCCGACGGGTCGTCCAGCACGAACCTGGCCCTCCCCTCCGGGTCGTCAGGGTTGGGCCAGATCATGGGACTCTGACCCCAGGCCATGCTTCCTCCTCCCTCCCTTGCGGGAGCCTCGGGTCGGGCCGGGCCCTTCCCGTGGGACCTCTCAGCAGGCACCACGCCGAGTGCCGCCTCGACCAGGCCCTCCTCAGTCTGCCCGGGCCGACCCTGACCCCCCAGATTGGCATCCCCTAAAGGGGGTGTTGACACTTGCTAACACCACTTGAATACTAGGTTGTCATCCCCAGCATGGCACTAGAGTGTACTATGGTATTTATACGCACACAGATAAATCCGCAAGTGCACGGATACCGTTGTAGCTTTTACCCGGCTAAAGGTTTTATCGTATCCACAGGGAAACGTGATAACCAACTACGCTCTAACTTAACCAAGATAGATAGATAGGTGTAAATAGGAAAGATGGTATAATTGAATAAGAACAATATTAAAGGTAAGATAACAATGGGTGATAATATGGGAATAGAGGTTAGAGCAATCTAGTATATGAGCGATGGTAGGAGAATAGAGAGGATAACTATGGTTTCTCTACTTCAAAGGGGTATATCTATGTCTGGGACGAACCACGTGATAAGAATACACCACAAAGGATGCTTATCCATAGGACGATAAACCCTACTAGTCCTGCTAACAGGAGGTGGACTACAGGGGACCAACGTAACTGTCACCTACGCGGCCTACCATACGATCCGGCTAGACAGGGGATATCCACAAGTAATCTAGGTGTAAGCACCACGCTTACACCTATACTACAACTCTCACCTATATAGATTAAAGTACTCAAAAGAGTTGTGAACCAGAACATACATGGATAGTAATTGAGCGAAATAAGAAGTAGATTACCAGAGTCATCCCATGAGCAAGCTTGATTAGGGCTTGATCATGGCGAAGTACAACTAGAGGAAGAATCGACAGGCTGGCCTCTCCTCCAATCCACCCTCACTCTCCATCTCGCTACTATCTTGATACACTCTAGTTTAGAGATGAGAGGAGAGCTCTCATCTCTAAACCCTAGCTTTTGCTCTGTCTATGAATAATGAATAGGGATCAAGGGGTGCCTCCTCCAGGGGCCAGGGGGTCTGCTTATATAGTCCCTCCAAATGAATATGGACCGTCGGATCAAACCAACATTAATTGCATGATTTTCCTTGATCCTTTAGGTCGGTGGAGCATAATCCTCGAGACGGAGCCTGATTGGTTCCTGTAGGTGGGCGGGCGCCCAAGGGGGGAGGGCGGGCGCCCTGCCCCCGAGCCCGCTCGGCCTCCAGTTCGTTCCCGTGGCTTCTGGAGTCTTCTAGATGATAGAAAATTGCGCGGCATGTTAATATCTCTATGTAAACCTGACATGTGGGCCTTTCCTCCATATTTCCTGATAACCCCCTACAGAAATATACAAACACCAAAACTCGTGGAATTCTGTTAGATAAAACCCTAAGTCTGGGTGTTGGTTGCATTTGGATCCTTTTCTTTATTTATTTGATGATTATATTTGGTACTTAAGGACCGTCAACAGGGGGAATGGCCCCGAGAGCCAGGACTGTTTCCTCTAGCTCCTGGGGCCGCGGCGTCCCCTCCTCCCTCGCCGGGGGATCCGGTGTCTTCTGCCTCGTCTCTTGCCCCCTTTCCTCGTGGGGGCGCTCGTCTTCTTCACGATTCAAGGGGGGTGACCTGGGCCTTGCTGACCCAGGGGTCTCCTCTGCCCCCCTCATCACAGCCTTTAGGGGTGCGAGCCCCACTGAAGCCACCTTATGCTTCCGACTGGTGGAGAGACCACGTGAATTAGAAGGAAAAGAAAAACAAAAAAGCAAAGAAAGACCAAACACTAGAGTTTACCTTGCCCGGGGGGCAGCGTTCTTCTGGGAGCTTGGAGCTCCCTAGGCGCCTCCTGGAGCGCTAAGGGTCATCGGGCGAGCTCCCGTCTCCCCCATAGAAGGCACATGGGCTCCGAGGGTCGTCTCAGCCCTCGACGCCTCTGCCACCTCAACCCCAGGACGGGGCCCGGTTGGGCCTTCCGGCGCCACTGGCTCTTGGGGCGCCTCGAGCCCACCGCCGGGCGCCCTTTCCCCCTCCTCGGGATCCGAGGGGACTGGGCCCCCTTGCGGGGCTCCATCCTCCTCATCGTCAACAATAATATAGGAGGCGACTCTCACGCCCCCTGGAACATGAGACCCCTTAGGGGCCTCCGACCCCCCTCGGGCCCTCGACCCCTCTGGGACCTGTTGATAGTCCTTAAGTATCAAATTTAATTATCAAATAAACAAAGAAAAGGATCCAAATGAAATCAACATCTAGACTTAGGGTTTTATGTGACAGAATTCCACGAGTTTTGGTGCTTGTCTATTTCTGCAGGGGGTTATCAGGAAATATGAAAGAAAGGCCCACACGTCGGGTTTACATAGAGATATTAACGTTCCGCGCAAATTTCTACCATCTAGAAGACTCCAGAAGCCACGGGAACGAACGGAAGGCCGATCGGGCCTAGGGGCAGGGCGCCCGCCCAAGTCCCTTGGGTGCCCGCCCAGCTACAGTAACCAATTAGCTTCAACTTCGCGGATCATGCTCCACCGACCTAATACATCAAGAATAACCGTTCAATCAATGTCGGTTTGATCTGACGGCCCAGGTTCACTTGAGGGGACTATATAACCAGACCCCCTGGCCCCTGGAGGAGGCACCCCTTGATCATTATTCATTATTCATAGACAGAGCAAAAGCTAGGGTTTGGAGATGAGAGCTCTCCTCTCTTCTCTAAACTAGAGTAGATCTAGATAGTAGCAAGATGGAGAGCGAAGGAGGATTAGAGGAGAGGCCGGCCTGTCGGTTATTCCTCCGGTTGTACTTCGTCATGATCAAGCTCTAATCAAGCTTGCTCATGGGATGACTCTGGTAATCTACTTCTAATTCATTATGCAATTACTAATCATGTATGTTCTGGTTCACAACTCTTTTGAGTACTTCTAATCTATAGGACGCTATAGGTTAGAGTTGTAGTATAGGTGTAAGCGTGGTGCTTAGACCTAGATTACTTGTGGATATCCCCTGTCTAGCTGGATCGTGTGGTAGGCCGCGTAGGTGATAGTTACGTTGGTCCTCTGTAGTCCACCTCTCGTTAGTAGGACGGGTAGTGTTTATCGGCCTAAGGATAAGCATCCTTTGTGGTGTATTATTATCATGTGGTTCGTCCCAGACATAGACATACCCCTTTGAAGTAGAGAAACCATAGTTAATCTCTCTATTCTGCTACCATCGCCCATATACTAGAATTGCTCTATTCTCTATTCCCATATTATCACTCATTGTTATCTTACCTTTAATATTGTTCTTATTCAATTCTACCATCTTTCCTATTTACACTTATCTATCTATCTTGGTTAAGTTAGAGCGTAGTTGGTTCTCCCGTTTCCCTGTGGATACGATAAAACCTTTAACCGGGTAAAAGCTTCAACGGTATCCGTGCGCTTGCGGATTATCTGTGTGCATATAAATACCATAGTACACTCTAGTGCCATGCTGAGGATGACAACCTAGTATTCAAGTGGTGTTAGCATGTGTCAACAGGACCTTGGTTCCCCCACCAATGGGGGGATCCCTTCGTCTTCGTCCTCCTCGTCGGCAAGCTCGTTCAACCAGTGGGTTGCTCCCCACCTTCCATCTTCGAGAAGTGAAGTCTCGGGAGATTCGGGCACGGGAAGCCCTACCTTCTCGGCCTCATGGCGGTTCTTGTCAGAGGTCTCACGGCACTTAGCCTTCCTCGCCTTCTTCGCTTTCTTCTCCTCCTTGGCTCGTTTCTACTCCTTGTTCCGGGCCCGATTTTTGGCTCGGAGCTCCCTGTCCTCCGAGACTGGGGGCAGGGAGTCCCTGACGACCCCCATCCCCTGCAAACAAATGGCAATCAAGACCAAAGCGAGGAAAAGGGGAATCCAGGGCAAGATCGGAGAAAAAGATGGCATCTTACCAGCAAAATGTAGCCTCTGTTAAGGCGCATCGGTGCCACCCGGGAATCCTTCAGATCTGAGGATATAGTCCTCGAGATCCGGGTGCTTATCTCCATCACAAACACTAGCGCCTCCAGCATCCGCGTCCTGACCCAAGGGGTCTCCCGGGTCATCTCCCACATGAATACCATCCGCTGCGCCAGCGGCAGCAGGCTCCGCTTGTGGAAAGCCACCGCCACCGTGGCCGCGGTAACCCCGGCGTGGCGGAGCTTCTCGAGGCTGACAAGAAGGATGTCAAGCCTCTTCTGCTCATCCGCGCGGGCGCCCCACCCCCACTTCATGGGGCACTCAACCGCCATCTTCTCGGTGTACTTCGGGAGCAGCCCGCCATCATTCTAGAGGTAGAACCATCCGTTCTGCCACCCCCGGTTCGACGAAGGCATGATGCTCCGGATGTATAGGTGGGAGCGCGACTGATGAAGTTGCAGCGTGCAACCGCCAGCCCGTAGGAGCCTCTTCTCCCCTCCCTCGCTGCAGGAGGACATCTCTACCTTGAAAAGGTGGAGCCAGAGTTCCAGTGGGGAGAAATCCCCAAGAAACCCTCGCACATCGTGGCGAAGACTGCCACCTGCATGATGGAGATGGGATTAAGGTTGTGCAGCTCCACCCAGTAGTAATGGAGGATGGCTCGGATGAGCCAGCCGGCGGGTGTTCCGAACCCCCACTCTAGGAACGATAGGAAACAGACCACGTAGCCCAGAGGCGGGTTTTGTTCCCTGTCGTTCACCGGGGGAACGATCCACTCCGGCGCACCCTCGTCTGTGATGGGGCGGAGGAGCCCGCTCTTCACATGGGCGTCCAACGCTGCTTTGGTTGTGTTGCAGGGGTACCACACGTCATCGCCGCTCATGGCTACAGACGGAAGGGGGCGTTAGCACTAGCAAACAAATGTCAAGGAGGCAGCGGCAGAAGCTTTGCGAGGCAAGGGTGTCTGAGGGCAAGAGCATGTAGAAAGGCAAAGGTGCCCCGCGGCAGCTTTTATAGAAAGGGCATACCGTGGCTCCACCTCCCATGCAGCAAACCGACGAGAAAAAGGGCAACCGTCGTTCCCTCGCTAATCAGGTGAGAAACTTGAAGCGCCCACTTCTCCCAATTCTCACGCCCACTGCGCCCACACGCGCATTAAATTCGTAGGTGAGGCGTCACGTCTGGCTCAGGCACAACGGCACGACCGTTCTGGCTCCGCATGCGAGTCACCTCAAAAGGAGCACCCAGAAAAGCTATGTCAGGGCGGTTCCTTCCAGGGTAAGCGGCGCCAGACCTCGTGTTGGGCCCGAGCCAAGAAGCAAGGCGGTTCCTTCCAGGGCAAGCTCTGTCGCGGCCGACCCCCCTGCTGCAACCAATCCAAAATCTCTCAAGGTAAAAATCCCCAGGCCATGGCCACCTACGATCTAGAGGTTGCGAGACTGACCCACTAAGTAGGTTCGAACAGTCGCCTCAGGATGACCGAGCAAGGGATGACTGAGGATGAGCACAATAAAGGCCATGGTCCGAGCCCCCCAGGGGCTCGACGCATCTTCTCCAGTCGTATCCGTGACCCATGCGGGTATCACGCGAGTGGGATCCCATTGAGGGAGGCACCAAGCCCTCGGAACCTATCGAACCATTCCGACATCCACCGTGTCTGCCCTCGGGTGTTCTGAGATGTGCCCATAGTGCCACAAGCCGACCCCTATCGAATGGCACTCGGGCATCCACTTGGATTTACCCACTTGTAGCTCTCCAGGAATGTCGATACTCGCCCACCGAGGGTAGTACGGCGCCACCCATCCCTCCTCCGCGTGAAAGGACGAATGAGGGGCGTAACGACAAGACGGGAAAGAACCTTATCGACCCTTCTGGGGAAAGGGCTCGGGGGCTTCCCCGCATAAGGGGAACAAGCACTGCGTGTAAAGAACACGTAACCTATCCTCCGAATGCTCCTGACTACAACATTCGGGAGTAAAAGCCTTTGAAGGAATAACACCATTCCTCCAAAAGGCTCGGGGACTACACCCGGCGGGTGCGCTTGCGCGCACCCCCGAAGGAAATAAGAAACTCCAATTCAGCATGATTGTCCCTTAAGAAAGAACCTCTGAAGGGGTGCCTTCACCCCTCCAAAGGCTCGGGGGCTACTCTTGGGTACCATAAAAAGGGATACCCAAATAAGAGGAATAAAAATCACAAAAAGGAGATAAGGCTAATACCTAAGAGTATCAGGGCTCGGGCACGTACTCTGTCTCGCCCGACCCCTTGGCCTCGGACGCAAGATCCGCCTCGCCCGACCCCTCTTGGGCTCGGGCACAAACACCACCTCACCCGAGCCCCCATCTCAGAGCCAGGCTTCCAACGCACGATGAACGTACCCCTGATGTGACGCTCACCATATCTCCCATGCTGCGGCAGGGCATAATGGCAACTATTACAACCTCCCCAGCCACTGTGTAGCCCTACCTCTTTCACTATGAAGTACCGCCTTACAGTAAAAGAGGTATGGAGGAGATTAACCTGCGTCACTGTGGTTGTCTTTTCTACAATTATAGGAGACGCTGCAGTATCACCGACCCGACGCCCATGACCTCAACAGGACTCGGCAACCCTCCACAGGAGCAACCATGCTGCCAGCCATACCCCAAGGACGAGATGGGCAAGCCACCATAGGGTCGGAACTGTTGCTTCACCATTTACCAGTAGTAGATCACCAGTCAACATATGTAAAAACCCTGTAACCCCTTGAGACTATAAAAGGGGAGCCAGGGCACACATCGAAGACACAACATTAGAAGTCAAGGCAAGACCACGCACATACACACCCTAGAGTAGCAAGAATTACTCTGTCCACCACACAAAGTCGAGACTTGGGATTTAGGCCTCTCTCGCGACCAGCTAGTACACCCCTACTACAAGCACTCTCGGGTGCAAGGCAATACAGACTCCGACTCTCACACTGGACGTAGGGCATACTTTGTAACACTCTGTTGACGGTCCTTAATGCTTACATTTAACCATCAACTAATCATAGAAAAGGATCCAAATGCAACCAACACCTAGACTTAGGGTTTCATCTGACAGAATTCCATGAGTTTTGGTGTTTGTCTATTTCTGCAGGGGGTTATCAGGAAATATGAAAGAAAGGCCCACACATCGGGTTTACACAGAGATATTAACGTGCCACGCAATTTTCTACCATCTAGAAGACTCCAGAAGCCACGGGAACGAACGGGAGGCCGATCGGGCCCGGGGGCAGGGCGCCCGCCCAAGTCCCTTGGGTGCCCGCCCAGCTACAGTAACCAATCAGCTTCAACTTCGCGGATCGTGCTCCACCGACCTAAGGGATCAAGGAAAACCGTGCGATTAATGTCGGTTTGATCCGACGGCCCAGATTCATCTGAAAAGACTATATAAGCAAGGCCCCCTGGCCCCTGGAGATCATACCTCTTCTACAGAAACAAAGTTAGGGTTTCAATTCTTCATCCAAGTAGAGAGGATCCTCTAGTTCTTCTGGTTCTACCTCTAGTTCATCTAGATCTAGTTCTAGTTCATCTAGTTCTAGTTCTAGTTCCTCTAGTTCTAGTTCTAGTTAGTTCTAGTTGTAATCTAGAAAATAGGGAGAGAGAAGAGGAGAGCGGAGGAGGAGGAGCCAGATCTGTCGGATCTTCCTCAACATTGTACTTTTGCAGCAACTGGTTCGTTCTTCATCATTCTCTAGGTTCTTCAATTCATAATCCTGAGTTCTTTAATTACTTTTATTTACATTCAAGTTATTTATTGGATTCCCGCTTGCATCAAGTGCTCTAATCTTTGCAACATTAGAGTAGTAATTAATAGATTAGACGTGGTGTTTAGTCTTGCAATTACCTGGAATTGCACCCAATCCTGCGGATTGTTGTGGTAGCCTTAGGGTAGTGACAGCCCTAACGGTCGACGTATTCCACCACATTTGGATCGGTGTTTGTAGGACCGTAGTCGGAGCTTCCTAGCCCCCTTCTCATCTCTTTTTGTGGTTAGTGTTCTGATGTCCCGAAATAGATAATCTTGAAGTAATTCTTGATTCTTAGATCAACTAGAGAACTCTCACGAAACTTCCTCTCTTCCCACCAAAAATAATTATATAGTTATCCTTGGGCGATCTTGATTCTTAATTAGTACATTCACGTTCCCTGTGGAAAATCGATACTCTAAAATACTCCCGGGTGAAAGCTACATCGGTATCCGTGCACTTGCGGATTTTTCTGTTTGCGTTTAAAATACCCAACACACTCCTAGTGTTAGCTTGCATGTTAACCATGAGCATTGCATCAACATAAGCATCATCATGCTCATTCATAAACATACATCATGATCACATGTCATCTTATGTGTCCCAAGTATGATTAAATTACTTGTGTGGCTTGATTTGAGTGACTTTAATAGGTGACCAATGCATACAAGTATACATTGTCTTCCAAAATACTTTAATTATGTTTAGAACAACATTTTGAACAAAGTTCATGTTGGAGGTTTTGGCCAAAAATGTCTCTAAGCCATGGTTAACCCTAGGTTGCCCTAATTGTCCCCCTAGACCTATTTCCAAAGATGTTTAATGAAACTGGTGTTAGAAACTTTGCATGTAAATGACACATGAAACAAAGTTGTAGAGAATTTCATAAGCTACAAAAGTTATGTTGATGACTTTTTATAAAAAAGCTTAGAACACATCCAAAATTTACTCACAAGCCAAAAATCAGGGCTGATTTCACACTTAGCCGAATTAGGCTAAGTCTTGAATCACACAGTTTCGAGGTAGGGTTGTTGGGAACGTTGTAGTTTGAAATCCAGACCGATTTAGACTGAGCTTGTGTAATCAAACTTGTAGAACTCGTGTAGCTCTATCCAGAGGATCAAATTCGAGCCAAAACCATAGATTGAACTGAGAGTAAAACGTTGTTAAACTTCGGGATTCAGTCACTGCAATCGGCGTTTCAGAAAAACGTTTCAGACTGGACAGAGCTCACCCGCCGCCGCGTGTCCAGCCACCTGTCGGCCGTACGCCGTCAACGGCCCCCTCTGTCAGCTCCCATGGCGTCCACAAGTCGCCATGCACCGAGTGGATGCCTCAGACGCGATCTCCACTCGCTCAGAGCCTCCCATTTCGCTCCGCCATTGCCACAGCGAGCTCCGCCGCGCTTCGGCGAGCTTTCCCGACCGTTCCTCCGCGTCTCCGGCCGAGCCAGTCCGCCCAGAGCTCCGCCTCGACGTCCTCCACCTCGGCGTCACCTCCTTGGCCACTGTCGAGCACAGGTGAGACGACATTGCCGAGCTCCGGGCCGTTCTCCCTCGCCAGAGTTCCGCCCGAGCTCACTGGCGACGTGGCCCGGCCTCTCTGCTCCACCATTTCCCTCCATTCTTGTTTCTATCGCTTTCCCTTGGCTCACTGATGCTCGGCGTGAAGCTCTACCGCATCGCCATTGCCTTGATCCGCCGGTGTAACGCCGCGCAGCACCGCCGAGCCGCCATTCCCGACGGCGAGCACCCTAGGGTCTAGTAGAGCGCGGGTAAAGTAGGTCACTGAGTCCGCCTTGAGGAGAGGAACACGTAGGTGCCCTTGGATCCGACCGAGACCTCGCCGTCGTCGAGTTTCGCCGGCGACGAGCGTCTCCCCTGTCTCTGTCTCTCTATCGCGTGGGTCCCGGGTGTCAGTCTCTCCCTCTCACATCCTTGGTTCACTATTTGCAGATCCTGTGTTGATTTTGTAAAATTCATATCTCGAGTTTTATAGGTCCAAATGACATGGTTCCAGTTTTGCTAGGTTCCTGTATAAGTCTTGTTTTTCATAAAAATATGAAACATGTCATGTTTTTGCAGAAATAAATAGATATAATTTAATCTTGGTTTATTAGGAGGTAATTATATCTTGAGATCTGTTGATCTGTTGACTATGCAAATTTAGTGTGTTGTTACTTATCATATGAATGGGCTCTGATAAATTTATCATGATTTTTGCAAGCCTGATTGTGAAGTTATAAATATTTCTTGTTTAAATAGGAGTTCCTTGTGGTATTTTTAATAAATAAGTTATAACTCCTTTTGTCGTAAAACTTGCTGAGTGATCTACCCATGTGTAAACAAAGCTAGGAAAAATCTGAAATCTGTTGTTTGACACTTTTTGATAGGGTTTCACATTTATGCCTTGCATGCCTTTGTTAGCTTGTTATTTTTATATCTCACAATCTGTATGTGCAAATGTCCTGAAAATTTTACATTAATCTTACGTTAGCATAAGTAGCTTGCTGTAATTTTCTCAGAATTTTTGGAACAATTGGAATGCATGATCATTAAATCACCTTAATAATTAAATAAATGAAAAAGGTGATGATAGAAATAAGTCCAGCCCCTGCCATGATGTTTTCTAGTGTTTCTTAGATATGTTCTACCTACTGGTGCATTTGGATTGACCCTTTAATACAATCTTGTTATGTGCAAAATATTATTTTTGCTATTTATGCCTTTCTTAGAGTAATCCTGTGTAGCTAAAAGCAATTGCTTAAGAACTAATTGAAGATGATGTTTTCTGGGAAGCTTGTCTACAACAAACTTGTAGCTAACTTGCTTATCTACTTCGTGTCCAAGTTTCATGACATTTGGTTGAGTGGTTTAAAAGTTATGAATGTTACAAGTAGCTGCTGCAAAGTGCTTGCTCTCTGGATTTTCCAGGGCAGCCAGCCAACTTTGTATGTTTTAGCATATTTCAGTTGGGAATCATTCTAGGATGTCTAAAAGTGAATTGTAGACAATTTGCTAAGCTTTCTAGAGAGTATCTACTTCCTTAGTTTGGCCAAATGATGCTTAAGTTATAGCTGAAACTTGTGACAAGTTGGTTTGTCTATGAAACCAGTGACTAAGTAGGAATAGCTAAGGTTGATTAACTTGTCTCGTTAGCCTCTCTACCAGAGAAGAAGTATGCACTTACTTGTTATTCTATAATCCACTTAACTTTAAGAGCTTATGCTCATGTTTATACCTGGTTGTGTGTTCTTTAGTTCTTCATCATGACATCATGCTTCATATGTGCATTCTCTATATTTATTCCGTTGTCATGCATACATAGGTGTACCCAAGGGCGTGACGGTTCTGGAGTTCGAGCTGCCGGAATCAGAAGGTCAACAAGGAGAGCCACCTCAAGGAGCTGAGGAGGAGGAGGACTTGCCGGAGTGTCCCGACCATCGCCCGTCCACCTACGTTGAAGGCAAGCCCCGGAGCATTATAAGCCTCCCACTATTTTATTATCATGTTCAGCTATCAACTGACTATGGTCATATATTGTTGCATTAAGTGTTAGGCATCTGACTACGATCCGCAAGCGCACGGATATCGGTGAGCATTTCACCCGGGAGGTTATCCAGAGTTATCGTATTTATATTTTTACCACTGGGAGAAAGGGTGCATCTGACTAACCAAATCTATTGCTACTATCCCTTTAGGCTACAAAGAATGTCTTTCGATGTGAGTGATAAATAGAGAAGACTGCAACCGTAGTCTCCTTCTAACCTTGGTAAGGATAATCTACTGTTCTAATGGGGAGGCTAACGGAATCTAGACACCACAAAGGATGTTCAACCCGCACCTATAAACCCTATCCTTCCTGCTAACGAGATGTGATCTGCAAAGGAAACTCGGAATTGTCACGTTCCTCACTACTACCACGGTCCAGCTAGTCAGGGAATATCTATGAGTACCCCAGCCTAAACACCACGTTTACGCCAGCAATGATTACTCTAAACTCTACGCGAAGAGATTAAAGTAAACTCATAAACCATAAGAACAATAAAACAAGAACTTACTAGAATTTAGAAGTCGAAATACTGAAGAATCCTAGGAGCAAGCTTCGGGATAGGAGAACTTGATCCCGCAGGTACAAGCTTGGAGTAGACACCGACAGGCCGGGCTTCCTCCAATCTACACCTCCACTCTATCTCTCTCAATCTAGTAGAAACTAGAAGATCTATTTCTACCTTACATTGGTTGCTAAGCCTAAAAAGAAATATTAATTAGAGAAGAGGTTTTCCTTCGAGGGCACCCCTCAATCTCTATGATAATTTCTTCATGTCTTCTCCAGGGGCCAGGGGGGTCTCCTTATATAGTCCTCCCCTTCTATGCATTTTTGGGTCGATAGGCGAGGTGGTACTATGTTTTCCTTGATCTAATAGGTCAGTGGAACATCCCGAGCGAAGAGAGTCCTGATCTGGTTCCAACAGGGGGCGGGCGCCCAGGTCACCAGGGCGGCGCCCTAGGCCTGGCCCCGTTTCGCCTCCGCTTCGGTCTCGTGGCTTCTGGAGTCTTCTAGATGGTAGAAAATTGCGCGGTGCGTTGATATCTCTATGTAATCCTGACATGTGGCCCTTTCTTCCTTATTTCCTGATAACCCCCTGCAGAAATAGACAAACACCAAAACTCGTGGAATTCTGTCAGATAAAACCCTAAGTCTAGATGTTGATTTCATTTGGATCCTTTTCTTTGTTTATTTGATAATTAAATTTGATACTTAAGGACCGTCAACAAGCTCCCCCAAGCTTACCTCTTGCTCGTCCCGGAGCAAGGATAGACTCAGCAATGGATTAGAAGTTGTTGCAATATCTTTTAAAAATTGATGGTACACATGCTTTTTAAATAAGATCTCATCTCTGAGTTAGAGTAAACTGTCAAGACTTAAAACTTACTTTACCTTTACCATGGGACTTGTAACTGTCACTTCTGTCTTGAGAGGTTAAAAGATAGAACAGTCTAGCCAAGTGCCATGTCTCTTATTCTTGATCAGCTATAGCTCTGGGTTTTTTGCAGATTTTCAAATAAAACTCAGAGATTCCTTGTATGACTCTCTAAATCTCTCTTTTGTGGTATTTCTGGATCCTTACCAAGGCAGTGATGGTATATGACTTCTCTCAAGATATGTGGTATTTGTGGTATAAGGCATAGTGACATTGCCTTCTCTCTCACCCTACTCTAATAAGGCTTTAATATCTGGAGCTCATACGTGGGAGATAAAGTATACACACTTACAAGACATTTACTGTATAGTCAAACTATGGATCCAAAGAAACAAATCAATAAGCCAAATCAAGATGTGCATGTGTGGCGAATGAATGGTGTATGGTGATGATGGTGATAACAATGGTGAAAGTCTAATTCTACTTTTGCTATTTTGAGGGGATACATACCTTCCTTGCTTTTTGAAACTTTATGAGGAGAATGAGATGCTCTTCTTTTTCTTTCCTCTCAGGTGGGTATCTTGTACCCCTAATTCTACTGTCGGACACTTGTCCATCTTTACCTCTCGTCTTACTTTTTCTTTCTTTCGAGGTTCTGGGCACTTGCCCCTTTTTATTTCCTCATTTATATATTTTATTTCTTTTTTTTTCTCTTTTTTTTTCAGAGCACTCATCTCTTGAGATAATATAGCAAGTGGTAGTAACCGAAATATTTGGAGCATTTATTTCACAGGGAATAACAGGGATAGGAAAATGTTTTTGACTATTCTCTCCCGGATTAGGAGTAGAATATTTTTGGGTGATTCTGGAGATGGAAATTGATGGATATATGTGGATGGTACTTCCGGAGTAGAAGTAGCATATATGAGTGAACGTGCAAGTGAATCTTGATTTAACCACATGACAAGCTCCTAAGGGTCTACACAGCTTGACCACACTCAATGCTCATAAGCAGTAAAAAGTAAATGTATCGTTCATAGTCTAATAAGCATGTACATATGGCTGTGGTAGGATTTTAAACTCTCATCATACAGAAACTCATCATGCAACATTTCAAAGATTTTCAAAGATAAAATTCTCCAGAATTCTAGCATCTCTAGGAACAGATAAACAGCAGCTCAACCTTCCCATATCGTATCCGTTAACAACTTAGACTTCAGATCAAGTTTTCATCCCACAAGTTTAGGTCTAGAGCAAGATTTAAATTATAACAGTTATGTCTAAACTTGAGAGAGAACTTCAAAATTGCAAATTAGGCAGAGCAACTATTCATCATATCCATGCTAGAGTTTTATTATTAAGATTCAGATTAGCATAGCCACTTTATTTATTTATTAAACATACAAAGCAAAAGATATATATAAGCACAAAATCTTTATTTGGTTTTTCATAGTTGATGTATTTTAATATTATAACATAATATAAGTATAAAGATAGGTAGAAATACTTAGCGAGAATAATGGGGGTGCTTTCCCCCAAGCTGAATTTTGACGTAATTTCTCTTGATGTAGCTAGCAGGTGGCAGAAGTGTATTTGAAAGTCAGCAGCATTCTGACAACGATTAGAATGTCCTCCATCTGCTAGTTTTCTTGATTCTTAAATTTTGTGGAGCTCAAATAGACAACAAAGCTTGTGGAACTAATTAAGTGTTAGCATAAATATCTAGCCTTCATCATGTTGAGCTTTCTTAATAAATATTATTTATTTAGCAGGATCATACACTTATTATTATATATATATATATTTATATTTTT
Organism: Sorghum bicolor; assembly: GCF_000003195.3. Taxonomy (NCBI): domain Eukaryota; kingdom Viridiplantae; phylum Streptophyta; class Magnoliopsida; order Poales; family Poaceae; genus Sorghum; species Sorghum bicolor. Next base: position 37,851,016 of record NC_012878.2, read on the forward strand.
TTGTAAGATGAAAACTTATTTATTTTATTTTTTATGCCACCACAGTGAATGTACTTATGGGTTTTATGCCATGAGCATACTCACATGGGGTTTACTATTTTTTAACATTTTTATTTTCTTTTCAATATAGCATGAACCTGATTAACTAAGCAAATTATAATTGAATAATTGAAAGGAAAGGGTAACTACCAAGTTTACCTCTTGGCAAGGCGTTCGGTATTTTTATGTCCTCCTGAACGGGACTCTCTGTTTTCTCAGTCGTCCTGGGATTCGCTAGGTGGCGTAGTCGGTGATTCCGGCGGCGCCTCTCTTCTTGTATAACTATCTTCTCCCTCCACACCTGACTCGGTGCTACGGTCTCCTCAGGACAGTTCTGTTCAAGCTGTATGTCTTCAGTCCTCATCACTTCTCATTCGTAGTCTACCCATCCGTTCTTGATGATTTGTCTCCTCTCGTTGCGGTTGCGTCGTCTTCTTGCTCTGACCTGCTTAGAGTCTTCAACTATATAGTTATGGTCAGTAAAATAGTTGCGTACCTTCTCAGAGGGGAAGTACATGTGGACTTCTCCGGTTCCAATGTAGATGATTGCTTTGATAGTGTTGAGGAACGGTCTTCCAAGGATGGTGGGTGGATCATATTCGTCTTCTCCCATGTCAATGACCTGAAAATCATCTGGAGCTGAATATATTGGTTGTAGGGGCATGGTTCCATGCAGGAGCTGATAAGTGACTGCGGCCATTATGTTGTCGTCAGATCCGGTGTCGTAGAGTGTCTTCTAAAAAGAGTATCCATTGATTGCGCACTCGATGCTTGGAACACCAGGGTCGTCCTTCTTGATCAAGAAAGGTGACTTGGGTCGACGATGTTGACCTCTTCCGACAAGGATCCAATGTTTTAAGTCTTCTGGATAAGACTTTCCACCATCTTCATCCTTTAGGTGCATCATTTGATTAGGTGTGGACCTTGACGTCTGCATCTCTTGATACGGTGTCACCCATGTTCTTCTTTGCCCAACAGTTCGAAGTATGGTGTTGGCAATATCCTGCTCAGTGTGTTTTTTTTTTCTTGAAGTGTACCTGTTCATAGAGACAAGGCAGAGATCAAGTGCATGGGCTCTGTTGGTGGAAAACACCAACAGAACCAAAAGTGTATTTGTTTTTCTCTAACCTTAAGCATAGTGAGCAAGACAAAGTTGATGGATAATAAGATCATGAGTGTAGTATTTGAAACATTTGTCAGATCAGATGGCTCAACCTAATGGAAAGATAATCTATCTATATTTATGTTTTGTTTATATCTTTCAAATATTGAATGTGCAACATATTAGCTTATATGTTTAGGAGCGTGGGATCACGAAGGTAGTACTAAGAACAAAGATTAAAGGACTAAACATGTTGAATTAATTGAGTTGGTTATCTGGAGTTATAAATCATACATGTTTGTCTCTTCATTTATGTGAATGCTAGAACCAAGGAGAAGCTTATAAAAGTGATAGTCAAGTACCTTAAGGTGTTACCTTACTTGAAGAGTGACGGTACAGTATCACCTTGTGGAAGCTTTCCTTTCTTAGTGGTTGTGCATCGTGTTTGTGGCACCCTCCATGAATCATCTCTTATGAGCCACGTCTTTCTTGTGCAAATTGTTAAACTTCATGTGTCACTTTCTTCATCTCCAATGCGAGTTTATCTCAGGACATCCTAGGTTGATATTGAAAGTTTTCCTGCAGGGGTTAGTCCAACAAAATATCCCATATCTACTATAGCATACTATCGGCTTAAAATCAACCTAGACACCATGTCTAATTTGATTTAGAAGGGCATTTTAACCTAAGCACCATGCTTAATTTAAAATCCCTTGGAAGTAAGATCATCATTCCTAAACTAAGCACCATGCTTAATTAAGAGATAAATGAAACTATTCCAAACCTAGACATATACTAAAGCAAATAAAGGTAGCATGAGAGCATTTATAGAGATCTACTTAAGTGGAGATAAAGTAGTGTAATTAGTATTTAACAAATTGAGCATGTCTCAAAGGTAAGGACAACCAACGTAGCAACATGGCAAAAGATGTTTTTATGTAAAGTACTCCCCCAAGCTTGAATTTTACAAAATTCAAGTTTGGATGAATTTAATTCAATGTTGTGTGATGGTTGGTTGGACATACCTTGTGCTTGTCATTCATCCGATCTTCTTGCTCCAATCCTGGAAAGGTTAGTGACAAGAATACCCGAAGGAATATTTCTACAATTATCTTGATATGCTCAATACACAAGGCAATGTTGCAAATAATTAGAAGTTCATGTTATGATATGAAAAGTGCTTGTTTTAGGACACTAAGCTTGTCTTTGGGAAACCATCAAGTTATGTTGGTGAAGTGATTTCCCCTCCAACACCTACCTATATCAAGATCAACTCAACGAGATCTGCAATATTTATTATAGACATATGCATCGACAACCGCCCTTTTAAAGTTTTTATAAATGAAGAGGAAGAGAGGGTTGGAGATCTCAAATGTGGTAAGGATGGAGAGACAAATTGATTGGAGAGATGTTTTATATGAGCAAGGACTGGGTGAGGTATTTATGAAATAACTTCCATGCTCACTGTTGTTTCTCTTATTCTTAAACTCCAAGGATGATTCTTCATGAATGCTTAAAATTCCTCTAGGATTGTCTCTCAAGTTTATTTTATCTATCCACTCAATGGTGATAGCACATGGATTTTTAATGCCCTCTAGCCATTGATGTTGCTCTTCTCGATTCTCCTTCTTATGCATGGGATGTCTAGAGAGATTCATAGGATTATCGGGAGGTTCAAGAGAAAAAGCATAGTAGAAAAAGCATAGTAGAAAAAGCATAGTAGAGACTCAAAGTTATCTCAGCAAACCGTCTTTCTCCCCGGCAACGGCGCCAGAAATGCTAGTTGATATTTGGTAACGCAATAAGGAAACGATCCGCAAGCGCAGGGATATCGGTGAGCATTTCACCCGGGAGGTTATCCAGAGTTATCGTATTTATATTTTTACCACTGGGAGAAAGGGTGCATCTGACTAACCAAATCTATTGCTACTATCCCTTTAGGCTACAAAGAATGTCTTTCGATATGAGTGATAAATAGAGAAGACTGCAACCGTAGTCTCCTTCTAACCTTGGTAAGGATAATCTACTGTTCTAATGGGGAGGCTAACGGAATCTAGACACCACAAAGGATGTTCAACCCGCACCTATAAACCCTATCCTTCCTGCTAACGAGATGTGATCTGCAAAGGAAACTCGGAATTGTCACGTTCCTCACTACTACCACGGTCCAGCTAGTCAGGGAATATCTATGAGTACCCCAGCCTAAACACCACGTTTACGCCAGCAATGATTACTCTAAACTCTACGCGAAGAGATTAAAGTAAACTCATAAACCATAAGAACAATAAAACAAGAACTTACTAGAATTTAGAAGTCGAAATACTGAAGAATCCTAGGAGCAAGCTTCGGGATAGGAGAACTTGATCCCGCAGGTACAAGCTTGGAGTAGACACCGACAGGCCGGGCTTCCTCCAATCTACACCTCCACTCTATCTCTCTCAATCTAGTAGAAACTAGAAGATCTATTTCTACCTTACATTGGTTGCTAAGCCTAAAAAGAAATATTAATTAGAGAAGAGGTTTTCCTTCGAGGGCACCCCTCAATCTCTATGATAATTTCTTCATGTCTTCTCCAGGGGCCAGGGGGGTCTCCTTATATAGTCCTCCACTTCTATGCGTTTTTGGGTCGATAGGCGAGGTGGTACTATGTTTTCCTTGATCCAATAGGTCGGTGGAACATCCCGAGCGAAGAGAGTCCAGGTCACCAGGGCGGGCGCCCAGGTCACCAGGGCGGGCGCCCTGGGCCTGGCCCCGTTTCGCCTCCGCTTCGGTCTCGTGGCTTCTGGAGTCTTCTAGATGGTAGGAAATTGCGCGGTGCGTTGATATCTCTATGTAATCCCGACATGTGGGCCTTTCTTCCTTATTTCCTGATAACCCCCTGCAGAAATAGACAAACACCAAAACTCGTGGAATTCTGTCAGATAAAACCCTAAGTCTAGATGTTGATTTCATTTCGATCCTTTTCTTTGTTTATTTGATAATTAAATTTGATACTTAAGGACCGTCAACAGCGTTGATATGACACCCTTGCTGCATAATGACTACCTTGTCCATCTCATATCTCACCTAAGTAGGTCCAGGATCGAAATAACGCTTAGCCATGCTTAGCTCGGTAGAAGCCGGGTGATTTCCTGTCACCTGCGAGAGTTAGGTGGATGATGATCACGGTTGGCTATATTTGCTATCGTGAAAATAAACATGAGCTAATAATGAACTTAAGACCGGGCGGGATGACGATAGTGCAGCAACAAGGCATGGAGGTCTTGGGTGTGAATCTATCCCAGTCTGTGTCGTTTAAGGACCGAATCGCTGTACGTCCCTGTGTCATGTTGAACGCATGCCTATCTCTTAGTTGGCCGGATAAGTCGTTCCGACCGTGAAGCCTACGAGTGCATCTCCAGCCGGATACCCCGTTCGGTTTAAGTGCGCACCCCGGTTGGTAGCAAGGATGTGCGGGGAGTCAATGGCGTAAGACCGAGGTGTCAGGTTAGAGCCCTGACCCTGGCAGATTGGCGGTCCCTGGGGGTGCGGCGCTGTACGAACCCGCGAATTGGTCCGGAGTTGTGCTAAAGGTGATCCGAGCTGCCGTCATGAAGTATGCTTGGGTGAGTGTTAGGAATACCCCTTCAGCTGGATAGGAATCGATTCGAATCGCCGTCTCTCCCAGATAGTGAGAACTTGACTTGGGCAGCGGCAACGTAGAATTCACTAAGTAAACATAATGGTTATGATGAGAATGTTGATAGCAAAGTGATAATCCGGATATGGTTATTATTGTGATGCTTAAATATTCAAGTGTATGCTTAGAACAGGTGCTAATCTAGTGGATAGTTGTTAAGTAATAAACCTACTGCTGAAATATTATTAAATGGGTCACTTACAACAAAGGCTTTTTATGCAAAAGGTGAGTCAAACCTGTCCACCAAGATCAGCCTTGCATACTCCTTGGTGTCACTTTATTTCTAGTTTATGACGGGTAAGTCTAGCTGAGTACCTTCTCGTACTCAGGATTTTATTTACCCCTGTTGCAGATGATGTCGTTTATCATGGCTACTGTGCTAACTGCCATCATCCGGCTGCGGACGATGAATAGATCATGGGCGTGATCACCTTCTATATCTTCGGTTGTGCTTTTGTTGGGTTTGACCATGGAACTGGCTTGTAATATAAACTGAGTGTGTGATGTTCAAAACTACTTTGTTTCCGCTACTACTCTGGTTTGTAATAACCACTTTTAATCTCTGATGTGATGTAAAACTATGTTCAGTGATGAATGTATGTAATCTGTGATGGTGATGCTTGATCATGTACGATCTTGGTTGTATGTTGGTTGAATCGAGGTCTTTTGAAATTTCGTCGGACTACGGGGTTTATATGGGTTCAAGTCCATTGGCTTGACTGCCTCTGTGGTCGCTAATTCACTTGAATTCTTATAAATTGGACGGTTCTGTTACAGCTGGCATCAGAGCAAGATTAAGCATTTAACCATCATAGATGTATTTAAAAACAAATGAATTTGGTTTCCACAAGCTAATTTGGCAAATTAGACTATACATAGGGCTGTTTAAAAATTTCTTAATAACTTATACCATGCCAGTGGTCATACCCTTTATGCCCATATAAGGACTTCTAGGTGGCTTAATATTACTAACATGGGGGTTTTTCCTTTCGTCGTCCATATGGCGTATAATTATATGGATACCGCTTACTTAAGTGGTAATGAATGGATCACATACCTCTATGCCATGGTAAGCTTTGTTTGTTTTCTTTCGTCATCCAAACGGCGTGAAATTGTATGGATGCCACTTGCTTGAGTGGTAACGTATGGATCTATATGCCTCTACGCTACGGTAAGTGTGAGCTGTGAGAGCATGACCGTCCAACCGTCGGTCTAGGGGAGTGTTAGTTGTGGTTACTGGAATATTTACATGTTTTACACATGTATATATGAAAGTACTTAATTATGGGTAGTAGGTGCAGCCATGTATACATATTTGATGTATATGTGGGTGTATCCAAAATGGGTAGTGTGCTGCGATATATATTCAGGAATATATATCGGAGTACCTAGCTTGATTGTTGATGATTGGATTTACATTTCTGCACATATACTATTGTGGGGTTGGGCTGCAATGAAATTTTCTGCAGGTACACTAACAATGAAACGTGTAGACTGTGCAGTTGCGTATAAGGAGTGCATGTATGTATGCCACCGACTAAACTGTTAGAACCTTCTTCTAGGAATGGAAAGGACGTATGGAACGTGCATGCATCATGAATCATTCATACATTCCTTATGCACTACTTAAGTATTAAATTCTAAAATATATCTATTTACCTTTCCTTGTAATTAATCTCCCTTACTCAAATGTGGTCTTTCTACAGATGGCAACCCCACACGCAAGTGAGACTTTCCTAGACATGTTTGGCACTCCTACTTTGTTGTGGAGGGTGCTAAGCTCAGTTGGATATGAGGAACCACCAAAGTACACTTGGACCGAGTCTGAGCCTTACCTTGGGTGATGTCTAAATTACAGTTCCCCCTTGTCCAAATAACCCACAGTGGCTAGGTTGGATAGTAGACTGCGATGGCCAAACTCCTTGGGAGGGTGCCCAAGTAGCAGCCTTAGAAGTATTGCTGGATATATGCTAAGATTATGGTGATGAGCTAGTGAATGGACCAGCTCGATCCATCCCTAGAGTGAGTGTGACTGACACATTTGTGTCTCAGATAGGAAATGAGCCTTTAGAGATGAGAGAAACCATGCTAGGATACAGCTCTAGCCCTGCCATGAGTGCCATGCTTGTGGTACTTAAGCTGTACTATGTACGCCAGGACACCTACATAGATGCCATGCTAGCACTCCAACAAGCTCAAGTTGGGCAGCGCAAACTGCGCAAGCGTGTGCGCAAGCACCGCAAGGCTTTTAGGGATGCACAAGCTGAAATCCAAAACTATCACACCGCTTTGCAAGCCGGCCGCAACCAAGTTGAAAACGCAGTTAGGGAGCAATGAGGCACAAGCCCGCATGATGCAAATGACTAGAGAGAGAGATGAGGCTATGCGTTTGGCAGAGAATAGAGAAGCTGCTAGAGTTAGAGCTTTGTTCCATGCTGAAATTAGAGATGAAGAACTGATCACTAGGATTGCTGAGCTGCAGTTAGATGTCCATCGCCTAAATAATATCATAAATCCTATCCCACATCCTGTCCCCTTTAATCATGAAGAAGCTCCAAGTGAGGAAGATCAGGATGATGGCATAATTTCTAATGGTGAATCTTAGGAAGATATGTAGCCTAGTAGTGATTCCATGTTCATGTATCAGTTTCCATCTCTTTATGTAATAAACTTCTAATCTGTAATTGGCCATGGTGCCCTTTCTATAGGACTTAAGTTGTGGCAATGACTCTATGTAACCCTATACACTCAATTGTGATGCTCCATATTTATGTTAAGCTTAAATAATTTCTCCCTGCAATGACTTAATCGTTGTGAATTGTGGCTGTGAATGATCGCGAGAATAACCAAGTGTCGTGGATGATATTCTCTTGTTGTACATGGATTATTGTGCCTTAAATTATGTGAATTTATTTCATTAAATTCCGTATAGCAGCGATTGAGGTTCATGGCAATTATATCTGTTGTCCTAAACGGTCACTTGGTATGCCTTTTGCAGATGGCTCGCAATACTCGCTCCGGTCACAATGAGTTGCCGCCACCACCACCTCCTCCCCTACCTACGCCTACTGAGCTCTTGGCAGCTCTTGTTGAGGGCCAGCGAATGCTCAATGAAGCTATGCAGACCATGGCGCAGCAAAACCGGGGTGGTCACCATGTCCGTCAAGGTGGAGAGGCAAATCAACACAGTAGTTTCAAAGATTTCCAGGACACAAAGCCGCCACTTTTTAAGGAGGCTGTTGAACCTCTAGAAGCTGATGAGTGGCTGAACACTCTCGAGCAGAAGTTCTGCTTGCTGAGGGTGACGGAGGAGCTAAAGGCGGAATATGCAGCCCACCAGTTGGAGGGCAAAGCAGGTGTCTGGTGGAGTCATTATAGGACCAGCTTGCCTGTTGTGACCAGGGATCAGTTCAAAACTGCTTTCAGGAACACCTATATTCCACAAGGCTTGATGACTATCAAGCACACTGAGTTCATGAACTTGACACAGGGCACTAAAAGCTTGATTGAGTATCTTCATGCTTTTAATAATTTGTCTCGCTATGCTCCCGAAATGGTTGACACCGAAGCCAAGAAGCTTGCTAGTTTCAAGAAGGGTTGGGACCCAAGTTGTCCAAGAACATGGCTGGTAACAAGAGTACCACCTTTAATGAGTTTGTGAGTGATGCATTGACTCAAGAGAACTCCAATGCCGTGTATGCCGCGTCCAAGAACCGCAAGAGGGCCTATGAGGCAGGTGCTTCACAGTCCAAGGCTCCAGCGACGAATAAGCCGGCCTATCGCCCACCAAATGCTGTGACAAGGTATAGGCCGCCGCAGAAGATGTCAAATGTGAAGACGGGAGTTCGCAAGTCCTTCACAGTTGCTCTTCCAAGAGGTGTCACAGGCCAAGGAGGTCCCAAGACTCCCCCTGATAACCGTCCCTGCTTTAACTGCAAACAAGTTGGTCATTGGGTGAGAGATTGCCCTTATCCCAAGAGGAATTCTGCAGCTGGAGGTAACAACCGTACTGGCCGAGTGCACTATAGCACTGTTGAAGAAATCCCTGAAGGTGAAGAGGTCACCGCTGGTATGTTTCTTGTTAATCAACACCCTGTAGTTGTCTTGTTTGATTCTGGGGCTTCGCATTCATTTATGAGTCAAGCATTCGCATCTAAGCATGGATAACATGTAGTTGATCTTGACAGTGGCAAGTTCTGCATTAGTGCTGCTAGGAACCAAATTTCCACAAACCAATTAGTAAAGGATGTGAATATTGCTATTGAGGGTCGTAACTTTTCAGCAAACCTTGTAATTTTGCCGGGATTGGGCATAGATGTTATCTTAGGGATGAATTGGATGAGCAATAATGGGGTGCTAATAGACACCTCCACGAGGGTAGTCATGTTGCGAGAGCCTGATAGCAAAGAAGCCTTCTTAGTTCAGCTTCCCAAGAATGATGACATCCGTCATGCTGCCAATGCTATTAGACCACTCGCTGTGGCAGAGATTCCTGTAGTGTGTGAGTTTCCGGATGTCTTTCCTGAGGATCTGCCCGGTTTGCCACCGGACAGGGACATAGAGTTTAAAATTGATCTAATTCCGGGTACCACACCTATCTCTAGAAGGCCATATCGAATGCCACCCAACGAATTGGCAGAATTGAAAAAGCAATTGCAAGAACATCTCGAGAAAGGTCTTATTCGGCCTAGTTCTTCTCCATGGGGTTGTCCGGCTCTCTTTGTCAAGAAGAAGGAAAAGTCTCTACGTATGTGTGTAGACTATCGTCCGCTCAATGCCGTGACTGTTAAAAACAAGTATCCACTGCCTCGCATTGATATCCTGTTTGATAAATTAGCCAAGGCCAAAGTATTCTCCAAGATTGATCTGAGATCTGGGTATCATCAAATCAAGATCCGACCTGAAGACATTCCTAAAACGGCTTTCTCTACCAGGTATGGGTTATATGAGTATCTAGTCATGTCCTTTGGTCTGACTAATGCCCCTGCTCATTTCATGTACCCGATGAATTCGGTGTTCATGCCTGAACTGGATAAGTTTGTAGTGGTGTTCATCGATGATATATTGGTGTATTCTAAAAATGCACAAGAACATGAGAAGCATCTTCGGATTGTACTCACTAGATTGCGAGAACATCAGCTCTATGCCAAGTTCAGCAAGTGTGAGTTTTGGCTGAAGAAAGTGCCTTTCCTAGGCCATATTCTATCCGAAGAGGGTATTTCGGTTGACCCATCAAAGGTGTAGGAGGTTCTAGACTGGAAGGCCCCAACTTCAGTGCACGAGGTTCGGAGTTTTCTCGGTCTAGCTGGATATTATCGTCACTTTATTCCGGATTTCTCCAAAATAGCTAATCCTATGACCAAGCTACTGCAAAAAGATGTGAAGTTTGTGTGGTCCCAGGAGTGTGAAGTCGCTTTCACCACTTTACGTCATTTGCTGACCACCGCTCCTATTCTGGCACAGCCTGACATTGAAAAGCCATTTGACGTCTTTTGTGATGCTTCTGGCACTGGCCTAGGTTGTGTGCTTATGCAAGAAGGCCGAGTTATTGCCTACGCCTCTCGGCAGTTGCGGAAACATGAAGCCAACTACCCAACTCATGATCTAGAGTTAGCAGCAGTTGTACATGCGTTGAAACTCTGGAGGCATTATCTGTTAGGTAATCTATGTCACATTTACACTTTCCATAAGATCCTCAAATACATATTCACTCAGCCCAAGTTGAACATGAGACAAAGAAGATGGTTGGAATTTATAAAGGACTATAACCTTGAAGTACACTATCATCCAGGTAAAGCCAATGTTGTAGTCGATGCTCTCAGTCAGAAAGAACATGTTAAACCTCTTCTAGAGGAAGGCTTCAATTTATTGCATCCAGTGGTCCTACACAACATCTTAGTCAGCTGCTCGTTAGAGAGTCAAATCATAGAGCTCCAAAAGTCTGATCCTGGTATTTTCCATATCAAAAGAAAAATGCAAGAGCAAGACACCAAGCATTTCAGGGTAGATGAGAAGGGTGTACTGTGGTTTGACGATCGATTAGTTGTACCTAAAGACCGTGACCTACGCAACAAAATTTTAGATGAAGCTCATTCTTCCAAGTTGTCCATTCATCCGGGAAGTAGCAAAATGTACCAAGACTTGAAACCTCGTTTCTGGTGGACCAAGATGAAGAAGGAGATAGACCAAGATGAAGAAGGAGATAGCAGCTTATGTTGCTAGGTGTGATACTTGCTGCAGGGTAAAAGCAGTTCACCTCAAAACTGCAGGTTTGTTACAACCGTTGTCAGTTCTAGGTTGGAAATGGGAAGAAATCAGCATGGATTTCATTGTCAGCCTTCCCCCTACCCAAAAGGGACACGACTCCATATGGGTGATTGTTGACCGTTTGACCAACTCAGCTCACTTTATTCCCGTACGTTCTACATACCGACCATCCGACTATGCTGAGCTGTACTTCTCTCAGATTGTCAGACTGCACGGAGTGCCTCACACTATTATTTCTGATAGAGGTCCATAGTTTACTGCCCGCTTTTGGGAGCATCTGCATTCACTCCTTGGTACGAAATTGATTCGCAGTTCAGCATACCATCCTCAAACCTCCGGTCAGACTGAGCGTGTGAATCAAATTTTAGAGGATATGTTGAGGGCATTTGTTATATCTTCCAAGGGTGCATGGGAGAAATGGCTACCCTTAGCTGAATTCTCTTACAACAATAATTATCAAGAGAGTATCCAAATGGCTCCTTTTGAAGCTTTATATGGCCGCAAGTGTAGAACTCCTCTAAACTGGGTCGAACCTGGCGAAAGGAGGTACTATGGGATTGACTTTGTCAAAGAAGCCGAAGAGCAAGTTCTCATTATCCAGCAACACATGAGAGCCGCCCAGGCTAGGCAGAAAAGCTATGCTAACCGAAGAAGAAAACCACTCTAGTTCGAAGTAGGTGACTTTGTGTACCTAAAGGTATCGCCCATGAAGGGAGTAAATCACTTTGGCGTAAAAAGAAAACTTGCCCCTAGGTATGTGGGTCCCTACCAAATCATTGAGAAGAGCGGCAAGGTAGCTTACAAAGTACAACTACCCCCAGAAATGAGAGCTATTTTCCCCGTATTCCACGTGTCTCAACTCAAGAAGTGTCTTCGTGTGCCCGAAGAGAGAGTTGAAACAAGAGATATCAAGTTGCAGTCCGATCTATCCTACGAAGAAAAGCCTGTACAAGTTCTTGATATCAAGTAAAGGGTTACTCGTGGGAGAGTAATCAAACTTTTTAGAGTTTTGTGGAATCGTCAAAGTGAGAGAGATGCCACTTGGGAAAGGGAAGACTATTTACAAGTAACCTATCCCTCATTCTACGAAAAATGGTACGTCTTTCAAATCTCGGGATGAGATTTTTGTAAGGGGGGAGGGCTGTAACACTTCTAGTGTTAGCTTGCATGTTAACCATGAGCATTGCATCAACATAAGCATCATCATGCTCATTCATAAACATACATCATGATCACATGTCATCTTATGTGTCCCATGTATGATTAAATTACTTGTGTGGCTTGATTTGAGTGACTTTAGTAGGTGACCAATGCATACAAGTATACATTGTCTTCCAAAATACTTTAATTATGTTTAGAACAACATTTTGAACAAAGTTCATGTTGGAGGTTTTGGCCAAAAATGTCTCTAAGCCATGGTTAACCCTAGGTTGCCCTAATTGTCCCCCTAGACCTCTTTCCAAAGTTGTTTTATGAAACTGGTGTTAGATACTTTGCATGTAAATGACACCTGAAACAAAGTTGTAGAGAATTTCATAAGCTACAAAAGTTATGTTGATGACTTTTTATGAAAAAGCATAGAACAAATCCAAAATTTATTCACAAGCCAAAAATCAGGGCTGATTTCACACTTAGCCGAATTTGGCTAAGTCTTGAATCACACAGTTTCGAGGTAGGGTTGTTGGCAACGTTGTAGATTGAAATCCAGACCGATTTAGACTGAGCTCGTGTAATCAAACTTGTAGAACTCGTGTAGCTCTATCCAGAGGATCAAATTCGAGCCAAAACCATTGATTGAGCTGAGAGTAAGACGTTGTTAAACTTCAGGATTCAGTCATTGCAATCGGCGTTTCAGAAAAACGTTTCAGACTAGACAGAGCTCACCCGCCGCCGCGTGTCCGGCCACCTGTCGGCCGTACGCCGTTGACGGCCCCCTCTGTCAGCTCCCACGGTGTCCACAAGTCACCACGCACCGAGTGGATGCCTCAGACGTGACCTTCTCGCTCAGAGCCTCCCATTTCGCTCCGCCATTGCCACAGCGAGCTCCGCCGCGCTTCGGCGAGCTTTCCCGGCCGTTCCTCCGCGTCTCCGGCCGAGCCAGTCCGCCCAGAGCTCCACCTCGACGTCCTCCACCTTGGCGTCACCTCCTTGGCCACTGTCGAGCACAGGTGAGACGGCATTGCCGAGCTCCGAGCCGTTCTCCCTCGTCGGAGTTCCACCCGAGCTCACCGGCGACGTGGCCAGGCCTCTCTGCTCCACCATTTCCCTCCATTCTTGTTTCTATCGCTTTCCCTTGGCTCACTGATGCTCGGCGTGAAGCTCTACCGCATCGCCATTGCCTAGATCCGCCGGCGTAACGCCGCGCAGCGCCGCCGAGCCGCCATTCCCGACGGCGTGGGTCCCGGGTGTCAGTCTCTCCCTCTCACATCCCTGGTTCACTGTTTGCAGATCCTGTGTTGATTTTGTAAAATTCATATCTCGAGTTTTATAGGTCCAAATGACATGGTTCCAATTTTGCTAGGTTCCTGTATAAGTCTAGTTTGTAATAAAAATATGAAACATGCCATATTTTTGCAGAAATAAATAGATATAATTTAATCTTGTTTTATTAGGAGGTAATTATATCTTGAGATCTGTTGATCTGTTGACTATGTAAATTTAGGGTGTTGTTACTTATGATATGAATGGGCTCTGATAAATTTATCATGATTTTTGGAAGCCTGATTGCGAAGTTATAATTATTTATTGTTTAAATAGGAGTTCCTTGTGGTATTTTTAATAAATAAGTTATAACTCCTTTTGTGGTAAAACTTGCTGAGTGTTGTACTCATGTGTAAACAAAGCTAGGAAAAATCTAAAATCTATTGTTTGACACTTGTTGATAGGGTTTCACATTTATGCCTTGCATGCCTTTGTTAGCTTGTTATTTTTATATCTCACAATCTGTATGTGCAAATATCCTGAAAATTTTACATTAAGCTTATGTTAGCATAAGTAGCTTGCTGTAATTTTCTCAGAAGTTTTGGAACACTTGGAATGCATGATCGTTAAATCACCTTAATAGTTAAATAAATGAAAAAGGTGATGATAGAAATAAGTCCAGCCCTTGCCATGATGTTTTCTAGTGTTTTTTAGATATGTTCTACCTACTGGTGCATTTGGATTGACCCTTTAATACAATCTTGTTATGTGCAAAATATTATTTTTGCTATTTATGCCTTTCTTAGAGTAATCCTGTGTAGCTAATAGCAATTGCTTAAGAACTAATTGAAGATGATGTTTTCTGGGAAACTTGTCTACAACAAACTTGTAGCTAACTTGCTTATCTACTTCGTGTCTAATTTTTATGACATTTGGTTGAGTAGTTTAAATGTTATGAATGTTACAAGTAGCTTCTGCAAAGTGCTTGCTCTCTGGATTTTCCAGGGCAGCCAGCCAACTTTGTATGTTTTAGCATATTTCGGTTGGGAATCATTCTGGGATGTCTAAAAGTGAATTGTAGACAATTTGCTAAGCTTTCCAGAGAGTATCTACTTCCTTAGTTTGGCCAACTGATGCTTAAGTTATAGCTGAAACTTTTGACAAGTTGGTTTGTCTATGAAACCAGTGACTAAGTAGGAATAGCTAAGGTTGATTAACTTGTCTCGTTAGCCTCTCTACCAGAGAAGAAGTATGCACTTACTTGTTATTCTATAATCCACTTAACTTTAGGAGCTTATGCTCATGTTTATACCTGGTTGTGTGTTCTTTAGTTCTTCATCATGTCATCATGCTTCATATGTGCATTCTCTATATTTATTCCCTTGTCATGCATACATAAGTGTACCCAAGGGCGTGATGGTTCTGGAGTTGGAGCTGCCAGAATCAGAAGGTCAACAAGGAGAGCCACCTCAAGGAGCTGAGGAGGAGGAGGACTTGCCGGAGTGTCCCGACCATCGCCCGTCCACCTACGTTGAAGGCAAGCCCCGGAGCATTATAAGCCTCCCACTATTTTATTATCATGTTCAGCTATCAACTGACTATGGTCATATATTGTTGCATTAAGTGTTAGGCATTGATATGACACCCTTGTTGCATAATGACTACCTTGTCCACCTCATATATCACCTAAGTAGGTCCAGGATCGAAATAATGCTTAGCCATGCTTAGCTCGGTAGAAGCCGGGTGATTTCCTGTCACCTGCGAGAGTTAGGTGGATGATGATCACGGTTGGCTATATTTGCTATCGTGGAAATAAACATGAGCTAATAATGAACTTGAGACCGGGCGGGATGACGATAGTGTAGCAACAAGGCATGGAGGTCTTGGGTGTGAATCTATCCCCGTCTGTGTCATTTAAGGACCGAATCGCTGTACGTCCCCGTCTCATGTTGAACGCATGCCTATCACTTAGTTGGCCGGATAAGTCGTTCCGACCGCGAAGCCTACGAGTGCATCTCCGGCTGGATACCCTGTTCGGTTTAAGTGCGCACCCCGGTTGGTAGCAAGGATGTGCGGGGAGTCAATGGTGTAAGACCGAGGTGTCAGGTTAGAGTCCTGACCCTGGCAGATTGGCGGTCCCTGGGGTTGCGGCGCTGTACAGACCCGCGAATTGCTACGGAGTTGTGCTAAAGGTGATCCGAGCTGCCATCATGAAGTATGCTTGGGTGAGTGTTAGGAATACCCCTCCAGCTGGATAGGAATCGATTCGAATCGCCGTCTCTCCAGGATAGTGAGAACTTGAATTGGGCAGCGGCAACATAGAATTCACTAAGTAAACATAATGGTTATGATGAGAATGTTGATAGCAAAGTGATAATCTGGATATGGTTATTATTGTGATGCTTAAATATTCAAGTGTATGCTTAGAACAGGTGCTAATCTAGTGGATAGTTGTTAAGTAATAAACCTACTGCTGAAATATTATTAAATGGGTCACTTACAACAAAGGCTTTTTATGCAAAAGGTGAGTCAAACCAATCCACCAAGATCAGCCTTGCATACTCCTTGGTGTCACTTTATTTCTAGTTTATGACGGGTAAGTCTAGCTGAGTACCTTCTCGTACTCAGGGTTTTATTTACCCCTGTTGCAGATGATGTCGTTTATCACGGCTACTGTGCTAACTGCCATCATCCGGCTGCGGACGATGAATAGATCATGGGCGTGATCACCTTCTTTATCTTCGGTTGTGCTTTTGTTGGGTTTGACCATGGAACTGGCTTGTAATATAAACTGAGTGTGTGATGTTCAAAACTACTTTGTTTCCTCTACTACTCTGGTTTGTAATAACCACTTTTAAACTCAGATGTGATGTAAAACTATGTTCTGTGATGAATGTATGTAATCTGTGATGGTGATGCTTGATCATGTATGATCTTGGTTGTATGTTGGTTGAATCGAGGTCTTTTGAGATTTCGTCGGACTACCGGGTTTATATGGGTTCAAGTCCATTGGCTTGACTGCCTCTGTGGTCGCTAATTCACTTGAATTCTTATAAATTGGACGGTTCTGTTACATACTTAGCCCAAACCAGTATAATTCTCTGTGTTCCACTTGTATCACCATTAGGGTTTAGGAGGACACGCAGACTTATCACTCGTTAGTGTCTAGACGACGATTCTAGACGCCAAGACTACTACTACTAGGATTATTATGGTGATGTACTGATTCCCCTTCATCTTTTCGAACGACGGCACAAGAAATATAACCAAGGAAGGCTACTAGAAATGGAGATCATCGGACTGCAAATGGAGATTGCAAAATTCATCTTGTCTGAAGTACTTTCAAAAGATGGATCATATTCCATTACACAATTCCAAAACTACAATGACCAATTTGGGTGAGAGCAGATTGCTAGGCTCTTGTAATTTCTTTTTTAGTATTAGTGATCGAGATCTTGTATACAACACTTGAATTGTAAGTGTACCAGATATTGTCATGACTTTTGTTCTTTTGATCTTTTTTAGACCATTTGAATTAAAATGGCCAACTAGAACCCAAAATATTAGAAAACTAAATTAAAAAAAACATAAAACCTATGTGTCACTGCTAGCTAGAGTGAACCGACAGTGTTGATGACCAAGAGCACTGCCGAATAACAACTAGAACCGGCAGTGTTGGCTCAAGCTAACACTGCCGGTTCTTGTGATAGCTGGCAATGTTGATGGCCAAGAGCTGGTGGGTAGCTACCAGAACCGGCAGTGTTGGCTGTCGCTAACACTGCCGGTTTTTGTTACAGCCAGCAGTGTTGTTTGCAATAACATTGTCGGTTGGCTACCTGAACCGGCAGTGTTGGTGATAGATAACACTGTCGGTTGTTTGTGTGCTCCGACAGTGTTATGGACGATCACTGCTGGTTTATAGAAATCAATAGTGTTTTGGTCTCCACATCATTGCCGCTTTGGTACTGCTGATTCAAAATCAGCAGTGATCGTATCTGTAGTAGTGAATGAGGAGGATGAGAAAGGATGACACACATGATGTAGATGATGACGTCCTGGCTTACTAGTTTCTCTCTTAACACTGCTAATGTTCACGAAGGAGCCTAAGAAACATGTGATGATGAGGCACTTGGCCGATGAGCTTGACCAGAGGACTATCAATACTATGTTCTATACAAACATCAGCTCAGAGGTAAGACACCTTTGGGTTGCACTGAGCACATATAGGATGAATCCTTTCAACCAGGTCAAAAGCAACCATAGCACTTGGCCAGTGACACTTTATATATAGAACCTTCTACCTTAACTCTGTATGAAGCAGTCATACATCCAGATGGTGCTACTGATCCAAGGGCCAAAACCACCAGGGAATGACAACGACACATTCCTAGAACCAATGATTGATGAACTTGTACAGTTACTACAATCACCGATCTGCCAGGGCGACGTTGCCTGTCAAGACAGAACACAAAAGGGTATATGAATGCGTCGAGTGCTTAGACGACACCAATGTGGTACATCTAAAGAATAACTCAAAAGTTATTTATATGGGACACCATAAGTTCCTGCATATGGACCACCCGTACCGTAGAAACAAAAAAGATTTTGATGGCACTGTTGATAGACGCAAGCCTCTAGAGTATGGAGGTGTAGGACTCAAAGAATGAACCATTTGCACATTTGCAATCACAAGTGGCGGTGTTGAATTTGTACGCACTCCTCATAACATATTATTTTTTGATTATACATATCCCTTTCTAATGTTTCACCTTTTAACTATTTATTATAATATTGCACAGTATTTGAAAAAGGCATATAGGAGGGACGCAAACCAATTTCAAGGTTGTTGAAATGCAAGACATTCCATACTTCAACCGGCGGGAAACAATTAGTGTGGGTTCTATGTGATGTGGGCAACGCTTTCTTACATCGGAGTCAATACGAAAGAGGGAGATAACTTGGTGAGTAGTGGTATTATTATTATTATTATTATTATTATTATTATTATTATTATTATTATTATTATTATTATTATTATTATTATTATTATTATTATTATTATTATTATTATTATTATTATTATTATTATTGTTGTTGTTGTTGTTGTTGTTGTTGTTGTTGTGGTTGTTGTTGTTGTTGTTTTGTCGTCGTTGTTATTGTTGTTGTTGTTGTTATTATTATTATTATTATTATTATTATTATTATTATTATTATTATTATTATTATTATTATTATTATTATTACTACTACTACTACTACTACTACTACTACTACTACTATTATTATGGTGATGTACTTATTCCCCTTCATCTTATCGAACGACAGCGCAAGAAATATAACCATTGAAGGCTACTAGAAATGGAGATCGTCGGACTGCAAATGGAGATTGCAAAATTAATCTTGTCTAAAGTACTTTCAAAAGATGGATCATATTCCATTGCATAATCCCAAACCTACAAGGACGAATTTGGGCCAGAATGGATCGCTAGGCT
Organism: Sorghum bicolor; assembly: GCF_000003195.3. NCBI lineage: Eukaryota > Viridiplantae > Streptophyta > Magnoliopsida > Poales > Poaceae > Sorghum > Sorghum bicolor. Next base: position 37,870,016 of record NC_012878.2, read on the forward strand.
CTTGTAATTTTTTTTTTAATTTTAGTGATCGAGATCTTGTAAACAACACTTGAATTTGTCATATCTATTGTTGTTTTGATCTTTTTTAGAACATTTTAATTAAGATGGCCAACTAGAACTCAAAATATTAGAAAACCAAATTAAAAAACCCTAAAACCTACATGTCACTGCCAGCTAGAGTGAACCGGCAGTGTTGATGACCAAGAGCACTGCCGAATAGCAACTAGAACCGGCAGGGTTGGCTCAAGCTAACACTGCCGGTTCTTATGCTAGCCAGCAGTGTTGATGGCCAAAAGCACTGCCGGGTAGCTACCTGAACCGGTAGTGTTGGCTGTCAGCTAACACTATCGATTCTTGTTGCAGCCGACAGTGTTGTTTGCAATAACAGTGTCGGTTGGCTACCTAAACCAGCAGTGTTAGTGACGGATAACACTATCGGTTGTTTGTGTGCTCCGGCAGTGTTGTGGACGATCACTGTTGGTTTATAGAAACCGATAGTGTTTTGGTCTCCACATCACTGCCTCTTTGGTACTGCTGGTTCAAAATCCAGCAGTGATAGGTGTTACAAACCGGCAGTGATCGGATCTGTAGTAGTGAATGAGGAGGATGTCATGCATGCTGAAGATGATGACGTCTTGGCTTACTAGTTTCTCCCTTAACACTGCTAATGTTCATGAAGGAGCGTAAGAAAGATGTTATGATGAGGCACCTAGTCGATGGGCTTGACTAGAGGACTATCAATGCTATGTTCTATAAAAACATCAGCGGAGAGGTAAGACACCTTTGGGTTGCATTGAGCACATATAGGATGAATGTTTTCGACCAGGTCAGAAGCAACCATAGCACTTGGCCTATGACACTTTGTATATACAACCTTCTACCTTATCTCTGTATGAAGCGGTCATACATCCAGATGGCAGTACTGATCCAATGGCCAAAACAACTAGGGAATGACATCGACATGTTCCTAGAACCAATGATCGATGAACTTGTGCAGTTGTTTAACAAGGGTGTGGAGCATGTTTGGGATGAGTACAAAAAGGAACATGATCAAGGTAGTGCTTATCGCTACAATCACCGATCTGCCAGGGCAACGTTGCCTGTCAAGAGAGAAGACAAAAGGCTATATGGATGCGTCGAGTGCTTAGACGACACCAATGTGGTACATCTAAAGAATAACTCAAAACTTATTTATATGGGACACCATAAGTTCTTGCCTACAGACCAACCGTACCATAGAAACAAAAAAAGATTTTGATGGCACTGTTGACAGACGCAGGACTCCAAACTATGGAGGTCTAGGACTCGAAGAAGGAACCATTTGCACATTTGCAACCTTGGCGGTGTTGAATTCGTATGCGCTCCTCATAACATATTATTTTCTGATCATACATATCCCTTTCTGATGATTCACCTTTTAACTATTTATTATAATATTGCACCGTATCGAGGATATCAATGAGGGGGTACCCCAGTAGACATCCCAAAAAGAAGCAAAGGTCCCACCTGCTCTGACAGGGGTAAAAAGCCCGGCATACAGCCATCCAAGGCCAGCTCAAGAACAGGCCTCGACGTCTCACCAACCATGTGCTAATCGTGACCTTGACTCGACATACCAAGAATGCTTGTAGCATACCGATCGACGTAACACTCATCAACGGAAAATAGCTCAAGTGAACGCCTAAACCTCGAGATCACACATCCCTTGATTGCGGAATCAAGGTCGAGCGAACCGCGCTGCCTCAAGTGTGGGACGCACCCCCTCTGCCAGCCGTTAGTATGGATTCTAGAGCATTTAATGCGACTGACAAGCCCCCACTTAACGCCATGGCGGCCAAAGCTGTGATGATGGGTCGTACTCCCATCAGGTCACAGTTTTTATCAGCTTTATCTTGAAACCCAGGAAAGGGTACGCGCCAGTACTGTAACGGACAGTGTAACATCCCATCGGGCAACCCCTCAAGACGTAATGGTCAACACTTCCTTCACCGGGCCCTACCCGGTCGGCCTGAACCTCGAGGCCATCGGACACTTCACAGGGAAGGAGTTGTGATGCGACATGTTGGCCCAATCTTCAGGACGTAGGAAGAACACCAATAACTATCCGAAGAACAGCCGGATAACTTGCTCCAAGCAGCGATAACTAGTGAACCTGGCAAATAAAACTCGAAACCAACCACCATCTTTAACCGGCAATCTGAATCGAGGATTCGCCCAACCACACTCTCAAAGAACCAACCAACACAACCTACAATCAATCAAGGAATACCTTGAAGGGAGTAGGAGCACCAATTGGGAGCGGATGAAGCCACCGCCTATGTAATCCCGTGAGGAAATCACAAGAGCAAGGGGTAGAGATCACTCTCTGAATATTTGTTAGCACATAGCTAAACAAAAGGGGTTTTGTATTTCAATTATCAAAAGTCTTAGATTACAAAGAGTCTTAGGGGGTACTTATACTAGCAACAGCCGTGCTAGGTTGGTATGAAAACGAAATAGTGTTTCTGAGGGAAGGCAATGTGAAAGGTCCCCTCGGAATGGATTCTCGAACTGGCTTCGCGTGACTGTTGGCCTCCAGAGCAGTTTCCAATAAACTGAACATAACTTCTTATTGGGTAGACCAAATGATGAACCGTTTCTTGGGTGTGAAACTAGACTCAAAGGGCTTTCCATAAATGTATGCCAACCAGCATGAAACATTGCAGATTGGTACAGTTTTACTTAGCAAGTTGTACCAACATTCTGTCACGACACACTGTTGACCATCTGAGCAATCTATACTAATTCTAGTCTGTAGGCAATATGTTGTATCCAAACTGGTCGCCACTAGATTCATTGGAAAGTAGACTCAACAGTCTTTCCAACAAGTCCTCATGGACCTTCATAGCCTTTGTGAGTAAAAAGTTATTAAGATTTCTTTGCACTGGTCCATTCTTGACTCTACTGGTCCGTTTTTAACTCTTCTGGTCCGTTTGGCTAGTGTTGCACTGGTCCGTTATTTAGGGTCCGATTCATCATTCTCTTCTTCTATATACCTGAGTACAATCAAGGTACAACACTTAGGTAGTATATAATTCTCATTGATGTTAAAATGAATCTCACAATGTAGCGCGTGGACCTCTTGTTGTAGCTTCTTTGCACGACTACGTGTAATCGTTCCATCGATGACTTGGGTTGGTGTCGGGGTAGGTGAAACTTGAGTTGGTGTAGCTTACATGGAGCTTGTGACATCTTGCTTGGTAGCGTGGTCATATCATCCTCCCCCTCTTGAAAAGTAGTCGTCCTTGACTCTAAAGGATCTTGACTTGTGAATGGAGAGAGATCAGCAACAACATTGTCCTTACCTTTCTTGTATTTTACAATGTATGGAAATGTTTCGATGAACTCAACCAATTTGCCATGACGATGGTTCAGTGTTGCTTGTCCTTTCAAGTACTACAAAGCTTCTTGATCAGAGTGAATAATAAATTCTTTTGGCCATAAGTAGTGCTGCCATGTTTCAAGCACACGCACTAAGGCGTATATTTCTTTATCATACATAGAATAATTCAGTTGAGCACCTCCTAGTTTTTCACTAGAATATGCTATAGGTTTTCCTTGTTGCATTAAAACTCCTCCTATTCCAATTCCACTAGCATCACATTCTATTTCAAAAGTTTTAGTGAAATCAGGAAGAACAAGTACAGGTGCTTCAGTCAAACGTTTCTTTAATTCTTCAAACGCATTTTGTTGTGATTTTCCCCATTTAAAGTCAACACCTTTCTTTGTCAATTCATTTAATGGATCAGCAATGGTACTGAAATCTCTCACAAACCTCATATAAAAACCAGCAAGGCCATGCAAACTTCTTACTTGACTTACATTCATTGGAGTTGGCCAATCCCCGATGGCTTTCACCTTGCTTTCATCCACTTCTATGCCTTATCCTGAAACAACAAAGCCAAGAAACACAACATGGTGTGTGCAAAAACTGCACTTCTCAAGATTAGCAAATAATTTCTCCTTTCTGAGCTCTTCCAAGACTTGCCAAATATGATTCACATGTTCCTCAAAAGACTTGCTGTAAATTAAGATATCATCGATGTAGACAACAACAAATTTTCCAATGAAAGCTCTCAAGACTTGGTTCATTAATCTCATGAATATACTAGGAGCATTAGTCAAACCAAAAGGCATAAATGAACTTTAGTGAATATGGTGGAACCACTCAATTCATCAAGCATGTCATCTAAACATGGAATGGGATGTCGATAGCATACATTGATATTATTTATAGCTCTACAGTCAACACACATCCTCCAAGAACCATATTTCTTAGGTGCTAAAATTACAGGAACTACACAAGGACTTAAACTTTCATGAACAAAACCTTTATCAAGAAGTTCCTGCACTTGCCTTTGTATTTCCTTTGTTTCTTTTGGATTGGTTCGGTATGGTGGTCAATTAGATAGTGCAGCCCCTGGAATGAGATCAATTTGATGCTCAATCCCACGAATTGGAGATAGTCCAACTGGTGTCTCCTTTAGAAAAACATCTTCATAGTCCTGCAAAAGATGAGACATGTAACACCCTAGGTGTTAAGCATGCACTTAGTCTCATCAAAGTCATGCATAAGCACTCTCATCAATCATAAGCATCATGAGCATGTCATTCTTTTAAGAATATGGTTTTATGTGCATCATTTCATGTGCTTTAATTATGTTAAAAATGTGATGTTTGTTTCTAAAATTGTGAAATATTCAAATTAGGTTGCTTTATGTGTAAGAAGAATTTAGAACATTTTTGTGCAATTTTTTGGAGCTATGGAAATTGAGAAATGGAATTTATACAAAATATCCAAAATAACTTTATTTAAAAACCTAGAACTAAGTTTTAATTTGTAATTCAAATTCTATTTAGAATTTGGTCTTACCTATTAAAGCAAAGTTGTAGAGCTTTTAGTTTGGCACCACTTTGCTTTTGGGTGAAAATGGTGAAAATAATTTGAACATGGTCAAAATGCTTTTGGAAGAGGATTTAAGAAAAGAAAATTTAAAAAAAAATGGAAAAGGGAAAAGGGGGCGCTAGCAGGCCGCGGCCTCGCTTCTGGCCCACTGGCCGAAGCCGGCTCGGCCCGCCCACGCTCTCCCCTCCCCCTTCCCCGCGCTCGCGCCCGCGTCCGCGCGCGGACGGCCTCGCCGCGACGCCGTGCCGCGCCGGCAGGACTCGGCCGCCGCGTGGCGGGCATGCGGCAGCGAGGACGCGCCCCGGTCGGCCACCAAAGCGCCCCGGTCGCGCTCGCCTCCGCCCCCGCTCCCATTTGTGCCCCTCAGCTCCCTCTCTCTCGCTCTCTCGCCCTCGCCCCGCACGCGCAGAGCGCCGCCGTCGCCATTGGAGCCCGAGCTCCGCCTCGGCTGTTCCTCCCCCGTGCGTGCGCCATTCTTCGATTAGTTCTTCCCCGAGCTTCGCCCTCGCTCCGCCGTTGCGGAACGCTCATCTGAGCGCTCGGTAAGGCACGGTGAGCCCCGCTCGCCCTCGCTTTCTTTTCCGTCGAGAGCTCCGCCGCCGCACGCGTGGTCCGCGCGTCTCCATGCCTTCCGGTGCTGCGTAGTTGGCGCATCGTGTTCGCCTTGGCACCGCGATGCTCGCAAGCCCCTCCAGCCATGCTCTACCGAGCCGGCGTCCCGTACCGACGATGAGCAGCGCCGCCGCTCCGCCATGGCCGGTGGCGAGCCTGCTCCGGTCCGTGTTAGGCCGCGCAAATGGGCGCGCTAGGTCCGCCGTGAGCCGTAGAGCGTGTAGAGCCGCTTGATTCGCCGAAAGGCGTCGCCGACGGTGAGCTCCGGCCCCCTCTGCGCTCTGACCAGCGGGCCCGGCTGGCAGGCGGGTCCGCTCGTCAGCGGCCGCGGGTGCACTGCACCGGGTGCACCTAGCAGGTCTCGGGGTGGATTTGATTTGTTTTCAGAAAAATAATTTCCAGGAAATGATTTAAATGTTCAAAAATCCATATCTTGATGAATATAGTTCCAAAAATTGTGAAATAAATTTTGGTGCAATCCTTGTTTCCAGATCTATAGCCTAGTATGATTGCATGTCATGTTTGAGTAACTTTCCTGTAAGAATATAATTAATCCATGTTTTTCCTAAACTTGGAAAATGCATAGTAAATAAAATAGGGTTCAGAAAAATGTAAAACTTGTTTTGCTGGCTCTGCATGTGTGTTTACTCACTGAGAAAATATTGTTACATATTATTTGGTGTATAAATGAATTTATGGTAATTTAAATGCTTGCATGGCAGTGATTTATGATTTTTAATAATTAATTGGGTCATGCAATAAATCTGGAAAATTTTGTGGGTGTTTCTTATGATATTATGCAAATTGTAAAAATATGAAATCTGTTGTTTGACACTTGTATCCCAGTAGAGTGATTTTACTTGCCTTATTAATTAATCTTGTGATTTTTGTGGCTCAAAATAAGTATCCAAAAATCATGAAAACTTTACAGTAGACTTTATGCTTAGCTGGTAGTCTCCTGTAATTTTTTTGAAATTTATTGATGAACAGAATTGTATGTGATTTTTAATGGGCTTAGAAATGAATAAAGAACACCATGAAAGGTGTATATATATAGGTTGAATGGAATAAGTTGGGTTTGGTGTATCTTTGAAGCATCATGGGGGTTGCTGGTTGCATTTGAAAAATATTTGTAGAAGAGAATGCAACAGATGCTTAATTTAGTTATTGTTCCCGGATGATGTTGACTACCTTGTAATAAGCATGACCAAGTGCATCACCTATGCATCATAACATGACTCCTTTGACACTCTCTCTTACAAGCATCCACTCGGGCATCTCACACTCCACTCATGAGCATATATGCATCATACAGGCTCGCAGGAGAACGAGGTGGGACCCGAGGAGCCAGAGGAGATTCAGGAGCAGGAACCTCCGGAAGCACCCGAACCCGGAGAGGAACTGCAGGAGTGTCCGGATCACCGACCCAGCACGTTTGAGAAAGGCAAGCCCCGGAGCATTCTAAGTCTCCCTATTCTTGCTAACTTATATAAAGTGCTATACTTGTTCTACTGTATTGCATATTAAGTGATAGGAGTTGCCTGATACCGTTGCTGCATGAGTACTCCTTGTTATTCCTACCCGTTCAACTACCTTGTCCTATGTAGATAGGCACGGAGTCTATGCTTAGCTTGCTTAGTTCGGTAGAAGTCGGGTGATTCCCTGTCACCTGCGAGACATAGGTGGATACCTGCTTGTTTAAGCATTGGTTGCTCAGGGAAAAGAATAACCAGGTGTGGAATGAATTTGGAGACCGGGCAGGGTCTTATGGTGGGTTGACCCTAGTACCCCTGCCTGTGTCGATTAAGGACCGGTCGTTGATGGCCCTCTTGTCATGTTGAACGCATGCCCCACACTTAGCTGGAAGGATAAGTCGTTCCGACCGCGAAGCCTGAGCACTATCCGGGCTGGGAATCGGCCCGATGTACGCGCTGTATTGGTGATGGTTGAGGAGAACGACGAGGGCGCGGCGCGCAACCTTGGTATACCTTGGATACCTCGGTCGCCGGAACGGTCCTCGGGTACGAGCGGTGCCTGTCGAACCCGCGAATTGGTCCTGGATAGTGCAACATGGTGACCTGTAGCTCACTTGATCAGTGAGTGTAGTTTGTGTGGGGAATAAACTCGCCAGCTGGTTAGAAATCGATTCGAATCGCCATCGCTCCTGGATAGTGAGCACTTGACATGAGCTTCGTCCTCGTAGTAAGGACTATGGAACACTTGGGTTATAATGATGAATGGTTTTTAAGAAATGCTATGATGAGGTACTATCATAGTCTCATGCTTGCTTGTAATAGAGCAGGTGCAAACCTAGATGATAGGAAATGATACTTTCAACTTGAGCCAATTAAAATGGATAAAGACTTATGTAGGTTATGTTAGCGAAATACTGCGGTTGTGCAAATTGGTCGTCAGCTCCCCCACTATATAGCCTTCATGATCCTTCATGAGTCTTTATTTTAAGTTTATGGCGGGTAAGTCTAGCTGAGTACCCTCTCGTACTCAGGGTTCTATTCCCATGTTGTTTTGCAGATGGTCAAATGTACTATGGTTATTGTATCCTCTGTCTGTACCCAGCTATGGGTGATGACTAGACCAAGGGCGATGGTCACTCTGTCTCTTCCTTTGCTTTTGTGGGAATGACCAAACTATGGCACTGTATCAGACTTATCGTGTGTGTAGTAATTTCGAATCATGAAGCTTCCGCTATTTGAAGAACTTGGTTTGTAATAACTTTAAGCACTCCGATGTATTTTATGAATGTTGTAATCTGGATGTACTTGTGGATGGCGACCGCTAAACTTATTACGATCTTGGCTGTATGCGATGTGTGGTTTGAAATCCTTCGAGATTTCACGGACTACCGGGATTATATGGGCTTAAGCGTGATGGTTCGACTATGCAAATGGTCACTATTAGGCTTAATCTCTTATAATTTGGTCGGTTCTGTTACATCTGGCATCGGAGCAAGGTTTAGCGAGTTACTGTTCATAAGTACGTTTTAAACAAAAATCTAAACCGGTTTAGTAAAAGATTTTATTTATTAATTAATAATGATCAAGGTGTTAAACTAAGTTTTGGGAAAATTATCTAGTGTGCCATGGTCATATCCTTTATGCCCAGTTAAGGACTCTAAGGTGGCTACCTAAGTACTGACTTGGGGGTTAATGCATCATATTTTTATTCCGTCGCTCATACGGCGTGCAATAGTATGAGTGCCATTCATTTGAGTGGTAATGTATGGATCAATTCTTCCTCTACGCCATGGTAAGTGGGAGTTGTGAGAGCATGATCGGATACACTGCCGGTCTAGGGAAGTGTTGTCAGGTGCTGTGTCATGCACACATGTTGGTGTGTCTTGGGAACAGTACCGCATGCTGGGAATTCCGTCCTGAGAGGCGATGCCGTCATTAGGGCGATGATGTGGGTAGTGACACGTCACATGCATGGACGGGTGTCTGTGTATGTGAAGTGTATAGTTTTAAATTTTGTTCTGCACGATCATACTGTGGGTGGGCTGAAATGAGTTTTCTGCAGGTACCCTAACCACGTTCTCGCTTAGAACGCTAGCTACGTTATGAGCGAACGTTGTATGCCACCGCGTATACCGCTTAGTGTTAACCTTTGTTTTCTAAGTTTGTGAGATCGTAAGTTCGTACATGCATCATGTGCATTTCATATCATTGCTTACTTTCCCCCTTAATTTAATCTGTCCCAATTTTAAATGAAATAAATAAAGGTAATCCTCGCTCTTACCCACGGTATTCCATTTGCAGCAGATGGCATGCACTAGGCTCACCGCTCGCAAGTCCACTGGTGGGCGGGCCCCTCGCCGTCCGTTGGCAGCTAGGAGCTCGCGACATAAGAGCAAGTTCCTAGAGGAGTTTGGGATGCCCACTTTGCTTTAGAGGGTGCTCAGTTCGATGGGGTATCCCGAAGGAAGGGAGCCTCGCTACTATTGGGATAAGGAGCCGCTTGGTGACGAGACCCTAGAGGGGATCGAGGCAGTTGTCCCTACCAGTGGAGGAGACCCTGCTTGGGGCGGTTGGGTGTACGAGTCCCGAGGTGTCACGCCTTTCCACGGTGCCAGCAGGGCAGCTTTCGCAGTTTTGAGGGACCTCATGGAGAGGTTTCCACAGGAGCTGGCCCACGCCTTCGCTGGGGTGTTTCCCCGGGGTGACCCTTACACTTTGGTGTGGGATCAGTCCGAGGTGAATGCTCTAGAGATGAGTGCGGATGAGGACCAGCACAGTGACAGTGCAGCTACGAGTGCCATGTACGCGTTGATGAAGACCTATGGAGGCCTGGAGCGTTGTTTGGGTCGCTTGTCCGGGTCTCTTCTCACCGTCCAGGATGAGAAGCGTCAGTTGCAGCGTGAGTTTGACTCTGAGGTTGAGAGGCTACAGGCAGAGTTGGCTCGTGTGACCAGAGAGAGAGATCAGGCAGTCCAGAAGAACAGTGAGCTGAGTCAGGACCTGCTTGCAGTGCGGGAGCAGAAGGACAGGGTGACTACTGCTCACAGGAACTGCGAGCGCATGCTAGTCCATGTGCTTGGGCAGAGGAATGAAGCCTGGCACGAGGAGGACACTTTGAGGGCCCGACAGCTGGAGCTAGAGCAGCAGCTAGCTAATGCCGAGGAGTACAATGAGAACTTGCATGAGGAGATCCACCAGCTGCATAACCAGCTCCACCCTCACCACCTGCCTGGAGCAGCGGAGCTAGACTCTGAGGACGAGATTGACGCGGATCCCGAGATAGGAGCAGTTGCTAGTGGTGACAAGGATGAGGATGGCTCTGGCATGGACAGTGATCATAGCGACTAGATGCTAGGGCTCTAGAGCTAGTCTTTCCACTTTTGTGATGTATGTTGCATGGCATGTCATGTACTTGTGGATCTGGGCTGTGTAAGACTTTATGAGTTGATGCTGAAAGTCCAGTGTATGTATGCTGGCAAGTTGGATGTACGCGAACCTTGTTGCGTGAATGTTAAGTAATCTGTTAGTGATGTTGTGCGTGGATGATGAGTTGTTGTGCCTTTGTTTATTGTGTGAATTTATTCCCTCAGTAAATTCAGTATGGCACGATTTTACACATTTTCTACCGGTTGATGGCAACTCCTAACGATTGCTTATCATTGGCGTATGCAGATGGTACAAACATGTGGCGGGGGTAACGGCCATCCGGGTCTTGGAGCAGGTACATCCGGAAATGGGGCTCAACGGAATGAGGACTGAGCACCAACACCACCACCACCTCCCTCGTACACTGCGGATGTGTTTTTCGCGCAGTTTCTGGGGAGCCAACGCAACATGGAACAGATGCAGCGCAACATGGAAGAAGCTTTGCGCAACATAGCTGACAACACCCGTCGTGGGGATAATCAGGGTGGCCGGGAGGTCAACCAGTACAGTTCGTTCAAGGACTTCATGGATACCAAGCCACAAATCTTTAAGGAGGCCTTGGAACCGCTCGAAGCAGATGAGTGGATCAACACCATGGAGCAGAAGTTTCGTCTTCTCCGAATGACAGAAGAACTCAAGGCTGAGTATGCGGCACATCAGTTGCAAGGACCCGCTTCACCACCGCTTTCCGAGGAAATTACGTTCCTCCTGGTGTGGTTGAGATGAAGGTTGGGGAGTTCATGAGGCTGTCCCAAGGGACGAAGTCTGTGAAGGAGTATCTACACGCTTTCAACAATCTCGCTCGCTATGCCCCTGAGTTTGTGAACACGGAAGCTAAGAAGATTGCTAGTTTCCAGAGAGGCTTGAATCCAAAGATGCTGAAGACCATGGGTACCGGGGCCAGGGCTACTTTCAATGCCTATATCAGTGACTGTCTGACCCAAGAGAACAATAACAACAACTACAGTGCATCCAAGTCACGTAAAAGGGCTTTTGAAGCAGGATCATCCCAGTCCAGGGCACCAGTGGCAGGGCGACAGCAGTATCGTCCTCCTGCCCCGGGTGCAAGGTTCCGACCACCACAGAGAAGGAACACCGGGCATCCAACCCAGCAGAAGCCGTACAAGGTGGCGATAGCTCCTGCCAAGCCAAAGGCAATTCAAGCCGCAGCACCTGCCGCCAACAATGCGCCCAAGGGTCCGTGCTATAACTGCCACAAGATGGGACACTTTGCCAAGGAGTGTCCCTACCCCAAAAGGCAGCAGCCAACCTATCCAGCTCGTGTGCATCATACCTCGATTGAGGAGATCCCGGAAGGAGAACCGGTGACAGCGGGTATGTTTTCTGTCAACCAACATCTTGCAGTTGTTTTGTTTGATTCTGGATCATCGCATTCTTTCATGAGTCAAGCATTTGCACAAAGGCATGATCAGCCATTTACTGAGTTAGGTTATGGCTATCGCATCAGCTCAGCCGGAGCCGATGTGTTGACTAATAAGACGGTAACAGGAGTTACTTTGGATATCAGTGGCCGGAGGTTTCGTGTAAACTTTGTGGTCATGCCAGGACTGGTTTTGGACGTCATCATTGGAATGAACAAGATGACTGACTGGGGCACGGTTATAGATGTTGGGAATAGAACCCTTTTCCTCAGAGAGCCGCAAGGGAAGGGTGTGTTTCAGGTCAAGTTGCCCCGGCGGTTGGACTTCGCCAGTCTTTCGTGTGCAGTACAGGTAGTTCCCCTAGAACACATACCCGTGGTATGTGAGTTCCCTGATGTGTTTCCCGAGGAGTTACCAGGACTTCCCCCAGATAGGGAGGTAGAGTTTGCAATCGAGTTGATACCAGGTACAGCACCAATATCTAGAAGACCGTACCGGATGCCGCCAAACGAACTCGCAGAGTTGAAGAAGCAACTGAAGGAGTTACTAGAAAAAGGGTTCATCCGGCCAAGCTCGTCGGAATGGGGTTGTCCAGCGTTGTTTGTGAAAAAGAAGGATCAGTCGTTGCGCATGTGCGTGGACTATCGTCCACTCAATGCAGTGACAATCAAAAATAAGTACCCCTTGCCAAGGATTGATATCCTGTTTGATCAGTTATCCAAGGCCAGAGTGTTTTCTAAGATAGATTTGAGGTCGGGGTATCATCAGATCAAGATTCGTCCGCAAGATATCCCGAAGACTGCTTTTTCCACCAGATATGGGTTGTATGAGTATCTTGTCATATCCTTTGGGTTGACAAATGCTCCTGCTTACTTTATGTATCTGATGAATTCAGTCTTTATGCCAGAATTGGATAAGTTTGTTGTGGTGTTCATCGATGATATACTGGTGTATTCAGAAAATGAGCAAGATCACGCCGAGCATCTGAGAACCGTGCTGACACGGTTACGAGAGCATCAGTTATATGCCAAGTTCAGCAAGTGTGAGTTCTGGTTAAAGAAAGTTCCTTTCCTAGGGCACATTCTGTCTAAAGAAGGAATTGCTGTGGATCCATCAAAAGTGCAGGAAGTCATGGACTGGAACGCACCAACTTCGGTCTCGGAAGTTAGAAGTTTTCTTGGTCTGTCCGGGTATTATCGTCGTTTTATACCTGACTTCTACAAGATTTCTAAGCCAATGACAAGTTTGCTACAAAAGGACCGTAAGTTTGTCTGGACGGAAGGGTGTGAGTTAGCCTTCCGCACCTTGCGAAAGTTGCTAACCACTGCTCCCGTTCTGGCACAACCTAATATAGAGAAGCCTTTTGATGTATTTTGTGACGCATCGAAGAGTGGCCTGGGGTGTGTGTTGATGCAAGATAGCAGGGTGATAGCTTATGCTTCTCGACAGTTGAGAAAGCATGAAGTCAACTATCCGACGCACGACCTTGAGTTAGCAGCAGTGGTACATGCTTTGAAGATCTGGAGACATTATCTGCTAGGAAATAAGTGTCACATTTACACCGATCACAAGAGTTTGAAGTACATCTTCACTCAGTCCGAGCTGAATATGAGGCAGCGACGGTGGTTAGAGCTAATCAAGGATTATGATTTGGAAGTTCACTATCATCCAGGCAAAGCTAATGTGGTCGCAGATGCTTTGAGTCGCAAACCGCACTATCAAATGGTTCACCCGTTATTTGAAGATGGGTTCGATCTTATGCATCCTGAGGTCTTATGTCATACACAACTCAGTTGTTCACTCGAGAGTCAAGTCATTGAAGGTCAGAAAATAGACAAGGGTATTTTCCACATCAAAGAGAAGATCAAAGATGACCCAAAGACTCAGTTTCGGGTTGATGAGAAGGGGGTACTGTGGTTTCAACAGCGGTTAGTGGTCCCGAAAGATCGGGAGTTGAAGAATCGCATCATGGATGAAGCCCATCTCTCTAAGCTTTCTATTCATCCTGGCAGCAGCAAAATGTATCAAGATCTAAGGCCCCACTTTTGGTGGACCAAGATGAAGAAAGAAATAGCCGCTTATGTGGCCCGTTGTGACACGTGTTGCAGAGTTAAGGCCATCCATATGAAACCTGCGGGTCTGTTACAACCGTTATCAGTTCCGGAGTGGAAATGGGAAGAGGTCAGTATGGACTTTATCACCGGCTTACCGACAACCAGGAAGGGGAATGACTCGATTTGGGTAATCATAGATCGATTAACCAAGTTGGCTCATTTCATTCCAGTCAAGAACACATACAGACCTCCCGAGTATGCTGATATATATATGGCTGAGATCGTCAAGTTGCATGGTATCCCCAAAACCATTATATCGGATAGAGGACCGCAGTTCACTGCTCACTTCTGGGAGCGCATGCATAAGAGTTTGGGGACCAGTTTGATAAGAAGCACGGCGTATCATCCCCAGACTTCAGGCCAAACAGAGAGGCTAAACCAAGTGTTAGAAGATATGCTAAGGGCCTGTGTGCTATCGTCCAAGGGATCGTGGGAATCATGGTTACCTTTGGCTGAGTTCTCATACAATAATAGTTATCAAGAGAGCATCAAGATGGCCCCGTTCGAAGCTTTGTATGGGCGGAGATGTCGAACCCCGTTAAACTGGGTGGAACCTGGTGAAAGGAGATACTATGGTATCGACTTTGTGAATGATGCCGAGAAAAAGGTGCAGATTATACAACAACATATGCAAGCAGCGCAATCACGACAGAAGAGTTATGCTGACAAGAGGAGAAGGCCGCTTGAGTTCAAAGTAGGCGACTATGTGTATCTCAAGGTTACGACAATGAAGAAAATTCAACGTTTCCGAGTTCGAAGCAAGCTTGCACCCAGATATGTGGGACCATACCAAGTGCTAGAAAGGAAAGGCCCAGTGGCCTACAAGATTCAGTTACCTGAAGAGATGACCTCGATCTTTCCGGTCTTCCATGTGTCGCAACTACGGAAATGTTTGAAGGTGCCGGAGCAAAGAATTGAACCTCGAGGAATCAAGATAAAAGCAGACCTGGAGTACAAAGAGCAGCCAGTGGGGATTGTGGATACCAAGGAGCGAGTAACCCGAAACAGAGTTGTTCGAACGTACAAGGTGGTGTGGAGTCATCATGACGATAGGGATGCCACTTGGGAAACAGAGGATTACTTAAAAACAGTTTATCCAAAATTTCACAAGAAATGGTTGGTAACCCTAAAATCTCGGGACGAGATTTCCCTAAGGGGGGAAGGGCTGTAACACCCTAGGTGTTAAGCATGCACTTAGTCTCATCAAAGTCATGCATAAGCACTCTCATCAATCATAAGCATCATGAGCATGTCACTCTTTTAAGAATATGGTTTTATGTGCATCATTTCATGTGCTTTAATTATGTTAAAAATGTGATGCTTGTTTCTAAAATTGTGAAATATTCAAATTAGGTTGCTTTATGTGTAAGAAGAATTTAGAACATTTTTGTGCAATTTTTTGGAGCTATGGAAATTGAGAAAAGGAATTTATACAAAATATCCAAAATAACTTTATTTAAAAACCTAGAACTAAGTTTTAATTTGTAATTCAAATTCTATTTAGAATTTGGTCTTACCTATTAAAGCAAAGTTGTAGAGCTTTTAGTTTGGCACCACTTTGCTTTTGGTGAAAATGGTGAAAATAATTTGAACATGGTCAAAATGCTTTTGGAAGAGGATTTAAGAAAAGAAAATTTAAAAAAAAATGGAAAAGGGAAAAGGGGGCGCTAGCAGGCCGCGGCCTCGCTTCTGGCCCACTGGCCGAAGCCGGCTCGGCCCGCCCGCGCTCTCCCCTCCCCCTTCCCCGCGCTCGCGCCCGCGTCCGCGCGCGGACGGCCTCGCCGCGACGCCGTGGCGCGCCGGCAGGACTCGGCCGCCGCGTGGCAGGCATGCGGCAGCGAGGACGCGCCCCGGTCGGCCACCAAAGCGCCCCGGTCGCGCTCGCCTCCGCCCCCGCTCCCATTTGTGCCCCTCAGCTCCCTCTCTCTCGCTCTCTCTCGCCCTCGCCCCGCACGCGCAGAGCGCCGCCGTCGCCATTGGAGCCCGAGCTCCGCCTCGGCTGTTCCTCCCCCGTGCGTGCGCCATTCTTCGATTAGTTCTTCCCCGAGCTTCGCCCTCGCTCCGCCGTTGCGGAACGCTCATCTGAGCGCTCGGTAAGGCACGGTGAGCCCCGCTCGCCCTCGCTTTCTTCTCCGGCGAGAGCTCCGCCGCCGCACGCGTGGTCCGCGCGTCTCCATGCCTTCCGGTGCTGCGTAGTTGGCGCATCGTGTTCGCCTTGGCACCGCGATGCTCGCAAGCCCCTCCAGCCACGCTCTACCGAGCCGGCGTCCCGTACCGACGATGAGCAGCGCCGCCGCTCCGCCATGGCCAGTGGCGAGCCTGCTCCGGTCCGTTTTAGGCCGCGCAAATGGGCGCGCTAGGTCCGCCGTGAGCCGTAGAGCGTGTAGAGCCGCTTGATTCGCCGAAAGGGGTCGTCGACGCTGAGCTCCGGCTCGCCGGAGCTCCTCCCCCTCTGCGCTCTGACCAGCGGGCCCGGTTGGCAGGCGGGTCCGCTCGTCAGCAGCCGCGGGTGCACTGCACCGGGTGCACCTAGCAGGTCTCGGGGTGGATTTGATTTGTTTTCAGAAAAATAATTTCCAGGAAATGATTTAAATGTTCAAAAATCCATATCTTGATGAATATAGTTCCAAAAATTGTGAAATAAATTTTGGTGCAATCCTTGTTTCCAGATCTATAGCCTAGTATGATTGCATGTCATGTTTGAGTAACTTTCTTGTAAGAATATAATTAATCCATGTTTTTCCTAAACTTGGAAAATGCATAGTAAATAAAAATAGGGTTCAGAAAAATGTAAAACTTGTTTTGCTGGCTCTGCATGTGTGTTTAATCACTGAGAAAATATTGTTATATATTATTTGGTGTATAAATGAATTTATGGTAATTTAAATGCTTGCATGGAAGTGGTTTATGATTTTTAATAATTAATTGGGTCATGCAATAAATCTGGAAAATTTTGTGGGTGTTTCTTATGATATTATGCAAATTGTAAAAATATGAAATCTGTTGTTTGACACTTGTATCCCAGTAGAGTGATTTTACTTGCCTTATTAATTAATCTTGTGATTTTTGTGGCTCAAAATAAGTATCCAAAAATCATGAAAAATTTACAGTAGACTTTATGCTTAGCTGGTAGTATCCTGTAATTTTTGTGAAATTTATTGATGAACAGAATTGCATGTGATTTTTAATGGGCTTAGAAATGAATAAAGAAAACCATGAAAGGTGTATATATATAGGTTGAATGGAATAAGTTGGGTTTGGTGTATCTTTGAAGCATCATGGGGGTTGCTGGTTGCATTTGAAAAATATCTGTAGAAGAGAATGCAACAGATGCTTAATTTAGTTATTGTTCCCGGATGATGTTGACTACCTTGTAATAAGCATGACCAAGTGCATCACCTATGCATCATAACATGACTCCTTTGACACTCTCTCTTACAAGCATCCACTCGGGCATCTCACACTCCACTCATGAGCATATATGCATCATACAGGCTCGCAGGAGAACGAGGTGGGACCTGAGGAGCCAGAGGAGATTCAGGAGCAGGAACCTCCGGAAGCACCCGAACCCGGAGAGGAACTGCAGGAGTGTCCGGATCACCGACCCAGCACGTTTGAGAAAGGCAAGCCCCGGAGCATTCTAAGTCTCCCTATTCTTGCTAACTTATATAAAGTGCTATACTTGTTCTACTGTATTGCATATTAAGTGATAGGAGTTGCCTGATACCGTTGCTGCATGAGTACTCCTTGTTATTCCTACCCATTCAACTACCTTGTCCTATGTAGATAGGCACGGAGTCTATGCTTAGCTTGCTTAGTTCGGTAGAAGTCGGGTGATTCCCTGTCACCTGCGAGACATAGGTGGATACCTGCTTGTTTAAGCATTGGTTGCTCGGGGAAAAGAATAACCAAGTGTGGAATGAATTTGGAGACCGGGCAGGGTCTTATGGTGGGTTGACCCTAGTGCCCCTGCCTGTGTCGATGAAGGACCGGTCGTTGACGGCCCTCTTGTCATGTTGAACGCATGCCCCACACTTAGCTGGAAGGATAAGTCGTTCCGACCGCGAAGCCTGAGCACTATCCGGGCCGGGAATCGGCCCGATGTACGCGCTGTATTGGTGATGGTTGAGGAGAACGACGAGGGCGCGGCGCGCAACCTTGGTATACCTTGGATACCTCGGTCGCCGGAACGGTCCTCGGGTACAGGCGGTGCCTGTCGAACCCGCGAATTGGTCCTGGATAGTGCAACATGGTGACCTGTAGCTCACTTGATCAGTGAGTGTGGTTTGTGTGGGGAATAAACTCGCCAGCTGGTTAGAAATCGATTCGAATCGCCATCGCTCCTGGATAGTGAGCACTTGACATGAGCTTCGTCCTCGTAGTAAGGACTATGGAACACTTGGGTTATAATGATGAATGGTTTTTAAGAAATGCTATGATGAGGTACTATCATAGTCTCATGCTTGCTTGTAATAGAGCAGGTGCAAACCTAGATGATAGGTAATGATACTTTCAACTTGAGCCAATTAAAATGGATAAAGACTTATGTAGGTTATGTTAGCGAAATACTGTGGTTGTGCAAATTGGTCGTCAGCTCCCCCACTATATAGCCTTCATGATCCTTGATGAGTCTTTATTTTAAGTTTATGGCGGGTAAGTCTAGCTGAGTACCCTCTCGTACTCAGGGTTCTATTCCCATGTTGTTTTGCAGATGGTCAAATGTACTATGGTTATTGCATCCTCTGTCTGTACCCAGCTATGGGTGATGACTAGACCAAGGGCGATGGTCACTCTGTCTCTTCCTTTGCTTTTGTGGGAATGACCAAACTATGGCACTGTATCAGACTTATCGTGTGTGTAGTAATTTCGAATCATGAAGCTTCCGCTACTTGAAGAACTTGGTTTGTAATAACTTTAAGCACTCCGATGTATTTTATGAATGTTGTAATCTGGATGTACTTGTGGATGGCGACCGCTAAACTTATTACGATCTTGGCTGTATGCGATGTGTGGTTTGAAATCCTTCGAGATTTCACGGACTACCGGGATTATATGGGCTTAAGCGTGATGGTTCGACTATGCAAATGGTCACTATTAGGCTTAATCTCTTATAATTTGGTTGGTTCTGTTACAAGACACGACACTAGGGAAAGAGGTCATGCGTTAGCTGAAATTAAAATGTCTTTGTACACAAGTACAAAGAGCACTTGTTCGGGGTTGTTCCTCACTTCTCATTTCAGATTTTGTGGCTAGCATGACTAAATGCTCTCCCTCTCCTTTCTTTTTCTCACTCAAATTTGGCTTGTGGCACTCAATTTCTTTTGCTCTCCTTCCTCTCTACTCATTGGAACAATTTCAGATTTCTTTTGTAAATGTTCAGCCATGATTTGTTGGGTGCCACAGGCTTGAGAACAAACTTCTTCCCTTTTAGATTGATAGTGAACTGATTTGTTCTCCCACAATGTTGGCTATATCAATCATATTGCCATGGTCTTCCAAGCAGCAAGTGACACACCGACATAGGTGCCACATTACATTCTACTGTGTCAACATATTCACTAATCTTGAATGGAACGTTTACTTTATATCCAATCTTGATATCTCCCGAATCATTCAGCCACTGTACGTGATATGGATGAGGGTGTCGTAGCAGCTTCAAGCCAATTTTATCACCCATCTCACGACTAGCAAGATTATGGTAGCTCCTTCCAACAATAATCACCTTCACCACTTTATCATGCCCCTTTGCTCTAGTTTGAAATAAATTTTGTCACTGCCCAATTTTAGCTTCATTTGCCTGAACACTGAAGATTTGAGTCACCTCAAGAGCAGCTCCTTGATCAAACTCACAACAAGTAAGGTCCTCGTCTCCATGGGCTTCCTCCTCAATTCCCTCTTCACTAGCTGATTCATACTTTCCATCATCATTAACAATGATCACCTGATTATTGGGGCACTCCTTACTTATATTCCTAAGGCCTCCACACCTGAAGCTCTGAATTCCACTACTCCTGGAAGTAGAACGCACTGAAGTAGTGGATGATGCTGCTGGTTTTGAAATTGGGACAACAGTGTTCTTTCCACTAAAAGTACCCTGAAAATTAGATTGAGAGCCTCCACTTGAGCTTTTCACCGTGGACGGTTCAGCAGCAAATTACTGATTGATTTGCTTCGTCCAGAGAAATTCCTCATGGATGGTTCAGCAGCAAATTTTGGCATGGTAAATTTCAGTTTGCCAAATCTTTGTTCATGGTTGCCTCTTCTATGATGTCGGCAACCAAAATTGAGTTGGGAGTGGTTGTCATCATCCTCATCTTCAGTTTCATCATCATTTCTTCCACTATGTCTTCTTCCTTTAGCATGTTGTAACATCCCTGATGTTACGGTTACTAAAACTTGATCATTACAGCATGAGCATTGCATAGCATATTGATTAAGCACCACCTGATGCATCAAATTAAAATAAGTTTATTTTGGTTGCTTGTGCTTAGGGAACTAAAGTGTGCATATATGGTGAAATGATGCTAGCGTGGTTGTGAAATCCCTTGTGTTGGAAGATTCCGAGAAAAAGGGGGGGGCTGATTTTAAAACCCTAGTTTTGCCCCCTTTTGTGCAATTTAAAAAACTAAGCAAAATTTGAGGTTGAGTGAAAAAGCAAAGTTGTAGATCATGTCAAGATGTACAACTTTGGTGTTTTGAGTTTTTGAAGTTTCAATACAAAATTCAAAGTAATTTTGAAAATACAGATTTCCAGATATTGTCCCCTTTTCCAATTCGAATCCTAATTCAAAATCTATTTGGAATCTTGAAAACTGACCAACATGGAAGTTGTAGAGCTCAACAAAATGAACAACTTTCATTTTGGGAATTTTTCAAGTTATTGAGAAAAATCAAAAGTAATTTTGAAATTTCTAATCTGCCCCAATTCAAATAGGAATTTCCCCAAATTGGGATTTTCGAATTCAAACTGTTTTGCCCAAATTCAAACTCTTCCACTCAGAATTAGCTTTCGGCACTTAAAGATGTTTTGTAGCTTTTAAAGTTCTGAACAACTTTTGTTTTGGTGGAAATTTGACTTCCGTTCAAATTTTGGATGAATTTTGCAAAAAACCAAATCAAGGTGGATATGGATGGCAACAGTGTCCTGATGGGGATCACAGGCGCCCCTGCCACCGTCCGCAGCGGCGAGCGCCACCGCGTGCGCGCGTGCGAGCACGTAGCTGCCCGCCTACCTGCGTCACCGAGCTACGTGGACGCCTCGGACTCGCTTCCCTCTAACCTTGAGCACCAGCACGGACGGCGTCGCGCGGTTTCCCAGCCCAAAGCCAGAGAACACCGACGACCCTCTCGCAAATACACCGCACTCGATCCATCTCCAGCCAAATTGAGCCTTCCACCACCTTCGCCATGCTCTTGCGAACCCAGAGCGCTCTGTAGAACCCCTCTAACCCGCCCAATCACCGGAACTTCCTCTTCGCCCCCAACTCCGGCCGGAACCGCCGCCATGGAGCTTTTCTCAATGCCACATTGTTCCAGTAGGTGCCACGCCTTGCTAGCGGTTGTTTCAAGTTCCTCTCATTCCCCAGAAGCACATGCGCTTGCTCTTTCTCTCTGGACGCGAACAGGTTCACTCGAACGACCTCGCCGAAGCTAGAGTGCCAGCCCGGCGACACTGCCACCGTCGCCAGAGCCCTCAGCCGCTTCTCCCACCGTGGTGATGCGAGCACCATGCTCCCTACTCCTTCCCGAACCTCCCCGTTGTTGACACTTGCTAACACCACTTGAATACTAGGTTGTCATCCCCAGCATGGCACTAGAGTGTACTATGGTATTTATACGCACACAGATAATCCGCAAGCGCACGGATACCGTTGAAGCTTTTACCCGGTTAAAGGTTTTATCGTATCCACAGGGAAACGGGAGAACTGATCTACGCTCTAACTTAACCAAGATAAGTAAATAAGTGTAAATAGGAAAGATGGTAGAATCGAATAAGAACAATATTAAAGGTAAGATAACAGTGAGTGATAATATGGGAATAGAGAATAGAGCAATTCTAGTATATGGGCGATGGTAGCAGAATAGAGAGGGTAACTATGGTTTCTCTACTTCAAAGGGGTATGTCTATGTCTGGGACGAACCTTGCTGTTAGCAAGTGTCAACAACGGGGAGGTTCGGGAAGTGAGTGATGACATGTTTACTGTTGAACCTTGCTCCGATGCCAACTGTCACGGAACCGTCCAAATTATAAGAGCACAAGTACAAAAACAATCGCCGAAGTGATCAATTTATCATACTTGAGCCCATATAATTCTGGTAGTCCATCAAAATCATGAGGGATTTCAAACCAACCAACATACAAGCCAAGATCGTAGTGATTCAACATAACAAGTCACACGTTACATGCATTTCACGAGTAGTTCAAGTATATCGGAGTTCGATAAGATTATTACAACTCAAGTTTACAAATAGCGGAAGCAAAGTAATTTGAAACCAATATCACTTTTATTTCAAATACATGCCAGTACCATGGTCCATTCCAACAAAAGCATCATAGATGAGGTAAGTAGGAAGGATCATGCCCATGATCTTACTCCTTCCCTAAAGCAGGAGTCATCCAAGTCTTGCAGTAGCTATGATACATCACAACCTGCAACAAGTGGGAATAAACCCTGAGTACGAGAATGTACTCAGCTAGACTTACCCGTCATAAACCAGAAATAAATGACACCAAGGAGTATGCAAGGCTGATATATAAGTGGAGCTTGTTGGACAACATTTTGCATAAAAAGCTTAAGTATAAAGAGTTAAACCTTTCTTATTTAGCATCCATTTAATTCTCATTAACCTATCAACTAGATTAGCACCTGTACTATAGCAATCACTTGATTAATATCAATCAATAATAACCATATCAGGTTTGTCAAGGCCGTCATCATCATCATCATCATCATAGAACCAGTAAGTTATTTAGTGAATGCTACGTCTGCCGCTGCTCTGTCAAGTTCTCACTATCCGGGAGAGACGGCGATTCGAATCGATTCCTATCCAGCTGGAGGGGTATTCCTAGCACTCACCCAAGCATCCCCCGTCGGAGAGCCAACGGGTCACCTTTGGTACGACTCAGGAATCGCGGTTCCGATCAGCGCCGCACTCCCAGGGCTACCACTCTGCCAGGGAGGTCAGGAATTTTAACTCACCTGCCTTTGGACTTACGCCAATGGTCCCCCGCACACCGCACTTCCTCCGGTAGTGCGCACTTTATACTTGCCGGTCTTCCGGCCTGAGTCATACTACTAGGCTTCGCGGTCGGAACGACTTATCCGGCCAACTCAGTGTTAGGCATGCGTTCAACATGACAAGAGGACGTACAAAGATCGGTCCTTAATCGACACAGACGGGGATAGATCCACACCCAAGACCTCCATGCCTTGTTGCGTCACTATCATCATTCCGCCCGGTCTCCTTTCATATTATTAACACATGGTTCTTTTCCACGATAGCAAATATAGCCAACCGTGATCTGGAATCCACCTATATCCTGCAGGTGACAGGAAATCACCTGGCTTCTACCGAGCTAAGCATGGCTAAGCATAGACGTGATCCTGACTAATTAGGATTCAGGTTATATATATACTGGACAAGGAAGGGTATATATATGCAGCAAGGGTTACATCCAACCCCTATACTTAATGCAACAATACATATATAACATATATATACTCATTCACTTTCAAAAAGTAGGAGGCTTATAATGGTCCAGGGCTTGCCTGGAATGTGACACCAAGTCAGATTAGTTAGCTTGCTCCGTCTTGGTGACATCTAAGATCATAACACTTGCTTAATCATTCCATCTCCGGGATGATCCACCATCACGTCCTTCACGTGGTTCATCTAGCGTACCTAGATGACATGCAAGATGCAAGTGCATGAACACATGTTTCATAGGATCACATAACACTAATTAACACCACCAAGACATGAGTCACTTAAAACCACACACAATGTAAGTTAATCAAGCATTCATGCATTTTTAGAAATTCTGGACATACATGCAACAGTTGAGTAAATAAATCATAACCAGAGTTCTACAGACCCAAAATCCATGCAACAAGACATTATGGAAAGCTTATAAAATTATATACAATTCATATTTAATCATCTTAGCATGATTAGAAAGTTACCTAAGTCAAACATACATATTTACAGAATCTGGTCCAGGAATTCCAGAGAACAAGCATTTTGACAGATAAACTTTATACCCTTATAACTCACAAACCATTTATCCAAATGATATGAAACTATAACACAAGCGAGATGAAAGAGTTATCTACAACTTTTGTATAGACAAGTTTCACAGCAAACATAATTTATACTATGGAATTAATTGCACAATCAGGACTGCGCATGTTGCCCCAAACAGTAGGGTACAATTATAGGCAGGAAAACTGATAGGAACTTCAAACAAGCATAACTGGAGTTGTAGCCCTCCAACAAACATGATTTTTAACTTCACAGAAAGCTTATAAAGTTACCTACAACTTTCTTATTCTCATATAAAGATGATTTCATAGTTAACAAGATCAATTAACCCCATGAAGACATCTCTGTTCAAAGCATAGACAGGACATACCATGCCACATTAAACAGATATAACATCATTTTCACATGTCCACAAATTATGATTATGGACTCTCTAGAAATCTTAATAAATTGTGAACAACTTTGTTATAAACATCAAGAGCACATTCTATCACTAAAAATATCACACATAGCAATATACCAAGCAAACAACTATAAAAGCAATCTATCATTTTTAGGACAGCCCACAACAGCTTCTTGTTTAAATCATAACTGGAGTTACATAACTCCAAAAGACATGCAAGAAGACATTCTGGAAAGCTTACGAAATTATCTACATTTGATATTTAGACATCAAAGCATGATTCTCAACTTAAGCTGGTCGAAATATTAGGATTACTGAATCAGGTCGTAACAGGACAGAGAGCAACCATTTCTGAAATTCAACTTTGAACAGACATAACTCACAAACCACAAGGCCAAATACTACCAAATTTTAACAGAAGCTAGATAAATGAATTATCTACAACTTTTCTATAAACAAGACTCCCAGAAAACATCATTTACGTATTGTAATCCAAATAGTTCCAAAAACTGTTTAGAAACAACAATTGCACGCAATTAATTATTAACTTATGTTTCAAACATGCATTTGAGCAAAACCATTGTTACCAACAGTTTGCACATATCTAAAGAACACCAGAAAACATAGTGGTCATTACCAAATAAATTTATTTAATGCATTTCTTAATTTATTTGGACAATAAGGTGAATTAAAGAACATATAACAAAAGTGCTCAATAACTTCCACCAAAATTACAGTAGCTTCTAAACACTATCCATAGCCCACTGTATAAATTTCACTGCATTTGAATAAAGATATCAACATCTATGAAAAAGACAAATTGCTATTGCAATTAACCATGTGAGAACAAGATAAATCTAAAACTCACATTTTCTTCAAACACATGACCATAATATATATCAACATGATACAACAATATCACAGAATGGTAGTGGAACAACATTTTCTATTTTTACATTTTAATTTATAATTATAAACTATTTATCAAGCCCTAAGAAAGTTAAATTAATAACTCATTTATACAGCACTCAAAAATCCTAACACTTTTACCAGACATCAATCATGACATGAATACCAAGCCACAAAAGTTTAACATCAATTGGAGCTCTACAGCAGCAGTTATACAAACAGACAAACTCAACTAGTATTAAAAACCTAGCTGCAAAAATCATTTTCCACAGCTAAAACTTTAACCTAAAACATGGCATATTATAGATCAACTGCAAAGAGAATTTCATAAGGATTCTAAAAAGTCTACATTTGCTAATTTACGATTTGTCTATGATTTTATATTGATTTTCAAAGTTCCAGCATTTCTCCAAAACAAATAGGTCCTCGAAGCACTATTCATATGAGTCATGAGTTCTGCAGAAAACCCCCTGGGTTTTGTCGAATTTGACCCGTGGTCCTTGGTCGCGAGGAAAACAGAGGACCTCGCCGGAGCTCCCTGTTCCGGCCGGCTGAGGCCTCGTCGGCGGCGATGGAGGGGTGGGGAAGCACCAGGAGGTCACCGCACACCCGCTGGTCGCCTTGGATGGCCGGGAGAGGGCCCGTGGCGGCTTGGCCACGTGCACACGTCGGCGACGGCGGCGGTGGCCGGTGATCGGCTGCTCCGGCGGTCTTCCACCTCGTCCGAGGGGCGCTGGGTGTAGAGGAGGAAGAGGCGGAGGCGGTGGTGATGCTGGCTGAGCGTGGGAGCGCTTGGATGAGAAGGAACAGCGGCGGCCATGGAGCTCCAGGAGCTCAGCCATGGCCATGGCCGACATGCTCCCGTCCCTGCGGTAGAGAGCGAAGGAAGGGGCGAGGAAGTGGATGGGGATGTCCGCCAGCGACCCAGCAGTCCAAAACACGACGAGGAGACGGCAGGCGCGCGTGGCATGGAGGTGGGACGTGCTGCCCTTGCATGACGACCACGTCGGCATTCTGTCGAATACGTGGCGCGCGCCGGAGTACACAGAGTGGGACGCGAATTTGGACCCTTTCTGGGCCGAATTTGGACATGGGCCGAAAACGAAGTTTGCCAAGCTCGGCCTGCTCTCCAACTTTGATTAAGAGTACAGAGCCATTAGAGTTATAGATTAGTAGATAATTTGATGCCAACCTTTGAGTGTCAATGAATTGATAGTGATTAGCAAAACTCGAAATTGATGACCAAAACAAAATCAAACTGGTGTCACCTTTTGGCATGTTCTAGCCCACAATATGTAATCCAACTTTTATTTTGGTACCCAAGCAAGTTGTTCATAAGAATTAGGAGAACGCGGGATGCCAACATGACGAACTGAAATTCCAGACTTAGAAATCCGAAATGCTGGAATTTACAGCAGATTCGATCTTGTGACTATTATTTGACAGGCTTAGAAGATGATTCGGACTTGGTCACTTTAACAAAGTTTGTAGCATACAAACTATACTACAACTTTTATTAAAGACCTTATACTGTTTCTGCCTGGTTAGTAAGATACAAGGCTCCCAACTAGGGTACCCGAACCTGAGCACCTTGAGGACTTAGCCAAATTTTGTGAGATCCAAAACAACACTGCATTGAATCTTGTGAGCTTAATTTCACTAGGATAGGTACCAAACTGGCTCTTGACCTTTAAATAAAGTTTGTTCTACAGAAGCAAAACTACAACTTTTATTTAAGGTCCAACCTCATAACTGGTACTGAAGTCAAACTTTAACTTTGGTCAAAGTATCAACTTGATAAAGCTCAAACTAGAATTTTAGAGCAAATAAAGCATTTTCTTGGCACAAGCTCAACATGAACCCTTCATGACTTTTGTTGTAGAGTTCATCTAGAGTCATTTGGTCAAGATTGCAAGGTTAGGTTAGTAACCTAAGGTTCCGTTCACTTGATAAGGTCATTCCAACAAGCATGTAACTTATCCTTTCATTTGACCTTTTGAATCCAAACTTCATAAAACTTTTTGAGTGATCAACCTGGGTAGAGATGGAGATGATACACATGAAAGAAGCACCATCAGCACCCACAAGCTTTACTATGCAGGATCATCAAGCATTCACTTGTCGCCACATCAAAGTATGTTTCATACTATCATATATGGACAAATGATGCTTATGCTCATGAAATGTAAGTGCCAAAACGCAAGACAAACACCTGGGGTGTTACAGCCCTCCCCCCTTAAAAATAATCTTGTCCCAAGATTCGGTGCGAAAGACTTTCAAGGGAAGAGAAACAATGTCATGCATTTCCGAACCTCAACGGTAGCATTTGAACATCAGAGAAGCTAAGTTGGACAAAAAGTTTTCTGATACTTACTTTTCATAGTAAACTTTGGTCTGAAGATGAAGCATTGTTACTTTGGGAGGAATCCAAGAAAGCATTGTCCTGTGCACTTTGTGCTCAAAGTATGAAGGGTGGTTCAGAGCATAAGGAGCTACCTATATCATCAATATCTTTAGTGAAACTAATACAAACCATAAGAACCTTGCACCAAGTCACAAGCTTCTAAGGGTTTCTCATTATATTGGTTCCAGGCTCATTCACAACATTTGAAAACTAGTCTTCTACCAAAATGGTTGGAGTACAACTTTCCAAGCATGCAGTTCTCTTTCTCTGATGACAAAATTGTACTTACCAACCTGGTTGAGGGAACGATGAATGTGATAGCTGACTTTGTGGGTTCAACACATTCCATGATCATTTACTTCAAGGGGATCCTCGTATGCAAACAACAAAAGTTATTTGGGTGGAATCAGGTGCAACTTCTTAGGTAACACATAGAAGGTATCCAAGACATGTAGGTATTGGATAACCACTACTGAAGAAGGATGATTGTGTGACCCAAAGGTCTCCAACAGTTGCAAGTATTCAACCAATTACCACTCAATTCTGCATGAAGCTTGATAAATTTCAGATCCATGCGTCTTCTCACCTCTGACCAAAATTCAGCTCAAACAGGCAACATTTGCATAAGCAGAACATGTACATACTAAACTTGTTTGGTGCTGCAATGGCAGTGTTGTGGACTGACAAGACATCTCTCAACTCCATGTTTAATTCACTTTCTCATAAAACATATCCCTTGTGGCTATCACTCCATCATTACTTTCCTTAAGATTAGCCTTGCTACTAGCAACCAATCAATTGCCTCTCAGCCCAATATTTTCCAAAGCTTCACTCTTAACCACAACAATTACGGCTGATGCTCAACAATTGGTAACCTCCAAAGCTAGGAGATAAGGATTCATGCCTCTTGGTTGACTTTAGCTGTCACCATGATGCACATAAAGATAAAGACTTAGGAAAACTTGGTCATAAGCACAATGGTGATGATCGATGATTGTTTAACAGATAACTTGTCCAACATTAAGTGTTGGGTGTCCTTTTGGTTCGATGAGGATGACTCATGGTGTTCACTTAATGCTCATCGTCATTGTAGGGATAGTGAAATACTGCCAGTTGTCTACCATCTCTTACAGTCAGTTAGTTTTTATGTCAGTGACTTGTTCTTCAAAGGTTAACCTCTAGTTGACTTCAGAAGAATGGCCTATGAGGTCTGGTTGGATATAGGGAAATTTCGATATGATATGGTGAGATTTTCAAGGGAAAAGTCACAAGAAGACATTTCATTGGTATAGTTCCATAATGGATCACGACTAGAAACCTCGATACCAGCGCGTGCCGAGCAGCACATCCTTGTGTCGGCCGCCCACAAGAGGCTCTCGGTTTCGTCGCGGCACCGTTAGCTATTGCTCATGACACCATTATTGATCATGTACTCAATGAAAATTTTCATGTGGCACAAAAGTTGGTTGTATGAACAAGCATTGTGCTTAGGAGGGATAGCAAAGCAAAGGTAGTCACAAGGTTGGGAGTCAACATGGAAGTGACCTGAAGATCCAAAACACAACACAGGAGAACATATCTTACTTGTCGAAGACAACTGATCATGGATCTTGCTTTAATTTCCACAAAATCATTGTGTTAACCAAGATAGTTACCAGATAAATGATTAACATGAGATCATGACTGATAATATTTAAGATTAGGGAGAATTGGAGGTTCAATAAACGAGATTCAAGAGACCAAGCTGATACTTAGATTAGGGCTTCATCAACACAGCAGCAACATGATCTGTCATGAAAAGATTATGAGGCTCATGCAACAACAGATAAGCATTGCACTAGATCCACTATAGGACAGGGAACCAAGTGGTCTGAAAGGATTCTTGGGGTAAGGTTTTCGCACATAGAAGGAAGACACCCAAGACATAAGCAAGCATGTGAGAACATAGATGAAATTATCTCCAGCAACCATTACTAAAAGCAAAGGTTGTAGATAGTAAACAGAACATGATGGGAATGTGTTGTTATCCTTTATTGAGTAGGTGCATACTCTTCTTAAGTCGAGAAGATAAATCTCACTTATGTCCAAAAAGGCCAGCCATCTCAAACATATGCATCATGTTGACAGATGGCACAGATTGACCAAAACATAAGCAAGCCATTGAGATAGATAAAAGGGTAACCTAGTTAAATGGGTAGCAAGCACAAGAGCTGAAGAATGTTCTTTAGAAAGATACTCACTAAGATGATTGCAGTTAGGATACAACATGAATATGGTGTACCCCACTAACTGTGAGCATACCTCCTTCTACATGCACGTGTGCATGTGGTTCAAGGATTTAGGTAATTATGACATTGATGCATAACCAATCCAGTAAGTTGCATGATTAAGAATGATTGGCATCATGATATGAGATTCATGATTTGACAAATAACCATTATGCAACCCAACATCTGGTTCTTAGGACAAGGATCATGATACGAGATTGTACCACAAAGTTGGTAGATATGATCATGTCTTTAGGAACAGGATGATTTTTTTTAGTAGCAAAGTGTCCAAAAGAATTTGGGCAAAGCTCAAACCAGGACATATCATGGGCAAAAGTTGATATTCAAGAAAACCCAATGAGGTTTGGTTAGGTACAGATGCACAAGCTCATGTGTTCTAAGCAAGAAGGTGTACTTGAGGCAACTTATGAGATAAGCACAATGATAAGGCTTGATGACAACTCTTGGTCTCACCGAGGACAAGAGGTTAGACAACTTGTGCTGCAACCACACCTAGAAAGCAAGGCAACCACACATAAAAAGAACTACTGTGTAGGTAACAAAAAGGAAGAACCTAACACCAAGCATAGCTACTCAAGCAACATACAACAAGGCATTTTATCTAACTTTACACAAGCAAAGTGACATCATATTAATTCACAAGTTACTTATTGTTAGAACAAGGGTGACAAGAGCAAAGTTATGCATAGGGCAATCAATCATGATGATGCATGCTTCGTCCTATTCGTCCTCACAAAATTACCAGCCTAAGGTGGTAATCACGTTCTATATCGGTGGCATAATACGCACACTCTCGACATATAGCTAGTCGTTAGCTACAAACAATCTACGCATTCGTGGTTAGCGTACCTGCAGAAAATTTCATTTCAGCCCAACCGAACAATGATATAAGTGCATGAAATGAAATACTAGACTATAGGTTGAAAGCTAGATGCTTCCATATATATATATATATCCCAATATATATATTTCAGCATCAAACTACCCGAAATGAGATACGCCTATACATACATAGCGACATGTATATATGGCCATACCACTAACCCACAATTAAGTACCTTCATATATACATGCGTGTAACATGTAAATATTCCAGTAACCAAAGCTAGCTCTCCCCTAGATCGACGGTTGGACGATCATGCTCTCACAACTCACACTTACCTGAGCGTAGGTGCGACATTGCAAAATTTGAATCTATCAACATATATGGCTAATTCATATATGAGGGCTACCTCTACCATTTGACCACAGGGTAGCATAGTGCGGTCATCATACATACATACCTTGGCCTGGGCGTCGATGTAAATTGATCCATACATTACCACTCAAGTGAATGGCATCCATACAATAGCACGCCGTATGGACGACGAAATAAAAATTGCAGTATGTAAATCCCCCCATAGTTAGTACTTAACTTAGCCACCTAAAGGTCCTTAGTTGGGCATAGAGGAATGACCACTGGCATACTTAGATTAAAAGTTTAGATTTGAACACACCTATATATAGCTATATGTTACCAAAACTGATTTTTTTATACAGAAAAGTTTTGTTTCAAATACACATGTGACATGTTTACTGCTGAACCTTGCTCCGATGCCAGCTGTCACGGAAACGTCCAAATTATAAGAGCACAAGTACAAAAACAATCGCCGAAGTGATCAATTTATCATACTTGAGCCCATATAATTCCGGTAGTCCATCAAAATCACGAGGGATTTCAAACCAACCAACATACAAGCCAAGATCGTAGTGATTCAACATAACAAGTCACACGTTACATGCATTTCACGAGTAGTTCAAGTATATCGGAGTTCGATAAGATTATTACAACTCAAGTTTACAAATAGCGGAAGCAAAGTAATTTGAAACCAATATCACTTTTATTTCAAATACATGCCAGTACCATGGTCCATTCCAACAAAAGCATCATAGATGAGGTAAGTAGGAAGGATCATGCCCATGATCTTACTCCTTCCCTAAAGCAGGAGTCATCCAAATCTTGCAGTAGCTATGATACATCACAACCTGCAACAAGTGGGAATAAACCCTGAGTACGAGAATGTACTCAGCTAGACTTACCTGTCATAAACCAGAAATAAAAGACACCAAGGAGTATGCAAGGCTGATATATAAGTGGAGCTTGTTGGACAACATTTTGCATAAAAAGCTTAAGTATAAAGAGTTAAACCTTTCTTATTTAGCATCCATTTAATTCTCATTAACCTATCAACTAGATTAGCACCTGTACTATAGCAATCACTTGATTAATATCAATCAATAATAACCATATCAGGTTTGTCAAGGCCGTCATCATCATCATCATCATAGAACCAGTAAGTTATTTAGTGAATGCTACGTTTGCCGCTGCTCTATCAAGTTCTCACTATCCGGGAGAGACGACGATTCGAATCGATTCCTATCCAGCTAGAGGGGTATTCCTAGCACTCACCCAAGCATCCCCGTCGGAGAGCCAACGGGTCACCTTTGGTACGACTTAGGAATCGCGGTTCCGATCAGCGCCGCACTCCTAGGGCTACCACTCTGCCAGGGAGGTAAGGAATTTTAACTCACCTGCCTTTGGACTTACGCCAATGGTCCCCGCACACCGCACTTCCTCCGGTAGTGCGCACTTTATACTTGCCGGTCTTCCGGCTTGAGTCATACTACTAGGCTTCACGGTCGGAACGACTTATCCGGCCAACTAAGTGTTAGGCATACGTTCAACTTGACAAGAGGACGTACAACGATCGGTCCTTAATCGACACAGACGGGGATAGATCCACACCCAAGACCTCCATGCCTTGTTGCGTCACTATCATCATCCCGCCCGGTCTCCTTTCATATTATTAACACATGGTTCTTTTCCACGATAGCAAATATAGCCAACCGTGATCTGGAATCCACCTATATCCTGCAGGTGACAGGAAATCACCTGGCTTCTACCGAGCTAAGCATGGCTAAGCATAGACGTGATCCTGACTAATTAGGATTCAGGTTATATATATACTGGACAAGGAAGGGTATATATATGCAGCAAGGGTTTCATCCAACTCCTATACTTAATGCAACAATACATATATAACATATATATACTCATTCACTTTCAAAAAGTAGGAGGCTTATAATGCTCCGGGGCTTGCCTGGAATGTGACACCGAGTCAGATTAGTTAGCTTGCTCCGTCTTGGTGACATCTAAGATCATAACACTTGCTTAATCATTCCATCTCCGGGATGATCCACCATCACGTCCTTCACGTGGTTCATCTAGCGTACCTAGATGACATGCAAGATGCAAGTGCGTGAACACATGTTTCATAGGATCACATAACACTAATTAACACCACCAAGACATGAGTCACTTAAAACCACACACAATGTAAGTTAATCAAGCATTCATGCATTTTTAGCAATTCTGGACATACATGCAACAGTTGAGTAAATAAATCATAACCAGAGTTCTACAGACCCAAAATCCATGCAACAAGACATTATGGAAAGCTTATAAAATTATATACAATTCATATTTAATCATCTTAGCATGATTAGAAAGTTACCTAAGTCAAACATACATATTTACAGAATCTGGTCCAGGAATTCCAGAGAACAAGCATTTTGACAGATAAACTTAATACCCTTATAACTCACAAACCATTTGTCCAAATGATATGAAACTATAACACAAGCGAGATGAAAGAGTTATCTACAACTTTTGTATAGACAAGTTTCACAGCAAACATAATTTATACTATGGAATTAATTGCACAATCAGGACTGCACATGTTGCCCCAAACAGTAGGGTACAATTATAGGCAGGAAAACTGATAGGAACTTCAAACAAGCATAACTGGAGTTGTAGCCCTCCAACAAACATGATTTTTAACTTCACAGAAAGCTTATAAAGTTACCTACAACTTTCTTATTCTCATATAAAGATGATTTCATAGTTAACAAGATCAATTAACCCCATGAAGACATCTCTGTTCAAAGCATAGACAGGACATACCATGCCACATTAAACAGATATAACATCATTTTCACATGTCCACAAATTATGATTATGGACTCTCTAGAAATCTTAATAAATTGTGAACAACTTTGTTATAAACATCAAGAGCACATTCTATCACTAAAAATATCACACATAGCAATATACCAAGCAAACAACTATAAAAGCAATCTATCATTTTTAGGACAGCCCACAACAGCTTCTTGTTTAAATCATAACTGGAGTTACATAACTCCAAAAGACATGCAAGAAGACATTCTGGAAAGCTTAAGAAATTATCTACATTTGATATTTAGACATCAAAGCATGATTCTCAACTTAAGCTGGTCGAAATATTAGGATTACTGAATCAGGTCCTAACAGGACAGAGAGCAACCATTTCTGAAATTCAACTTTGAACAGACATAACTCACAAACCACAAGGCCAAATACTACCAAAGTTTAACAGAAGCTAGATAAATGAATTATCTACAACTTTTCTATAAACAAGACTCCCAGAAAACATCATTTACGTATTGTAATCCAAATAGTTCCAAAAACTGTTTAGAAACAACAATTGCAAGCAATTAATTATTAACTCATGTTTCAAACATGCATTTGAGCAAAACTATTGTTACCAACAGTTTGCACATATCTAAAGAACACCAGAAAACATAGTGGTCATTACCAAATAAATTTATTTAATGCATTTCTTAATTTATTTGGATAATAAGGTGAATTAAAGAACATATAACAAAATTGCTCAATAACTTCCACCAAAATTACAGTAGCTTCTAAACACTATCCATAGCCCACTGTATAAATTTCACTGCATTTGAATAAAGATATCAACATCTATGAAAAAGACAAATTGCTATTGCAATTAACCATGTGAGAACAAGATAAATCTAAAACTCATATTTTCTTCAAACACATGACCATAATATATATCAACATGATACAACAATATCACAGAATGGTAGTGGAACAACATTTTATATTTTTACATTTTAATTTATAATTATAAACTATTTATCAAGCCCTAAGAAAGTTAAATTAATAACTCATTTATACTGCACTCAAAAATCCTAAAACATTTACCAGACATCAATCATCACATGAATACCAAGCCACAAAAGTTTCACTTCAATTGGAGCTAAACAGCAGCAGTTATACAAATATACAAACTCAACTAGTATTAAAAACCTAGCTGCAAAAATCATTTTCCACAGCTAAAACTTTAACCTAAAACATGGCATATTATAGATCAACTGCAAAGAGAATTTCATATGGATTCCAAAAAGTCTACATTTGCTAATTTACGATTTTTCTATGATTTGATATTGATTTTCAAAGTTCTAGCATTTCTCCAAAACAAATAGGTCCTCGAAGCACTATTCATCTGAGTCATGACTTCGGCAGAAAACCCCCTGGATTTTGTCGAATTTGCCACCGTGGTCCTTGGTCGCGAGGAAAATAGAGGACCTCGCCGGAGCTCCCTGTTCCGGCCGGCTGAGGCCTCGTCGGCGGCGATGGAGGGGTGGGGAAGCACCAGGAGGTCACGGCACACCCGCTGGTCGCCTTGGATGGCCGGGAGAGGGCCCGTGGCGGCTTGGCCACGTGCACACGTAGGCGACGGCGGCGGTGGCCGGTGATTGGCTGCTCCGGCGGTCTTCCACCTCGGCCGAGGGGCGCTGGTTGTAGAGGAGGAAGAGGCGGAGGCGGTGGTGATGCTGGCTGAGCGTGGGAGCGCTTGGATGAGAAGGAACAGCGGCGGCCATGGAGCTCCAGGAGCTCAGTCATGGCCATGGCCGACATGCTCCCGTCCCTGCGGTGGAGAGCGAAGGAAGGGGCGAGGAAGTGGATGGGGATGTCCGCCAGCGACCCAGCAGTCCAAAACACGACGAGGAGACGGCAGGGGCGCGTGGCATGGAGGTGGGACGTGCTGCCCTTGCATGACGACCGCATCGGCATTCTGTCGAATACGTGGCGCGCGCCGGAGTACACAGAGTGGGACGCGAATTTGGACCCTTTCTGGGCCGAATTTGGACATGGGCCGAAAACGAAGTTTGCCAAGCTCGGCCTGCTCTCCAACTTTGATTAAGAGTGCAAAGCCATTAGAGTTATAGATTAGTAGATAATTTGATGCCAACCTTTGAGTGTCAATGAATTGATAGTGATTAGCAAAACTCGAAATTGATGACCAAAACAAAATCAAACTAGTGTCACCTTTTGGCATGTTCTAGCCCACAATATGTACTCCAACTTTTATTTTGGTACCCAAGCAAGTTGTTCATAAGAATTAGGAGAACGCGGGATGCCAACATGACGAACTGAAATTCCAGACTTAGAAATCCGAAATGCTGGAATTTACAGCAGATTCGATCTTGTGACTATTATTTGACAGGCTTAGATGATGATTCGGACTTCGGCACTTTAACAAAGTTTACATCATACAAACTATACTACAACTTTTATTAAAGGACCTTATACTGTTTCTGCTTGGTTAGTAAGATACAAGGCTCCCAACTAGAGTACCCGAACCTGAGCACCTTGAGGACTTAGCCAAATTTTCTGAGATCCAAAACAACACTGCATTGAATCTTGTGAGCTTAATTTCACTAGGATAGGTACCAAACTGGCTCTTGACCTTTAAATAAAGTTTGTTCTACAGAAGCAAAACTACAACTTTTATTTAAGGTCCAACGTCATAACTGGTACCGAAGTCAAACTTTAACTTTGGTCAAAGTATCAACTTGATAAAGCTCAAACTAGGATTTTAGAGCAAATAAAGCATTTTCTTGGTACAAGCTCAACATGAACCCTTCATGACTTTTGTTGTAGAGTTCATCTAAAGTCATTTGGTCAAGATTGCAAGGTTAGGTTAGTAACCTAAGGTTCCGTTCACTTGATAAGGTCATTCCAACAAGCATGTAACTTATCCTTTCATTTGACCTTTTGAATCCAAACTTCATAAAACTTTTTGAGTGATCAACCTAGGTAGAGATGGAGATGATACACATGAAAGAAGCACCATCAGCACCCACAAGCTTTACTATGCAGGATCATCAAGCATTCACTTGTCGCCACATCAAAGTATGTTTCATACTATCATATATGGACAAATGATGCTTATGCTCATGAAATGTAAGTGCCAAAACGCAAGACAAACACCTGGGCTGTTACACCTACCACACGATCCAGCTAGACAGGGGATATCCACAAGTAATCTAGATCTAAGCACCTCGCTTACACCTATACTACAACTCTCACCTATAGCGTCCTATAGATTAGAATACTCAAAAGAGTTGTGAACCAGAACATACATAATTAGTAATTGCATAATGAATTAGAAGTAGATTACCAGAGTCATCCCATGAGCAAGCTTGATTAGAGCTTGATCATGACGAAGTACAACCGGAGGAAGAACCGACAGGCCGGCCTCTCCTCTAATCCTCCTTCGCTCTCTATCTCGCTACTATCTAGATCTACTCTAGTTTAGAGAAGAGAGAAGAGCTCTCATCTCTAAATCCTAGCTTTTGCTCTGTCTATGAATAATGAATAATGATCAAGGGGTGCCTCCTCCAGGGTCCAGGGGGTCTGGTTATATAGTCCCCTCAAGTGAACCTGGGCCGTCGGATTAAACCGACATTGATTGAACGGTTATTCTTGATCCTTTAGGTCGGTGTAGATCTCCCGAGAGAAAGAGTCCTGATTGGGCTCCAAGTCAGGGTGGGCGCCCAGGGCAGGAGGGCGGGCGCCCTGCCTCTGGCCCCGTTCGGCCTCCGCTTCCTTCCCGTGGCTTCTGGAGTCTTCTAGATGTAAGATAATTGCGCGGCACGTTAATATCTCTATGTAATCCCGACGTGTGGGCCTTTCTTCCGTATTTCCTGATAACCCCCTGCAGAAATAGACAAACACCAAAACTCATGGAATTCTGTCAGATAAAACCCCAAGTCTAGATGTTAATTTCATTTGGATCCTTTTCTTTGTTTATTTGATAATTAAATTTGATACTTAAGGACCGTCAACAAACTCCCCCAAGCTTTCCTCTTGCTCGTCCCTGAGCAAGGATAGACTCAGCAATGGATCAGAAGTTGTTGCAATATCTTCAAAATTTGACGGTACACATGCTTTTAAAGAAGATCTCATCTCTGAGTTAGAGTAAACTGTCAAGAACTAGAACTTACTTACTTTATCTTTCACCATGGGACTTGTAACCGTCACTTCTGTCTTGAGTAGTTAAAAGATAGAACAGTCTAGCCAAGTGCCATGTCTCTTATTCTTGATCAGCTATAGCTCTGGAGTTTTTGCAGATTTTCAAATAAAACTCAGAGATTCCTTGTATGACTCTCTAAATCTCTCTTTTGTGGTATTTCTGGATCCTTACCAAGGCAGTGATGGTATATGCCTTCTCTCAAGATATGTGGTATTTGTGGTATAAGGCATAGTGACATTGCCTTCTCTCTCACCCTACTCTAATAAGGCTTTAATATCTGGGGCTCATAGGTGGAAGACAGCTAATACATACTTACAAGACATTTATTGCATAGTCAAACCATGGATCTAGAGAAACAAGTCAATAAGCCAAATCAAGATGTTCTTGTGTGGCGAATGAATGGTGTATGGTGATGATGGTGATAACAATGGTGAAAGTCTAATTCTACTTCTGCTCTTTTGTGGGTATACATACCTTCCTTGCTTTTTGAAACTTTATAAGGAGAATGAGATGCTCTTCTTTTTATTTTCTCTCTGGTGGGTATCTTGTACCCCTAATTCTACTGTCAGACACTTGTCCATTTTTACCTCTCGTCTCACTTTTTCTTTTCTTTCGAGGTTCCGGGCAATTGCCCCTTTTTATTTCCTCCTTTATTATTTTTTTTCTTTTTTTTCTTTTCAGAGCACTCATCTCTTGAGATAATATAGCAAGTGGTAGTAGCAAGATAACTTGAGCATTTATTTCACAAGGGAAAACAGAAATATTTTTGGCTATTCTCTCTCGGATTAGGAGTTGAATATTTTTGGGTGGTTCTGGAGATGGAAATGAGTGGATATATGTGGATGGTACTTCCGGAGTAGAAGTAGCCTATATGAGTGAATGTGCAAGTGAAACCTTGATTTAACCACATGACAAGCTCCTAAAGGTCTACACAGCTTGACCACACTCAATGCTCATAAGCAATAAATAGTAAATGTGTGGCTCAAAGTCTAGCAAGCATGTATATATGGCTGTGGTAGGAATTTAAACTCTCATCATACAGGAACTCATCATGCAATATTTTAATGATTTTTCAAAGATAAAATTCTCTAGAATTTTAGCATCTCTAGGAACAGATAAACAGCAGCTCAACCTTCCCATATCATATCCGTTAACAACTTAGATTTCAGATCAAGTTTTCATCCCACAAGTTTAGATCTAGAGCAAGCTTTTAATTATAACAGTTATGTCTAAACTTGAGAGAGAACTTCAAATTTGCAAATTAGGCAGAGCAACTATTCATCATATCCATGCTAGAGTTTTATTATTAAGATTCAGATTAGCATAGCCACTTTATTTATTTATTAAACACACTAAGCAAAAGATATATATATAAGCACAAAATCTTTATTTAGTTTTTCATAGTTTATGTATTTTAATATTCTAATATAATATAAGTATAAAGATAGGTAGAAATACTTAGCGAGATAAATGGGGGTGCTCACCCCCAAGCTGAATTTTGACGTAATTTCTCTTGATGTAGCTAGCAGGTGGCAGAGGTGTATTTGAAAGTCAGCAGCATTCTGACAGAGATTAGAATGTCCTCCGTCTTCTTGATTTTAAATTATGTGGAGCTCAAATAGACAACAAAGCTTGTGGAACTAATTAAGTGTTAGCATAAATATCTAGCCTTCATCATGTTGAGCTTCCTCAATAAATATTACTCCCTGTTTTTATATTTTTATTTTATAAAGCAGAAAAGAAATATTTATTTTATTTTTATGCCACCACAGTGAAGGTACTTATGGGTTTTATGCCACTCGTATACTTACATGGGGCTTAATATTTTTAAACATTTTTAATTTCTTTTTAAGATAGCATGATTAACTAACAAGCTATTTAAGGAAAGTAAGTAATTAAAGGGAAAAGGGAATGCAAAAAGGATAAATATGGATAACTACCGATTTTACCTTTCGGCGAGGGTTCAATGTTTTAAGTCTTCTTAACAAGACTTCTCACCGTGTTCATTCTTCAAGTGCGTCATTTGATTCAGGTGCGGACCTTGACGTCTGCACCTCTTCGTTTGCCCAGCAGTTCGAAGTGCGGTGTTAGCAGTATCCTGTTGAGTGTGTTTGTGCTCGTAGATCCAGGTCCTTCACTTGGTAGAGTCTGAGAGTTATAAAACTCCTCCATGTTTTGCTCAAAGTGTACTGGCTCATAGAGACAAGGCAGAGATCAAGTGCATGGGTCCTGTTCGTGGAAAACACCAACAGAACCTAAAGTGTATTTGTTCTTCTCTAACCCTAAGCATAGTGAGCAAGACAAAGTTGATGGATGAAAAGTTCATGAGTGTAGCACTTATAACATTTGTCAGATCAGATCGCTCAACCTTATGGAAAGATAATCTATCTATGTATATGTATTTTTCTTTATATCTCTCAATGATTGAATGTGTAACATTTTAGCTCATATGATTAGGAGTGTGGGATCATGGAGGTAGTACTAAGAACAAGGATTAAAGGACTAAACATGTTGAATCAGTTGGGTTGGTTAATCTAGAGTTGTAAATCATACATGTTTGTCTCTTTTATTTATATGAATGCCAGAACCAAGGAGAAGCTTATAAAAGTGATAGTCAAGTAACTTAAGATGTTACCTTGCTTGAAGAGTGATGGTACAGTATCACCATGTGGAAGCTTTCCTTTCTTAGCGGTTGTGCATCGTGTTTGTGGCACCCTCCATGGATCATCCCTCTATGATGAATGAGCTATGTCCTTCTTGTGCAAATTGTTAAACTTCATGTGTCACTCTCTTCGTCTCTGATGTGAGTTTGTCTCAGGACTTCCCAAATCGATATTGAAAGTTTTTCTGCAGGGGTTAGTCCGACAAAAATATACCAATGTCTACACAAGCAGTTTTTAGTTCAATAACCAAACTAGACTCCATGTCTAATCAGATTAAGGAAGGCTGTTTAACCTAAGCACCATGCTTAATTTAAAAACCAATAGAAGTATGTGCAGTACTTCCAAACTAACACTTACTAGTAAATAGACAAAGGTAACATGACAGCATTTATAGAGATCTACTCAAGTGGAGATGAAGTAGTGTGATTAGTATTTAACAAATTGAGCATGTCTTAAAGGTAGGGACAGCCAACATAGCAACATGGCAAAGGATGGAAAGTACTCCCCCAAGCTTGAATTTTGCAGAATTCAAGTTTGGATGAATTTAATTCAGTGTTGCATGATGATTGGTTGGACATACCTTGTACTTGCTTGTCATTCATCTGATCTTCTTGTTCCAATCCTGGAAAGGTTAGTGACAAGAATATCCGAAGGAATATTTTTACAATTATCCTTAAATACTCAATACACAAGGTAATGTTGCAAATAATTAAAACTCATGTTACGATCTGATCAGTGCTTATTTTAGGACACCAAGCTTGTCCTTGGGAAACCATCAATTTATGTCGGCGAAGTGGTTTCCCTTCCAACGCTGACCTAAATCAAGATCAACTCAACGAGATCTGAAATATTTATTATAGACATATGCATCGACAACCGCCCTTTTAAAGTTTTTGTAAATAGAAAGAAAGAGGGGGTTGGAGATCTCAAATGTGGTGATGTTGGAGAGACCAATAGATTGGGAAGATGTTGCATATGAGCATGGAGTAAACAAAGTGGATATGAAATAAATTCCATGCTCATTATTGTTATCTTCGTCTCCAATCTAAATGTTCAGAGTTTCTCTTGGATTGGTCTCACTTATGTCCTCTTCTGTAGTTGGATGAATCTCATCTTCAAAGGGAGTCAAGAACTCACCATTTGAAACTGAGCCAAAGTCAGAATCCATTAAGGCTTCTTCCTTATCCATCCACTCTACACATTCTAGCCATTTAGAACTTGTGATCAGGAAAGGGGAGGTGTTAGAATTTTCTATATGGCTTAGCTCTCCTTCTATGACATTACTTGACATGTTATCCTCGTGGTCTTTATGACTCCTATGATTTGATCGTCTTGATGGATTGCTAGGATCATCATGAGACTTAAAAGGAGATGGATAAGAGGGGTCTCTAAGGTCAAGGAT
Source organism: Sorghum bicolor (assembly GCF_000003195.3). Taxonomy (NCBI): domain Eukaryota; kingdom Viridiplantae; phylum Streptophyta; class Magnoliopsida; order Poales; family Poaceae; genus Sorghum; species Sorghum bicolor. Next base: position 37,912,506 of record NC_012878.2, read on the forward strand.
GGATTTAGAATTTGTGAACATGGAAGGGGAGCAGTTAGAATCTTCTATATGGTTTAGCTCTCCTTCACTTGATAAGTCATCCTTGACTTCTTCACAACAGGAACCAGGACATTCTCTAAGAGAACCATTATTGCGAGGATTTGAATTATCCCTGCTTGAAGGTCTCTTATGGAACCAGAAGTCTAAACCATCAGCATCTGAAAGATTTAAGGTCGGAATTCCTTCCTCCCTTGGAGAATTTAGGGGTATTGATGGTTTAGGATCGATAGCTAAAGTTTGAAATTGAAGTGGTTGTGATCTGGCTATCGAAACTTCTTCTTCTTGTCTAGGAACTGGTTCTGTCTCTTTCTCAGGGATATAAAAGCTAGGAGACTTTCCACTTAATAAATCAATCAAATTCCAAGCTTCACTAGCAGGTAGGTGATAGAAGGATCCTCTAGAGGCTGTATTCAAGGTTTGCTTATTTTCCCCACTAAGGCCCTCAAAAAAGTGAATTAGAAGAACTTCTTCTGGAATAGATAGCTTTGGGCCAGTGAGAGTAAGGTTAATAAAGCGGTCCCATGATTTCCTAAGAGATTCTTCTTCCAGTTGTCTAAAAGAAATAATCTCACGCCGAAGTTCCGCCACTTTGGAGATTGGAAAATATTTAGAAAGAAAACTACTATGTAACTCCTTCCAATCTCCATGAACACTCCCTATTTTGAGTTTGTACCAATGTCTAGTTTTTCCCGTTAAAGAGAACGGAAAGAGCTTCCATTTAAGGGTCTCATCGGACATTCCTTCTATGCGAAGGAGGTCACAGACTCGATAAAACTCTCTTAGGTGTGTGTATGGGTTTTCCTCACCTTCTCCTGAGAAAGGTTGTTTTTGAACAAGTTCTATGTATTCAGGGTCTATCTAAAAACTAGATGCTATGATAGGCTTTGAAGATTTTGGTGGTGCGAGATGTGTGCCTGTAGGTCTTTGAAATTCATAGATAGACATGTTTGAATTCATGATAGACCAGAGATCAAGGATTAGATAAGAAGAAAGATAGCAGAGATGAGGCAAAGGATAAAAGGAAAATATTTTTTTTTAGAAAATGATTAAGCTAGTTCGTAGTCAACTCAGCAACCGTTTCCCCGACAACGGTGCCAAAAATGCTTGTTGACACTTGCTAACACCACTTGAATACTAGGTTGTCATCCCCAGCATGGCACTAGAGTGTTCTATGGTATTTATACACACACAGATAATCCGCAAGCGCACGGATACCGTTGAAGCTTTTACCCGGTTAAAGGTTTTATCGTATCCACAGGGAAACGGGAGAACTGATATACGCTCTAACTTAACCAAGATAAGTAAATAAGTGTAAATAGGAAAGATGGTAGAATCGAATAAGAACAATATTAAAGGTAAGATAACAGTGAGTGATAATACGGGAATAGAGAATAGAGCAATTCTAGTATATGGGCGATGGTAGCAGAATAGAGAGGGTAACTATGGTTTCTCTACTTCAAAGGGGTATGTCTATGTCTGGGATGAACCATGTGATAAGAGTACATCACAAAGGATGCTTATCCTTAGGCCGATAAACCCTACCCGTCCTGCTAACGAGAGGTGGACTACAGAGGACCAACGTAACTGTCACCTACGCGGCCTACCACACGATCCAGCTAGACAGGGGTATCCACAAGTAATCTAGATCTAAGCACCTCGCTTACACCTATACTACAACTCTCACCTATAACGTCCTATAGATTAGAATACTCAAAAGAGTTGTGAACCAGAACATACATAATTAGTAATTGCATAATGAATTAGAAGTAGATTACCAGAGTCATCCCATAAGCAAGCTTGATTAGAGCTTGATCATGACGAAGTACAACCGGAGGAAGAACCGACAGGCCGGCCTCTCCTCTAATCCTCCTTCACTCTCCATCTCGCTACTATCTAGGTCTACTCTAGTTTAGAGAAGAGAGAAGAGCTCTCATCTCTAAATCCTAGCTTTTGCTCTGTCTATGAATAATGAATAATGATCAAGGGGTGCCTCCTCCAGGGGCCAGGGGGTCTGGTTATATAGTCCCCTCAAGTGAACCTGGGCCGTCGGATCAAACCGACATTGATTGAACGGTTATTCTTGATCCTTTAGGTCTGTGGAGATCTCCCGAGAGAAAGAGTCCTGATTGGGCTCCAAGTCAGGGCGGGCGCCCAGGGCAGGAGGGCGGGCGCCCTGCCTCTAGCCCCGTTCGGCCTCCGCTTCCATCCCGTGGCTTCTGGAGTCTTCTAGATGTAAGATAATTGCGCGGCACGTTAATATCTCTATGTAATCCCGACGTGTGGGCCTTTCTTCCGTATTTCCTGATAACCCCCTGCAGAAATAGACAAACACCAAAACTCGTAGAATTCTATCACATAAAACCCTAAGTCTAGATGTTGATTTCATTTGGATACTTTTCTTTGTTTATTTGATAATTAAATTTGATACTTAAGGACCGTCAACACCCGTCGTATTCGTTCGCGCTCTAGAGAGCCCTAGTGGCCGGTCTACGAGCGACTGTTGCGGCCGTCCGCCATTCGCATGGCCGGGGTGGAAGGAAGAGAGTAGAGCGCGCTTGGGTGATGGCAATAGAGTCGCGAGGCTGAGGCGAAGCCGTTGCGTACTCTAGCGTGGGCTGAGACCCCCGCTAGCGGCGGCCGGAGTCGCGGCAGAGCCGCCGAGAGCGAGGAAGACGAAGCTGATAGCGGGGGCCCGCTGTCAGCGATGCCGTGAGTAGGAGAGAAGGCGCGCGCAGCGTGCGCGTGGGCCGAGCGTGAGCGGGCCGACCTCCGGGCCGAGTTCCTAGGCCGCTCGCGGCACAGTGTCTTTTTCTTTTTCCTTTTGTGCAAAAAATTGATTTATGTTTGAATATGTATAGAAAAAGCTGTGCAGATTCAAAAATGGTGAAAATTTTTGTATAGGTTCTGTGCATTGAGTAGAACATAGGAAAAATGCTAAATTTCATTTTTCTGATACTGTGAACATGTATAAAAATTATGTCCTTTATTTAGTAAATGACACTTCGATGAATTTTAATAATTTATTGATATGTCCAAAAATCACCAAAATTTGTGGGATGCCTCTGAATATTATTCCCTGACTTCGCACAAAATTTGGTGGCATTTGGATAATGTTTCAATAAAATATTATTATACTCTTAATTAGTAATTTAGTAATAATTCCAAAATAATTAAGTAATAATTAGCTTAATCTCTCAAATTAGGATTTGAGTGCTTTTGGGATTGTATGATGACCTAAGGTCATTAACCTTAATGACCTTTGGCATTTAAGTATTGTTTGGTATTAATGTTTAATTATTGTCATTAATACTTAATTAAGAATTAATTAAGATAAAAATGTTTAATAGCCAGTTAATTAAGAATACTTGTAAATTAAGGAAAATATTAATTTACTGATGGAACCTCTTGGGTAAAAACACTAAAACGATAAACAACTTTAATTACTGTTTCCTCTGTCCTTGCACCGAGAAGGCAAGTTGTACTCGATTCGGTCCTTCTTATATGTTTGTCATAAGCATATCATGAGCATACATCATTCTACGTATAGTGCACGTGACCGAAGGAGCGACCGTTGAACCGAACCCCGAGGTCGGTGTTCCGTTCGAGGAAGTAGGATCCGAGACTTGGGAAGTCTCCGAGGTGCTCTGCAACCAAGGCAAGCCCCAGATGCATTAACCCCTCCTTGAATGTTTTATATCTTTTATCACTTGTGAATTGAAAATGCTGCATTACATAGTCAAGAATTGGGTATAACCTTTCTGTTGCATTTACTACCTTGATATTTGTTATCTTGTCCTTGGCCCCTGTTTTATTTTAAAACTGCGTAGTGATGCTTAGCCCTGCTACTAGATAGGTTTTCAAACAAGAAAGTTTGAAAGGTTGTTGTGGAATACTTTTATGGTCAATGATGTTTCAACTTGAGACCAGTCGGTGGACTTGCTTTAAGAATGGAGTCTTAAAGTAGTGTCTCCAACTGTGTCGATTAAGGACCGGTCCGTCGATGGCCTGCTGGGTTGAGAATTTATAGTACTAGCCACTTTCCCTCGGTAAACCCGGTCTTGTGATTCCTCGACGAGAACGGCTACTCACGCACTGGGCATGGAGCTATGGATAGAGTAGCGTGTACCCTCCTGGCAAATGGGCTGGACGGTGGGGTACTGTGCTCTCGGGTGCCGCGAACCCGGTCAGATCTTGGGAAAGCTAGATTTGGGTTGACATATGCAAGATTTAGTTCTACATATGTCGGGTGGTTAGGAACTCCAGCTGGATTGCTAAGCGGTTCGAATCGTCGTTGCTCCCCGATAGGGAGACTCAATCCACTGACTCTCATCGTAGTTAATTATGCAACTAAGTTGAAAAATGAGAAAGGGTGAAATGTCTCATGAGGTTTGGATCCCAATTCCCAAACTCAGAGTGACATGAAGCTATGGCCATTGGATGGATAATAATTTTATTAAGGACTAGAGATTTACAGACTTGTCTATGAAAAGCAACTAGATACACTGTCCTCGAACTCCTCGGCCTCTTGAGGAGAGGAAGTCATGGTTAAAACTTGAAAGTAAGGATATACTATTAGTAAGCTTTTTGGCAAAACAATTTGGCTCCTTGCTCGGCCACCCTTTGTCTACCCTAAGCCTACATTTCTAAGTTCTCCTCTTTTTCTGCCGGGTAAGTCTTGTTGAGTACTCCCGTACTCAGGGTTTTATAACCCCTATTGTAGGTGAAGCTCAGGAGCTGACTTGTTTCAGACCCTGTTGTGTGACTGTCGTCGAGGATGACGACGAGGAGGAGTAAGCATGACCCTTGGGCAGGGTCTGTAAAGTTGTAATCTCTATACTACGGTTTAAGTTGATCCGCTGGACCTGGATTGTAATAACACTTTATCTAAGTCTACTTTGAAGAACTACTTTTGTAAATTAAGTTATTTAATGCTTCCGCCGTTTTTCTCTGAAATGTTATTTTGGTTGTATGTCGTTTGTGATACTGCAATGCCTTCACAACGAATGATCATGGTGTTAAGGTGGCCACTTGTTATCCTGAAAGGGCGAGAAGAAGAAGTTCTCGTTAATTGATCATCACTAGTGGTCAGGACGAATTCTGATATTACGCCACAAGTAGCAGTGGACTGAGTGTCCTGCGACGCTCATTGGGCTTCTAGAGTAGATGGATCTCCGGCATCACTGTTAGAGGTCTTTGGGACAATGACAGATGTCGATGGGCCCAACTACTTAGGAGGTTCTGCCACAGCTGGTATCAAAGCATTCGTTGCTAAGATGACTGCTGTATCCTTTGAAAAACATCAAACTTATTTGGATCCAATAATATAAAATTTCCTATTTTGAGTCCAAGTGCTTTAGCTCTACCTTATCCTTGTCTGTAGGCTTTACTAGAATTTTTGAGGTCATGTGGAGGAGAAACATAAAGTATAGCCCCATGTTGTAAAAGTTTAAGTGTTATAGCTATGAATTTCTATTGCGAGTCGTAAGTACATGCATGCATCATGATTTGTCACTTGGTTAATTTCCTTCCTCTTTATTCGGGTTGGGTTGTATAGGATCAATCCTATTCTTGCTAACCTTTAAGGTCTCCTTCACTAATCCAAACTTACCCTCTACAGGATGGGCCGTTGGAAGCAAACTCCTCGCAAGAGAACCGGTCCCAAGGGGGTGCCTCGACACCTGTTGGTCCCAAGAAATGATCAAGCTAGTAGTATCCGCTCCCAATCTCACCAGGAGATGGAGAGGTTGTCAGCGGAGTTGGCCGAAGTAACAAGAGAGAGAATGTATAACGTTATAGAGATTGGTTAACTAAAAGCTCAGTTAACAAATCAAAGACAAGCCACCGAGAATTGCGAGGCGATGCTGACCCGCATGGTGGAAGAAAGAAATGCAGCTATTGCTCGGGAGGAGGAAGCCAAGAGCACATATATGCACGAGCTGACCAGAATGAAGGCCAAGTTGACCAAAAGCAAGTACACTGATAATTCGTACAAGAAGATGGCAGCCACTGTCAGTGCACAGAGGGATATCGCATGGCAGCGGGAGGATCAGCTGCAGCTGGAGAAGCTCGAGTTGGCGCATCATCTGGACACAGTCAGCGACATGGCGATGCAATACCGCGATATTGCATTCGACTTATACCATCAGCTTCATCCACCTCCAGGAGAAGGGGTGATGGACACTGACGGAGAACTGGCAGATGGTGGAGAGCCCGACCAAGAACCCCGTGATGAAGAGGAATCCGACTCCAGTGAGGATAACCCAGGGGACGACTATGGCGATAACGACGACGACCCGGGCTATGGCTCTGACCCGGACTAGTTCGGTAGGTTGCGGGCGACGTCGTTATAGGGTTCTTAGTCTACCGTAGTTGGGTCGGGTCCGTAGTGAAGTGTTTTTCTTAAGTTAAAAGTTGTACTCGTTTGCTTCGGTATGCTGAACTGTTGTATGATAAATAAGTTGAAGTATGTAAAATATGTTTCTAAGTTATGGGTTCCAAGTGGTAATGAGTACATATAATTCTTGTAGCAGGTGCTGATGCGCACACGTGGATCTGATGGAGCCGGATTTTCCCATGGACGGGAGGACATCCCCAACCCACCACCTGCTCCGCCTTCCATAGCGGATGCAATTGCTGTTCTTCTGAGTGCTACCACAGACAATGCTCGCTTGTTGCGTGAATTAGCATAGCGCCAACCTCACCCTCTCCCAAACCTCCGAGCACAACATAATCTGGAGGGAGAAACTCGGTATGTGGATTTCACCGAAACAAGGCCACTAGTGTTTACCAAGGCAGATGAGCCTTTAGAGGCTGACGACTGGCTCGAGACAATGTAGCATAAATTCAGCCTGATCCGCTGTTCAGAGACTCAAAAGCCCCTCTTCACCGCCCAACAGCTTCGGGGAGCTGCGGGGGCCTGGTGGGAAATTTTCCTTGCTATCCAAAATCCAAGACACCAAGTCACCTGGGTAGAATTCAAGGACGCTTTTCGCACCCATTATATTCCAGAACGGCTTATGGCAATGAAAACGGCATAATTTCTGGCCTTGTGACAAGGCGACAAAAGTGTGATGGAATACGTGGCCAAATTAAATCACCTTTCTCAGTATGCCACAGGCACGTGAATACTGATCGGAAGAAGAAGGCCTGCTTTATGCGCGGCCTCAATACAAAGCTTCAAACAATGATGACCACATGCCAGAATGCCACTTACTACGAGGCGGTTAACATTGCCATCACCTCAGAAGAGAAGAACAGAAAACATAAAGAAGCAAAGAAGAAGGCCACTTCTTCCTCTTTCTCTGGTCACGGCCAAAAGCGCCAGAGAATCATCTATCACCCACAAGGCCACGGGCGCTTTTTGGCGCAGCCACCTTTTCGTGGTTCCTTTCCACCTTCACAGTATCGACTCGGGCAGCAGGTCTATCCTCTATCTACTGCCATCACCACAGCACCACGCCAGCCGAACGCCCCAGGTGTTTGTCCTACTGCTCTGCCAAACCACAATTACCCCTGCTACAATTGTGGTAAACCCGGTCATTTCTCTAAAGAATGCCCCTACCCTCGACAAAATAACCCCACTTTCCAAAAGCCACCCATCGGCCAACCCCAACCGAGCCAGTTTAAAAATGGGGCTCAGAAAGGGCAGAATGCACAAAGGGGTAAACCTTCAAAGAAGGTGGGATAAGTTTTTCATACAGAAGTTGAAACAATACCGAAAGGAGAGCCGGTAATGATGGGGACGTTCCCCGTTGCTAAACACCCTGCCTTAATGCTTTTTGATTCTGGTGCATCTCATACATTCATCAATCGCACCTTTGTGATGAAGCATGACATACCCATCGGGGAAACTAAGGATCATTTCTATATACAGTCGCTAGGAGGACGACTGAGCTCTAAGGAAATGGTTTATCAGATACCCATCAAATTTGGTGGGCATAGTTTTCCAACCAGTATAATTGTTCTTAAAGAGCAACATATTGATGCTATACTAGGCATGAATTGGATGGCACAACGAGGGGTTGTGCTAGACACCCTGCATCGAACCATCAAGATGCCCTTGCCCAATGAAAATTCTTACCTTCTAATCCAATTAGCCTCTCCAAAATGGGCAATTGAACAAGTTCATGCCACTACTGTGACAGAAGTTGAAAATATCCTGGTAGTTCCGGAGTTTCCGGATGTGTTCCCCGAGGACCTACCAGGTCTGCCACCAGACCGGGTTGTTCAATTTAGCATAGAATTGAAACTAGGGACAGCCCTGATTTCTCGAAGAGCCTATCGAATGGCACCAAAAGAACTGGCTGAATTGAAAACCCAATTACAAGAGTTATTGCAGAAAGGTTTTATTCAACCCAGTTTATCTCCATGGGGTTGCCCAGCCTTATTTGTGAAAAAGAAAGATCAAACATTAAGGCTATGTGTTGATTATCGTCCCTTTAATGAGGTGACAATTAAAAACAAGTAACCATTGCCCCATATTGACTTGTTATTTGACAAGTTAGCCGGGGCTAAAGTATTCTCAAAGATTGATTTGAGATCGGGGTACCACCAAATCAAAATCAAGCCGGAAGATGTCCCCAAGACGGCTTTTACAACCCGTTATGGGTTGTATGAATATCTGGTGATGTCCTTTGGTTTAACCAATGCACCAGCCCATTTCATGTATTTGATGAACTCCGTCTTCATGCCAGAGCTGGATAAATTTGTAGTCGTCTTCATTGATGACATTTTGATCTACTCCAAAACAAAGAAAGAACATGATGAACATTTGAGGATTGTGCTGACCCATCTCAGAGATCATCAATTATATGCCAAGTTCAGCAAGTGTGAGTTCTGGCTAGACAAAGTCCAATTCCTGGGCCATGTATTATCAGTGGAGGGAGTCACGGTAGACCCAGGTAAAGTAGAAGATGTTTTGAATTGGAAGCCCCTGACTACGGTGCATGAGGTCCGTAGTTTTTTGGGTATGGCAGGATATTACCGCCGCTTCATTCCGGACTTTTGAAGAGTCGCTAAGCCAATCACAGCCTTGCTCAAGAATCAAACAAAATTTGTTTGGTCATCTGGATGTGAGCAAGCCTTTCAGACTGAAAAGGTTTTTGACTACTACACCTGTGTTAGCCCAACCGAATATTGAAAAGCCCTTTCATGTGTATTGTGACGCATCAGGAATAGGGATAGGCTATGTACTAATGCAGGAGGGTCGAGTAATTGCATATGCCTCGAGGCAGCTTAAGCCACATAAGAGAATTACCCGACCCATGATCTTCAGCTAGCTGTCATAGTGCATGCTTTGAAGATTTGGTGCCACTATCTATTGGGAAACACTTGTCATCTATACACAGATCATAAGCGCATGAAATATATTTTTACTCAAGCTGAACTTAATATGCACCAACGAAGGTGGGGAATTGATCAAAGATTATGATCTTGAGGTGCATTATCACCCTGGCAAGGCGTATGTAGTAGCTGATGCCCTCAGTCGTAAGGCTCACCGTAATTGCTTAACAGTGACGCCTAAAGATATAACTCTGTGCCAAGAGCTAGAAAACGTGGGAATAGAAATGATTTCTCAAGGAAGCCTTGCCAATCTAAAGATTGATTTCAATCTTGAAGCTCAAATCATAGAGGCACAAAAAGAAGACAAAGGCATGAAATACCTCAAAGAGAAGCTTTCTAACACCACAGACTATAAGGTGGATGATGCAGGAGTAATCTGGTTCATAAACTGGTTAGTAGTTCCAATGGTACCTGAGCTACGTCAGCAAATCCTAGATGAAGCCCATACCACAAAATATTCTATTCATCCAGGGAGCAATAAAATGTATCAGGACCTGAAGCAGAGGTTTTGGTGGACGAAATGCGACACTTGCCGAAAGGTCAAAGCTATTCATCTCAAATCTGCTAGAGAGTTGCAACCCTTGCCTATTCCAGCATGGAAATCGGATGATATTAGCATGGACTTCATAGTGGGATTGCCCAAGATGGCAAAAGGCTTTGATTCTATTTGGGTCATTGTGGATTGTCTTACCAAAACGGCACACTTCTTACCTGTGAAGATATCATATCCTGCTTCCACCTATGCCAAAATCTATTTTGATCGTATACTGAGTCTACATGGGGTGCCAAAGACAATAGTGTCAGATAGAGGCACACAATTTGTCTCCCAATTTTGGAAATGCTTACATGAATCTTTGGGCACTAAGCTTTTATACAGTATAGCCTACCACCCTCAAACAGGTGGGCAAACTGAAGGGTGAATCAAACACTAGAAGATCTATTGAGATCTTGTGCCCCAAATTTTCCAGATAAGTGGGATGACTGCTTGCCTCTAGCAGAATTTTCATACAACAATAGCTGCCAAGAAAGTATTAAGATGGCTCCATTCGAGGCACTATATGGCCGTCGATGTCGGACTCCACTACACTGGTCTGAACCCGATGAAAGATGGTTCTTTGGGGTTGACTTAGTGAAGGAAACTGAAGACAAAGTTAGACAAATTCAAAATAACTTGAAGGTTGCTCAATCCCGACAAAAGAACTATGCTGATGAAAGACGTCGACCCTTAAGATTTCCCAAGGGTGACCATGTATATCTTAAGGTATCCCCAATGAAAGGAGTGAATCATTTCAGAGTTAAAGGCAAGTTAGCACCTCGCTACATTGGTCCGTTTCCAATCATTGACCGGTGTGGACAGGTAGCTTACCGCCTTAAATTGCCCGAACGATTATCCGGGGTACACAATGTGTTTCATGTATCTCAACTGAAAAAGTGTCTTCGAGTACCTGACCAGGTTCAAGATATTGAAGATGTGGAACTTGAACCAGATCTGACTTATGCAGAATAACCTATCCGAGTATTGGACCAAAGAGATAGAGTTACCCGAAGAACAACTACCAATTGGTACAAGGTACAATGGAGCAAACATTCTGAGGAAGAAGCCACCTGGGAATCTGAAGACTATCTAATGGATAATTTTCCTGAGTTTCACGCTTTTATTCAATATAACATCCAATAAAAAGAAGTGTACTCTAGAGAGAAAAAGGGTAGCCGAAGCCATGAACTTAATGTACATATATGTTTATAATGAAATATTCTTCCCCAACTGCGTGTTTTGTGAAACAGCTAATAATAAATTAGCTTGACAAATTTCCTTTTCCATTACTTACCCTAAGGCTTTAAATCTCGGGGACGAGATTTCTTTAAGGGGGAAGGGCTGTAACATCCCTGATGTTATGGTTACTAAGACTGGATCATGACATCATGAGCATTGCATAAAGCACCACCTGATGCATCAAATTAAAATAAGTTTATTTTGGTTGCTTGTGCTTAGGGAACTAAAGTGTGCATATATGGTGAAATGATGCTAGCGTGGTTGTGAAATCCCATGTGTTGGAAGATTCTGAGAAAAAGGGGGGCGGAAACCCTGATTTTAAAACCCTAGTTTTGCCCCCTTTTGTGCAATTTAAAAACTATGTAAAATTTGAGGTTGAGTGCAAAAGCAAAGTTGTAGATCTTGTCAAGATGTACAACTTTGGTGTTTTGAGTTTTTGAAGTTTCAATACAAAATTCAAAGTAATTTTGAAAATACAGATTTCCAAAAATTGTCCCCTTTTCCAATTTGAATCCCTAATTCAAAATCTATTTGGAATCTTGAAAAGTGACCAACATGAAAGTTGTAGAGCTCAACAAAATGAACAAATTTAATTCTGGGGATTTTTCAAGTTATTGAGAAAAATCAAAAGTAATTTTGAAATTTCTAATCTTCCCTAATTCAAATAGGAATTTCCCCAAATTGGGATTTTGAAATTCAAATTGTTTTGCCCAAATTCAAACTCTTCCACTCAGAATCAGCTTTGGGCACTTAAAGATGTTTTGTAGCATTTAAAATTCTGAACAACTTTTGTTTTGGTGGAAATTTGACTTCAGTTCAAATTTTGGATGAATTTTGCAAAAAACCAAATCATGGTGGATATGGATGGCAACAGTGTCCCGATGGGGGTCATGGGCGCCCCTGCCACCGTCCGTAGCGGTGAGCGCCACCGCGTGTGCGTGTGCGAGCACGCAGCTGTCTGCCTGCCTACGTCACCATGCTATGTGGACGCCCCGGACTCGCTTCCCTCTCTCCTTGAGCACCAGCGTGGATGTCGTCGCGCGGTTTCCTAGCCCAAATGTACACCGACGACCCTCTCTCGCAAATACACCGCACTCGATCCATCTCCAGCCAAATTGAGCCTTCCACCACCTTCACCACGCTCTTGCGAACCCAAAGCGCTCCCTAGAACGCCCTCTAACCCGCCCAATCGCCGGAACTTCCTCTTCTCCCCAACTCCGGCCAGAACCGCCGCCGTGGAGCTTTTCTTGTGGCCACATTGTTCCAGTAGGTAACACGCCTTGCTAGCGGTTGTTTCAAGTTCCTCTCGTTCCCCAGAAGCTCATGCGCTTGCTCTTTCTCTCTGGACACGAACAGGTTCACCGGAACGACCCAGAGCCCTCAGCCGCTTCTCCAGCCATGGTGATGTGAGCACCATGCTCCCTACTCCTCCCCGAACCTCCCCGTCGTATTCGTTCGCACTCTGCTGGGCCCTAGCGGCCTGTCTACGAGCGACTGTTGCGGTCGTCCGCCATTCGCGTGGCCGAGGTGGAAGGAAGAGAGTAGAGCGTGTTTGGGTGATGGCAATAGAGTCACGAGGCTGTGGCGAAGCCGTTGCGCACCCTAGCGTGGGCTGAGACTCCCGCTAGCGGTGGCCGGAGTCGTGGCAGAGCCGTCGAGCGCGAGGAAGACGAAGCTGACAGCAGGGGCCCGCTATCAGCGACGCCGTGAGTAGGAGAGAAGGCGCACGCAGCGCGCCGTGGGCCGAGCGTGAGCGGGCTGGCCTGCGGGCCGGGTTCCTAGGCCGCTCGCGGCACAGTGTCTTTTTCCTTTTTCCTTTTGTGCAAAAATTTAATTTATGTTTGAATATGTATAGAAAAAGTTGTGCAAATTCAAAAATGGTGAAAATTTTTGTATAGGTTCTGTGCATTGAGTATAACATAGGAAAAATGCTAAATTTCATTTTCTGATACTGTGAACATGTATAAAAATTATGTCCTTTATTTAGTAAATAACATTTCCATGAATTTTAATAATTTATTGATATGTCCAAAATAACCAAAATTTGTGGGATCCCTCTAAATATTATTCCCGGACTTAACACAAAATTTGGTGGCATTTGGATAATGTTTGAATAAAATATTATTATACCCTTAATTAGTAAGTTAGTAATAATTCCAAAATAATTAAGTAATAATTAGCTTAATCTCTCAAATTAGGATTTGAGTGCTTTTGAGATTGTATGATGACCTAAGGTCATTAACCTTAATGACCTTTGGCATTTAAGTATTGTTTGGTATTAATGTTTAATTACTGTCACTAATACTTAATTAAGAATTAATTAAGATAAAAATGTTTAATAGTCAGTTCATTAAGAATACTTGTACATTAAGGAAATATTAATTTACTGATGCAACCTCTTGGGTAAAAACACTAAAATGATAAACAACTTTAATTACTGTTTCCTCTGTCCTTGCACCGAGAAGGCAAGTTGTACTCGTTTCGGTCCTTCTTATATGTTTGTCATAAGCATATCATGAGCATACATCATTCTACGTATAGTGCATGTGACCGAAGGATGGACCGTTGAACCGAACCCTGAGGTCAGTGTTCCGTTCGAGGAAGTAGGATCCGAGACTTGGGAAGTCTCCGAGGAACCCACTCAGCTCTGCAACCAAGGCAAGCCCTGGATGCATTAACCCCTCCTTGAATGTTTATCTTTTATCACTTGTGAATTGAAAATGCTGCATTATGTAGCCAAGAATTGGGTATAACCTTTCTGTTGCATTTACTACCTTGATATTTGTTATCTTGTCCTTGGCACCTATTTTATTTTAAAATTGTGTAGTGATGCTTAGCCCTGCTACTAGATAGGTTTTCAAACAAGAAAGTTTGAAGGGTTGTTGTGGAATACTTTTATGGTCAATGATGTTTCAACTTGAGACCGGTCAGTGGACTTACTTTAAGAATGAAGTTTTAAAATAGTGTCTCCAACTGTGTCGATAAAGGACCGGTCCGTTGATGGCCTGCTGGGTTGAGAATTTATAGTACTAGCCAATTGCCCTCGGTAAGCCCGGTCTTGTGATTCCTCGACGAGAACGGCTACTCGCGCACTGGGCGTGGAGCGATGGCGAGAGTAGCGTGTACCCTCCTGGCAAATGGGCTGGACGGTGGGGTACTATGCTCTCGGGTGCCGCGAACCTGGTCAGATCTTGGGAAAGCTAGATTTGGGTTGACATATGCAAGATTTAGTTCTACATATGTCGGGTGGTTAGGAACTCCAGCTGGATTGCTAAGCGGTTCGAATCGTCATTGCTCCCCGATAGGGAGACTCAATGCACTGACTCTCATCGTAGTTAATTATGCAACTAAGTTGAAAAATGAGAAAGGGTGAAATGTCTCATGAGGTTCGGATCCCAATTCCCGGACTCAGAGTGACATGAAGCTATGGCCGTTGGATGGATAATACTTTTATTAAGGACTAGGGATTTACAGACTTGTCTGTGAAAAGCAACTAGATAGACTGTCCTTGAACTCCTCGGCCTCTTGAGGAGAGGAAGTCATGGTTAAAACTTGAAAGTAAGGATGCACTATTAGTATGCTTTTTGGCAAAACAATTTGGCTCCTTGCTCAGCCACCCCTTGTCTACCCTAAGCCTGCATTCCTAAGTTCTCCTCTTTTTCTGCCGGGTAAGTCTTGTTGAGTACTCCCGTACACAGGGTTTTATAACCCCTGTTGTAGGTGAAGCTTAGGAGCTGACTTGTTTCGGACCCTGTTGTGTGACCGTCGTCGAGGTTGACGACGAGGAGGAGTAAACGTGACCCATGGGCAGGGTCTGTAAAGTTGTAATCTTTGTACTGCGGTTTAAGTTGCTCCCGTGGACATGTCTTGTAATAACACTTTATCTAAGTCTACTTTGAAGAACTACTTTTGTAAATTAAGTTATTTAATGCTTCCTCTGTTTTACTCTAAAATGTTATTTTGGTTGTATGTCGTTTGTGATACTGCAATGCCTTCGCAACAAATGATCCTGGTGTTAAGGTGGCTACTTGCTATCCTAAAAGGGCGAGAAGAAGAAGTTCTCGTTAATTTACCATCACTAGTGGTCAGGACGAATTCTGTTATTACGCCACAGGTAGCAGTGGAATGAGTGTCCTGCGACGCTCATCGGGCTTCTAGAGTAGATGGATCCCTGGCATCACTGTCAGAGGTCTTTAGGACAATGACAGGTGTCGATGGGCCCAACTACTTAGGAGGTTCTACCACACATGTGCAGCCCTCTGGTTCCTCCGACCTCCTCTTCTTCCATCACTATCTTCTCTATCTCCACTATGGTTGCTTGCATCATCATGAGGTGGTCGATGCCTTCTAATTTCAGTCATAAGATTTTGAAGATTTTGTGTTAACCCCTGTTGCGTTTCTTCCATGCTTTGTTAAAGTTTATTAAATTGTGCTATGGTAACACAATCTTTGATGTCCACTTGACCCATCTTCATGTAAGGTTAGCTGAATACAAATAATTTGTATTTGTCGAATATGAAAATTTGGTGGTACTCATAACTCACCTCTCTAACCATCGAAGCTCTTATGAATTCCTCTACTGCGGATTACAAAGAAAACAAATGTGTGGTGGCAACTGAAAGTGATGGCGAGGCGAATACAAGAACAGAGAGTACCGATTACGATGGTTTTTATGTGGAGCTTGATGGGGAGTATTACACAAGGTATGCAATCTGAATTTTAGTTGTTGTAAAGTTAAGTAATGATCCAAACTAAAAGTTATCTGCCTAGTGTTGACCACAAGATATGAAAGAAGTAAATGATCACACACATGCGCAAAGATAATTCAGATTTGATGCAAACAAGGAGTATGATTGGGATGCAAGGTTTGCGATCAGACCCAACTAAAATTTTGCACCAAATAATGATAGTAATCTAGTTGTTCAACTCAACATGATACTTTCAGCACTGATGCACTTGACATAACCTGATCTTTCAACTTTCTTTCTGAATTTTTTTCTCTTTTCTTTCTTCTCTTTTTTTTGACACACTTTTGTTTTTATAACTAAACACAATGATCAGATATAATACTTGCAAACCTGATTTTAGAAACCAAGCACAAACAGAAACTATAACTTAATAGGATCAAAGATAACACAAAGGATGATATAGGCTATAGAGATATTTTTTGTGGGAATTTTTAGGTATAAAAAAGGCACAAAGAACACGCGAAGGATAAATGATCAGTAACTAAAACAAAGACTCTAGTGGACTGCGACTTAACCGAACTCACTAAAAATAACATATTAAAACAAAGGTCTAAGCAATATATTTTTCTGGCTTTTTGGTTGTTAGCACGATGCAAAAATATATATGTAGCTAGGGATAAAATTCCTACCGTGGTAACGAAAGCTTTGATACCAGATGATACGACACGTTGGCCCGATCTTCACGACGTAGGAAGAACACCGATAACTAGCTGAAGAACAGTCGGATAACTTGCTGCAAGCAGCGATAACTAGTGCAACCTGGCAAACAAAGCTCGAAGTCAACCACCGTTTTTAACCGGCAACCTGAATCCAGGATTCACCCAACCACACTCTCAAAGAACCAACCAACACAACCTACAATCAATCAAGGAATACCTTGAAGGGAGTAGGAGCACCAATTGGGAGCGGATGAAGCCGCCGCCTATGTAATCCCGCGAGGAAATCACAAGAGCAAGGGGTAGAGATCACTCTCTGAATATTTGTTAGCACACAGCTAAACAAAAGAGGTTCTGTATTTCAGTTATCAAGAGTCTTAGATTACAAAGAGTCTTAGGGGGTACTTATACTAGCAACAGCCCTACTAGGTAGGTATCAAAACGAAATAGAGTTTCTGAGGGAAGGCAATATGAAAGGTGCCCTCGGAATGAATTCTCGAACTGGCTTCTTGTGACTATTGTCCTCCAGAGCTGTTCCCAATAAACTGACCATAACATCTTATTCGTAAGACCAATTGATAAACAGTTTCTTGGTTGTGAACCTAGACTCAATGGGCTTTCCAGCAGTGTATGCCAACCAGCATGAAACATTGTAGATTGATATTGTTTTACTTGGCAATTTGTACCAACATTCTGTCACGATAGACTATTGACCTTCTGAGCAGTCTGTACTAATACTGGTTTGTAGGCAATATGGTATATCCAAACTGGTTGCCACTAGATTCATTGGAAAGTAGACTCGACAAGCTTTCCAACAAGTCCTCATGGACCTTCATAGCATTTGTGAGTAAAAAGTTATGAAGATTTATTTGCACTAGTCTGTTCTTTACTCTACTGGTCCGTTTTTGACTCTTCTGGTCCGTTTGGATAGTGTTGCACTAGTCCGTTCTTCAGGGTTTGATTCATCCTTCTCTTTTTCTATATACCTGAGTACAATCAAGGTACAACACTTAGGAAGTACTCAATCCATCCCAAATTGTAAGTCGTTTGACTTTTTTAATATCAAGTTTGACCACTCGTCTTATTCAAATTTTTGTACAAAATATTACTTTTTTTTGTTGTGTATTGGTTTATTAATAAAAGTTCTTCAAGAATGACTTAAATTTGACTATATTTGCACAAATTTTTTGAATAAGACGAGTGGTCAAACTTGGGGTAAAAAAAGTCAAACGACTTACAATTTGGGATGGAGGGAGTATATAATTCTCATCAATATTAAAATGAATCTCAGAATGTATCACGTAGACCTCTTGTTGTAGCTTTTTTGCACGACTACGTGTAATCGGTCCATCGATAACTTGGGCTGGTGTCGGTGTAGGTGAAACTTGAGTGGGTGTAGCTTGACTTGGAGCTTGTGACATCTTGTTTGGTGGCGTGGTCATATCAAGTTGTTAGGGGAAGTCAGTGCTCCAACAACTTCCAACACGGCGACTGCAATGATGTACAGGCGTGCGTACATATGGACCAATTACCCAGCGATATACAGGGATTCAGCCCAGGGAACGCACGCGCCATCATCACCGAGTACACCAAAACAATACCCATCGAAGCCACGATAGTACGGAGGCCTCGAGTTGTCTTGTGCCCATGCCCCTGTCGAGGCCTACTTTAACCGCTACACCATGTCACCTTGTGCCTCATGACTGCTACATGATCTATGGCGGGCCCATGACTCAGCTCACGTCTTAACAGCGCAAGAGGGAATGTCAGGAAGTTTTCGTGGCTCGGATGGTGGTGCCCCAGTACCTCGACTGTTCTAACATCCCCATCACCTTCAACTGCGACGACCACCCCGACCGCGTCATCAGCCCTGGTGTGTACCCGCTCATCATCGACCCCATCATTGTCAACACCCAACTCTCAAAGGTGTTGATGGATGGTAGGAGCAGCCTCAACATCATCTACCTTGAGACACTTGGCCTCCTGAGAATCGAAAGAGCACAACTCAAACCAAGTGCAGGAGGCTTCCATGGAGTTGTACGAGGAAAGAAGGCCTTCTAGGTGGGTCAAATCGACCTCCCGGCCTGTGTTGTCATGGCGGTCAACTTCAGAAAGGTGGACCTGACTTTCGAGGTAGTGGGTTTCTGCGGAACCTACCATGCCATCATCGGACATCTAGGATACACCAAGTTTATGGCCATCCCCAACTACACGTATCTCAAGCTGAAGAAGCCAGGGCCTAAGGGAGTCATCACCGTCAGCACCTCCTACGAGCACGCCTACGAGTGCGACGTCGAGTGTGTCGATTATGGGGAGGCGGCCGAGAACTCCACCGAGCTTGCCTCGAGCTTGAGACCCTGGCCGCTGAGGCCCCAGAACCAAAGCACCATGCGGGAATCTTTGAGCCGATAGAAGGCACCAAGAAGATCCCTCTCGACCACAACGGCTCCAATGACAAAGTGCTGACGATCAGCGCCGACCACGACGCCAAATAGGAAGTTGTGCTTGTTGACTTCCTCCACGCAAATGCCAACATGTTTGCGTGGAGTCCCTCTGATATGCCTAGCATACTGAGGGAGGTCGCCAAGCACGCCTCGGAGATCCAGGCCAGTTCCAAGCCAGTGAAGCAATGCTTGCGCTGCTTCAACGAGGAGAAGCGCAGGATCAATGGGGAGGAAGTTCACAAGCTTTTGGTGGCTAGATTAATCAAGGAGGTTCATCATCCTGAGTGGTTAGCTAATCCTGTACTTGTTAAGAAAAAGAATGGAAAAATGCGAATGTCTATTGATTATACTAGTTTGAATAAAGCATGTCTAAAAGTTTTGTTTCCTTTAACACAAGTTGATCAAATTGTCAATTCTACTGCGGGATGTGATACCCTTTCCTTTTTTGATGCTTATTCCGGTTACCATCAAATAAAAATGAAGGAGTCCGACCCGCTCGTGACTTCCTTCATCACCCCTATTGGTATGTACTTCTATGTCACCATGCCCTTCGGCCTTCGAAACGCTGGGGCAACATATCGACGGTGCATGTTACATGTTTTTGGTAAGCATATAGGGTCGACGGTCGAGGCCAACATTGACGACATTGTGGTCAAGTCGAAAAAAGTAGGGAATCTCAAACAGAACCTAGAGACCATGTTTAGTTGTCTATGGGCCAATAACATTAAGCTCAACCCTGAGAAATGTGTCTTTGGCATGCCTCGAGGTATGCTCTTAGGCTACATTGTCTCCCAGCACGGCATCAAGGCCAATCCCGAGAAGGTCTCGGCCATCACAAAAATGGGACCGATTTGAGACATCAAGGTCATATAGAAGGTTACGGGCTGTCTAGCAGCACTCATCCGCTTCGTCTTATGACTAGGGGAAAAAGCTCTGCCGCTATATCGCCTCCTGGAAGAAAGCTGAGCGCTTCACATGGACCGTCGAGGCTGAGGAGGCCCTCGACAAACTTAAAAGCATGCTGACTTCCGCTCCAGTCCTAGTTCTACCCCGACCTGCCGAGCCTCACCTCCTCTATGTCGTAGTGATGACTCAGGTCGTTGTTGACACTAGCTAACACCACTTAGATACTAGGTTGTCATCCCCAGCATGGTGCCAGAGTGTACAAAGATATTTATAAATGTAAAGGCTCTCTAGAAAATAATCTATTCTATCCGCAAGCGCACAGATAAAACACCTCATTGTAGCATTTCACTAGCATAAGTATTCCAGGTATCGTTATTTATAATTTTGCTAAAGAGAACAAAGGGTAAAATTAAGATAAGGATTGAGTCTATCAAGGCATAGACTAGAGATAAACTTGGAAGAACATGATTACTAATGAGGAACTCGTCACATAGTCACTTACTTTGGCAGGGGGTAAACCATAAAGATAATGATAATTAATTATAAGTTCATGGGTAAATAACACAGCGATTAGAAAATAGACTACTCCTCATATATGTAAGGTGACGTCGGATTAGCTAGAGAATAGATTCTAAGTTATCTACTATCTACTAAGTCACAATCTACTCTAGTTATCTACAAGATCATGTATAGTATAAAAGACTCTTCATTTATGTATAAGGAACATTGCTAAAGTAAATCGGAGCATCGCAGGACTTACTCCGCAATACAAATTCTTCCTGTCCTATCAACGGAGGGTGGACTATATAAGAATCAACGAAGCTGTCACTATCACGAACTACCACACAACTCGGCCAATAGGATACATTTGCAGGTAAATAACATCTAAGCACCCCGCCCACATGTGATCTACCACTTAACTCCCGCGCGTCAAGAGCTAAGCGCTTTGCAAACTTATACATGAACTCATTATCAATCATAACTATATCAAATATAGACCTAGAGCAAACTAAGAACATAATAAATAGAGACATAATGCAATTAGAACAAAGTATTAGAGAAAGATATGAATAATACAAATCTTTATTACCGAAGATCCGAATGTAGAGCGTAGTGCTCTACTTCTCTAATTGCTATCTAATCAATCCTCTAAACTTGAAGGATTAGGGAGTAGCTAATTCTAATTCTCTGTGGGAGAGAAGTTCTAAACCCTTACTTTGATGGCTACCTCTGATAATGATTTCTCCTCTTCTCTTCTCTCTCCCAGGGGTGGAGAGGCCTTATATAGTCCTTTCAAGGGAATTTGGGCCGTCGGATCAGACCGACATTGATCGCATGGTTTTTCTTGATCCTTTAGGTCGGTGGAGCATGATCCAAGAGTTTGGTTCGGATTGGACCCGAGACCTAGGCGGGCGCCCAAGCGGGGAGGGCGGGCGCCCTGCCCCCGAGCCCGATCGTCTTCTCGTTCGTTCACGTGGCTTCTGGACCCTTCTAGATTGAGGAAAATTGCGCGGCACGTAATTATCTCATTGTAAACATGACATGTGGGCCTTCTCTCCATATTTTCTGATAACCCCCTGTAGAAATAGATAAACACCAAAGCTCGTGGAATTCTGTCAGATAAAACCCTAATTCTAGATGTTTGGTGCATATTGATCCTTTTCCATGTTTATTTGATGGTTAAATTTAGTACTTAAGGACCGTCAACAAACTCCCCCAAGCTTACCCTTTGTTCGTCCCTGAGCAAACAGCTAAACTCAGATGGATCAGGAGTTGCTTCGATGTTTTCTTTCCTGACAGGCACACATGCTTTTATATAAAAATTCTTCCAGATTAGAGTGAAGTGTCATGGAGCTTAGTACCTGCACTTAAGTCTTAAGTAATCAAAAGAAAAAATAGTTAAGTCAAGCACTATTCCTCCTGTCTATACTTCACCTTTGTTCCAGAGTTTTTCATAAGTTTTCAAAATAAAACTCAGAGTTCCTAGCAATTGTCACGGAACCGACCAAATTATAAGAGTTCAAGTGTAGAAACGATCGACAAGCAATCAAGTTTCCAAACTTGAGCCCATATAATCTCGGTAGTCAACTGAAATCACGAAGGCAAACCAACTTGCAACAAACCAAGATCGTAATAGTTCAACATAACACAGCGAATGTTACAAAGTCATTCATTGCCGTCGAAGCGGCACCACATCGGAGTTACTTAGTTATTACAACACATGTTCGTAGTAGCGGAAGCAAAATATTTTACAACACATACTTCAAAGTTCATTGCACAAGTTCTTGTTTGGCCAGGGTCTCATGCCATCCATCCAAAAGCAACAGGTATGAAGTAGTTAGAGAACCGTGCCCAACGGTTTAGTCCTCATCCCCAGCGGGATGGAGACAGGTCTTGCAGAAGCCATCATAAAAGATATCATCTGCAACAGGTGGGAATAAACCCTGAGTACGAGGATGTACTCAGCTAGACTTACCCGTCTAGTAAAACATAAAAGACACCAAGGATCATGCAATTTTGAGAGTAAGTGTGGCTGGCTTGACTCAACATTTCCCAAAAGCTTAATTAATTATCTACCAATTGGTATTAGCATCATATTGATCAGCATTAACCTACCACTAGATTAGCACCTGTACTAAAACACATCACTTGATTATTACAAGCAATAATAACCATATCAAGTTCATCAAGTGTTTTTCCTTGCTATAATCATTATCACAAACCATTGTTCTTTAGTGGATGCTACGTTTGCCGCTGCTCTGTCAAGTTCTCACTATCCGGGAGAGACGGCGAGTCGAAACGATTCCTATCCAGCTGGAGGGTTATTCCTATCACTCACCCAAGCATCCCCCGTCGGAGAGCCAGCGGGTCTCCTTTGGTACGACTCAGGAATCGCGGCTCCAATCAGCGCTGCACTCCCAGGGCTACCACTCTGCCAGGGAGGTCAGGAATTTTAACTCACCTGCCTTTGGTCTTATGCCAATGGTCCCCCGCACACTGCACTTCCTCCGGTAGTGCGCACTTTATACTTGCCGGTCTTCCGGCCTGAGTCATACTACTAGGCTTCGCGGTCGGAACGAGTTATCCGGCCAACTAAGTGTTAGGCATGCGTTCAACATGACAATAGGACGTACAACAGTCGGTCCTTAGCTGCCACAAATGGAGTTACTACAACCTTGCAAAACTCCAGCCGGCTTAAGCCAATTTAATCAGGTTCCAACCACGATAGCACATATAGTCAATCGTGATCCGACACAACCCTATATCGTGTAGGTGACAGGATATCACCCGACTTCTACCGATTAAAACACGGCTAAGCTGCTACTCGTTCCAAACTCTATAACCAGGTAGTGGTAAGATATCTGGACAAGGATTTAGTAACATGCAGCAAGGGGTTTCATCACAACTCCTATACGTAATGCATCAATAGATATAACATAATCAAGTAAGCTTTTGAGATTAAAGTGGTAGACTTAAAAATGCTCTGGGGCTTGCCTTTCACGAACGATGCGGGCTCGTGATTCGGGCACTCAACCTCCTCTTCGGGCTCCTCGAATCCGGCCTGCTGGACCTCCGCCTCTGGATTTCCCTCTTGGCCTTCGGGGTTCACCTGAAGCTCGAATGAAGACGTCGCGTCCGGTGCACCTATTGCATGCATGATAAGTAAGAACGGGTGCATGCTAGACGGGGATGAATGCTTGACAAAGTAATTAGGACTTCACTGGACACTCATTTACTGAGTAAACTCCCAAGATAGACTCACAAGGGATAACCAACTAACTTAGCAAGACCTAACAAGTCCAACTATAAACAGCAAGCATTTCATAACAGAGCAGCTCAGTAAACAGGTCATAACTATAGCTATAAAGATCCAACAAATATAAATGAGGACATTCTGGAAAGCTTATGAAATTGTCTACAATTCATCTTTAAACATCACAACAAGATTCATAAGTTATACAAGTCATTTAAACAAAGTCCCAGGTTCTGTCCCAGAAAAACAGAGAACACCTATTTCTGGAACCTAACTTGGAAAAGCCATAACTTCAAAACTACTGGACCAAATGATCCCAAATTTAAACCACAGCTAGTTCATAAAGTTTACAACAACTTTTATTTAGACAAGTCTTCTAGAAAACCAAGTTATGAATATGCAAAGGTTGAATTATTTCCTTGCTGTCCAGAACAGCTATAAACCTTCAATTAATTATTTAATGACATATCCAAAATATACTCAGTGTCCACCACACAACTTATAAGCACAAACATACTATGAGATTATCAGAACAACATATGTTAACCCCAAAACACTTAATAACAAGGCATTTATTAATTTAATTCTATAAAGGGACATAATTATAAGATACTAGCAAAAGTGCTCAGAAAAATCTATAAACAATACAGAAGCACAAGCATGGCATCTTGACCTTACCACAAAAATTTCATAGCAATTGCACATGCCAAACTTAAGATAAATATTTAACATGTAACAACGTGCTTATTTCACAAATTAAGAAACATGGCTTATATAGTGTCAAACAACAGATTTCCGATTATTTACATGTTACTAATACCATAAGCAAGTTTGACACCAGAGTAGAGCACCAGCATAAGCACTAATTATTTACTATGATTTAAATAAGAAAACAAGCCATAGAATCAACATAAATTACATATCACAGATATATCACTCCAAAAATCATGAAATATTTATCACAGCATTCTCATACCACTCAGAGCCTAGCTTAAAAATTTCATAGCAAAAGGAGCAGTATATCAAGAGATATGAATTTATACATAAGTAACAAGATTAAATCCTAATAATTATTTTTTCCAGAGAACATGGTTCATTTTATATTTTTATTAGAAAACTAGCCATCTCAAGGAACATCACAAAATTGGTTTCACAAATTTTGGATCACAGGAACCAGAGATATGATTTTTGCAAAAACTGCTCAAACCCTAAATCAAACAAAGGAGAAAGAGAGGCTGACAGGGGGACCCCGCAAGTCAACGGACCCCACACGTCAGCGACCCGAGAGCAGAGGTGCGACTTGACCGCCGGAGATCTTATCGACGGCGAGGTTTCGGCGATGGCCTAGGGCGCCATCGTGCTCCTCGCTCCATTCCGCATCGAATGGTACTCAAAACCGTAACTCTACCGGACCCTAGGTAGCTCGTCCTCGCCAATGGCGGCACGGCGGTGGTGCGCGGCCGACCGCCGGTATCTCTGGTCGGAGACAGGGTGAAAGAGAGCTCGTACGAGCATCAGCACAACCTAGCGGAGCTTTTTGGACAAGAATGAAGTGAAATGGCGGACTACAGAGCCCTGGCCACGACGCCGGTGACCATGGCGGAGCTCCGGCGAGGTGAGCTCCCGACGGAGAAGACAATGCGGCTTACCGAGGCTCGGCAGCCGTAGCCAACTTGACGACGGCGTTGTGGAGAAGCTAGCGGAGCGCTGGGCGGAGTCGCTTGGCCGGAGACGCTGAGACGCGAGCGCGCGAGCTTGCCGAAGCAGCGGCGGCGACGCGGAGAAGACGACGCACGCGAGAGAGAGCGAACCGGGGTGGAATGGCGCTGTCCACGTGACCGGGGGCGCCGTGGCGAGCTGTAGGACACGCCGAGGACTGACGAGCGGGGCCAACGGCGACGTACGGACGCCACGGGTCCAGACACACGGCATCACTGGTGAGCTCCCCTCTGCTGACGGCGACCCCATTCAGTCGTTGATCCCGACTGAAACTTGATTTTTCACCGCGCTTAACTCCTAAATCACTTGATGATTTTGCTGGCTAATTGCTCTATGTTGTAGAGCTACATGAGGACTCCAACATTGCTTACAAGATCAAGGTTTGATTCGGCCTAGAATTCAAACTGGAAGCTAAGCAACATACCCTCGAGCAAACTGTTGCGATCCTAGACTTAGAAAATCTTCTAAGTGTTGGAAACAGCCCCAAATCTGCCTTGTGGGTCACTTTTGAGCTAGATGTGATCATTTTCATGAGATAGTCATAAAACAACTTTTCTTTATTATAAAATTTGCCACAACTTTGCTGTAGAAAGTTTTGACATGCAAACATTTTATGAAACACATTTTAAAAGCCTAAGCAAAAGAGGTTTCTAGGGGCTATACATGTAAGTAGGCCTTAGGTGATTATTTTGGAGAAGTGATCAACATGAACATTGCTCCTAAGGTTGAGTTAAGCATAATTAAACTAATTACCAAGGCATAGCACACAAACATAAGCATGGTACACACCAACACAAGCATAGGAAGCATGATTAATCAAATTAAAGCATACTTAAGCATAAATTGACATGGCTCAAGGTAGATGATGATCATGGAATGCTTGAGTAGATGATAATGCTCATGTTATGCATGTGACTTATGCAACCATAACACTGGGGTGTTACAGCCCTCCCCCCTTACAAAAATCTCGTCCCGATATTTGGAAGCTTACTGATTTTCGAAGAAGGTTTTTTAATCTTCTTTTAAGTAGTCCTCCGTTTCCCAAGTGGCATCTTCCTCCCCGTGGTTACTCCACAACACCTTGTAGAACTTAACCACATGATTACGAGTCACCCGTTCCTTGCGGTCAAGAACCGCTACAGGTTTCTCCTCATACACCAAGTCAGATTTTAACTTGATATCCCAAACTTCTACTCGTTCCTCCGGGACACGAAGGCACTTCTTCAATTGTGATACGTGGAAAACAGGGAAAATAGCTCAAAGTTCAACTGGTAGTTGAACTTTGTACGCTACATTTCCTTTCCTTTTGAGAATCCGATAAGGTCCCACATAACAAGGTGCAAGCTTTCGCTTGACTCCGAACCTTTGTACACCTTTCATCGGAGACACCTTGACATACACATGGTCACCGACTGAAAACTCAATCGGCTTCCTTCTCTTATCAGCACAACTTTTTTGACGAGCTTGAGCAGCTTCTAGATGTTGCTGGATGGTATGGACTTGCTGCTCCGCTTTGTTCACGAAATCGATGCCATAATACCTTTGTTCCCCGGATTCCACCCAATTCAACGGGGTTCGACACTTTCAACCATACAGGGCTTCAAATGGAGCCATCTTGATACTCTCTTGATAACTATTGTTATAAGAAAACTCAGCTAACGGCAACCACTTAACCCAAGAACCCTTGGAGGAGAGAGCACATGCCCTCAACATGTCTTCTAGGATTTGGTTGACCCGTTCAGTTTGGCCGGCCGTTTGGGGATGATATGCTGAACTACGGAACAAGTGAGTACCAATCTGCTCATGTAGACACTCCCAAAAACTGGCAGTGAACTGTGGCCCACGATCTGATATGATAGTTCAAGGCACACCATACTGACGAACAATGTGCTCAAAATACAACTCCGCATATTGATGTGGACGATAATCAGTTCGAACTGGAATAAAACGAGCAACCTTGGTCAAACGGTCTACAATCACCCAGATAGAGTCGTAACCCTTGACAGAAGTTGGGAGTCCAACAATGAAATCCATACTGACTTCTTCCCATTTCCAACCAGTAATTGATAAGGGTTGAAGTAAGCCTGCTTTCATGTGAACGGCCTTCACACGACAACAATTGTCACAACGAGCGACAAAAGCAGCAATCTCCTTTTTCATCTTTGTCCACCAAAACAGAGGATGGATATACAACTTGGATGAATGAGCTTCGGACAAGATCTGATTTCACAGCTCACGGTCTTTTGGGAGCACAAGTCGATCTTTGAACCAAAGAATTCCGTTTTCATCGACCCGGAAGTGCTTGGTTTCTTCTTCCTTCATTTTCCTCTTTATATGGTGGATGCCCACATCGGTTTGCTGCAATTTGATGACTTGTTTGCGAAGAGTACTCTCTAGAGAAATCTAGTTGAGCACAAGTGGCTGCATAAGATGGGATAGTAATGGATCTTCCACCTGAACTGAGTGACAGTGCGCTTTCCGACTCAAGGCATCCGCAACCACGTTTGCCTTGCCCGGATGATAGTGCACTTGTAGATTATAATCTTTAATCAACTCAAGCCACCTCTGCTGCCTCATGTTCAATTCAGGTTGAGTGAAGATGTACTTGAGACTCTTATGATCAGTGTAGATATTACACAAATTACCCAGCAAATAGTGCCTCCAGATTTTCAAAGCATGGACAACTGCAGCCAATTCTAAGTCATGAGTAGGGTAATTTACCTCATGCTTTCAAAGTTGGCACGTGTCATACAACACGACCCTCCTACATCAGCACACAGCCTAGACCAATACCCGACGCGTCAGAGAAGACATCGAAGGGCTTCTCGATATCAGGTTGAGCTAGGATAGGAGCCGATGTTAGCATTGTCCTCAACTTGTGGAATGCCTCTTCACACTCCGGCGTCCACACAAACTTCTCATCTTTCTGGAGTAGGCGAGTGATAGGCTTGGATATCTTTGAGAATTTCGGAATGAATCGACGATAATACCCCGCCAATCCCAGAAAACTCCTAACCTCATGTACCGAAGTTGGAACTTTCCAATCCAGCACTTCTTGCACCTTAGCCGAATCCACCGATATGCCTTCTTCAGATAAGACATGGCCCAAGAAAGGTACTTTCTTTAGCCAAAACTCGCATTTGCTGAACTTAGCATAAAGCTGATGCTCACGCAAACGTGACAACACCACACACAGATGCTCTGCATGCTCTTCTTCATTGCAAGAATATACCAGGATAACATCAATGAAGACCACCACAAACTTGTCCAATTCGGGCATGAACACCGAATTCATAAGATACATTAAGTGAGCAGGTGCATTTGTAAGACCGAAGGACATGACGAGATACACATACAACCCATACCTCGTCGAGAAAGTTGTCTTAGGTACATCTTCAGGATGGATCTTGATCTGATGGTACCCAGATCGCAAATCAATCTTTGAGAATACCTTAGCTTTAGACAACTGATCAAACATGATATCAATGCGAGGAAGAGGGTATTTATTTTTGATGGTCACCGCATTCAGGGGACGATAGTCCACACACATGCGCAAGGACTGATCCTTCTTCTTCACAAAGATAGCTGGACAACCCCAAGGAGAAGAATTAGGACAGATAAGACCCTTCTTCAACAACTCATTCAACTGGGTCTTAAGCTCAGCTAGCTCATTTGGCGGCATTCTATAAGGTCTTCTAGAGATAGGAGCGGTACCTGGAATCAATTCAATTTTGAACTCCACATCTCGATCTGGAGGAAGCCCGGGTAAATCATCAGGGAATACATCAGGAAACTCAGACACCACCAGAATATCCTTGATGGTCCTAGATGTAACTGCATTCATCATGCTACGGATATGAATATCCCGAGGAAGTTGCACTAAGAACGCCTCTTTGGTATTCATGTCTCTCAACATCACTACACGAGTGGTGGAGTCGACAAGAACTCTGTTGCCACTCATCCACTTCATACCTAGAATTACATCTATACCCACACCAGGTAAAACAACCAGATCAGCAAGAAACTGACGGTCTCCTATTTCCAGAGTTGCCCCCCAAACCACTTGATTGGTAGAAATATCATTCCCAGCAGCACTAATGCAATAACTGACCTTATCAAGTGTAATTGCCTTGAGATTATGCTTAGACACAAAGTCTGAACTCACAAAAGAATGCGATGCTCCTGAATCAAAAAGCACAAGTGCATCACATTGGTTAACCAAAAACTTACCAGACGCAACTACCTCACCAGCAGGGATTGCCTCCACAGTTGTGTAGTGAACACGCCCCAGGCGGACGATCCCTTGGTTGCCCTTCTTTGGCGGGTAAGGACAATTGCTCTGCCCGTGCCCAGTCTGATTGCAGTTCCAGCACGGACGGTTGGCAGGTGGAGTCTTGGCATAGCTGGGACCCGTGTTGCCCCTAGGAAGAGCAATAGAGTACCCCTTGCGGAAACCCGTCTTCGCCTGATTCTTCTTCACAGAGGGCGATACCGCTGGTTAGGAGTTGGAGCACGGTACGGGGGTCTAGCTGCCACTGGAACCTTGGACTGAGATGCCCCTGCTCCGGCCTCAAAAGCCCTCTTGCGAGTCTTGGTCGCAGTGTACACAGTGTTATAGTTCTCTTGAGTGAGAGCATCACTAACGAACTCATTGAAACTTGCACACTTAGAGCGGCCCATAGTTTTCAGCAACTTGGGGCCGAGACCCCGCTTGAAACTAGCAATCTTCTTCGTCTCAGTGTTCACAAACTCAGGAGCATACCTTGACAGGTGATTGAAAGCATGCAAGTACTCCTTCAGAGTTTTGTTGCCCTAAGTCAACTGCATAAACTCAGTATGCTTCATCTCCATAACACCAGGAGGGATGAAATGCCCCTTGAAGACTTCACGGATGAGATTCCAGTCAATCACAGTATTATTAGGGAGAGCCTCCCGATACTGATTCCACCATATGCCTGCCGGGCCCTGCAGTTGGTGAGCTGCATACTCGGCCTTCAAACCCTTGGTCAGCCGAAGCAAGCGGAACTTTTGTTCCACCGTGTTCAGCCACTCCTCAGCTTGAACGGGTGCTTCAGCCTCTCTGAACGATGGGGGCTTTGTATCCATGAAATCCTTGAAGCTACTGTACTGGTTAGGTGCTGGCCCTTCTTGTGCATTACGACCACCCTGATTTGCCATCCGGTTGATGGTCTCAGTGAGCATCCTCTGATTTTCCACCATCATTTGCATCAGCTCAGCTGGATTTGGTGGTGGAGGAGGAGGGGGTGGATTCATGTTTGCACGCTGTTTCGCACCTCGAGTGCCACGAGACATCTATAAAAATACCGTCAGTGAGTCTTGATGATGACAAGATTTGCCGTAGAAGAACTTATATTCATGCCTGAAAGTATTCGAGAGAATAGCTTTACAGAAAAGGCACAATAATTCAATTCCACAAAACAACATCACCAATCCAACATATGACAAAGATATCCATAATATGCACCACAAAAAACATCGTCATAACTGATCGAACATGTTAAGGTTACACATTGGGTCCATAAAGTTATTACACCATCACCGTAGATGACATGAGTCAAAGATCAAGGTTCCGGATTACATCATGATTACAAAAGCACCACTGCTGACTGCCCTACTACAAAAGATCCTCACATATCAACTATCCACTACACTCCCAGCTTGTCGTCTGAGTCAGCGTCGAAGATTGCCTCTCCATCCTCGTCGCTAACTGGCTCCAGCTCCTCGTCCTCCACATCCTCGTGCAAAGGTGGTGCAGCCACGGCTGGTCCATCTACCTCTATGCCGTCATCATCGGCCACAATCACCTGGGATCCCACCTCTAGGTACACTTGGGCGGGGCGAGGAATAGGGTGTAGTAGGTTGTTGAGACAGTGAATCTCCATAAGACCAGCCTCAATCTGATCCTGTAGATAGTTCTCCCGCTCAAGCGACTGGATCTGTTGCATCTCCCATGCCCGGCGCCTGTTCTCCGACACACGGAGCGCAGCATCCCTCTCACGAGTGACCTGCACCAAGCGCCCCTGCACTGTCTCCCTCTCTCGAGCTAACTGACTCATCTGATCCTGCTTATGATCTCTCTCCCTAATGGCCTTCACCCATTGCTGCCTACGGTACTCCGCAATGTCTTCCCAGTCATTGCGGTCCTTCTTAGCTTGCCCCAGGAGTCTAGCCTACTTGCAAAACTTGCGAGCACGCTTTTCAGCCTTCTGTTGCATGTCCTGAGCCTGGCGAACAGCCACCATCACCTGTGCATAGGTGTCCTCTCGCAGACTGAACAGCTTGAGCATAGCCATCATAGCACTCATAGCAGGACTGGAACTCTCAGCTCGCTCTCCTCTACCTCGGACCAACGCACAACCATCAGCCTGCTTCCACTCCGCTGCTACTGGGTCAGCACGGGGAATGGAGGCCGCTGGTCCTCTTGTCAGCTCATCACCAAACCTTTGACAGATGTTGAGCAGCATAGCATGGGCTGCAACCTGAGCTGCTTCCCATGGAGTCTGCCCATCTGAGTTACAGTTCCACCCAGTCCATGCAGGTCTGCCCCCATGTGGAGGGGCAACTCCCTGCACCGCAAACCACTCCGACTCTCCTGTCACATCCGCCTCCCACCAAGAATACTGAGGTGGCTCAGTATACCCTATAGACTGCAGCACCCTCCAGAGCAAAGTAGGAGTGCCAAACTCGCTCAAGAAGGTGTCACTGGGGCGTGGTGAAGCGGGCACGTCCATCTGTGGAAAGGAATAGGAATACCATGGGTAAGAGAGGATTAGTTTAAGCAACATTTATTTAATTAAAAGGGATGGCATTGTAAGGGAAGGAGTAGACAGAATATATGTTTGAATGCGACATGATACATGCACGAATCGTACGTCCTCACAAACTTAGAAAATTAATATTCTAACAGATATACGGTGGCATACATTCGTCTCTCAATACGATAACTAGCGATTTACACGCGCGCTGTTAGAGTACCTACAGAAAACTTCATTGCAGCCCAACAGTTCCCAATATATAACTGAAGAAAGCAGTAAACTAAGTGCGCATTGCTTATACATGCCCAACATGCACAAACAATGACACCACAACTACCCGAGAAATTAAATACTCCCCAATTTAGTTTCTTTGGTGGTTCCATGGTTTTGGCACGTAACCACACCAGAAAACCACCGCGAACACTCCCCTAGACCGCCGTTTGGACGACCATGCTCTCATAGCTCACACTTACCAGAACGTAGGTGCGACGTTGCATAATTTAAATCTAGCGACATATGTGGCTAACTCACATATGAAGGCTACCTCTACAATTAGACCATAGGGTAGCATAGTGCGGTCATCACACATCCATACCTGAGTACTGCCGGAGATGCATAAATAAAACCCCCCAAGTCAGTACTTAAATAGCCACCTATAGTCCTTATATGGGCAAGGAGGATTCGACCACTGGCATAACTTAAGTATTGATTTTCACAATTTTATTTAAAAACTCTTTTGTTTTTAAGTACACAAACACTGCATTTATAATGCTGAACTTGCTCCGATGCCAGCTGTCACAGAACCGACCAAATTATAAGAGTTCAAGTGTAGAAACGATCGACAAGAAATCAAGTTTCCAAACTTGAGCCCATATAATCCCGGTAGTCAACTGAAATCACGAAGGACTTCAAACCAACTTGCAACAAACCAAGATCGTAATAGTTCAACATGACACAACGAATGTTACAAAGTCATTCATTGTCGTCGAAGCGGCACCACATAGGAGTTACTTAGTTATTACAACACATGTTCGTAGTAGCGGAAGCAAAATATTTTACAACACATAAATCAAAGTTCATTGCACAAGTTCTTGTTTGGCCAGGGTCTCATGCCATCCATCCAAAAGCAACAGGTATGAAGTAGTTAGAGAACCATGCCCAACGGTTTAGTCCTCATCCCCAGCGGGATGGAGACAGGTCTTGCAGAAGCCATCATAAAAAATATCATCTGCAACAGGTGGAATAAACTCTGAGTACGAGGATGTACTGAGCTAGACTTACCCATCTAGTAAAACATAAAAGACACCAAGGATCATGCAATTTTGAGAGTAAGTGTGGCTGGCTTGACTCAACCTTTGCCAAAAGCTTAATTAATTACCTACCAATTGGTATTAGCTTCATATTGATCATCATTAACCTACCATTAGATTAGCACCTGTACTAAAACACATCACTTGATTATTACAAGCAATAATAACCATATCAAGTTCATCATGTGTTTTTCCTTGTTATCATCATTATCACGAACCATTGTTCTTTAGTGGATGCTACGTTTGCCGCTGCTCTGTCAAGTTCTCACTATCCGGGAGAGACGGCGATTCGAAACGATTCCTATCCAGCTGGAGGGTTATTCCTAGCACTCACCCAAGCATCCCTGTCGGAGAGCCAGCGGGTCACCTTTGGTACGACTCAGGAATCGCACCTCCGATCAGCGCCGCACTCCCAGGGCTACCACTCTGCCAGGGAGGTCAGGAATTTTAACTCACCTGCCTTTGGTCTTACGCCAATGGTCCCCCGCACAACGCACTTCCTCCGGTAGTGCGCACTTTATAGTTGCCGGTCTTCCAGTCTGAGTCATACTACTAGGCTTCGCGGTCGGAACGAGTTATCCGGCCAACTAAGTGTTAGGCATGCATTCAACATGACAATAGGACGTACAACGGTCGGTCCTTAGCTGCCATAGACGGAGTTACTACAACCTTGCAAAACTCCGCCCGGCTTAAGTCCATTTAAACAGGTTCCAACCACGATAGCACATATAGTCAATCGTGATCCGACACAACCCTATATCGTGCAGGTGACAGGATATCACCCGACTTCTACCGATTAAAACATGGCTAAGCTGCTACTCGTTCCTAACTCTATAACCAGGTAGTGGTATGATATCTGGACAAGGATTGAGTAACATGCAGCAAGGGGTTTCATCACAACTCCTATACGTAATGCATCAATTGATATAACATAATCAAGTAAGCTTTTGAAATTAAAGTGATAGACTTAAAAATGCTCCGGGGCTTGCCTTTCACGAACGATGCGGGCTCGTGATTCGGGCACTCAACCTCCTCTTCGGGCTCCTCAAATCCGGCCAGATGGACCTCCGCCTCCAGATTGCACTCCTTGCCTTCGGGGTTCACCTGAAGCTCGAATGTAGATGTCGCTTCCGGTGCACCTATTGCATGCATGTTAAGTAAGAACGGGTGCATGCTAGACGGGGATGAATGCTTGAAAAAGTAATTAGGACTTCACTGAACACTCATTTACTGAGTAAACTCCCAAGATAGACTCACAAGGGATAACCAACTAACTTAGCAAGACCTAACAAGTCCAACTATAAACAGCAAGCATTTCATTTTTTTTAGATAAAGGATATATTATCCGGCTTCATCTATCCAAGGATAGAATCAGGCCAATTATTACAGAGTTTAAAATGGGCGTAAATATTGGCTACAGCAGATTACAACCGTGTACATAAAAACCGGGACAAAAGGAAGTTTTTGACTAAACATAGCCAGCATGCCTTCGAGAAAACCTGAAAAAATCTAAGGCGCACGTCTCTAGATGCTGAGCCCCCGAGATGAGCTGATCTTTAAGATCATCATGCCGTTGCAAGCTTGCCCACTGACGTAACCAATGCGTTCCTCGAAATAGTACCTACAAAAGAGATTTTGGTCTACATCTGTCAAAGACCACCTCATTCCTTGTTAGCCAAATAGCCCAGAGCAGTGCAGCAGCCGCTGTTAATAAAAATAAATTATACTTTTTGGTTCCCAATTTAGACCAACTATTAAACAAATCAGACATACAAATGGGCGGAATAATCCCAAAAAGCAAATGTATAGAACGCCACAAAAATTTGGCATAAAAGCAGTCGAAAAATAGGTGTTGAATGGACCCAGGCAAATGAAAGAAGCAACAACATTTGTCCCCATGCCAATTACGCCGTGCCAAATTATCTTTTGTTAGAATCACACCTCTTTTTAAATACCACATGAAAATTTTAATTTTCATAGGAAGCTTTGTTTGCCAAACATCTAGTGACACTCTGACCCCATTGTTAATTAAAGCAGCATACATCGACTTGACTGAAAAAACCCCTGAGGCCATCAAACCCCATATAAAGACATCTCTTTCCTCGGACAGGTTAACCTGCTGTACAGAAGCAACAATTCAGTTCCAATTTGTTAAGTTTTGTCCCACTAAATTTCTTCTAAAAGAAATATTTAGTACGGGTGAACTTAAGACTTTAGCAACCGTGTCTTGTTTCCTTCTAACAATATTAAATAAACCCGGAAATTTAAATTTGAGAGGTTTGTCTCCTAGCCAAGTATCTTCCCAAAATCGAGTTTGCTTTCCATTATTAATTTTGAAATGACCCAATTACAAGAAGGAATCTCTAATATTCAAAAGACTTTTCCAAAAGTGTGAATCAGTAGGTTTTTTGACATAGCTCCCTATCGTCTTTTCTTTAATATATTTATTTCTTAAGAGTTCTTGCCACATGCCATCCTCATTGAGTAATTTAAATAACTATTTACTTAATAAACATTTATTTTGAATGTTTAAATTTTGAATTCCTAGACCCCCTTGGTCTCAAACGTCGGGCTTGGTAAATTGTTGGCCCAGGTGAACTTTCTTCCTGACAAATCTAACTCCCTTAAATTAAGTGCATCTATTACAGCATTAAACAAAAAACGCCATCTATCAATGTAATTATCATTATTCTTGTCATCCGCCTTACGGATAATGTTAAAGTCGCCACCTATGAGAATAGGTAAGGTTTCTTTTGAGCATACCCGGACCATTTCAGATAAAAAGGCAGACTTAAGTTCACCTTGCGCTAGGCCATAGATAGAAATCAGATTAAATTTAAAGTCACTTTCTTTATGCCTTAATTTAAAGCGAATAAAAAAATCACCTTCCTCAATAGCGCCTATATCAAAAGTTAACAAATGAACGCCTAGTAACTTGCCACCGGATCTGCCACGAGGAGCCTTGCAATGCCAAATAAAATCTCTACCAGCACAAATAGTGTTAAGAGTATTATTTGGAAAATTGTCTCTACCAGTTTCCGATAAGGTAATGAAATCTAGGCTCTTCTCCTTTGTTAAATCTGAAAGGAACCTATACTTTTTACTATCAGCGAAACCATTACAATTCCAGAAAATACCTTTCATTGTGACTAAGATTTAATTTTAATCTTTTTCTTTGAACGAGGGCCTCCCTTAAGTTTGTGTGATACAGGAGTCTGTAGATGTAAAGAATCACAACCCCCATCACCTAAGCCCTCAGCGATATCGGAGCAAATTAAATTTAAAGCCTCTAGGTCAACAAAATCCTCATAAGAACAAACAGTAGATGCATCTTCTACTACAACACAGCTCCCAAAATTTTTATTAGCAGCCTCTGACAGTCTATTGTACTCAACATCTCTTAAAACTTTTAAAGAATGCAAAGTATCCTGATCATTATTGCCTAAGACAACCCCTAGAGAACTTGCAGATAGAGATAAAGAGGCATCATCACATGAAATAAAAGAGATCGGGCTATGTGTATTACCTTTGTTCTTAGGAGTCTCCAGGTTCTTGCTTGCCTTGAGCCTTGAAGCTTTCTCAAGGGAGTCCTGATCCACAATGGAGACATTCCTCTTACTGGATCTCCCCGGTGAAGCTACCCCACCAATACTTGTATTATCTTTAACCCCAGAGTCACTCTGCAATATAATTTTAGCAGCTTCTTGCTGAGGCAACAGCACTACAGTCTTGTTATTTGCATTGCCTGTCTCACTGGCCTTCTGCTTATCCCCTTTGAGTGTGCCAGTTCTTGCTCCATCTACATCCATCTTTCCATCTGCATCTTTACCAATTGTATCACTATCCTTGGGATCATCTCCCTCATTTTCTTTTTCCTTGGGGTCCTCCTCACTAGTAGAGTCCATATCGATGACCTGTGGCTCACCAGTAGGATTTTCCTCCTCAATTTTAAACTGTAGACTGTAAACCTGATCACCAATAACCACATCCACAAAATCTGGGATAAGATTAGGTGCTAGCACAGCTACTTTCATTCTACACCTACCAGTGTTATTAGTAAAGACCATATCAACAGCACGAGGTACACCTAAAATAGTTCCAATTGCCCAAATAATGGAAAAATTTTTAAGCTCTTTAGGTAGTCCTCTGAACTGCACCCACACTTTTCCTATCTCATATTTGTAAACCTCAGGATCTATACCTTTCTCCAAACGGATTCTCCCCTCCTTAGCTTTCGCATCCATTGCTCCCCAATTCACCATATTATCCAGTATACTAGCATGAGGGAAATTAATAATGAAAGCATCATTGCCTTTCAATTCAATTCCCCAATTATGGTTCTTGTGACTTGGCAGAAGTCTTTGCAGTTCCACTGCCAAATCCTGGACAGTAAAGGAACCTTCCAAAACACGTACTAGAGCCAATTTCTCATCACTATGCACCTTAGGATTTTCAGGCACTGGAATATAATAAAAACCCAAACCTTCAACAGCATAACCACACGGAATGGCATTAACAATTGTTTTTTTAAAGTTCTGGCAAAGTTTAGTGACATGTTCCCCAAAACAGATTGCACAGCATAAGGCAACAGTGCATTCATGAATTGTGTGACCTTTGGTGCGGCATCTATAACAAAAGGGCTTGCCCTTATTCTTCTGTGCACCCTTGTCAGAGGACTCTGGGATATCTAACACTGCATTAGATGGGGTAGTCACCTTAGGGTTCTCTGCAGCCTTGTTCTCAGTTGCTTTGCCATTCTCTGAGTCCACCACCATAGCTGACGCGGACTCGTTGCTTGCTGCCCCATTACCACCACCAAGCCCTGCACCGGCCTCCTGTTGGGGAGGAGGCAATTGGACAGCGGTAGAGGCGGCCTGGAGCACAACGCCCCCTCCCTGAGGAGCAGCGTTGGGCGCCTGTTGGGGCACCAGTTGATGTGCAGCAGCAGGGACGGCCTGAGGGGCGCCACCACCCTGCTGACCCACTACCGACGCCTGTTGATGAAGCCCACCAGAGCAGCTCAGTAAACAGGTCATAACTATAGCTATAAAGATCCAACAAATATAAATGAGGACATTCTGGAAAGCTTATGAAATTATCTACAATTCATCTTTAAACATCACAACAAGATTCATAAGTTATACAAGTCATTTAAACAAAGTCCCAGGTTCTGTCCCAGAAAAACAGAGAACACCTATTTCTGGAACATCACTTGGAAAAGCCATAACTTCAAAACTACTGGACCAAATGATCCAAAATTTAAACCACAGCTAGTTCATAAAGTTTACAACAACTTTGATTTAGACAAGTCTTCTAGAAAACCAACTTATGAATATGCAAAGGTTGAATTATTTCCTTGCTGTCCAGAACAGCTATAAACCTTCAATTAATTATTTAATGACATAGCCAAAATATAATCAGTGTCCACCACACAACTTATAAGCACAAACATACTATGAGATTATCAGAACAACATATGTTAACCCCAAAACACTTAATAACAAGGCATTTATTAATTTAATTCTATAAAGGGACATAATTATAAGATACTAGCAAAAGTGCTCAGAAAAATCTATAAAAATTACAGAAGCACAAGCATGGCATCTTGACATTACCATAAAAGTTTCAGAGCAATTGCGCATGCCAAACTTAAGATAAATATTTAACATGTAACAAGGTGCCTATTTCACAAATTAAGAAACATGACTTATATAGTGTCAAACAACAGATTTCAGATTATTTACATGTTACTAATACCATAAGCAAGTTTGACACCAGAGTAGAGCACCAGCATAAGCACTAATTATTTACTATGATTTAAATAAGAAAACAAGCCATAAAATCAACATAAATTACATATCACAGATATATCACTCCAAAAATCATGAAATATTTATTACAGCATTCTCATACCACTCAGAGCCTAGCATAAAAAATTCATAGCAAAAGGAACAGTATATCAAGAGATATGAATTTATACATAAGTAACAAGATTAAATCCCCTAATAATTATTTTTCCCAGAGAACATGGTTCATTTTATATTTTTATTAAAAAACTAGCCATCTCAAGGAACATAAAAAAATTGGTTTCACAAATTTTGGATTACAGGAACCAGAGATATGATTTTTGTAAAAACTGCTCAAACCCTAAATCAAACAAAGGAGAAAGAGAGGCTGACAGGGGGACCCCACAAGTCAACGGACCCCACACGTCAGCGACCCGAGAGCCGAGGTGCGACTTGACCGCCGGAGATCTCGTCGACGGCGAGGTCTCGGCGATGGCCAAGGGTGCCATCGTGCTCCTAGCTCCATTCCGCATCGAATGGTACCCGAAACCCTAACTCTACCGGACCCTAGGTACCTCGTCCTCGCCAATGGCGGCACGGCGGTGGTGCGCGGCCGACCGCCGGCATCTCTGGTCGGAGATAGGGCGAAAGAGAGCTCGGACGAGCATCAGCACGACCTAGCGGAGCTTTTGGGACAAGAATGAAGCGAAATGGCGGACTACAGAGCCCTGGCCACGACGCCGGTGACCATGGCGGAGCTCCGGTTAGGTGAGCTCGCGACGGAGAAGACAATGCGGCTTACTGAGGCTCGGCAGCCGCAACCAACTTGACGACGGCATTGCGGAGAAGCTAGCGGAGCGCTGGGCGGAGTCGCTTGGCCGGAGACGCTGAGACGCGAGCGCGCGAGCTCGCCGAAGCAGCGGCGGCGACGCAGAGAAGACGACCCACGCGAGAGAGAGCGAACCGGGGTGGAATGGCGCTGTCCACGCGACCGGGGGCGCCGTGGTGAACTGTAGGACACGCCGAGGATTGACGAGCGAGACCAATGGCGACGTACGGACGCCACGGGTCCAGACACGCGGCGTCACCGGTGAGCTCCCCTCTGCTGACGGCGACCCCATTCAGTCGTTGATCCCGACTGAAACTCGATTTTTCACCGCGCTTAACTCCTAAATCACTTGATGATTTTGCTGGCTAATTGCTCTATGCTGTAGAGCTACATGAGGACTCCAACATTGATTACAAGATCAAGGTTTGATTCGGCCTAGAATTCAAACTGGAAGTTAAGCAACATACCCTCGAGCAAACTGCTACGATCCCAGGCTTAGAAAATTTTCTAAGTGTTGGAAACAGCACCAAATCTGCCTTGTGGGTCACTTTTGAGCTAGATGTGACCATTTTCATGAGATGGCCATAAAACAACTTTTGTTCCTTATAAAAGTTTCTACAACTTTCTTGTAGAAAGTTTTGACATGAAAAGATTTTATGAAACGCTTTTTAAAAGCCTAAGCAAAAGAGGTTTCTGGGGGCTATACATGTAAGTATGCCTTAGGTGGTTATTTTGGAGAAGTGATCATCGAGCTTGGGGTCTGACTATACAGAATATGATGCCCTCGTCAACAAGCTAAGGATTGCCATCGAGCTTGGGGTCTGACTCCACGACGTTTGAGGCGATTCACAGCTTGTCGTCGACCAAGTTATGAAGGCCTCGAGATGCCACAATCCCAAGATGGAGGCCTACTGCAAGGAGGTACACAAGCTGGAAGACAAGTTCCATGGCCTCGAGCTCAACCACATCGCCAGACGATACAACAAAGCCATGGATGAGCTCGCCAAGATAACATCCACTCGAGGCATCGTCTCGCTAGATGTGCTCTTGAGGGATCTCCTCGAGCCCTCGGTTGACCTAGGCACGGGGGCTCATGTTGAGGCGTCAGCACCTAAGCCTGTAGATGTGGTCGAGGCCCTTCTAGCAGCCGTAGAGGTCATTGACGTCGATCAGTCATCTTGGCGACCAAGCCGACTGTTCGATTGGCCCACCCCTTTTCTCAATTGCCTGATCTGAGGGGAACTCCTAGAAGAACGGACAGAGGCCCGCCGTATCACTCGACGGGCCAAATCTTATGTAATCTATGGCGACAACAAGGACCTGTATCAGCAAATTCCGATAGGAGTTCTACAACACTGTATCACCCTCAAAGAAGGCCAAAAACTCCTCGAGGACCTACACTCGGGGGCTTGCGGCCATCATGCGGCACCCAAGACCCTCATTGAGAACACCTTCCAACAAGGCTTCTACTAGCTTACTACCATCGTTGACGCCATCGAGCTTGTCTGCTCGTGCCACGGGTGTCAATTCTATGCCAAGTAGACCCACCTCCTGGCTCATGCTCTACAAATGATCCCCATCACCTAGCCATTTGCGGTCTGGATCATCGACCTTGTGGGGCCCCTCCAAACGACGACGGGGGGATACACGCATCTGCTGGTAGCCGTCGACAAATTTTCCAAGTGGATCGAGGCTCGACCCAACACAAACATCCGCTCCGAACAAGCCGTCCTGTTCCTCACCGACATTATCCACCGATTCGGGGTATCCAACATCATCATCACCGACAACGGCACACAGTTCATGGGCAAGAAGTTCCTAGACTTTTGCGACCGCCATTAGATCCATGTGAACTAGTTTGCAGTCGCTCATCCTCGAACTAACGGCCAGGTTGAGCATGCCAATGGT
The DNA here is from genome assembly GCF_000003195.3 of Sorghum bicolor. Classification (NCBI taxonomy): domain Eukaryota; kingdom Viridiplantae; phylum Streptophyta; class Magnoliopsida; order Poales; family Poaceae; genus Sorghum; species Sorghum bicolor. Next base: position 37,954,497 of record NC_012878.2, read on the forward strand.
ATGATCCTACAAGGCCTCAAAACTAGAATCTATAATCGACTGAAAAAGTTTGGTAAAAAATGGATCAAGGAGCTGTCCTCAGTCCTATGGAGCTTAAGGACGACACCCAGTCGAGCCACAAAATTCAGTCCATTCTTCATGGTCTATGGTTCCAAGGAGGTTTTACCCACAGACCTCGAGTATAGGCCCCCCCAGCTCAAGGTGTACAACGAGCAAACCAACAAGGAAACATAGGAAAACACAGTCGATCAGCTCAAGGAGGCTTGAGACATGGCCCTCCTCAACTTAGCAAGATATCAATAGAAGCTTCAACACTACCATGACAAGCACATACGTAAAAGGGACCTACACATCAGCGACCTCATACTGCATCGACGACAAAGCAATCAAGGATGCCACAAGCTGACCCCACCCTGGGAGGGCCCATACATGGTAGCTGAAGTCTTGAAGCCAGGAACGTACAAGCTAGCAGACGACAAGGGCACAGTCTTCACCAACACATGGAACATCGAATGGCTACATCACTTCTACCCCTAGAGCCTCGAAGCTTTGTACATTCTATGCATTTTGTACCCATGCGACACCTTGAATGAATAAAAATACCTTTCAACATTATGTATCGTTACTTTAAGAATAAAGAGAGTCTCGACCATGCCCCACCATAGTCGAAACATCCTCGGGGGCTAACAGGGGGGAACCCCCATGCTCTTAAAAAACTCGAATGTTTTTCAAAGCTCGACGTTATCTCTTTCCTTTCACGCCCCGAAATTTTCCGCATGTTTAAGTAGAAAACACCTCGAGCCCCTTAAGGGCTAAGGGACATCGAGCCCGAGGATCCCTATGCCTCTGCACTATGGTAACTCTACTCGCTCCCCCACCCTTGAGGCGAACGAATCTGTTTCGGAAACTTAGTCAAGGAATAAAACTCAGGCGATAAGGGAACAAAGAAAACACAAGCATAAAATATCATAGCAGACATTTATACAAATCTCAAGGCCATCTAGGCCATAGTATCAACAAATAACAAAAGACTAATTTATTACATTGGGCTTAGGTACCTGGATAAGGCTCATAGGCCTTGGTCGCCATCACTGCCTTCCCCATCCTCACCTCCTTCATCACCGCCTGCACCAGTCTCTAGGGAAAGCACCTCTCGCTCGAATAACGTCACCAACCTCTCGACAGGTCCCTCAGTGACATCGCTTAGGGCATGGAGCCTCTCCTCGTTCTCGACATCAGTCTTGGTGATGTAAGAAACAAAGCCATGAGAGACCACCTCCAAGTTGTCCAAGAAGCTAGAGTAGATGACTGCCATGGCTCGCTTCACACCAGTGTGAATGGCGTCCCAGACCTAATCCCTCATGGTCACTCTTAGGTAGCACAACTAATCAACAAGGGCATCGCCTCGAGCCGTCTCCCCAGCCTCGTTTACAAACTCAAGCTCCCAAGAGGCGAAGAGGTTGCTGACCGCAGTTCGGAGCCGACCAGTCAACGCGACCTCCCCCTCGAGGTCATTTTAGAGGGTCTATGAGGTGGTCTGGGCTCCAAGTAAATCGTCCTTAAGCTCTGAATGTCCAGCGCAAAAATTAGCCAAAAGAAACAAATGTGCCAGAAAGACAAATCTGAAGAATAGACACTCACCATGGACACGCTCGTGGAGGGTCGTGTTCTCACCGATCAGGTCAGTGTTCTCCTTCTTGATCTTTTTGAAGCAGCAAGCCATTTCTATCTTCTTGACCCGCAGATCCTCGATCAATTTTCTACAAGTGGTGATCGCTCCATCCTTCTCCTAAAGGACCTCCTTTAGCCAATCAACGTCGGTGCCAAGGGCATGGGAACGGGTTTTCTCCTTCTCGAGCTCATACTTGGCCTTTCTCTCTCCATCCTCAGCGACACTTTTTGCAGTCGAGTGTTCCATGAGCAGCTCCATTACCCCAGCATAGTTTCCTTTAGCAGCAGCCAAATCAGTCTCGAGCTTCTTGATTCGCTCTGTTAACAGTATGATGTCATCTTCTATCACCTTCTTGTCCTCTTTCGCCTTGGCAGCTTCCTACTTGGCCTGGATAGCCTGCTCTCGAGCCTACTCAGCCACTACCTTAACCTTCTCAGCATCTGTTGGGTATTCTTAACATCATTACTAAAAGTAGACTAAGTTCTCTAAATCTAGTAACGGTGCCAAAAATGCCAAACCTATCCCTCACACCACTTAAGCCAAGTTGTCATCCCCAGCATGATATAAGAGACGCGGTATTGAAATATGCAATTGCTCTTCTAAATAAATAATGAATGGGACCTGCAAGCGCACAGATTAATACCGATGTAGCATTTTAACCGGGAAGTATTACAGGTATCGTTATTTATATTTTTAGCACTGGGAAGGGATTAGCAATCATCACTATTGATTACAGAATAGAATATGAGATTGAGCATCTATCATTTGCATGTATAATTGAGAACATTTATCTATCTCTTCATACAGGGATAAGTGTCACATAAAAGATATATGAAATAATAATAGTGACAAAGATAACTAATCTGATCTAGCCACATAATAAATATGATAAGCACCTCAATTAGATACTCTAGAAAGTCATTAGCATGGTATTAGAACGAACTACAAGAATATTCCCTAAGTTATTCTCAACTATATAGTCTAGCATATCATAGTTAGTGCAAGCATACTTAGCAATCATTGCAAGACAAGACTACGCCCATGCATAGTGATATTAGCAAGGTAAATGAGAAACATAGCAATCACTCCCCTTTAATAATGTTGCTCTGCCAGCCCAATACATGAGAGGGGGACAATATAAGAATCAATGAAGCTGTCACTATCACGAGCCACCCCACGATCTGGCATATTGGGTACAATCGCAGATAAATACGGTATAAGCACCACGCCTACGCAATATCTATCATTTACCCATGGATCCGATGGATAAACGCTATACGATCCTAAGCATGTATATAGATCGAATCTAACTAAGCCAGGTACATAACTATGATAAACTAAGAACAATATAATCTTGAATATAAACAAGTGGAGCAAAGTCATAAGCAATATATTGAAGTAGAACAAAGTCATATTCATAATATTGAAGAACAAAGATAATTAGAAACTAATTAGAAGCACAATTAGAGAATTACCAAGAATCCTCTTTACAGATCCGGAAACCAATCGAAGATTGACTCCTTCTAGTTCTAATCCTATGTAGCTATGCTAATCTAGATATCTAATTGATGTGGTGGCTCTAATCTTGATCAGAGGCTTCTTCTCCCTTGAGGAACAATGAATTAGGGTTGAGAGGCTCTCTCCTCCAGGGGCCAGGGGGTCTGGTTTTATAGTCCCTCCAAGTGAATATGGGCCATTGGATCAAACCGACATAGATTGTATGGTTTAGATTCATCCTTTAGGTCGGTGGAGATCTCCCACGAAGCAGAGTCCAGATTGGACTCCCAGAGGGGGCGGGCGCCCAGGGCAGGAGGGCGGGCGCCCTGCCTCTAGCCCCGTTTCACCTCCGCTTCGGTCTCGTGGCTTCTGGAGTCTTCTATATGTAAGATAATTGCGCGGCACCTTAATATCTCTATGTAATCCCGACGTGTGGGCCTTTCTTCCGTATTTCCTGATAACCCCCTGCAGAAATAGACAAACACCAAAACTCGTGGAATTCTGTCAGATAAAACCCTAAGTCTAGATCTTGATTTCATTTGGATCCTTTTCTTTATTTATTTGATAATTAAATTTGATACTTAAGGACCGTCAACAAGCTCCCCCAAGCTTACCTCTTGCTCGTCCCTGAGCAAGGATAGACTCAGCTATGGATCATAAGTTGTTGCAATATCTTTAAAAATTGACGGTACACATGTTTTTTAAATAAGATCTCATCTCTGAGTTAGAGAAAACTGTCGAGACTTAAAACTTACTTACTTTACCTTCACCATGGGACTTGTAATTGTCACTTCTGTCTTGAGTGGTTAAAAGATAGAACAGTCTAGCCAAGTGCCATGTCTCTTATTCTTGATCAGCTATAGCTCTGGGGTTTTTGCAGATTTTCAAATAAAACTCAGAAATTCCTTGTATGATTCTCTCAGATCTCTCTTTTGTGGTATTTCTGGATCCTTACCAAGGCAGTGATGGTATATGCCTTCTCTCAAGATATGTGGTATTTATGGTATAAAGCATAATGACATTGTCTTCTCTCTCACCCTGCTCTAATAAGGCTTTAATATCTGGAGCTCATAGGTGGGAGATAAAGTATACATACTTACAAGACATTTATTGCATAGTCAAACCATGGATCCAAAGAAACAAATCAATAAGCCAAATCAAGATGTGCATGTGTGGCGAATGAATGGTGTATGGTGATGATGGTGATAACAATGGTGGAAACAATGGTGGTGGAAATCTAATTCTACTTTTGCTCTTTGAGGGGATACATACCTTCCTTGCTTTTGAAACTTTATGAGGAGAATGAGATGCTCTTCTTTTTCTTTTCTTTTCTCTCAGGTGGGTATCTTGTACCCCTAATTCTACTGTCAGACACTTGTCCATTTTTACCTCTCGTCTCACTTTTTCTTTTCTTTCGAGGTTCCGAGCACTTGCTCCTTTTTATTTCCTCGTATATATATATATATATATTTTTATTTTTTTTATTGAAGTACTCATCTCATGAGATAAGATGGCAAGTGGTAGTAACAAGATAACTTGAGCATTTATTTCACAAGGGAAAAACAGGAATATTTTTGGTTATTCTCTCCCAAATTAGGAGTAGAATATTTTTTTGGTGATTCTGGAGATGGAAATGGATGGATATATGTGGATGGTACTTTCGGAGTAGAAGTAGCATATATGAGTGAACGTGCAAGTGAAATCTTGATTTAACCACATGACAAGCTCCTAAGGGTCTACACAGCTTGACCACACTCAATGCTCATAAGCAGTAAATATTGAATATGTGGCTCAAAGTCTAGCAAGCATGTATATATGGCTGTGGTAGGAATTTAAAACTCTCATCATACAGGAACTCATCATGCAACATTTTAAGGATTTTCAAAGATAAAATTCTCCAGAATTCTAGCATCTCTAGGAACAGATAAACAGCAGCTCAACTTTCCCATATCGTATCCGTTAACAACTTAGACTTCAGATCAAGTTTTCATCCCACAAGTTTAGGTCTAGAGCAAGCTTTAAATTATAACAGTTATGTCTAAACTTGAGAGAGAACTTAAAATGTGCAAATTAGGCAGAGCAACTATTCATCATATTCATGCTTAAGTTTTATTTAGATACAGATTAGTATAGCTACTTTATTTATTTATTAATCACACTAAGCAAAAGACATATATATATAAGCATAAAATCTTTATTTGGTTTTTCATAGTTATGTATATTTATATTCTAATATAGTATAAATATAAAGATAGATAGAAATACTTATCGAGATAAATGGGGGTGCTCTCCCCCAAGCTGAATTTTGACGTAATTTATCTTGATGTAGCTAGCAGGTGGTAGAGGTGTATTTGAAAGTCAGCAGCATTCTGACAGCGATTAGAATGTCCTCCGTCTGCTAGTCTTCTTGATTCTTAAATTCTGTGGAGCTCAAATAGACAACAAAGCTTGTGGAACTGATTAAGTGTTAGCATAAATATCTAGCCTTTATCATATTGAGACTCCTTAATAAATATTACTCCTATTTTTATATTTTTATTTTTATAGAGCAGAAAAATAATTATTTTATTTTTATGCCACCACAGTGAATGTACTTATGGGTTTTATGCCACTCGTCTACTCACATGGGGCTTACTGTTTTTCACATTTTTATTTTCTTTTATTTTTAAGATAGTATGAATATGATTAACAAAGTAAACTATTTAAAATAATTGAAAGGGAAAGGATAACTACAAAGTTTACCTCTTGGAAAGGCGTTCGGTGTTTTTAAGTCCTCCGAACGGGACTCTTCATTTTCTTAATCGTCCTGAGGTTCGTTGGGTGGCGTAGTCGGTACTTCCGGCAGCGCCTCCTCTTCTTGTATAGTTATCTTCATTTTCCATACCTGACTCGGTGCTTCCGTCTCCTCTGGATAATTCTGTTTAAACTCAACGTCTTCTGATCTTATAACTTCTCCTTCATAGTCTGCCCATCCGTCCTTGATGATCTGGCTCCTCTGGTTGCGGTTGCATCTTTTTCTGACCTGCTTAGATTCTTCAATGATATAGTTAGGGTCAGTAAAATAACGGCGTACCTTCTCTGAGGGGAAGTGCATATGGACTTCTCCGGTTCCAATGTAGATAATTGCTTTAACGGTGCTGAGGAACGGTCTTCCAAGGATGATGGGTGGATCATACTCGTCTTCTCCCATGTCAATAACTTGAAAGTCTGTGTAGACAAAATGATCGTCTATTTTGACTGGCACATCAGATACTATTCCTTTGACTTCTCGAAACGTCTGATCTGCCATCTGGAGCTGAATGTATGTTGGTCTTAGTGGCATGGTCCCGAACAAGAGCCGATAGGTGACTGCGGCCATTATGTTGACGCCTGATCTGGTGTCACAAGTTGCCTTGTAGAAGTTGTATCCATTTATGGAGCAGTAGATGCTTGGCATTCCTAGGTCGTCCTTCTTGGTCAAAAGCGGTGACTTAAGTTGGTGATCTTGGCCTCCTTGAACTGCAGTGACCATCTTAGCTGACTCGGTCCACACTTGCTTGTTCCTATTCCTCCTGTTGGTCCTCTTCCTTGATTCACGTCTGGATTGATCTGGAATTTATGTAGTCTTGTTCTTGAAGAAAAATGTCTCCTTCCTCCCTTTGACGTAGAAACTGATCTTGGCAGCACTAGCGTAGATGATAGCTCCCGTGGTGTTCAAGAATGGCCTCCCTAGGATGATAGGTGCTCTCTCATCATTTCCGGTCTCTACCACTACGAAGTCTGCTAGAGCATATAAGGTACCAACTCGGACGCAAAAGTTCTTCAATATTCCCTTTGGAAAAGTTATCGTCTGATCTGCAAACTGCAAACATATGGTTGTCTCTAGTAAAGGATATGTAAAGAATTTTTCATAGAGTACCCTGGGTATAATGTTGACGCTAGAGCCAAAGTCGCAGAGTGCTTCTGGAACGTCCACCATGCCGATGGAGATCGGGATGACGGGGCGTCCTGGATCGCCTCTCTTGACCGGCAGAAGGTCAGTAGAGAATTCAGTGACGGGGTTACTCCAATTACCTGCATCAAACATGTCTACAAGATTTGCAGATTCTAATCCTTCCGGTTGTGATGGTATACCGGGGTTAGTAGTAGGAACAGCAGCAGCTATTTGATTTAACTGAGATTCAATCATTTTATTAAAGCTAATTTGATTCTTGATGGCAGTAGAGCAATTATCCATTCTATTATTTATATTTTCTAGCATTTTATCATTAGATGCCAATTTCTTAGATAGGTTATCCATTAACTTTCCTTAATTAGACACTAACTCTCTCAGAGGTGGAAAATTATTATTATTGTTGTAAGAATTGTTACCTTGATAATTACCTGAGTAGTTAGGCCTCTGTTGATTCCAACCTTGATTTTGTTGAGGACGGTTGTAGTAGTAGTAGTTGTTGTTGTTGATGTAGTTCATATCCTCAAGTATCTCAGGGCAGTGGTTGCCTGAGTGTCCAGTGTCTCCACACTCCTCACAAGTCATGTGAGAGTCGTAGATGTGCATAACTTCTTTCTTGTCTCCAGCTCTATCGTCGAGCTTCTTCATGAGCAGGTCTAGCTTTGCAGACAGCATGTCTACCTCCTTCAGCTGATGCATACCTCCACCTCTCTTGCGTGTCTGGGTCCTCTCTTCATTCTAGCTTTGGTTGGACGCCATCTTCTCCACAAGAGCTGTGGCTTGTGATATAGTAAGTGATAAGAATGCTCCTCCAGCTGCAGCATCCATGGTCTCTCAGGCACTGTTGCCGAGCCCATGATAAAATGTTTGCATCAATAGCCAACTCTCCATTCCATGATGGGGACATTCTAGGATGTAGTCTTGAAAGCGCTCCCATGCTTCTGGAACGGATTCATCATTTTGTTGCTGAAAACTGGTAATCTTCCCACGGAAAGCATTGGTCTTGCCCATGGGAATGAACTTTGCCAGGAAGTTTGTTGAGCAGAGTGCCCATGTAGTATTCTTCTACTTTGTAGTGTAGAACCACTGCTTCGCTCTTCCTAGCAGTGAGAATGGGAAGAGGCGAAGTAGTATAGCATCTTTGGAAACTCCTGATATGGTGAATGTGTTGCAAATCTCCAGGAAGTGTTGTAAATGAGCACTAGCATCTTCATGTGCCTTCCCACAGAACTGGTTGGATTGCACCATGTTGATAAGTCCAGGCTTGAGCTCAAAGTTGCCGTCGATCTCAGCAGCAGGTCCAGTGCGGATGTTGTCCGTAGTGGGAGCTGAGAACTCGCGTATGGATTTGTTCGCCATGCCTTCAAACTCTGAAGACAAGTTCCGGTGATCTTCTTGATTGGATGAAGCTTCTTGCTGAAGTGTTGATGATCTCTTCTTGAGCTTGGCTCTCGTCTTCTTGAATAATGCTTCGGGATTGTCAACAAAATTTCCTGGAAGATGTCTTCTATTCATACATTCCCCTGCATAAGATGAAATAGAAAAATATCGGGGTAAAACTGTATGAGAGAATAGATAAGCTCAATCATATTAGTGATGCGAATGATAACTCAAAATCTTTTATTCCATTCCTGATTAGTAATCAACTTTCCCCGGCAACGGCGCCAAAAATGCTTGTTGGGTATTCTTAACATCATTACTAAAAGTAGACTAAGTTCTCTAAATCTAGTAACGGTGCCAAAAATGCCAAACCTATCCCTCACACCACTTAAGCCAAGTTGTCATCCCCATCGTGATATAAGAGACGCGGTATTGAAATATGCAATTGCTCTTCTAAATAAATAATGAATGGGATCTGCAAGCGCACAGATTAATACCGATGTAGCATTTTAACCGGGAAGTTTTCCAGGTATCGTTATTTATATTTTTACCACTGGGAAGGGATTAGCAATCATCACTATTGATTACAGAATAGAATATGAGATTGAGCATCTATCATTTGCATGTATAATTGAGAACATTTATCTATCTCTTCATACAGGGATAAGTGTCACATAAAAAATATATGAAATAATAATAGTGACAAGGATAACTAATCTGATCTAGCCACATAATAAATATGATAAGCACCTCAATTAGATACTCTAGAAAGTCATTAGCATGGTATTAGAACGAACTACAAGAATATTCCCTAAGTTATTCTCAACTATATAGTCTAGCATATCATAGTTAGTGCAAGCATACTTAGCAATCATTGCAAGACAAGACTACGCCCATGCATAGTGATATTAGCAAGGTAAATGAGAAACATAGCAATCACTCCCCTGTAATAATGTTGCTCTGCCAGCCCAATACACGAGAGGGGGACTATATAAGAATCAATGAAGCTGTCACTATCACGAACCACCCCACGATCTGGCATATTGGGTACAATCGCAGATAAATACGGTATAAGCACCACGCCTACACAATATCTATCATTTACCCATGGATCCGATGGATAAACGCTATACGATCCTAAGCATGTATATAGATCGAATCTAACTAAGCCAAGTACATAACTATGATAAACTAAGAACAATATAATCTTGAATATAAACAAGTAGAGCAAAGTCATAAGCAATATATTGAAGTAGAACAAAGTCATATTCATAATATTGAAGAACAAAGATAATTAGAAAGTAATTAGAAGCACAATTAGAGAATTACCAAGAATCCTCTTGACAGATCCGGAAACCAATCGAAGATTGACTCCTTCTAGTTCTAATCCTATGTAGCTAAGCTAATCTAGATATCTAATTGATGTGGTGGCTCTAATCTTGATTAGAGGCTTCTTCTCCCTTGAGGAACAATGAATTAGGGTTGAGAGGCTCTCTCCTCCAAGGGCCAGGGGGTCTAGTTTTATAGTCCCTCCAAGTGAATATGGGCCATTGGATCAAACCGACATAGATTGTATGGTTTAGATTCATCCTTTAGGTCGGTGGAGATCTCCCACGAAGCAGAGCCCTGATTGGACTCCCAGAGGGGGCGGGCGCCCAGGGCAGGAGGGCGGGCGCCCTGCCTCTGGCCCCGTTTCGCCTCCGCTTCGGTCTCGTGGCTTCTGGAGTCTTCTAGATGTAAGATAATTGCGCGGCACGTTAATATCTCTATGTAATCCCGACGTGTGGGCCTTTCTTCCGTATTTCCTCATAACCCCCTGCAGAAATAGAAAAACACCAAAACTCGTGGAATTCTGTTAGATAAAACCCTAAGTCTAGATCTTGATTTCATTTAGATCCTTTTCTTTATTTATTTGATAATTAAATTTGATACTTAAGGACCGTCAACAGCATCTTCCTATGCAACGTAGATCTTCATGTTCATCATCGCTAGGGTACCCCAATCCTCGACCAAGGCATCCTCCTTCTTCTATTTGTCATCTAGGGCCTAAAGCAGTCTATTTTGTGACACGAGGAGCACCTCCTGAGACTTGAGGAGCTTATGCTCAAGGACAGGAACCTGCTCCCACCCACCTTTGGTGGCATGGATAAACTGGGATTTCGACTAGGAAGTCTCTTTCTGATCCTAAGGATGAAAACACCAGAGCAGATGTCAAAAGAAGTATGTTTGAAACTCACAGTGACAAAATACACAGCAAGAAAGGCACTTATGAATAAGGCCTTAGCAAGGTCCATGCTGACGATGTCGACGGTCAGGTCTAGAGCATGCTTCATCCAAAGCCGTAGCTCTTCGACATGCTCCCACTTCTCGACCTCAGCCCGTTCGTCCATCTCGAGCAATGTCTCCTTTGGGACGGTCAGGTCTCGCAAGTAGAGTTTGTGAGACCCCCAGTACGGGAGTTCCTCCTTGGCACGCTCCTTTATTGAGCATAGGAGCTTCTCTGCGAGCTCAGTCGAGCCTCCGTTACGTAGCATTAGGTCGACCAAGGTGGGGAACCTTGGATCTTCCTCGCTAGTCTCAGAGGGACTAGCCTAGTCCATCCATAGCACCTTACTGGCAAAATAGCCTAGAGTGACCCTCTCGACGCCGTACAGGGTCCCTCTATTCTCTGAATCAGGGTCAGCAGGTGTACACGCAAGAAGTGCCAGTGCCATGACCCCGTCGTCTCGACCTAACTTAGCCGAACAAGTTGAAGGCCACCCTAGTTTCAGCCATGCGGGAGTCTCAGGGTTGTAGATCGGCGGCTCTGACTCCCACGCCTCTTGCTCCTCTTGGTGCTGGTCCTGCCCCTGCCGCTCTTGCCGCTGGTCCTGCCCCTGGTGATCCTGCTGTGGCGTCTACTGCTGCTATTGCTGCTGCCCTTGCTACTGTAGCTCCTGTTGTTGTTGTTGTTGCTGCTGTTGCCGCTGTGGGCTCAAGTTTGGAGCTCCCTCCTCGAGCTAGCTGGGTGACTGAGATGCATCATTGTGCCTGTTCCTTTCCTCTTCATCTTTCTTCTTCCCTTCTTCTTCTTCTTTCCTACTCTTCTCCTCCTAAGCCAAGTGGAGCCTAGTGAGCCACGGCACCCACCCCTCGATCCGAGGAACCTCGACGCCCTCTGCCGTGGCACGCTCGCCGTGCGGAGGTGAACCCATCATTGTGTCGCCACCAATATTGGTCGGAGCAACCTCTCCCCTAGTTTTAGGGACTCGGAGGCTTTTGACACTTCAAACATCATTACCAAAAGTAGATTAACTAATCATGATAATGATGCCAAAAACGGTAACCACCTCTCATGCCACTTAAGCCAAGTTGTCATCCCCAACATTACAGAGCGATGCTGTATTGAAATATGCAAATGCTCCTCTAACAACTCTATGAATGTGTATTTGCAAGTGCACAGATAATACCGATGTAGCATTTTAACTAGAAAGTATTCCAGGTATCGTTATTTATATTTTTACCAATGGGAAGGGAATGCTAAGGAATAAATGAGGAATATGAGTATCATTGCATGTGTAATGATAAGGTTCCATCTATCTCTCTCAATACAGGGTAAGTGTCAGATAAAATATAGACAATGAATGAATAGTGCCAAAAGGTAAATACACTGATTAGCATAAACAACCACATAAAATAATGATAAGCACCTCAATAGATATTCTATCAAGTCATTAGCATGGAATTAGGATGAACTAAGAGAATATTTCCTAAGTCATTCTAATTATATAGTCTTAGCATATTATGGTTAGTGCAACTATACATGGCAATCATGGCTAGATAAAAAGTTCATTCATGTGTAGTGAGTATTACTAAGGAATATTAATAATAGATTAATCACTTCCCTGTAATAGTACTGCTCTGCCTACCCTATAAATGGGAGGAGGACAAGAGAGGATTCAACAGTACTGTCACTCCCGCGATCCACGTCATGTTCCAGAATATAGGGTACAATCGCAGATAAATACGGTATAGGCACCACGCCTACACAATATCTATCATTTACCCATGGTACCAATGGAGAAGCCATTATTGGATAAACTTTATACGATCCTAGACATTGATAAAACTTAGATCTAACTAAGCCAAGTGTATAAGCATAATAATCTAAGAACAATATATTTAAGAACATAAGAAAATAGAATAAAGTCATAATCAATATAATGAAATAGACCAAAGTCATATTCACAATAATGAAGAACAATGATCAACAATGAAGAACTAGAGCGAGAATTACTAAGAATCTTCTTGACAGATCCGAAAACCAATTGAAAATTGACTCCGTCTAGTTGTAATCCAATGTAGCTATGCTAAACCAGAAATCTAGTTGGTGTGGTGGCTCTAGGGCTTGATGAGGGGCTTCTCCTCTTGAGATTTATATGAATAATGAATTGCTGGCTCTCTCCGGGGGGGCAGGGGCCTTGCTTATATAGCCTCCTCAAATGAACATCGGCCGTCGGATCAAACCGACCTTAATTGTGTGGTTTAGATTGGTCCTCCACGTCAGTGGAGCAAGATCTGCGAGGGGGAGCCCGATTAGCCAGGGGGCTAGGGCGGCCGTCGCACCCCCTAGGGCGGGCGCCCTAGTGTTGGCAACCCTCGGCCTCCCACTTATGCCCTCCTCTTTTAGAGTCTTCTAGATTGTAGAAAATTGCATGGTTGGTTATTATCTCTATGTAATCATGATATGTGGGCCTTTCATCCATATTTCCTGATAACCCCCAGCAGAAATAGACTTTCACCAAAACTCGTGGAATTCTGTCAGGTTAAACCCTAATTCTAGCTATTAGTTGCATATAGATCCTTTTCCATGATTAGTTGACGGTTAAAATTGATACTTAATGACCGTCAACAACTCCCCAAGCTTACCTTTTGCTTGTTCCTGAGCAAACATAAACTCAGTGGTGGATCAGGAGTTGTTGCAATGCTTTCATGCCTTAAAGGTACGCATGCTTCCAAATAAGATCTCATCTCTAAGTTAGAGCAAACAATTAATATTTAAAACTTACTCATTTTACCTTTCACCATAGCGCTTGTAACCGTCACCTATGTCTTGAGCAGTTGATGGATAAAATGGTCAAGTAAAGCGCCATGTTTCTTGATCTTTGATGAACTATAATTCCAGAGTTTTTGCAGATTTTCAAATAAAACTCAGAGATTCCTTGTATGTCTCTCTCAATTCTCTCTTTTGTGCTATTTCTGGATCCTCACCAAGGCATTGATGGTGTATGCCTTTCTCTCAAGATATGTGGTATTTGTGGGACGAGGCATAGTAACATTGTCTTCTCTCCCACCCTACTTCTAACAAGGCTTTTGCTATCTGGAGCTTACAGGTCGGAGATAGAGTATACATATTTACAATACATTTATTGCATAGTCAAATTGTGGATCCATAGGAACAAGTCATAAAGTCAAATCAAGATGTGTATGTGTGGCAAATGAATGGTGATGATGGTGGTAGTGATGAAATAGTAATGGAAGTCTTCTTTTGCTCTTCTGAAGGATACATACCTTTATTGCACTTGTAGCTTTCTGAAGGAACTGAGATGCTCGATTATTTTTTTCTCACTCAGGTCGGTCTCTTGTACGCCTAATTCTACTATCGGACACTTGTCTATTTTTACCTCTCGTTTCACACTTTTTCTTTTCCGAGGTTGGCGGGCACTTGCCCCTTTTTATTTCTCATCTTTCTTTCTTTTTCCGAGCAGTCATCCTTCTTGAGCAACAAAGCAAGTGGTAGTAACAAATAAGACTGGAGCATTTATTTCATAGGGAATTACTAGAATATTTTTTTAGTGGATGTAGAGATTGAAATGAGTGGTTGTGCAAGTGAATCTTGATTCAAACAGCATGACTAGCTCCTGAGGGTCTGCACAGCTTGACCACACTCAATGCTCATAAATAGTAAAATGTAAATCTGTGGTTTCTTGATCTAGTAAACATGTATGCAAGGTTGTGGTAGGATTTTGAACTCTCGTCATACAGAAACTCATCATGCAGCATTTTTAATGTTTTACAAATAATAAATTCTCTAGAATTCTAATATCTCTATGAATAGATAAACAACAGCTCAAACCTTTCCATATCATATCGGTCAACAACTTAGACTTCAGATTAGGTACTCTTCCCAAAAGTTCAGGTTTAGAGTAAATTTCAAATCATAAAAGATATGCCTAAACATGAGAGAGAGTTCGAATTTGAAAACTAGGTACTTGAAAGGAATTACGGTAGAGCAAGTATTTATCATATCCATGTTAAGGCTTTATCGTTGAGGTTCATTTTAGCATAGCTACTTTGTTTTATTCTCTCCTAATAGAAAACTTCTAAACTAAGCAAAGATATATAAGGAGGAAAATATTTATTGGGTTTCTAAGATTATGCATATTTTTATTTTAGCAGAGTGTAGGTATAAAGACTATTAGAAATACTTAGCTGAGTACATGGGGGTGCTCTTCCCCAAGCTTGATTTTGACATAATTTCTTCTGATGTAATTGGTAGATAGCAGAGGTGTACTAGTCTGTTGGAGTGACTACCGAGACAGCACTCTGACAGCGGGTAGGATGTCCTCTGATTGCTGTTCTCCTTTGATCCTTGAATCCTATGGAGCTCAAATAGACAAAGCTTGTGGAACTGATTAAGTGTTAGTCATAAATTCTAGCCTTGACCATGTCGAGCTTCCTTTAATGAGTGTTATCTTTCTAGTAGGACCATAAACTCAATATTTTTATATTTTTATTTTATAAAACAAAAACATATTTATTATTTTTATACCACCACAGCGAGTATACTTATGGGTTTTATGCCACGAGAGTATTCACCTAGGGCTTAGCATTTTTAAAGAATTTTTTTATTTTCTCTTAAAGACAGCGTAAACAAGATTATACTATTTAGGGAAAGTAAATAATTAAGAGGAAAGGGATAACTACCAAGTGTTACCTCTTGGCATGGTGTTTGGTGGCTTAAGTCCTCCGAACGGGACTCCTTATGTCCTTAGTTGCCCTGGGGCTCGTCGGATGGCGTAGCTGGTGCCTTCGACTGTGCCTCCTCTTCTGCTATGATCTCTTTATCCTCCCATACTTGTGTTGTGGGGTATTTATCTTTGTATCTCGACACTTCTCCTTCATAGTCCGCCCATTCGTCCTCGGTGTTCTGTTTCTTTTGGTTGTGGTAGCGACATCTTCTTCTCATTCTGTTCTGCTTAGATCCATCAACAATATAGTTATCATTAAAGTGATGACATACCTTCTCAGAGGGGAAGTGTAGGTGCACTTCTCCTGTCCCAATGTAGATGATAGCTTTAGTAGTACTTACGAATGGTCTTCCAAGGATGATAGGTGGATCATATTCATCTTCTCCCATGTCAATGACTGAGAAGTCTGTTGGGATGAAGTGGACATCTTTTGCTATACCTTCGACAATTCGATATGTTTGATCTACCATATGGAGTTGGGTGTATGTTGGATATAGAGGCATTGTTCCGTATAGAAACTCATAAGTCAATTTGGCCACAATGTTGATGCCTGATCTGGTGTCGCAGACTGCCTTCTGAAAGGAGCATCTATTGATTGTACATTCAATTGTTGGGACACTAGGATCATCCTTCTTGATCAAATGAGGGGATTTGAGTTGGTGATCTTGATCATTGTGAAATGCAGTGACCATCTTGGTTGATTCTGTCCATACTTGCTTCTTATTCTTGTTTTGCTTGTTCCTCCTATTGGTCCTCTTTCTTGGCTTATATTGGGGTTGTTCTGGAAATTGTGAGGTTTTATTCTTCAAAGAAAATGCCTCCTTCCTCTTGACGATGAATTTGATCTTGGCAGCGCTAGCATAGATGACAACTCCAGCAATGTTTAGAAATGCTCACCCTAGGATGATGGGTGACCTCTCATCAACACCGGTCTCTATTACTACGAAGTGTTTTGGGACATATAAGGTACCAATTCAGACACACACATTCTTTAGGATTCCTCGTGGGTAGCACAGTGTCTGATCTGCAAGCTATAAACACATAGTTGTATCTGATAAAGGATAAGTAAAGATTTTTTCATAGATTGCTCTGGGCATGATGTTGACGCTTGCGCCAAAGTCGCAAAGTGCTTCAGGGAATCCGTGCTGCCAATGGAGATTGAGACGACTAGGAGTGCGGGATCTCCTTTCTTGACTGGCAGAGATTCATCATACCACCCTCCTGCGGGGTTGCTCCAATAGGCACCTGTATCAAATATGTCTACAAGATTTGTAGATTCCAATCCGTCCGGTTGTGATGGTATACCGGAGTTAGTGGTAGGAACAGCTGCAGCTATTTGATTTATCTGAGATTCTATCATTTTATTAAATCTAGTCTGGTTCTTAATGGCAGTTGAAAAATTATCCATCCTATTGTTTATAGTTTCTAGAATTTTGTCATTGGACGCTAATTTCTTAGACAGGTTATCCATCAACATACCTTGATTAGACACTAACTCTCTCAAAGGTGGTAAATTAGAATTGTTGTAAGAATTGTTACCTTGATAATTACCTATATAGTTATCTGAGTAGTTAGGCCTTTGTTGTTGGTTACAACCTTGATTTTGCTGAGGACGGTAGTAGTTGTTGTTGTTGTTGTTGATGTAGTTCACATCCTCGTGCACCTTAGGGTAGCGGTTGCCTGAGTGTCTAGTTTCTCCACACTCTTGACAGGTCATGTGAGAGTCATATATGTGCTGACTTCCTTCTTATCTTCAACTTCATCGAGTCTCTTCATGAGCAGGCTTATCTGCACAGACAGCATGTCTACCTCTTTGAGCAGGTGCATACCTCCACTCTTCTTGTGAATTTGAGTTCTTTCTTCATTCCAACCTTGGTTGGATGCCATCATCTCCACAAGACCTGTGGCTTGTGGTATGGTGAGTGATAGGAACGCTCCTCCAGCAGCAGCATCCATGGTTTCATGAGTGCTGTTGCTGAGCCCATGTGAAAAGGTCTGCATAAGTAGCCAATTTTCAATTCCATGATGGGGACATTCTTCGATGTAGTCTTGAAAGTGCTCCCATGCTTCTGGAATAGACTCGTCATGTTGTTGCTGAATGCTTGAAATCTTCCAACGGAGAGCATTGGTCTTGCCCATGGGAAAGAACTTTGCTAGAAAATTGGTGGAACAGAGTGCCCATGTAGTATTCTTCTCCTTGGTTGCATAGAACCACTACTTCGCTCTTCCCAAGAGTGAGAATGGGAAAATGTGAAGTAGTATGGCATCCTTGGGAATGTCCTTGATACAAAAGGTGAAGTAGTATGGCGTCCAGGAAGTGTTGGAGATGAGCACTAGCGTCTTCTTGCGCCTTCCCATAAAACTGGCTTGCTTGCACCATGTTTATGAGCACAGGCTTAAGCTCAAATGACCGCTCAATGTCCATAGCAGGTCCAGTACGGATATTGTCCATAGTGGGAGCTGAGAGCTCACGGATTGACTTTTTCGCCATGGCTTGAAACTCTGATGTCAAGTCTCAAACAATGTTTGGATGATCTTCCTGATTGGATTGAGCTTAGAGCTGAGATGTTGATGATGATAGTTCTGTTACTCTCCTGAACTTGGCTCTTGTCCTTCTGATAATGCTTTGGAG
Organism: Sorghum bicolor; assembly: GCF_000003195.3. Taxonomy (NCBI): domain Eukaryota; kingdom Viridiplantae; phylum Streptophyta; class Magnoliopsida; order Poales; family Poaceae; genus Sorghum; species Sorghum bicolor. Next base: position 37,972,619 of record NC_012878.2, read on the forward strand.
TTTTCAACAAAGTTTTTTTGGAGACAAACTTATTCATACATCACCCTGCATAAAATGATAAAAAATAGCAAAGTAGTAGGGGTAAAATGGTATGAGTATAGAATTAATGTTCTGCTTAATCACATTAGGGATGCAAATGATAACTCATTAATTCCTTTTGATAGCTAATCAACCTTCCTCGGCAATGGCACCAAAAATGCTTGTTGACACTTCTAACATCGTTACCAAAAGTAGATTAACTAATCTTGATAACGGCGCCAAAAATGGTAACCACCTCTCATGCCACTTAAGCCAAGTTGTCATCCCCAGCATGGCAGAGAGATGCGGTATTGACATATGTAAATGCTCTTCTAACAACTATATGAATGTGTATCTGCAAGCGCACAGATAACACCGATGTAGCATTTTAACTAGGAAGTATTCTAGGTATCGTTATTTATATTTTTACCCCTAGGAAGGGAATGCTAAGGAATAAATGAGGAATATGAGTATGATCGCATGTGTAATGATAAGCTTCCATCTATCTCTCTCTATACAGGGTAAGTGTCACATAAAATATAGATAATGAATGAATAGTGACAAAAGATAAATACACTGAACAACATAAATAGCCACATCAAATATCGATAAGCACCTCAATAGATATTCTAGCAAGTTGTTAGCATGGAATTAGGACAAACTACAAGAATATTTCCTAAGTCATTCTAACTATACAGTATCAGCATATTATGATTAGTGCAACTATACATGGCAATCATGGCTAGATAAAAGGTTCATTCATGTGTAGTGAGTATTACTAAGGATGATGAAGAATAGAGTAATCACTTCCCCGTAATAGTACTACTTTTCCTGCCCTATAAACGGGAGGAGGACTATAGAGGATTCAACAGGACTGTCACTCCCACGATCTACCGCTTGTTCTAGAATATAGGGTACAATCGCAGATAAATATGGTATAGGCACCACGCCTACACAATATCTATCATTTACCCATGGCACCAATGGACAAGCCATTATTGGTTAAACTTTATACGATCCTAAATATAGATAAAACTCAGATCTAACTAAGCCAAGTATATAATCATAATAAACTAAGAACAATATAATTGAGAACATAAGCAAATAGAATAAATCCATAATCAATATAATGAAATAGACTAGTGTCATATTCATAATAATGAAGAACAATGAAAAACTAGAGTGAGAATTACCAAGAATCCTCTTAACAGATCCAGAAACCAATCGGAGATTGACTCCTTCTAGTTCTAATCCTATGTAGCTATGCTAAACTAGAAATCTAGTTGATGTGGTGGCTCTAGGGCTTGATCAGGGGCTTATACTCTTGAGATGGATATGAATAATGAATTGTTGGCTCTCTCTAGGGGGATAGGGCCCTTGCTTATATAGCATCCTCAAATGAACGTCGGTCGTCGGATCAAACCGACCTTAATTATGTGGTTTAGATTGATCCTCAAGGTCGATGGAGCAAGATCCGCGAGGGGGAGCCTGATTGGCCAGGGGGGCAGGGCGGGCGCCCTAGGGTTGGCGCCCCTTGGCCTCCCGCCTCTTCTGGAGTCTTCTAGATTGTAGAAAATTATGCGGTTGGTTATTATCTCTATGTAATCATGACATGTGGGCCTCTCCTTCATATTTCCTAACAACCCCCTGCAGAAACATGATTTTACCAAAACTCGTGGAGTTCTGTCAGTATAAACCCTAATTCTATCTATTTGTTGCATATAGATCCTTTTCCATGATTAGTTGACGGTTAAAATTGATACTTAAGGACCGTCAATAGGGGCTCCTTATGAACCCTGAGTGTGAGGGACCTCAAGTTGGCCTGAGACGGGAGGGTCAGGCATCCGGACATCACCACCCTCTGGTGCCTAGGGCTGGCGTCGACACCCAGCGGGAGACCTCGAGTCGGAGGGTCCTACAGCGGAAAAAACAAACATTAAACTCACTTGCAACCAAGGCACCCTGCACTAGCATAACACCTGTCGAGAACACAAAAAAGAATATAGGGACATACCCTCGAGTTGGACGCACGACTTGAAGCCCACCACTATCTTGAGCCTCTTGGCACTAGAGGGTTGCACTTGCTCCAACTGCCGGTTAAGCCTGAAGTGAACTAGTAGGTCATGCATAAGCTAAAATAGGAACAAACAGAGGTGGGAAAAAGACAAAGATATCGGTTTTCAAGGCCTCACCCAATAGGAAGACCGACTTTCCTCCCAGTGCCGCGGTAGCCACTAGGCGGCCTTGAAGAGCCGCTGCGTGTTGGGCCCGTGGGAGTTCCGAGCCGACGTTAGACACTGGTTTTGTTCGCGCCCCCTGATGTCCCTTAGGGCTCGAACTTCCCCTACGCACCTCCTCTTAGCATAAGGTAGCCACGGCTCGACCCTCCGAGGTAGCGCAACCTCAAGTTCGAGGCCCCAGTGTGGACGTCTTGACTCGATGCCCGAGCACAAAATCCTTGGGCGGACACGGGGGTAGCTTGACCCAGCCCTGAGTGGGGGTAGGAGGGGAACCACCATGTGAGCGTTGACGTGGGGAATCCACACGTGGATCTCCTTGCGTCTCCTCTTGCGGCTCCTTGGGAACATCTTCCTACATCCATGATACGTTAGCTCGAGGTGGGGGTTGTAGGAGGCAATCGAGACACGCCGCCATTCCCTCGACATCCTCGCCATCATTATTATCGTCATCCTCGTCTTCCTTTTTTGGGGAATCCTCTTCAGGTTTCCTCTCGTGCCTCGCCTTGGCACGACGCCGCTCGAGCCCCTGCCAGGCTATGTTTTTCTTCTTTTCCTTCTTCTCTGCGTCAAGCTTTTTCTTATGCTTTTGAGCAGAAAGACGTCTTACCTCATGACCTAATGTGAATTTCCCCTTATAAAGAAATATCCAGGAGTTAGGAAAACTAGATGTGGAAAACCGGGCTCGGGATACCACGACTCGAAACTCTATTGCTTGGGATACTCAACATAGCGATGTAGCCTGCCTTGGTCTTCATGGGGAACAAGTTGACGTCCTCGACCTGGAAGGCACTGGAGATGACAGCCCTGACCCTTGCCGCCACCACCTTATTGGGTAGCGCCTCGCTCGACATCCGGCACACCTCGAGGTCCCTGGACATGGCACGTGGACTCATCTCATACATCCTCAATGGATGAGCCATCAACAAGAGCACCCGTCGAGGGTGGACGACCAAGAGGACAAGGGCTATCGTCAGACCCTCCTCGCGAAGGCGCTGCAGGGCACCAAGGAGGGGGCGTAGTTGAGGCTGCTGCTCCATGGTTATGTCATACCTCCAATGCAGTGGTCGCGCCGTGATGAGCTGTCCAGTGTAGGGAGGGAGGAGACCCTCGTCATTGCGCAGGTAGAACCATTGCGAGTCCCACTGGGCATGATTTGACATCAGCCTCGTGGGAATGTACTCAAAGGTTCCTCCGAGCACCCAGACTTCAATACCTGGTTGAGGCAGCTCGCTCGCACGGGCTTCCTCATGCCGGTAGCTCCGCCGGGGGCATGGAAAAGCTCGGCCCAGAAATGGTGGAGCCATAGCTCCTAGTGGGGCATCATGACCAGGTAGCCCTCACACACCACGGTGAAAATCGCCACATTGGAGATGGCGTTGGGGGAGAGGTGCTGCAGCTCGACCCTGTAGTAATGGAGGAGCGCCCTCATGAAGCGATTTGTGGGGGAGCCGAAACCGTGGCAATGGAATTTCATGAAGCTAACGACGTAGCGCTCCAGCGGGTTTTGCTCCCGGTCTTCCGCGGGATCCACTCGGGCCGAGTCGAGGAAGTGATGTGGTGGAGAAGCCCCTTGCTCACCAAGTCGTGCAGCCAGTTGAAAGGTCCTAATATGGCAAGAGGGGGGGTGAATAGCCTATTTAAAAAAATCCACAAACTCACTAGAGCAAGAGGTTAGTAAATAACAAAGCGAAGCTTTTTGCTCTAGCTCTAAAGGGGGTTTGCAAGCCACCTACCAAACAATTCTAGTTGCTACAATCACAACGCACACAAGAACTAAGTCTCTACAAGTTACACTAGTGAACTATGCTACACAAGGCAAAGTAAGCAACTAAAGTAATTGCACTAGTTTGTGGTAAGTAAGGATAGGATGAGATATTTATACCGCCGTGTAGGGGATGAACCAATCACCAATATAAACAATCAAGCACCGGGAGAATGCCAATCAAACCCAATTGAGATACCAATTTTTCTCCCGAGGTTCACGTGCTTGCCGGCACGCTACGTCCCCATTGTGTCGACCAACACTTGGTGGTTCGGTGGCTAAGAGGTGTAGCACGAACCTCAACCTCACTAGGACACCAGAAGAACCTACCCACAAGTGAGGTAACTCAATGACACGAGCAATCCACTAGAGTTACCTTTCGGCTCTCCGCCGAGGAATGCACAAGACCCCTCACAATCACCGGGAGATGGCCACGAACAATCACCAACTCGTGCCAATGCTCCTCCGCTGCTCCAAGCCGTCTAGGTGGCGGCAACAACCAAGAGTAACAAGAAAACCGCAGCCAAATCGATCCCCAAGTGCCACTAGATGCAATCACTCAAGCAAATGCACTTGGAAACACTCCCAATCTCACAAAGATGTATAATCTATGAAGGAGATGAGTGGGTGGTGTTTGCTTAGGCTCACAAGGATGTCAAGTATTCAAGAATGCCAAGAGAGTGAGCCCCAAGCCAGCCAAACACGTATATATACCCCCTCAAACAAATAGAGCCGTTGGCTCTTTCACTGGGCAAACTGCGGGGTCACCGGACGCTCTTAAAGGGGCACCGAACGCTCAACACCAGCATCCGGTGCTCCAACGTTAGCCACGTGTCACCTTTTGAAACGCTCGTGTCAGAGTCTAACGGTCACCTGCAGTGCACCGGACGCTGAGCAAGTTAGCACCGGACACGTCCGGTGCACACCGGACTCATGCGCAGAGAGTTCCGCAAACCTGTGGGTCACCGGACGCTAAGCACCGGTAGCGTTCGGTGCTCACCGGACCCATGCGCAGAGAGGGTCGCAAAACGCCCGCACACCAGACGCTAACCACCGGACGCTCCCTGAGCGTCCGGTGCTTTCAGTCAAACACTCCGACCGAAGTCAGATAGCACCGGACGCATGAACAGGAGCTCCCCAGCGTCCGATGTTCACCGTCCGGTGCTTAACCCTATCACCACAGCACACCGGACGCTCAGCCTCAGCGTCCGGTGCCTCAAAGGCCAGCGTCCGGTGAGTGTTTCTCAGAGAGGAACACTCCCGCAACTTGTCCAAATTTTCCCACCGGCGCAATAGAAAATATGCACTTCATTTTCTCAAAAAGCACCGACATGTGCACGTGTGTTAGCGCTTTCACAAACATTTTGCACGTGTGTGCACTTCATTTCCCTGAACCCATCCTCTCTCTAACCTTCAAACTCCACCTCATTCTCAAAGTGTGCCAACACCACAAAGTGTAACCCAACATGTGCATGTGTGTTAGCGCTTTCACAAACATTTTCTTCGAAGTAGTTTGGTTAGCTCACTATTTTCTAAATGCACACACATGAACAATGACACCTAGTGGCACTTGATAACCGCTTAGCCAAAGAATTCCCCTCTTTATAGTACGGCTATGTATCCTAAATGTGATCACACCCTCTATGGTGTCTTGATCACCAAAACCAAAACCCTAAGCAATACCTTTGCCTTGATCTCCATAGGGTTTTGTTTTTCTCTTTCTTCTTTTCCAAGTTGAGCACTTGAAAATCTTGTGGTCATCACCATCATCACCAAGATCATTACTTGCTCCATCACTTGGCATGTACCAACCTCATTAAGTCTACACACACTTAGTATAGAGGTTAGTACTTAGGGTTTCATCGATTATCCAAAGCCAAACTAGGGCTTTCACAAGTGCTCCATCACGATCGATAGGCACCACTTGTCGGTGGCCACCAGGGTCAGAGGCACGGCGACATGGACCGGCTTGACAGTGAGACGACTGGGGAAGTTCTTGACTTTATCTCTCTCTCTTTCTCTCTCCCTTTGGGCTTCATTTCCCTCTCGCACGTAGGAACGTGGAAGAATAAGGCTAGAAGGCAAGGGCAAAAAGAAGAAGTGGGAGCAGCAGGACGAACCCCTCGAATATATAGGACCAACCGCAACGGGCAGATCTGACAATCACGGTAATTCTCTGCCTTAAATGCGCCATCTAACTATCCCTAGATTCCCGGCACAGGACACCTGCCATTTTTGCCTGAGGCAGATGACGTTGCAACAGCTCCCTCCTAAAATGGTACGCGCAATGGGCAAGAAGACGGATCGCCACCACAACTCCTTCCACAGTAAGGTATGCCAGGCTCTCGCCAATGATAGAACCTCGATAGAGCAGAAACTAGCCCTCATTTAGGGTTCGACAGCCACTCTCAAGTACTTGAGTTAGGGACACCTAAAGAGGGGCCAACGCAAGGAAATGCTCAAGATTGAATCAACGAGACCCCCCTAGGAGTATCCAAGGCTAAGACAAGCAGGAAGGTGTGGAATCCCCACGGAGGGAGGCATCGAGCCGCCGGACTCTATCAAATGGGACTGGTATCCACGCCCACGTGAGTCCGGTATCAATTCGAACGCGTCAGGGCTGACGACCAAACCCTGTTGAATGTGGCATGGGTTCTCACTTGTATTACCCTATACCAGCTCACTGAGGATGTTGTTGCTCGCCCGATCGAGGGCAGCATTACGCTTCTCGCCTCACATCCGATCGAAAGCATCCGCGAGTTGAAAGTTGAGACCATTAAAGCCATGAGTGTGTGAGGCTCGGGGGCTCTACTGGATCTGACACCCTTTGATAAAAGAGGGTCGAGATTGGTCAAACCCGATTACACAAAGGCTCGCCAGGAAAGAAGAGACTAATATAGCCCTCGAAGGAGTCTACCGACTCCTCTAAGGCCATGGGGGCTACCCTCGCGAGGGACGCTGTGCGTTCCCCATGGAAACTCAACCACCAATGAACCCCTACTCGACCACCAATGCTCGAATAGGGGCTCGGGGGCTACTGTTGAGGATATCAATGAGAGGGTACCCCAGTAGACATCCCAAAAAGAAGCAAAGGTCCCACCTACTCTGACAGGGGGAAAAAGCCCGGCATACAGCCATACAGGGCTAGCTCAAGAACAGGCCTCAACGCCTCACCAATCATGTGCCAATCGCGACCTTGACTCGACGTACCAAGAATGCTTGCAGCATACCGATCGACGCAAGTCTCATCAATGGAAAATAGCCTCGAGTGCAGGACGCGCCCCCTCCGCCAGACGTTAGTATGCGTTCCAGAGCATTTAATGTGACCGACAAGCCCCCACACTACTACAGAATGAGGCATTGGTCGATGCCCAAAATGGCCAAAAACCTCAGCCTTTTTGCGGCCCGGGGTTAAAGGCCCCTTTAACACCGGTTCGTAACACGAACCAGTGCTAAAGGGTCCTGCCCAACGGCTACTGACAGGTGCTGTCGGGGCAGGGACCCTTTAGCACCGGTTCGTGTTACCAACCGGTGCTAAAGGGACCCCTTTAGCACCGGCCAGTGCCACGGGCCGAGGCAAAGCCTTTAGCACCGGTTTGTGTCACAAACCGGTGCTAAAGGGTGACCCTTTAGCACCGGTTTTTTCCCTGAACCGGTGCTAAAGCTCTGGTTTATGTGTCCGCCTTCTCCTCCCCTCTGCCCATTTGAAACCGAGAGCACCATTGTTGTTCTTGGAGATTCTTCTTCCTCGTTCTTCATTTGTTCTTCATCTCCGACGCCCATCGTTGATCTTCTTCGACTCCGTCATCGTTTCTTCGTGCTTGGAGGTGACTAACTTTAGTATTTCTTGTCTTTTTCATGTTGTTTTTGGCTTGTGATGTTCCCATTATTTTTAGCTCAAATCCACTTTGTTATTTTGAATCATTCACATGAATTAGTATCCATATATATATGTCATATTTCATGGTTGACCTAGTACTAATGTAGTTTGCAAGAATGAATTATAGTATCTTTTTATGATCTTAGAATGTAGGATAATTAAAATTAATTGGTTTGTTAATATCACTTGATTTATTTTTATTACTACATAATGTCCATTGTATAATTTAGAAGATTTGTTGAAGTAACTAGACAAATAAAGGATATTATTAGGTTCTTCTTATCATTTAGGATTATACCCATAGGAGCGACCAGTGTCGAAGGCACCGGCGGCTCCATTCGCACTAGTCGACATAGTGCGTTGCTTGAAGTAGCGGACCATAGTCGATGCAGGAAGATGTTCACGGGGCAGTCCCATGAACATCCACCACGAAGAGGACGATGTAGCCGGTCTCTCGTGACCATCAAGAAGAAGCCGATCTGAGGTAGCGGGAAGTAGCCAAACTCGCCGATCCGAGGTAGCAGGAAGTAGCCGATCTCGTCGATCCGAGGTAGCGAGCAATCGCGGAAGACGCTCCGCAGAAACCTGATTGCCCGTACACCCGAGCAGGTGTCTCGATGCAAGCCATCAGGTTACGGAGGCATGCTCTCCTGTTCTCTATCCGCGTAGAGGTTCGGGACAGAGATGAACCAGCCCAAAAACCAGATTGCCCGCACACCCGAGCAGGTCTCTCGATGCAAGGTGTCAGGTTCCGGAGGCTTGCTCTCCCGATCTCTGTGCGCGCAAAGGGTCGGGATGGGGTTGAACCAGAGCAACTCGACAGGGAGATAAGAGGAGAGGACTGATGTGTTGTACATAGCAGGGAAAGAGGATGTGGGAAAGAAATATATATGCTAGAGAGGAAACGTCTAGTAAATTGCAATCAATGACAATCAATTGCCTTTAACCATTAACCAGACAACGGTCACATCCCGATTCACGGGCTCGGCGGTGGCGGCTGTGGGGCGCGCGTGTGGGCACCTATTTTCCTTCGTCAACTTCTCTATAAAAGCTATCACAGGCCGCCTATTTAAGTTGAGTTAACACATAGTCAACTATCAATTCGGTATTAAACCGTTTTTATTATAGCATTTATTATGGACCCTTGAATTAATTATCATCAAAATTGAATATAGGCTAAAAGCCCAAATAATATTCAATAAGGCATGCTTATGCTTTGGAGGGAAATGCGAATTGTTCCTTTTGAGATGGTTATATTACTTGGACAGCCCGTTGCTATGATTGTGGATTAATATAGGCAGCTCCTCACAATAGGGCTTTGATCGTTGTACAATGCAATCGATATTTTTGTGCTCCATACAATTTTTTTTTTTCACTACATGCATACATTTTTCTCGCCCACTCGTCATTTCCGGGTTAAGGAAATAGCCAGGGCTGCATGGATGTACTTGATTTGGGATAATAATGCTGCATGGAAACACATAACACGGTACAAAGAAAAAAAATCAGGGACTCCAAATATAATGAAAGAAGGCAACGGAAAAGGCGCACGAACCACAAAAATCACTAATATTAGGTTGCATAATGGGTGATGGGACGCAATGGCTGGCCACTAGATCCTCCGGTGGAGGCGCTTACGTGAGGCACGCCAAAGCACACACTTGGCGGCCCTCCCATGGCCGTGTGGGCTGCACTCTTGTACGCTACAAAACTTTTCTTCCCTCCTCACCTCCTCAACACTTCCAAATTAACCCTATGCACCATTGATCGCCCAATGCTGCTGACAAAACACACCACAGCTTGACGTGCCCTCTCGCATAATTTGAGCAGTGTTTCCTCGTTCCCTTGTCCATTGGTGTTAGTTTACATTCTTTCCCTAGCCCCCCCAATCAACAGTGTTGGAAACACAAGCACAGGAATAGGTCATGGATGATAATAAGGAGAAAGAGCATGAGCATGAGCATGAGCATGAGAAGCATGATGGGACTGACATTGAGGAAGAAGAAGAGGATGAAGAAGGTCACAAACGCGTTGTCGTTCTTGGGCCCCAAGTCCCCCTCAAGGAACAGCTCGAGCTCGACAAGGTATCTGCATTAACATCTTCAATTCATCTCTGATCTGACCATTTAGAAAAGAAGTGATATTTTACTTGTTAAATGTAGGATGATGAGAGCCTGAGGAGGTGGAAGGAGCAACTCCTTGGGCAAGTTGACACAGAGCAGCTCGGAGGTAATTTTAGCCTCTTCTTTGCACCTTTTTTTCTAATATTCATACAGACTCTGGTGGATTTCTGAACATATAACAAAATTTGTTGCAGAAACTGCGGAGCCAGAGGTTAAGGTGCTTAACCTGACCATCCTATCACCGGGCCGGCCAGATCTAGTCCTACCAATCCCATTCCAGGCAGACGATAAGGGCTATGCATTTACACTCAAGGATGGCAGCCTCTATAGCTTCCGTTTCTCCTTCACTGTCTCCAACAACATCGTGTCAGGCCTCAAGTACACCAACACCGTCTGGAAGACTGGAGTAAGAGGTGTGCAACTCCAAATATGCCTGTGAATCTGCTGATCATCGTCTTGTTCTGCTCATACAATTATCATTGCATCTGCCGATCGAATCATATATTACAGATCACGGAGAGTTTGAATCTCAAAGTCCATATATATATGAACTTACTAAAAATAGATATCAGTGTGAAACTCGCACTTTTAATTTTGTTTTTGTTTGAAAGACAACTTATTATTTCTCCAGTTCATGATATATACTTAAAATTGCAGTAAGACTTGCAGCATTAGTGACATTTGAAGACATTTTTTTGTCTTAATATTCGAAGACAGTTTGTCTAGTTCATAGTAATCCTCTTATGAGGCAATGCATGCTTCACTTTAATGTGCCACTAATTTAAGATGTAAAAATAATAACATGGTACATAAGTGCTGAAAACCAAAACAAAAAGAATCAGGGAATCAGGTTCACGTTGCAGGATAAGTCATTGCATTAGTCATGAAACAAAAAGAATAACACGAGTACTGAAGACATTTCCATATGGTACAGGAGTAGGCTTTGATCCTTCATGGCCTACCTACTATTATCCCTTTGATGTCGTTGATATTTTGCCCCATTATTGCAGTGGAGAACCAGAAGATGATGCTGGGGACATTCAGTCCCCAGCTAGAGCCGTACGTCTACGAGGGTGAAGAAGAGACCACACCTGCTGGCATTTTTGCAAGAGGTTCATATTCTGCTAAACTAAAGGTACCTCTACTTACCAACTTTAATTTCTCATTAACCCTTCATCATTGTTGCTTCACCAATCATTAACGTTATGTATTCTCTTACAGTTTTTTGATGATGATGGCAAGTGCTATTTGGAGACGAGTTACTACTTTGAGATTAGAAAAGAGTGGCCAGCAACCCAATGATATGGAGCAGTGTTGGCTTCTCTAAATATGTTAGAACTATTAGTTAAGACAAGCAGAAGATCTATTCTATTGCTTCTAGAGAATGATTGCTTCACATGTCATCGCTGTTAACCACCTTGTAATTTGCTTTGAGTCCATTATTTTACGCTCTCTGTTGCACAATATTGTTAATTCACATTATAGAATCAGTCATGTATGAAGATTTGAAGATATATTTATGTACTGATGACCTTCTTGTTTCTCTCAAGTGCGCACGCTCCCAGCTTCCTTCACGACATCATCAATTGTTTACCATTTGTCTATGCTGTAGTCACTTTGTTATCATTCATTTTCAAAAACTAATCACTTATTGTATGAATACATTCCACCCAGTTGTCAGGTCAAGGTGTTTTGTTTGCAAGGCTGCGAGCTAAGCTGTTTTTTAAGCTACCTTTTTTTAGAACGAGCAAAACTCTTCTTCTTGGAAAGCAATTCAGAGCACGATAAGCTGTGTTACAAGGCTCCAATTCTGGGATTACGAGCTTACATGAAACAACAAGAAACTCTCAGAACTCAACTGAACCTCCACCCTCGCGAACATTAGCAGTGTTACGAGAGAAACTAGTAAGCCAGGACATCATCATCTTCAGCATGCATGTCATTCTTTCCCATCCTCCACATTCACTACTGCAGATCCGATCATTGCTGATGTGGAGACCAAAACACTATCGGTTTCTTTGAACCGGCAGTGATCGTCCACAACACTGCCGGAGCGCACCCACAACCAGCAGTGTTATCCATCACCAACACTGCCGGTTCACGTAGCCAACCGATAGTGTTATTGCATACAACACTGCCGACTATAACAAGAACCGGCAGTCTTAGCTGACAGCCAACACTACCGGTTCACGTACCTACCCGGCAGTGCTCTTGGCCATCAACACAGCCGGCTATCACAAACACTGGCAGTGTTAGCTTGAGCCAGCACTGCCGGTTCTAGATGCTATTCGGCAGTGTTCTTGGTCATCAACACTGCCGATTCACTCTAGTTGGCAGGGACACGTAGGTTTTAGGGTTTTTTTAATTTGGTTTTCTAATATTTTGGGTTCTAGTTGGCCATCTTAATTAAAATGTTATAAAAAAGATCAAAACAACAATAAACATGACATATCTGGTACACTTACAATTCAAGTGTTGTATACAAGATCTCGATCACTAAAATTTAAAAAAAAGGAATTACAAGAGTCTAGCGGTCCGTTCTAGCCCAAATTGGTCGTTGTAGGTTTGGGATTGTGCAATGGAGTATGATCCATCTTTTGAAAGTACTTCGGACAAGATAAATTTTGTAATCTCCATTTGCAGTTCCACGATCTCCATTTCTAGTAGCCTTCCATGGTTATATTTCTTGCGCTGTCGATTCGAAAAGATGAAGGGGAATCAGTACATCACCGTAATAATAGTAGTAGTAGTACTAATAATAATAATAATAATAATAATAATAATAATAATAATAATAATAATAATAATAATAATAATAATAATAATAATAATAATAATAATAATAATAATAATAATAATAATAATAATAATAATAATAATAATAATAATAATAATAATAATAATAATAATAATAATAATAATAATAATAATAATAATAATAATAATAATAATAATAATAATAATAATAATAATAATAATAATAATAATAATAATAATAATAATAATAATAATAATAATAATAATAATAATAATAATAATAATAATGCTAATTATTATTATTATTATTATTATTATTATTATTATTATTATACCACCACTCACCAAGATAACTCCCACTATCGTAATGAAGCCGATGAAAGAGAGCGTTGCCCACATCACATAGAACCCACGCTAATTTTTTCCCACAGGTTGTTTTAAGTATGGAATGTCTTGCATTTCAACAACCTTGAAATTGGTTTGCGTTCCACCTCTATGCCTTTTTCGAACACTGTGTGTCGGTGTTTTCACCCCGGGGGCTAGCACCAATGACTAAATTTGTGTGTGTGCTTCCCTTTCCAGATGGTGATGCAAGATAAATGTTGACGGTCCTTAAATATCAAAAAAATCAACAAATAAACAAAGAAAAGGATCCAAATGCAACCGACATCCAGACTTAGGGTTTTATCTGATAGAATTCCACGAGTTTTGGTGTTTGTCTATTTCTGCAGGGGGTTATCTGGAAATATGGAGCAATGGCCCACACGTCGGGTTAACATTGAGATATTAACGTGCCGCGCAATTATCTAACATCTAGAAGAGTCCAGAAGCCACGGGAACGAACGGGACGTCGATCGGGCCCGGGGGTAGGGCGCCCGCCCTCCCCCCTTGGGCGCCCGCCGTGGCCTGAGAGCCAATCAGATTCTACTTCGCGGATCATACTCCACCGACCTAAAGGATCAAGGAAAATCGTGCGATTAATGTCGGTTTGATCCGACGGCCCACATTCATCTGGAAGGACTATATAAGCAGACCCCTGGCCCCTGGAGGAGAGAGCCCTGAAACCCTAATTCATTTATCCATCTCGGGAGAAGAAGCCTCTGATCAAGCCCTAGAGCCACCACATCAATAGATCTCTAGTTTAGCATAGCTACATAGGATTAGAACTAGAAGGAGTCAGTCTTCGATTGGTTTCCGGATCTGTCAAGAGGATTCTTGGTAATTCCTCTACTGTTCTTCATTTGTTCAACATTGTTCTTCAATATTATGAATATGACTTTGCTCTACTTCAATATATTGATTATGACTTTGCTCTACTTGTTTATATTTGCAATTATATTGTTCTTAGTTTATGATAGTTATATGCTTGGCTTAGTTAGATTGGAATTATATACATGTTTAGGATCGTATAGCGTTTATCCATGTGTACAGTGGGTAAATGATAAGTATTGTGTAGGCGTGGTGCCTATACCGTATTCATCTGTGATTGTACCCTATATGCCGGATCGCGGGGTAGTTCGTGGTAGTGACAGCTTCGTTGATTCTTATATAGTCCCCCTCTCGTGTATAGGGCTGGCAGAGCAACATTATTACAGTGGAGTGATTGCTATGTTTCTCGTCTTCCTTGATAATATCACTATGCATGGGCGTAGTCCTGTCTCGCAATGATTGCCAAGTATAATTGCACTAACTATGATATGCTAGACTTTATAGTTAAGAATAACTTAGGAAATATTCTTGTAGTTCGTCCTAATTCCATGCTAATGACGTACTAGAATATCTATTGAGGTTCTTATCATTATTATATGTGGCTAAGTTATGCTGATCAGATTAATTATTCTTGTCACCGTTCATACTTTATCTATCTTTTATGTGACATTTATTCCTGTATGAAAGAGATAGATAAATGCTCTCAATTATACATGCAATGATAGATACTCAATTCTATATTCCATTCCATAATCAAGATTGATGTTTAGCAATCCCTTCCTAGTGGTAAAAATATAAATAACGATACCTGGAATACTTCCTGGTTAAAATGCTACATCGGTATTAATCTGTGCGCTTGAAGATCTTATTTATTATTTATTCAGAAGAGCAATTGCATATTTCAATACCGCATCTCTCATGTCATGCTGGGGATGATAACTTGGCTTAAGTGGCATGAGGGATAGGTTCGGCATTTTTGGCGCCGTTATCAGAATTAGAAAACTAAGTCTACTTTTGGTAATGACATTAAGAATGTCCAACAAGCATTTTTGGCGCCGTTGCCGGAGAAGGTTGATTACTAATCAGGAATGAATATGGAATTTGGAGTCACCATTCGCATCACTAATATGATTGAGATTATCAATTCTCTCATACAGTTTTACCCAGTTATTTTTCTATTTTATTTTATACAGGGTAATGTATGAATAGAAGACATCTTTCACGAAATTTTGTTGACAACCCCGAAGCATTATTCAGAAAAACAAGAGCCAAGCTCAAGAAGAGATCATCAACACTTCAGCACGAAGCTTCATCCAATCAAGAAGATCACCGAAGTTTCACCCGGAACTTGTCTTCAGAATTCGAAGTCATGGTGAACAAATCGATCCGCGAGTTCTCAGCTCCCACTACAGACAACATCCACACTGGACCTGCTGCAGAGATCGATGGCAACATTGAGCTCAATCCTGGACTTATCAACATGGTGCAATCCAACCAATTCTGTGGGAAGGCACACGAAGATGCTAGTGCTCATCTCCAACACTTCCTAGAGATTTGCAGTACATTCACCATATCAGGAGTCCCTAGAGATGCTATACTACTTTACCTCTTCCCATTCTCACTGTTGGGAAGAGTGAAGCAGTGGTTCTACGCTACAAAAGAGAAGAATACTACCAACAACATGATGAATCCGTTTCAGAAGCATGGGAGCGCTTCCAAGACTACATCCTAGAATGTCCCCAACATGGAATGGAGAGGTGGCTACTGATGCAGACGTTTTATCATGGGCTCGGCAATAGTGCCCGAGGGACCAAGGATGCTGAAGCTGGAGGAGCATTCCTATCACTCACCATACCACAAGCCACAGCTCTTGTGGAGAAGATGGTGTCCAACCAAGGCTGGAATGAAGAAAGGACCCAGACACGCAAGAGAGGTGGAGGTATGCACCAGCTCAAGGAGGTAGACATGCTATTTGCAAGCTAGACCTGCTCATGAAGAAGCTCGATGATAGAGCTGGAGATAAGAAAGAAGTTATGCACGTCTACGACTCTCACATGACTTGTGAGGAGTGTGGAGATACTGGACACTCAGGCAATCACTGCCCTGAGATGCTTGAGGACGTGAACTACATCAACAACAACAACAACTACTACTACAACCGTCCTCAACAAAATCAAGGTTGGAATCAACAGAGGCCTAACTACTCAGGTAATTATCAAGGTAACAATTCTTACAATAATAATAATTTTCCACCTCTGAGGGAGTTAGTGTCTAATCAAGGAAAGCTAATGGATATCCTATCTAAGAAATTGGCATCTAATGACAAAATGCTAGAAAATATAAATAATAGAATGGATAATTTCTCTACTGCCATCAAGAATCAAATTAGCTTTAATAAAATGATTGAATCTCAGTTAAATCAAATAGCTGCTGCTGTTCCTGCTACTAACCCCGGTATACCATCACAATCGGAAGGATTAGAATCTACAAATCTTGTAGACGTGTTTGATACAGGTAACTACTGAAGTAATCCTGTCGCGGAAGTTACTACTGACCTTCTGCAAGTCAAGAGAGGCGATCCAGGACGCCCCGTCATCCCGATCTCCATCGGCATGGTGGACTTCCAAGAAGCACTCTGCGACTTTGGCTCTAGTGTCAACATTATGCCCAGGGTACTCTATGAAAAATTCTTTACATATCCTTTATTAGAAACAACCATGTGTTTGCAGTTTGCAGATTGGACGTTAAGTTTTCCAAAGGGAATATTGAAGAATCTCTGTGTCCGAGTTAGTACCTTGTACGCCCTAGCAGACTTCGTGGTGATAGAGACCGGTAATGATGAGAGGGCACCCGTCATCTTAGGGAGGCCATTCCTGAACACCTCGGGAGCTGTCATCTACGCTAGTGCTGCCTGTTGACGGTCCTTAAGTATCAAATTTAATTATCAAATAAACAAAGAAAAGGATCCAAATGAAATCAACACCCAGGCTTAGGGTTTTATCAAACAGAATTCCATGAGTTTTGGTGTTTGTCTATTTCTGCAGGGGGTTATTAGGAAATACGGAAGAAAGGCCCACACGTCAGGATTACATAGAGATATTAACGTACAATGCAATTATCTTACATCTAGAAGACTCCAGAAGCCACGGGAACGAACCGAAGGCAGAACGGGACCTAGCCCAGGGCGCCCGCCATAGGGACCAGGGCGCCCGCCCCCTGTTGGTGCCCAATCTGGACTCTCTTCGGGCATCATGCTCCACCGACCTAAAGGATCAAGGATAACCGTTCACTCAATGTTGTTTTGATCCGACGGCCTATATTCACTTGGAAGGACTATAAAACCAGACCCCCTGGCCCCTGGAGGAGAGCACCTCTCAACCCCAATTCATTATTCATTATGGAGAAGAAGCCTCTGATCAAGCTCTAGAGCCACCACATCAATTAGATCTCTAGATTAGCATAGCTATATAGGATTAGAACTAGAAGGAGTCAATGTTCGATTGGTTTCCGGATCTGTCAAGAGGATTCTTGGTAATTCTTTATTGTTCTTCAATTGTTCATCTTTGTTCTTCGATATTATGAATATGACTTTGTTATACTACAATATATTGATTATGACTTTGCTCTACTTGTTTATATTCGCAATTATATTGTTCTTAGTTTATCATAGTTATATACTTGGCTTAGTTAGATTGGAATTATATACTTGTTTAGGATCGTATAGCGTTTATCCATCGGATCCATGGGTAAATGATAGATATTGTGTAGGCGTGGTGCTTATACCATAATTATCTATGATTGTACCCTATATGCCAGATCGTGGGGTAGTTCGTGGTAGTGACAGCTCCACTGTTTCTTATGTAGTCCCCCTCTCGTGTATTGGGCTGGCAGAGCAACATTATTACAGGGGAGTGATTGCGATGTTTCTCATATTCCTTGATAATATCACTATGCATGGGCGCAGTCCTGTCTCACAATGATTGCTTAGTATAATTGCACTAACTATGATATGCTAGACTGTATAGTTAAGAATAACTTAGGAAATATTCTTGTAGTTCCTCCTAATACCATGCCAATGACTTGCTAGAATATCTAATTGAGGTGCTTATCATATTTATATGTGGCTAAGTTATGCTGATCAGATTAATTATCTTTGTCACTATTCATTACTTTATATATCTTTTATGTGACACTTATCCCTGTATGAAAGAGATAGATAAATGTTCTCAATTATACATGCAATGATAGATACTCAATCTTATATTCTATTCTATAATCAACATTGATGATTACTAATCCCTTCCCAGTGGTAAAAATATAAATAACGATACCTGGAATACCTCCCGGTTAAAATGCTACATCGGTATTAATCTGTGCGCTTGCAGATCCCATTTATTATTTATTTAAGATGAGCAATTGCATATTTCAATACCGTGTCTTTCATGTCATGCTGGGGATGACAACTTGGCTTAAGTGGCATGAGGGATATGTTTGGCATTTTTGGGGCCGTTATCAGAATTATAAAACTAATTCTACTTTTGGTAGTGACGTTAAGAATGCCTAACACTGCCAAGATCAGTTTCTACATCTAGGGGAGAAAGGAGACGTTTTTCTTCAAGAACAAGACTGCTCAAATCCTAGAACAATCCCGACATGAACCAAGGAAGAAGACCAATAGGAGGAATAGGAACAAGCAAGTGTGGGCCAAGTCAGCTAAGATGGTCACTGCAGTTCAAGGAGGTCAAGATCGTCGACTCAAGTCACCGTTTCTGACCAAGAAGGACGATCCAGGTGTGCCAAGCATCCACTGCTCCATTAATGGATACAACTTCTACAAGACACTTTGCGACATCGGGTCGGGCGTCAACATAATGGCCGCAGTCACCTATCAGCTTTTGTTCAGAACCATGCCCCTAAAACCAACATACATTCAGCTCCAGATGGCGGATCAGACATTCCGAAAGGTTGAAGGTATAGTAACTGACGTCCCTCTCAAAATAGATGATCATTTTGTCCATACAAACTTTCAGGTTATTGACATGGGAGAAGATGAGTACGATCCACCCATCATCCTTGGGAGACATTTCCTCAGCACTGTTAAAGCAATCATCTATATTGGAACCGAAGAAGTCCATTTGCACTTCCCCTCAGAGAAGGTACGCCGCTATTTTACTGACCCTGACTATATAGTTGAAGACTCTAAGCAGGTTAGGACAACAAGAAGACAACGCAACTGCAACCAGAAGAGGCAAATCATTAAGGACGGATGGGTAGAATACGAAGGAGAAGTGGTAAGGTTTGAGGACATACAGCTTGAACAGAATTATCCAGTGGAGACCGTAGCACCGAGTCAGGTGTGAAGAGAGAAGATAGTTATACACGAAGAGGAGGCGCTGTCGGAACCACCGACTATGCCATCCAGCAAATCCAAGGACGACTGAGAAAACGAAGAGTCCCGTTCGGAGGACTTAAAAACACCGAACGCCTTGCCAAGAGGTAAACTTGGTAGTTATCTTTTCCTTTCAATTATTTCAAATAGTTTGCTTAGTTAATCATGTTAATACTATCCTAAAAAGAAAATAAAAATGTTAAAAAAATAGTAAGCCCCACGTGAGTATACGAGTGGCATAAAATCCATAAGTACATTCATTGTGGTGGCATAAAAATAAAATAAATAAATTTTTCTGCTCTATAAAATGAAAATAAAAAATAGAAAGTAACACTTATTGAGGAGGCTCAACATGATAAAGGCTAGATATTTATGCTAACACCTAATCAGCTCCACAAAGCTTTGTTGTCTATTTGAGCTCCACAGAATTCAAGGATCAAGAAGACTAGCAGACGGAGGACATCCTAATCGCTGTCAGGATGCTGCCGACATTCAAATACACCTCCACCACCTGCTAGCTACATCAGAAGAAATTACGTCAAACTTCAGCTTGGGGGGAGCACCCCCATTTATCCCGCTAAGTATTTCTATCTATCTATATACTTATACTTTATTAAAATAAAAATATACATAACCATGAAAAACCAAATACAGATTTTTTGCTTATATATATATATATCTTTGCTTAGTTTGCTTAATAAATAAATAAAGTGGCTATGCTAAACTAAATCTTAATAAAACTCTAGCATGGATATGATGAATAGTTGCTCTACCTAATTTTCAAATTTGAAGTTCTCTCTCAAGTTTAGACATAACTGTTATAATTTAAAGCTTGCTCTAAACCTGAACTTGTGGGAAGAGAACTTGATCTGAAGTCTAAGTTGTTAACGAATATGATATGGCAAGGTTGTGACGTTGTTTATCTGTTCCTAGAGATGCTAGAAATCTAGAGAATTTTATCTTTGAAAATCTTTAAAATAACACATGATGAGTTCCTGTATGATGAGAGTTTAAATTTCTACCACAGCCATATATACATGCTTGCTAGACTTTGAGCCACACATTTACTTTTTACTGCTTATGAGCATTGAGTATGGTCAAGCTGTGTAGACCCTTAGGAGCTTGTCATGTGGTTAAATCAAGATTCACTTGCACGTTTACTCACACATGCTGCTTCTACTTCGGAAGTACGCATCCAGATATATCCACTCATTTCCATCTCCAGAGCCACTCAAAAAATATTCTACTCCTAATCCGAGAGAGAATAGCCAAAAACAATCTCCTATTTCTGTTTTCCCCTGTGAAATAAATGCTCAAGTTATCTTGGTTACTACCACTTGCTATATTATTTTAGGAGATGAGTGCTTTAAAAAAAGAGAAAGGATACGAGAAAATAAAAAGGGGCAAGTGCCCGGAACCTCGAAAAAGAAAAAGTGAGACGAGAGGTAAACATGGACAAGTGTCCGATAGTAGAATTAGGGGTACAAGATACCCACCAGAGAGGAAAGAAAAAGAAAATGTAGAGCATCTCATTCTCCTGAAAAGTTTCAAAAGAGCAAGAAAGGTATGTGTCCCCTCAAAAGAGCACAAGTAGAATTAGACTTTCACCATTGTTATTACCATCATCACCATACACCATTCATTCGCCACACATGCACATCTTGATTTGACTTATTGACTTGTTTCTCTGGATCCATGGTTTAACTATGCAATAAATGTCTTGTAAGTATGTATACTTTATCTTCCACCTATGAGCTCCAGATATTAAAATCCTTATTAGAGTAGGATGAGAGAGAAGGCAATGTCACTATGCCTTATACCACAAATACTATATACATTGAGAGAGAAGGCATATACCATCACTGCCTTGGTAAGGATCCAGAAATACCACAAAAGAGAGATCTGAGAGAGTCATACAAGGAATCTCTAAGTTTTATTTGAAAATCTGCAAAAACTCCAGAGCTATAGTTGATCAAGAATAAGAGACATGGCGCTTGACTAGACTGTTCTATCTTTTAACTGCTCAAGACAGAAGTGACTGTTGCAAGTCCCATGGTGAAAGGTAAAATGAGTAAGTTTTAAGTCTTGACAGTTTACTCTAACTCAGAGATGAGACCTCATTTGAAAGCATGTGTACCGTCAACTTTTAAAGGCATTACAACAACTTCTGATCCATCGCTGAGATTATCCTTGCTCAGGGACGAGCAAGAGGTAAGCTTGCGGGAGTTTGTTGACGGTCCTTAAGTATCAAATATAATCAACAAATAAACAAAGAAAAGGATCCAAATGCAACCGACATCCAGACTTAGGGTTTTATCTGACAGAATTCCACGAGTTTTGGTGTTTGTCTATTTCTGCAGGGGGTTATCAGGAAATATGGAGGAAAGGCCCACACGTCGGGTTTACATAGAGATATTAACGTGCCGCCCAATTATCTAACATCTAGAAGAGTCCAGAAGCCACGGGAAAGAACGGGAGACCGATCGGGCCCGGGGGCAGGGCGCCCGCCCACCCCCCTTGGCTGCCCGCCCTGGCCTGAGAGCCAATTAGATTCTACTTCATAGATCATGCTCCACCGACCTAAAGGATCAAGGAAAACCGTGCGATTAATGTCGGTTTGATCCGACGGCCCACATTCATTTGGAAGGACTATATAAGCAGACCCCCTGGCCCATAGAGGAGAGAGCCCTGAAACCCTAATTCATTTATCCATCTCAGGAGAAGAAGCCTCTGATCAAGCCCTAGAGCCACCACATCAATAGATCTCTAGTTTAGCATAGCTACATAGGATTAGAAGTAGAAGGAGCCAATCTTCGATTGGTTTCCGGATTTGTCAAGAGGATTTTTGGTAATTCCTCTACTGTTCTTCATTTGTTCATCATTGTTCTTCAATATTATGAATATGACTTTGCACTACTTCAATATAGTGATTATGACTTTGCTCTACTTGTTTATATTTGCAATTATATTGTTCTTAGTTTATCATAGTTATATGCTTGGCTCAGTTAGATTGGAATTATATATACATGTTTAGGATCGTATAGCGTTTATCCATGTGTACAGTGGATAAATGATAAGTATTGTGTAGGCGTGGTGCCTATACCGTATTTATCTGTGGTTGTACCCTATATGCCGGATCGCGGGGTAGTTCGTGGTAGTGACAGCTCCATTGATTCTTATATAGCCCCCCCTCTCATGTATAGGGCTGGCAGAGCAACATTATTAGAGGGTTGTGATTGCTATGTTTCTCATCTTCCTTGATAATATCACTATGCATGGACGTAGTCCTGTCTCACAATGATTGCCAAGTATAATTGCACTAACTATGATATACTAGACTGTATAGTTAAGAATAACTTAGGAAATATTTTTGTAGTTCGTCCTAATTCCATGCTAATGATTTACTAGAATATCTATTGAGGTGCTTATCATTATTATATGTGGCTAAGTTATGCTGATCAGATTAATTATCCTTGTCACCATTCATACTTTATCTATCTTTTATGTGACATTTATCCCTGTATGAAAGAGATAGATAAATGCTCTCAATTATACATGCAATGATTAGTATTGTGTAGCGTTTATCCATCTGTACAGTGAGTAAATGATAAGTATTGTGTAGGCGTGGTGCCTCGTATAGCATTTATCCATGTGTACAGTGGGTAAATGATAAGTATTGTGTAGGCGTGGTGCCTCGTATAGCGCTTATCCATGTGTACAGTGGGTAAATGATAAGTATTGTGTAGGCGTGGTGCCTATACCGTATTTATCTGCGGTTGTACCCTATATGCCGGATCGCGGGGTAGTTCATGGTAGTGACAGCTCCATTGATTCTAATATAGCCCCCCTCTCGTGTATAGGGCTGGCAGAGCAACATTATTACAGGGGAGTGATAGCTATGTTTCTCATCTTCCTTGATAATATCACTATGCATGGACGTAGTCCTGTCTCACAATGATTCCCAAGTATAATTGCACTAACTATGATATGCTAGACTTTATAGTTAAGAATAACATAGGAAATATTTTTGTAGTTTGTCCTAATTCCATGTTAAAGACTTACTAGAATATCTGTTGAGGTGCTTATCATTATTATATGTGGCTAAGTTATGCTGATAAGATTAATTATCCATGCAACCATTCATACTTTATCTATCTTTTATGTGACATTTATCCCTGTATGAAAGAGATAGATAAATGCTCTCAATTATACATGCTATGATAGATACTCAATTCTATATTCCATTCCATAATCAACATTGATGTTTAGCAATCCCTTCCAAGTGGTAAAAATATAAATAATGTACCTGTAATACTTCCCGGTTAAAATGCTACATCGGTATTAATCTATGCACTTGCAGATCTTATTTATTATTTATTCAGAAGAGCAATTGCATATTTCAATACCGCGTCTCTCATGTTATGCTAGGGATGACAACTTGGCTTAAGTGGCGTGAGGGATAGGTTCGGCATTTTTGGCGCCGTTATCAGAATTAGAAAACTAAGTCTACTTTTGGTAATGACGTTAAGAATGCCCAACAATGAACACAGTATTTATCCTTGTTCGGGGAAGAGAAGGCCCTATATCCAGCGGGGGGAGAGAGCTTGTATTATCTTGCACCTAAGTACTTGTACAGGGGTGGACACAAGAATGGAGGAACAGGATGTTCTAAGTCCTAACTGTATGAAGCTAGGGCATTGGCGATCCTGTATGCGCGAAGGAGGTATTCTATGTATGATGTCCTGTTTGTTCCAGCCTTGGCATCCCCTTTTATAGACCAAGAGGAGGCACAAGGTTACATGTCGTAGCAGCTAGAGTAGGCCTCGATAAGGGCATGGGTGCAAGTCAACTCGAGGCCTCCGTATCGGTGTGGCTTCAACGGGTCTTGTTACGGTGTACTCGGTGATGATGGTACGTGCGTTCCCTGGGCTGAATCCCTGTATATTGCTTAGTAATTGGTCCGTATATATGCACGCCTGTACGTCCTCGCAGTCGCCTTGTCGGGAGTTGTTGGAGCGCTGACTTCCCCTTACAACTCCTTCCCTAGGAAGTGTCCGATGGCCTCGAGGTTCAGGCCGACCGGGCTAGGCCCGTTGAAGGAAGAGCTGACCATTACGTCTCGAGGAGTTGCCTGATGCGATGTTACGTTGGCCGTGATGGTACTGGCACGTACCCTTTCCTAGGTTTCAAGATAAAGCTAATAAAAATTGTGACATGACGGGAGTACGACCCATCATCATGGCTACGGCCGCCATGGTGTTAGGTGGCACTGGTGCAGGACGGGGCATTAGCACCGGTCGGGAAGGGCCTATTGCCCCGGTTCCCGAGCCGGTGCTGCCCTTCCGGGACTAAAGGCCTACCCTTTAGTCCCAGTCTGGGGAACCGGGGCTAAAGCCACTCCCTTTAACACCGGTTGGTAATGGATCCTGCCAGAGCTGGCACGTTGCAGGACCCTTTAACACCGGTTGGTATTACCAACCGGTGTTAAAGGGTTTCTTCTTTTTTGGTTCACTTCTTCGGTTCTGTTTATTGTTTTTATTTAATAATAATAGGTTTTTCAATACATGTTTTTGCTAATACAATAGTATATTTATATTACACGCATGTTAAGCATATATAAATGAAAATTATAGGCTTAGCTTTATAATTAAGCTTTGCCTATAATAAAATGAATAGGCCACATCAAAAATTAAATAGATATGTAAAAAGCTTTATATATATATAGTTTTATATGTACAAAATTCGTGACACATATATACATAGAGTTTTTTCTCCCAATGTCTACAAACGATACAAATGATCATCGTTGTTTGGAATAAGAGTTTCGTTGCCGTTGAATTGAAACTCGCCGTTTGGATTGATCACTTGCTCGCGGAGAAATCCTGCTATCGTCTCGTGGATAGCTTTGATTCGGTCTTTTTGTATGACCTTTTCCCTCAATTATTTCGTCTTTAATTTGAAATAAATAAAAAAGGTATTAGTTGTCTAAGTTATTCAATATAATTTAGGAGATAATGAAAAGAGACATGAAACGTACTCTGAGCGTCTCTGTGGGTGTTTGATTGACTTGTGCCATCATGAATTTGCACACGTAATATGCACATAGATTGTTCCCCCCTTCTTGTCTTAAACACCACTGTACGATATATATAAAAAAAAAATATTCACGACCATGACAATAAGAAGGCTAAAAGTTAGCGAAAGTTTGCTAGCTAGTAGAACTTACTTGTGGATGTATTATGTTAAGCGGCGCTTTACATCCACTGAGATGTTCACGGTCAATGAATCTTTCCCAAACCCTACACACAGCCATTGTGGATCGTGAACTAATAATTATAGAGTCATATTATGATATTCTTCTAGCTGAGATCGACATTACGTACCTTTGAATAATGGTTACCATTTGTTGATAATTTTCTTGTGGATTTCTCATTGAGTCAAAGATTATCAACCGGTTCTTGGGAATTTCAATGACCATGAGTATCCAGTGAAAGCTGTTTACACACACATATATATAGTCAGGCCTATATATAACTATATAAAACTTGTCTCGAGTAATAATTATTGAAATAAAATATGCATGCACTTAATAACTATATAACTCACTCGAAGTTGAAGGGGAAGAGTATTTGTTTTCTTTTTGGTTCACAAAGAACCTTATAATATTGGTGTAGACTTCTGTCTCATGAGCTGCTGTCCACAATGCCTGCGGAGCCTTGAAAACAATATAAGGGTCAACGAACCCAATACTATTGTCATTTCTGATTCTGAGCTCTCTCATTTGGTGCCTGCATATATACATATAAATCCTAAGTGTGTAAGGATTATATACATGTAATTAAAGAAGTTAGAAGTATAATAAAAGGAAAAAAATACTTACAGACAAAAGCAGCTGACAAGAGATTTGTCGAGAGCGTCGAGGTGACATAATTGGTGCAATTCTTCGAACTGCACGTATATGAGGTCATCTCCACGGAAGTAGTGATGTTGTCTAATACGAACATAAATCCAATTCTCTCCCCTTTTACACGCCTCGATGCACCATTTGTTTATTGCAAACATTTGTGTGCCGAGCTCATGTAAACGCTGAGGGTCGAATAGACTCCTGCCCGGTTCATATCTTGCCCTCCATTGATCAACTATCTCAGCTTTTTCAAATGTTTGGCATCCAATAATGGCAGCAATTTCTTCCATATTTAAACCGCTCTGTCCAAAGTAACGCTCAAGCGAGTCTAGCTCAGACAACACTAAGGATTTCTTTGGCATCAAGTCTTCATTTGAGCCGTATTGATTTGGCACAATCAAAGGGGGCACTGGTTTTGATACT
Source organism: Sorghum bicolor (assembly GCF_000003195.3). Lineage (NCBI taxonomy): Eukaryota > Viridiplantae > Streptophyta > Magnoliopsida > Poales > Poaceae > Sorghum > Sorghum bicolor. The sequence continues at coordinate 37,999,324 of NC_012878.2, forward strand.
TCTCCGAGCTGTGGGACCCCCTTTCCTACTCTCTTTCTAGGCTGTGAAGACTTGACCAGAGACCGCTCATAGTCCGAAAGTGTTGGCTTTTTCTGAGCTTCGCGTTGCTTCTTTTGCTGGTCCGCCACCTTCTGCCTCACTTCCGATTGCTTTACATAAAAGTACGGCTTTTCTGTGTTTAGCCGCTTTTTTCTATCCTCCTTCAATTTATCAAAAAATTGTTTCACCTCAGCTTTGGATGCAACAATTACCTCCTCTTCACTCTTTTCATAAGATAATTTTTCTGGTGTCTTAGCTCTCTTTGCTGAGGCAACCTTCTTTGGAGGTGGGACCGATGACTTCGGTCGTTCTTGGGCGGACCGCTTCTGACTACCTCGCTTTGGAGGCGAGGGCACCGACCGTGTACTCTTTGGAGAGGGCGGTGCAGGCGGTGGAGGTGGTGGGGCTGATCTTTTTGGTGTTGGAGAACGCGGTGGAGGAGTTGGAGACCTCGGTGGAGGAGGTGGAGACCGTGGTGGAGGCGGTGGCGGGGTCAGTGTGGCCGCCGCACGTGTTGGAGGAGATCTAGCATTGTCACCGCCCGCAGCACTATGATGCGCTGGGGAGAGAACTGGACATAGGTTGGAGGAGTCCCTGCAAAGAAAACAATTACAAGTTTTGTGAGCAAACTTTTTTTTAATTTCAATACATAATAAATAATATAAGAAGTAAAATCACACACAAACCTATGTTGAGGAATAATTATGAAGCGCTTGCATCAACAAATAAATGTCTTACCAGCTTGACCTAAGGTCTTCTCTCCGTCTCCCTCTTCTATGTCTAGAGGCACATTGCCACAACCTTTCTCAACCCTATCAACCAATACGCTAGCATATTCACCAGGTACTGGTCGATTATGAATTCTTGGAGTTCTCGTTCGGTCGATAGGGTTGACAACAGCGATAGCCACATTTTTGTTGCATTCCCATCTGGTACATGCAGCTCACAGGTAGTCTCTCTGCTGCTCTAGAGATTTCTTGGCCCCAAACTAGCGCCCCGGTGTCTGGGTCCACGCTTCCCCCATGATTGTAGAACTAATGCTTGGAGCACTCGCTCCAATTCTTTGCTATTGTCTCGGGTGTGACCCCCCTGGCAAGCATCTCCTGTTCCATTCGGTCCCACTTGGGAACAGCACTCTTATAACCACCTGATCCCATATGATGGTGGTATGTCTTTTTACTTGCATTCTCTTTGTTTCTAATGGCTCGTTCCTCGCCCTCTTCTGATGTTTTGTACTGCACGAAGTCATCCCAGAAGGCCCTCAGCTTTACGTATTGCTTGAGGTTGAAATTTGGAGTCTCGTTTTTCTTGACAAATTTATTGTACAAATTCTTCTTCCAATTCTGGAACAGTACCGCCATCTTCTTCATAGTCTAGTCATAAATTCGCACCTTCAACTCTTCATCGTTGGTGTCGAAGGTGAAAACGTCTGTGACGGCTTTCCAAACTAACTCCTTGTCACGATCAGAGACAAAACTGATCTCAGGAGCACCTTGCTTCTCTCTCCATTCACGAGCACTGATCGGTATTTGAACTCTCACAAGATATCCACAGTGACTAACATATTTATTTGCATGTTCACCAAGTGGTTTGCCTATAGCTATCTCAAACACAGAGATTACATAGTGGCCCTCCAACGGCTTCTTTGGCCCTCGTGGAGGTACGCTTCTCCCCATAGAGGTCGATCCAGAAGGCTACACGTAGATATAGAATTTAGGGTTTAGGGTTTAGGGTGGTTCACACGAAGAAACCGACGGTGGCCAAAGTACATGACCTTTCAACATTTTTTCAAAAATACACAGTCAAGGTATTCATAACAATGTGTGCATGCATTATATCCCTTGTTTGACTGGCCGAAAAGATTACTCAGAGCTGGCCAATCATTGATTATTACAAACAGCAATGCTCGCAGGTCAAAGTGCTCTTGTTTGTACTCATCCCACACGCGAACTCCTGGTTTGCTCCATAAAAGTTGAAGTTCCTCAACTAATGTTCTTAGGTAGACATCTATGTCATTGCCAGGTTGCTTCGGTCCTTGGATAAGCACCGGCATCATAATAAACTTCCGCTTCATGCATAGCCATGGAGGAAGGTTGTAGATACATAGAGTAACTGGCCAAGTGCTATGACTACTGCTCTACTCACCGAAAGGATTCATACCATCTGTACTTAAGGCGAACCGCAAGTTTCTAGCATCATCTGCAAAATCTGGGAATTCTCTGTCTATCGTTCTCCACTGGGATCCATCGGCAGGGTGTCTCAGCATATTGTCTATCTTACGGTCTTCTTTATGCCACTGCAACAACTTTGCATTGTCCTTATTTCTGAACAGACGTTTTAATCATGGTATTATAGGAGCATACCACATAACCTTGGCAGGAATTTTCTTCCTATGACGTTCTTCACCCTCAACATCGCCAGGATCATCTCGTCTAATCTTATACCGTGATGCCTTACATACTGGACATGCATCCAAATTCTCGTATTCCTCCCCACGGTAGAGGATGCAGTCATTAGGACATGCGTGTATCTTCTGGATTTCTAATCCCAAAGGGCAAACAACCTGTTTTGCTTCATACGTAGTGGTGGGCAATTCGTTGCCTTTCGGAAGCATCTTTTTTATGATCTTCAATAACTGCCCAAATGCCTTGTCAGATGTACCATTCTTTGCCTTCCATTGCAGCAATTCCACTGTGGTACCCAGCTTTGTTGCCCCTCTTCAGCGGTGGGATATAGCGATTTCCTGTGGTCCTCTAGCATGCGCTCAAACTTGGCTTTCTCTTTATCACTTTCACATTCTTTTTGTGCATCACGGATGGCATCACCAAAAGCATCATCGCCCCGATCATCTTTTGCCGCTACCTCTTCTTCATTATCTCCCCCCATTGCAACATCGTTGAAGCCACCGTACTAAGCAATAATATTGGCATGGTCCAATTCTTCTTCTTCTTCTTCACCTTCATCCATTATAATCCCGCTTTCTCCATGTTTGATCCAACAAATATAGTTTGGTACGAAACCAGACATTAATAAGTGCGAATAAAGAGTTCTTGAGTTAGAATATTTCGTCAAATTCTTGCACACAGCACATGGACAGCACATGAAATCGTCCCTCTTATTTGTCTCGGCCACACTTAAGAAATAGTGCACGCCATTAATGAACTCTTCGGAGTGCCGATCGGCATTATACATCCAATTACGTGTTACCATCTGCATTAAATATAACTTATATATTATGAAAACCATGCACACATATAGTTTCTCATCTTATTGCACAACATGTCTAAGATACATAGTTGATTAATTCAGGAAAGCTTGGCTACAACAAATACAATCGCAACTAGCACTAAAAAAACCAAAACTAAAATGCACTTAAGCAACATAATTAGTTCGCGTCCGATCCCAACTATAATAGATGGATCATTCGCTTGATCAACATCATTGAACTCCTTTCGTCGGCTCACTGCCTCACCACCTTCAGCCTCAACCACCTGTGCAAAAGATTTCTTAATGTGTTCAATGTATTCTTCCTCCCAGTACCAACCTGTACATCCGCCGATACCGTCCCACTGAAATTAAAAGAGAGAATCAAAATTTTAATTAATACCATTTAAAAAATAAGCACATATATAAGCAAATGTCTGGAAATAACTCACATTACGATCCGGACACTTGTAGAATATACGACCCTTGTTTACTCCCTCTTTCGACACTTTGTACTCCATCACAATCTTCTGCCCACACTTGCCACAAGTAATGAGAGGGAGTTCCGGCCGGTATCGCTTTTGAACCCGTGGAGAGACCGAAGATCCGTTCACGGTTGCCATCTACTATCCATACTCAATTTTTAAACAATTATAAATTCCACATTTACTAGTAAACATGTATGTTATTTTTATTTTTAGTATGTTTACAGTAATTGCAATGTTTATCTCTAATCTGGGTAGCGATAAAATTGCACACGTCCACATATATGCCACCTCTTTATTATTTGTAATTTTCTGGATTAAATCAAACATTAAAATGTCTAAATTTCTAACAGTCCAAAAAGCTGAAATTAGCCATTTTTCTGTTAGTGGTTTTGCTGCTGTGTTAAAACTGGATAATTTTGATGGTTCAAACTATAAGCGGTGGCGCGCGAGAATGATTCTGTGGTTTACTGCTATGAGTTGCTATCATGCTGCAGAGAGAAAGCCGGAATAATTTACTCCTAAGGAGGAGCAAAAGTTCCTGATAGCCGATAACCTCTTGAGAGGCGCCATGATACGTGCACTCGATAAAAAGTATGTAGACAACTATATCATTTGCACCACTGCTAAGGAGTTATGGGATGGGCTTGAGGCCAAGTTTGGGGTTTCTGATGCTAGTATTGAGCTATACCTCATGGAGCAGCTGTTTGATTACAAACTGATGGATAACTGTTATGTGATACAAGCACATGAGATACAGGCACTAGTAAAGGAACTCAAAAAATTCTCTTGTGTGTTCCCTAAAAAGTTTATGGCCGACGGTATAATCACTAAGCTACCACCTACTTGGAATGATTTTGCTACTTCTCTAAAACATCAGAGGAAAGAGTTTGGTCTTGCCAAACTTATGGAAACTCTTGATATTGAGGAGAAGACGAGAGCAAAAGACACACATAGGAAAGGCGTTGAGTCTTCAAGTGCCAATGTGGTGCAGAAAAAAAGCAATATGCATTCCATAACAAGAAAAAACAAGCAAGAGAACAAGAAAGGGACAAATCCGAAGCCAAAGCAAACAACAACCTTTAAGAAGAAAAATCCAGAAGGGGTTGCTTTGTTTGTGGTAGTGATGATCATTGGGCAAGTTCTTGCCCAGACTGCAAATTCAAGCGAGAATAGAAAAAGTCAGTGAACATGGTTGTTAGCGAGTCTAAAGAAGGTACATCTAGGTGTGGTAATTATTTACCTACTGTTTTTTCAGTCTGTCATACACTTGAGTGGTGGATGGATACTGGGGCTAATGTACATATATGTGCTGACATCTCTTTGTTTAATTCTTATTAGGAAGACAACACTAGAGCCTTACTGATGGGGAATGGCTCTCATGCGCGTGTTCTTGGTATTGGTACGTTCATTCTGAAGTTTACTTCGGCAAAGGCGGTGCTGATGAAGAACATGCAGTATGTCCCCTTCATCAAAAAGAATCTAGTTAGCGGCTCTTAGCTTTGCAGAAATGGCTACACAATTGTCTTTGAAGCCAATAAAGTTATACTTTCTAAGTTTGGAACTTTTATTGGTAAAGGTTATGACTTCGCAGGCTTGTTCCACTTATGCATGCTTGATGTGTGTAATAAAGCTATGAATACTATTATTTCAAATGAGTCAAATATTCGGCATTCATAATTTTTTCATGTTAATTTTGGTTGTTTAACGCGGCTAGCAAATATGAATTTAATCCTGAAATTTAATTTAGTCAAAGGTTCTAAGTGCCATGTGTGCATGCAATCCAAGGAACCTCACAAGCCTTACGAGGCTGCAGAGGCAAGGAACTTGGCACCATTAGAAATAATCCAATCTGATCTATGCGAGATGAATGGTGAATTGACTAAAGGTGGCAGACGATACTTCATTACATTTATAGACAATTGTACTAGATTTTGTCATGTGTACTTGCTTAAAACAAAGGATGAAGCATTACATTATTTTAAACCTATAAAACTAAAGTAGAAAATCAACTTGAGAGGAAAATTAAACACTTAAGGTCCTATCATGGTGGAGAATATTTTCCTAGTGATTTTTCTGATTTCTACGTAGAACATGGAATTATTCATGAGAGGACACCACCATACTCAGCACAGTCTAATGGGATTGCTGAAAGAAAGAATCGTACTCTAACAGAGATGGTTAACAACATGTTAGAGACATCGGGACTATCTAAGGAATGGTGGCGTGGGGCGATACTGACACCATGTCATGTCCTGAATAGAGTTCCTATAAAGAATAAAGAAATCATGCCTTTTGAGGAATGGGAAAAATAGAATAAATGTCTCCTATTTGTGAACTTGGGGTTGTTTGGCCAAAATGAATGTGCCAAACAAGAAACACAAACTTGGACCTAAGATAGTTGATTTTATTTTCCTTGGTTGTGCTGCTCACAGCGTAGGGTATAGGTTTTTAATTATAAATTCTGGAGTATCACATATGCATGTTGGTACTATAATGGAATCTAGAGATTCAATATTCTTTGAAAGTGAAATCCCTATAAAAAGTACATCTAATATTTCTAGTCATGAATCTATAAATTCCCATAAGCAATTTATTCCGATAGAACAATCTGCGGAACCTCAAGTTCACTATCCTGAGGAGGATGGTAATATAGTCACTCAAAAGAGCAAAAGACAAATGAAGGTGAAGTCTTTTGGAGATGACTACATTGTGTACCTCGTGGATGATACCCCAACTACCATTAAAGAGGCATTTTCCTCTCCTGATGTTGACTTGTGGAAGGAAACAATAAGGAATGAGATAGATTCAATAATGTCTCATGGAACTTGGGAACTGGTTGAATGACCTTATGGGTGTAAACCTATAGGTTGTAAATGGGTGTTCAAGAAAAAGCTTAGGCCTGATGCTACAATTGAGAGGTACAAGGCTAGGATTGAGGCTAAGGTTATAGCCAAAGAGAACAGGAAGATTTCTTTGATACTTACTCACCGGTTGTCCGTATGACGACAATTCGAGTGTTACTATCCTTGGCTACCTCTCATGATCTTCTCATTCATCAGATGGATGTAAGGAAAACTTTCCTAAATGGGGAGTTAGAGGAAGAGATCTATATGGATCAGCCTGATGGATTTGTAACAAGTGGTCAAAATGGCAAGGTGTGTAAGCTATTAAAATCCTTATATGGCCTAAAATAAGCTCCAAAACAATGGCATGAGAAGTTTGACAGAACTTCTGTCGGCTTTGCTGTTAATGAAGCTCACAAATGTGTGTACTATCAGTTTGGTCAGGCTGAAGGTGTGTTCTTTTGTCTATACGGTGATGACATACTGATCTTTGGGACAAGCCATGATGTGACCAAGGAAGTTAAAGACTTTTTGTCTAATAACTTTGAGATGAAAGATTTGGGAGAAGCTGATGTCATTCCAAACATTAAGCTTTAAGAGAAGGTAATGGTGGGGTTACACTTGTGCAATCCCACTATGTGGAAAAGATTTTATGTCGCTTTGGTTATAGTGACTGTCAATCTGCTCCTACGCCTTATGATCCTAGTGTGCTATTGAGGAAAAATCGAAGAATAGCAAGGGATGAATTAAGATTCTCTCAAATTATAAGTTCACTGATGTACCTTTCAAGTGCCATGAGGCTTCATATCTCGTTTGCAGTTAGCAAACTTAGCCGGTTTGTATCAAATCCGGGAGATATTCACTAGCAAGCTCTTGAGAAAGTAATGCGCTATTTGAAAGGTACTATGAGCTATGGTATTCACTATACCAGATACCCTAAGGTATTGGAGGTTTATTGGGATGCCAATTGAATATCTTATGCTGATGTTTTAAAGGCCACAAGTGGATATGTGTTTCTGCTTGGAGGTGGCACTGTTTCATGGAAGTCTCGCAAGCAGACTATCTTAAGAAAGTCAACCATGGAAGCAGAACTCATAGCATTAGACACCACCAGTGTTGAGGCCGAGTGGCTTTGTGAACTCCTAATGGATCTATTGGTGGTTGAGAAACCTGTGCCGGCTATTTCCATGAACTGTGATAATCAAACTGTGATCACAAAAGTCAGCAGTTCTAAGGACAACATGAAGTCCACAAGGCATGTCAAACGGCTATTGAGACTGTCGAAAAATTAAGAAACTCTGGAGTTATAGAACTGGACTATGTCCATACGTCTCAGAATCTGGCAGATCAATTCACAAAGGGACTATCATGTAATGTGATCGATAGTACATCAAGTGAGATGGGTTTGAGACCCATGTAAGGTCTACCATGGTAGCAACCTATTTTATATGATCGGAGATCCTGTGAAGTAGAATAGTGAAACAAACCAGAAGTAGATTGTGAGGAAAGACCCTTTATTTAACTCATCTCAATTGTACTTCTTTCCTAAGTATGTAAGGAAGGCTGGTTATACAACTTAATGTATTCCAAAGCGGCTTGTGAAGGCGATAGATGTTTTCCTACAGAACATCTTTGAGGAATACACCTATATGAGTTTGACTTCTAGACATAGTCTATGAGATCTAGGTGGTCTCTAGATACTCATGAATGGGCTTGAAGTATGACTTACATGCTTTAACCAAAGAGGATGTTCTTGCAACCAAGTATCAGTTATGTGTTTAGATGAAACTTATTTCACAAAAACTTGCAATTCAAGGCATAGTCCATTGTTCAAGTTGTGACTAAGTGTAATCTTTATTCTAGGTGGAAGTTCAACTTAACAGTCTCCACGGAAACAACTGATATATGAAATGACATGGAAATTTGAGAGGATTTCTTATGTGCTTGTTGACGGTAGATAAGTACTCTTTTTATCTGTCAACATAGCATGAGAAAAGATTAAAATCAGAATATTATTTAGCTATAGGCGTTATCACTAACAGAATTCCACAAGTTTTGGTGATTGTCTATTTCTGTAGGGGGTTATCAGAATAAGAACAAAAGGTGGTCCACATGTTAGTTTTACATAGAGAGAACACGTGAAATTTCAACTCACGAATACTCCATAAGGCTCAGGAAGACACCACCTGAAATGTGGGGCCCACCTGCCATAGGGCAGGGGCGGGCGCCCCACCTGTCACGGGTGGGCACCCGGGGGCAGAAGCCAATCAGCTTCAACCTCGCGGATCCTGCCTCTAGTGACTTTGAGGATTAATCTTAAGCGCCCGTTTAAGTCGGTTTGATTTAAAAGTTGTGGTGATTCCTAGGGGGCTATAAATAAAGACCTTGACCCCCCTAGAGGAGTTCATTATTCTCTGAGAAGATCAAGAGAAGAAGAATTAGACAGAGAGGGGTCCCTCGAATGGATCTATCTCTATAGGATTCTTAGCCACCATCTCAATTAGATCGCTATAGTTCTTTAGCATAGCTACATAGGATTAGATCTAGAAGGAGTCAAGTTAATCTTGCAGTCTGGATCAATCTTTGGTTCTTGGTAAACTCTTATTCTCTTTGTTATAGTTATATTAGTTCTTTCTACTATGAATATAACTTTGATCTATTTGATTATATTAGAGTTGACTTTATTCTATTTTCATATGTTTTCAATTATATTGTTCTTAGTCTACTGTTGGCAAATCTTAACGCACACCAGTAAGAGTAAGATGTGACAAGTATCTAGAAATGGTGGCGCCTGTTGATGGTTCTTAAGTACCAAATATAATCATCAAATAAATAACGAAAAGGATCCAAATGCAACCAACACCCAGACTTAGGGTTTTATCCGACAGAATTCCACGAGTTTTGGTGTTTGTCTATTTTTGCAGGGGGTTATCAGGAAATATGGAGGAAAGGCCCACATGTCGGGTTTACATAGAGATATTAACGTGCCGTGCAATTTTCTATCATCTAGAAGACTCCAGAAGCCATGGGAACGAACGGGAAGCCGAGCGGGCTCGGGGACAGGGCGCCCACCCTCCCCCCTAGGGCGCCCGCCCAGCTCTGGCAACCAATCACGTTCAACCTCACGGATTACGCTCCACCGACCTAAAGGATCAATGATAACCGTTCAATCAATGTCGGTTTGATCCGACGGCCCAGATTCACTTGAGGGGACTATATAAGCAGAACCCCTAGCCCCTGGAGGAGAACAAGTTCATTATAGAGTTGAGAGGTGCCCTCGAAGGATAACCTTTCCTCTACATAGACAGAGCAAAAGCTAGGGTTTGGAGACGGGAGCTGTCCTCTCATCTCTAAACTAGAGTAGATCTAGATAGTAGCGAGATGGAGAGCGAGGGAGGATTGGAGGAGAGGCAGGCCTGTCGGTTCTTCCTCCGGTTGTACTTCACCATGATCAAGCTCTAATCAAGCTTGCTCATGGGATGACTCTGGTAATCTACTTCTATTTCATTATGCAATTACTATCCATGTATGTTCTGGTTCACAACTCTTTTGAGTACTTTAATATATAGGACGCTATAGGTGAGAGTTGTAGTATAGGTGTAAGCATGGTGCTTAGACCTAGATTACTTGTGGATATCCCCTGTCTAGCCGGATCGTGTGGTAGGCCTCGTAGGTGATAGTTACGTTGGTCCCCTGTAGTCCACCTCCTGTTAGCAGGTCTGGTAGGGTTTATCGGCCAATGGATAAGCATCCTTTGTGGTGTATTCTTATCACGTGGTTCGTCCCAGACATAGACATACCCCTTTGAAGTAGAGAAACCATAGTTATCCTCTCTATTGTCCTACCATCGCCCATATACTAGATTCCTCTACTCTCTATTCCCATATTATCACCCATTGTTAACTTACCTTTAACATTGTTCTTATTCAATTCTACCATCTTTCCTACTTACACCTACTTACCTATCTAGGTTAAGTTAGTGCGTAGATCAGTTCTCCCGTTTCCCTGTGGATACGATAAAACCTTTAACCGGGTAAAAGCTACAATGGTATCCGTGCGCTTACGGATTTATCTGTGTGTGTATAAATACCATACTGGGGATGACAACCTAGTATTCAAGTGGTGTTAGCAAGTGTCAACAAGCATTTTTGGTGCCATTGCCGGGGAGACGGTTGCTGAGTTGACTACGAACTAGCTTAATTATTTTCTAAAAAATAAAAAAATAAATATTATATTTCCTTTTATCCTTTGCCTCATCTCTGCTATTCTTTCTTCTTATCTAATCCTTGATTTTTGGTCTATCATGAATGCAAACTTGTCTGTCTATCAGTTTCATAGACCTACGGGCACAAATCTCGAACCACCAAAATCTTCAAAGCCTATCATGACATCTAGTTTTGAGATAGACCCCGAATACATTGAATTTGTTCAAAAACAACGTTTCTCAAGAGAAGGTGAAGAAAACCCATACACACACCTAAGAGAGTTTTATCGAGTCTGTGACCTTCTTCGCATAGAAGGCATGTCCGATGAGACCCTTAAATGGAAGCTCTTCCCATTCTCTTTAACAGGAAAAGCTAGACATTGGTATAAACACAAAGTAGGGAGTGTTCATGGAGATTGGAAGGAGTTATATAATAATTTTCTTTTTAAATATTTTCCAATCTCTAAAGTGGCGGAACTTCGGCGTGAGATTATTTCTTTTAGACAACTGCAAGAAGAATCTCTTGGCAAATCATGGGACTGCTTTATTAACCTTACTCTCACTGGCCCAAAGCTTTCTATTCCACAAGAAGTTCTTCTAATTCACTTTTTTGAGGGCCTTAGTAGGGAAAATAAGCAAACCTTGAATACAGCCTCTAGAGGATCCATCTATCACCTACCTGCTAGTGAAGCTAGGGATTTAATTGATTCATTGAGTGCAAAGTTTCCTAGCATTTATATCCCTGAGAAAGAGAAAGAACCAATTCCTAGACAAGAAGAAGAAGTTTCGATATCCAGATCACAACCACTTCAATCCCAAACTTTAGCTATCGATCCTAAACCATCAATACCCCAAAATTTTCCAAGGGAGGAATGAATTTTGACCTTAAATCTTTCAGATGCTAATGGTTTAGACTTTTGGTTCCATAAGAGACCTTCAAGCAGGGATAATTCAAACCCTTGCAATAATGGTTCTCTTAGAGAATGTCCTGGTTCCTGTTATGAAGAAGTCGAGGATGACATATCAAGTGAAGGAGAGCTAAACCAAATAGAAGATTCTATCTCTTCCCCTTCATGTTCATAAATTCTAAATCCATCGTTGACCTTAGAGACCCCTCTTATCCCTCTCCTTTTTAGTCTCATGATGATCTTAGCAATCCATCAAGACGACCAAACCATAGGAGTCATAAAGACCATGAGGATGACATGTCAAGTAATATCATAGAAGGAGAGCTAAGCCATATAGAAAATTCTAACACCTCCCGTTTCCTGATCACAAATTCTAAATGGCTAGAATGTGTAGAATGGATGGATAAGGAAGAAGCCTTAATGGATTCTGACTTTGGCTCAATTTCAAATGGTGAGTTTTTGACTCCCTTTGAAGATGAGATTCATCCAACTATAGTAGAGGACATAGGTGAGACCAATCCAGGAGAAACTCCGAACATTCAGATTGGAGACGAAGATAACATTAATGAGCATGGAATTTATTTTATAGCCACTTCGTTTACTCCATGCTCATAGGCAACATCTTCCCAATCTATTGGTCTCTACAACATCACCACATTTGAGATCTCCAACCCCCTCTTCCTTTCTATTTATAAAAACTTTAAAAGGGCGGTTGTCGACGCATATGTCTATAATAAATATTGTACATCTCGTTGAGTTGATCTTGATATAGGTCAGCGTTGGAAGGGAAACCACTTCGCCGACATAAATTGATGGTTTCCCAAGGACAAGCTTAGTGTCCTAAAATAAGCACTGATTATATCATAACATGAGCTTTTAATTATTTACAACATTACCTTGTGTATTGAGCATATAAGGATAATTGTAAAAATATTCCTTCGGGTATTCTTGTCACTAACCTTTCCAGGATTGGAGCAAGAAGATTAGATGAATGACAAGCACAAGGTATGTCCAACCAATCATCATACAACATTGAATTAATTTCAAACTTGAATTTTGCAAAATTCAAGCTTGGGGGAGTACTTTACATAAAAACATCCTTTGCCATGTTGCTATGTTGGTTGTCCCTACCTTTGAGACATGCTCAATTTGTTAAATACTAATCACACTACTTCATCTCCACTTGAGTAGATCTCTATAAATGCTCTCATGCTACCTTTATTTGCTTTAGTATATGTCTAGGTTTGGAGTAGTTTCATTTATCTCTTAAATAAGCATGGTGCTTAGGTTAAAATGCCCTCCTAAATCAAATTAGACATGGTGTCTAGGTTCATTTTTGAGGTGATAGTATGCTATAGTAGATATTGGATATTTTGTTGTACTAACCCTTGTAGGAAAACTTTCAATATCGACCTGGAAAGTCCTGAGATAAACTCACATTAGAGACAAAGAGAGAGACACATCAAGTTTAACAATTTACACAAGGAAGACGTAGCTCATAAGAGATGATCCATGGAGGGTGCCACAAACACGATGCAGAACCGCTAAGAAAGGAAAGCTTCCACAAGGTGATACTATACCATCACTCTTCAAAATAAGGTAACATCTTAAGGTACTTGACTATCACTTTTATAAGCTTCTCCTTGGTTCTAGCGTTCACATAAATAAAGAAACAAACATGTATGATTTATAACTCCAAATTAACCAACCCAACTGATTCAGCATGTTTAGCCCTTTAATCTTTGTTCCAACTACTACCTCCATGATCCCGCACTCCTAATCATAGGAGCTAAAATGTTGCACACTCAATCTTTGGGAAGATATAAAGAAAATGACATATACATAGATAGATTATCTTTCCATAAGGTTGAGCGATCTGATCTGACAAATGTTTTAAATGCTACACTCATGAACTTATCACCCATCAACTTTGACTTGCTCCCTATGCTTAAGGATAGAGAAGAATAAATATACTTTTAGTTCTGTTGGTGTTTTTCACCAACAGGGCCCATGCATTTGATCTCTGCCTTGTCTCTATGAGCAGGTACACTTCGAGAAAAACATGGAGGAGTTTTACAACTCTCAAACTCCACCAAGTGAAGGACCTGGATCTACGAGCACAAACACACTGAGCAGGATGCTGCCAATGCCGCACTTCGAACTGCTGGGCAAACGAAGAACATGGGTGACACTGTATCAAGAGGTGCAGACGTCAAGGTCCACACCTAAATCAAATGAAGCACCTGAAGAGTGAACACGGTAAGAAGTCTTGTTCAGAAGACTTAAAACATTGAACCCTGACCGAAAGGTAAAAATTGGTAGTTATCCATATTTATCCTTTCTGCATTCCCTTTTCACTAAAATTATTGACTTTCCTTAATAGCTTGTTAGTTAATCATGCTATCTTGAAAATAAATTAAAAATGTTAAAAATAGTAAGCCCCATGTGAGTATACTCGTGGCATAAAACCCATAAGTATATTCACTGTGGTGGCGTAAAAATAAAATAAATATATTCATTTCCTATAAAAATGAAAATATAAAAATAAATTTATGATCATAACAAAGAGAGTAATATTTATTAGAGGAAGCTCAACATGATAAAGGCTAGATATTTATGCTAACACTTAACCGGTTCCACAAAGCTTTGTTGTCTATTTGAGCTCCACTGGATTCAAGGATCAAAGAAGACTAGCAGACGGAGGACATCCTAATCGCTGTCAGGGTGCTGCCGACATTCAAATACACCTCCGTCACCTGCTAGCTAAATCAGAAGAAATTACATCAAAATCCAGCTTGGGTGAGAGCACCCCCATTTATCCAGCTAAGTGTTTCTACTCGCGTTTATACTTACTCAAATAATAAAAAGATGCATAATCATAAAAACCCAAATAAAGATTTTATGCTTATATATATATCTTTGCTTAGTTTGCTAAATAAATAAATAAAGTTTGCTATGAACCCTCATGATAAGCTCTCACATGGAAATGATGAATAGCTGCTCTGCCATGACTAGTTCCCAAAATTGAATTTTCTCTCAAGTTTAGGCATGACTGTTATGAATTAAGATTTGCTCTAAACCTGAACTTGTGGGAAGAGTACTTTATCTAAAGTCTAAGTCGTTAACGGATACGATATGGGAAGGTTGAGCTGCTATTTATCTATTCCTAGAGATGCTAGAATTATGGAGCATTTTATCTTTGAAAATCTTTAAAATGTTGCATGATGAGTTCCTGTATGATGAGAGTTTAAAATCCTACCATAGCCATATATACATGCTTATTAGACTCTGAACCATACATTTACTTTTTACTACTTATGAGCATTGAGTGTGGTCAAGCTGTGTAGACCCTTAGGAGCTTGTCATGTGGTTAAAATCAAGATTCACTTGCACGTTCACTCATACATGCTGCTTCTACTCTGGAAGTACGCATCCACATACATCCACTAATTTCCATCTCTAGATTCACCCAAAATTATTCTACTCCTATCCAGGAGAGAATAGCCAAAAACATTATCCTATCCCTGTTATTCCCCGTGAAATAAATGCTCGAGATATTTTGGTTACTACCACTTGCTACATTATTTCAGGAGGGTGAGTGCTCTGAAAAAAAGTGAATACGAGGAAATAAAAAGGGGCAAGTGCCCGAAACCTCGAAGAAAAAAAAAGTGAGACGAGAGGTAAAAATGCATAAGTGTCCGATAGTAGAATTAGGGGTACAAGATACCCACCTGAGAGAAAAGAAAAAGAAAATATAGAGCATCTCATTCCCCTCAAAAAGCTTCAAAGTGCAAGAAAGGTATGTATCCCCTCAAAAGACCAAAAGTAGAATTAGACTTTCACCATTATTTTCACCATCATCACCATACACCATTCATTCGCCACACATGCACATCTTGATATTGACTTATTGACTTGTTTCTCTGGATCCATGGTTTGACTATACAATAAATGTCTTGTAAGTATGTATACTTTATCTCCCACCTATGAGCTCCAGATATCAAGCCTTATTATAGTAGGATGAGAGAGAAGGCAATGTCACTATGCCTCATACCAAAAATACCACATACTTTGAGAGAAGGCATATGTCATTATTGCCTTGGTAAGGATCCAGAAATACCACAAAAGAGAGATTTAAGAGAGTCATACAAAGGAACCTATGAGTTTTATTTTGAAAATCTACCAAAACTCCAGAGCTATAGTTGATCAAAGAACAAGAGACGTTGCGCTTGACTTGACCGTTCTATCTTTTAACTGCTCAAGACACAAGTTACGGTTGCAAGCCCCATGGTGGAAGGTAAAATGAGTAAGTTTAAGTCTTAACAGTTTATCCTAACCCAGAGATGAAATCTTGATTGAACGCATGTGTACCTTTAAGGCATGAAACCACTGCAGAAACTCTTGAGTCCATCCTTGCTCAGGGAAAAGCAAGAGGTAAGCTTGGGAGAGTTGTTGATGGTCCTTAAGTACCAAATATAATCATCAAATAAATAAAGATAAGGATCCAAATGCAACCAACACCCAGACTTAGGGTTTTATCTGACAGAATTCCATGAGTTTTGGTGTTTGTCTATTTTTGCAGGGGGTTATCAGGAAATATGGAGGAAAGGCCCACATGTCGGGTTTACATAGAGATATTAACGTGCAGCGTAATTTTCTATCATCTAGAAGAATCCAGAAGCCATGGAAACGAATGGGAAGCCAAGCGGGCTCGGGGATAGGGCACCCGCCATCCCCCCTAGGGCGCCCGCCCAGCTCTGGCAACCAATCACGTTCAACCTCACGGATTACGCTCCACCGACCTAAAGGATCAATGATAACCGTTCAATCAATGTCGGTTTGATCCGACGGCCCAGATTCACTTGAGGGGACTATATAAGCAGAACCCCTAGCCCCTGGAGGAGAACAAGTTCATTATAGAGTTGAGAGGTGCCCTCGAAGGATAACCTTTCCTCTACATAGACAGAGCAAAAGCTAGGGTTTGGAGATGAGAGCTCTCCTCTCATCTCTAAACTAGAGTAGATCTAGATAGTAGCGAGATCGAGAGCGAGGGAGGATTGGAGGAGAGGCTGGCCTGTCGGTTCTTCCTCCGGTTGTACGTCACCATGATCAAGCTCTAATCAAGCTTGCTCATGGGATGACTCTGGTAATCTACTTCTATTTCATTATGCAATTACTATCCATGTTTGTTCTGGTTCACAACTCTTTTGAGTTCTTTATTCTATAGGACGCTATAGGTGATAGTTGTAGTATAGGTGTAAGCGTGGTACTTAGACCTAGATTACTTGTGGATATCCCCTGTTAGCCGGATCGTGTGGTAGGCCGCGTAGGTGACACTTACGTTGGTCCCCTGTAGTCCACCTCCTGTTAGCGAGACTGGTAGGGTTTATCGGCCTATGGATAAGCATCCTTTGTGGTGTATTCTTATCACGTGGTTCGTTCTAGACATAGACATACCCCTTTGAAGTAGAGAAACCATAGTTATCCTCTATATTCTCCTACCATCGCCCATATACTAGATTGCTCTACTCTCTATTCTCATATTATCACCCATTGTTATCTTACCTTTAATATTGTTCTTATTCAATTCTACCATCTTTCCTACTTACACCTACCTACCTATCTAGGTTAAGTTAGAGTGTAGATCAGTTCTCCCGTTTCCCTATGGATACGATAAAACCTTTAACCGGGTAAAAGCTACAACGGTATCCGTGCACTTGCAGATTTATCTGTGTGCGTATAAATATCGTAGTACACTCTAGTGCCATGCTGGGGATGACAACCTAGTATTCAAGTGGTGTTCGCAAGTGTAAACAACGCCTAACGAGCACTGCTTTAGTGCAAGCCTGAGCTGTTACTAGGATAGGTTGTCAAGCTACCCTGAGCAACATCTCCAAAAATGCTAAGCAACGCTAAGCTCTAGCGATGACGCAAGATGTACTAGGTATAACTCTACAAGCGCACAGATACCAATGTAGCACTTCAACCATGGTAAGTATCCATGGTGTCGTGATTTATAGTTCTTCCAAGGGAAAGCGTGCTAGAGGAGATAGCAAGGAAGAGAAATCCTATCACAGCTAGAATCAACTAAGGTAGTAAGGTAACGAAGACGTAGAGGAAGGTTCATGTGGTTCTTGATAACTCTAAGATAACTAGTGTAGTGTAGCTAGGTGGGAGAACAACAAGTGAGAAAAGACTCCAATGACTCTAACTTTACTCCTATGAACCAATCTAATCTAGTAACAGACACACACTAACGTCGCTAAACTTTAACTATTTGTTTGTTGGAAGTCGACTACAATAGGAGGACGAAACTCCTATCCAAGCAGACTCGTTTCTTAAGGGAGCCAACAGACCGTACCCGATGTGAATAGAACCTGTTGGGTATTTTTAACATCATTACCAAAAGTAGACTTAGTTTTCTAATTCTGATAACGGTGCCAAAAATGCCAAACCTATCCCTCATACGACTTAAGCCAAGTAGTCATCCCCAGCATGATATGAAAGATGCGGTATTGAAATATGCAATTGCTCATCTAAATAAATGACAAATGGGATCTGTAAGCGCACAGATTAATATCAAAGTAGCATTTTAACTGGGAAGTATTCCAGGTATCGTTATTTATATTTTTACCACTAGGAAAGGATTAGTAATTGTCAATGTTGATTATAGAATATAATATGAGATTGAGTATCTATCATTGCATGTATAACTGAGAACATTTATCTAACTCTTTTATACAGGGATAAGTGTCACATAAAGGATATATGAAGTAATGAATAGTGACAAAGATAATTAATCTGATCAGCATAACTTAGCCACATAATAAATATGATAAGCACCTCAATTAGATATTCTAGCAAGTCATTAGCATGGAGTTAGAACGAACTACAAGAATATTTCTTAAGTTATTCTCAACTATATAGTCTAGCATTATCATAGTTAGTGCAAGTATACTTAGCAATCATTGTGAGACAAGACTACGCCCATGCATAGTGATATTATCAAGGTAAATGAGAAACATAGCAATCACTCCCCTGTAATAATGTTACTCTGCCAGCCCAATACATGAGAGGGGGACTATATAAGAATCAATGAAGCTGTCACTATCACGAACTACCCCACGATCTGGCATATTGGGTACAATCGCAGATAAATACAGTATAAGCACCACGCCTACACAATATCTATCATTTACCCATGGATCCGATGGATAAACGCTATACGATCCTAAACATGTATATAGATCCAATATAACTAAGCTAAGTATATAACTATGATAGACTAAGAACAATATAATCTTGAATATAAACAAGTAGAGCAAAGTCATAAGCAATATATTTAAGTAGAACAAAGTCATATTTATAATATTGAAGAACAAGATGAACAATTAGAAGAACAATTAGAGAATTACCAAGAATCCTCTTGACAGATCCGGAAACCAATCGAAGATTGACTCCTTCTAGTTCTAATCCTATGTAGCTATGCTAATCTAGATGTCTAATTGATGTGGTGGCTCTAGGCTTGATCAGAGGCTTCTTCTCCCTTGAGGAATAATGAATTAGGGTTGAGAGGCTCTCTCCTCTAGGGGCCAGGGGTCTGGTTTTATAGTCCCTCTAAGTGAATATGAGCCGTCGGATTAAACCGACATTGATTGAACGGTTATCCTTGATCCTTTAGGTCGGTGGAGATTGATCCCGAAAGAGAGTTCTGATTGGACTCCATAAGGGGGCGGGCGCCCTGGTCACCTGGGCGGGCGCCCAGGGCCAGGCTCCGTTCGGCCTCCGCTTCCTTCCCGTGGCTTCTGGAGTCTTCTAGATGTAAGATAATTGCGCGGCACGTTGATATCTCTATGTAATCCCGACGTGTGGGCCTTTCTTCCGTATTTCCTGATAACCCCCTGCAGAAATAGACAAACACCAAAACTCGTGGAATTCTGTCAGATAAAACCCTAAGTTTGGATGTTGATTTCATTTGGATCTTTTTCTTTGTTTATTTGATAATTAGATTTGATACTTAAGGACCATCAACAAACTCCCCCAAGCTTACCTCTTGCTCGTCCCTGAGCAAGGATAGACTCAGTAATGGATCAGAAGTTGTTGTAATGCCTTTGAAAATTGACGGTACACATGCTTTTAAATAAGGTCTTATATCTGAGTTAGAATTAAACTACCAAGACTTAAAACTTACTTACTTTACCTTTCACCATGGGACTTGTAACCGTTACTTCTTTCTTGAGTAGTTAAAAGATAGAATAGTCTAGTCAAGTGCCATGTCTCTTATTCTTGATCAGCTATAGCTCTGGAGATTTTGCAGATTTTCAAATAAAACTCAGAGATTCGTTGTATGACTCTCTCATATCTCTCTTTTGTGGTATTTCTGGAACCTTACCCAGGCAGTGATGGTATATGCCTTCTATCAAAATATATAGTATTTATGGTATAAGGCATAGTGATATTGCCTTCTCTCTCACCCTACTCTAATAAGGTTTTAATATCTGAAGCTCATAGGTGGGAGATAAAATATACATACTTACAAGACATTTATTGTATATTCAAACCATGGATCCAAAGAAACAAGTCAATAAGTTTAATCAAGTTGTGCATGTGTGGCGAATGAATGGTGTATGGTGATGATGGTGATAATAATGGTGAAAGTCAACTTTTGCTCTTTTAAGGGGATACATACCTTCCTTGCTTTTTGAAATTTTGTGAGGAGAATGAGATGCTCTTCTTTTTCTTCTCTCTCAGGTGGGTATCTTGTACCCCTAATTCTACTGTCGGACACTTGTCCATTTTTACCTCTCGTCTAACTTTTTCTTTTCTTTCGAGGTTCCGGGCACTTGCCCCTTTTTATTTTCTCGTATCTTTTTTCAGAGAGCACTCATCTCATGAGATAATGTAGCAAGTGGTAGTAACTAAGATAACTTGAGCATTTATTTCACAGGGGAAAACATAAATGTTTTTGGCTTTTCTTTCCCGGATTAGGAGTAGAATATTTTTGGGTGGTTCTGGAGATGGAAATGAGTGGATATATGTGGATGGTACTTCCGGAGTAGAAGTAGCATTTGTGAGTGAACGTGCAAGTCAATCTTGATTTAACCACATGACAAGCTCCTAAGGGTCTACACAGCTTAACCACACTCAATGCTCATAAGCAGTAAAAAGTAAATATGTGGCTCAAAGTCTAGCAAGCATGTATATATGGCTGTGGTAGGAATTTAAACTCTCATCATACAGGAACTCATCATGCAATATTTTAAAGATTTTCAAAGATAAAATTCGCCAGAATTCTAGCATGTCTAGGAACAGATAAATAGAGGCTCAACCATCCCATATCGTATCCGTTAACAACTTAGACTTCAGATCAAGTTTTCTTCCCACAAGTTTAGGTTTAGAGCAAGCTTTAAAATATAACAGTTATATCTAAACTTGAGAGAGAACTTCAAATTTTAAAAATTAGGCAGAGCAACTATTCACCATATCCATGCTAGAGTTTTATTATTAAGATTCAGTTTAGCATAGCCACTTTATTTATTTATTAAACATACTAAACAAAAGACATATATATAAGCACAAAAATATTTATTTGGTTTTTCATAGTTATGTATATTTATATTTTAATATAGTATAAGTATAAAGATAGATAGAAATACTTAGCGGGATAAATGGGGGTGCTCTCCCCCAAGCTGAATTTTGACGTAATTTTTTCTGATGTAGCTAGCAGGTGGCAGAGGTGTATTTGAATGTCGGCAGTATCTTGACAGCGTTTAGAATGTCCTCCGTCTGCTAGTCTTCTTGATTCTTAAATTCTGTGGAGCTCAAATAGACAACAAAGCTTTGTGGAACTGATTAAGTGTTAGCATAAATATCTAGCCTTTATCATGTTGAGCCTCCTTAATAACTATTACTCCCTATTTTTATATTTTCATTTTATAAAGCAGAAAAAATATTTATTTTATTTTTATGCCACCATAGTAAATGTACTTATGGGTTTTATGCCACTTGTATACTCACATGGGGCTTACTGTTTTTTTAACATTTTTATTTTTCTTTTAGAATGGTATGAACATAATTAACTAAGTAAAATATTTTAAATATTTGAAAGGGAAAGGATAACTACCAAGTTTACCTCTTGGCAAGACGTTCGGTGTTTTTAAGTCCTCCGAACGGGACTCTCCGTTTTCTAGATGTCCTGGGATTCGTTGGACGGCGGAGTCGGTACTTCCGGCAGCGCCTCCTCTTCATGTATAGTTATCTTCTCTCTCCATTCCTGAATCGGTGCTACGGTCTCCTCTAGTGTTTAAACTGTATGTCTTCTAACCTTATCACTTCTTCTTCATAGTCTGCCCATCCGACTTTGGTGATTTCCCTCCTCTGGTTGCGGTTGCTCGTTTCCTGACCTGCTTAGAGTCTTCAACGATATAGTTAGGGTCAGTAAAATAGCGGCGTACCTTCTCTAAGGGGAAGTGCATATGGATTTCTCTGTTTCCAATGTAGATGATTGCTTTAACAGTGCTGAGGAACGGTCTTCCAAGGATGATGGGTGGATCGTATTCGTCTTCTCCCATGTCTATAACCTGAAAGTCTGTGTGGACAAAATGATCGTCTATTTTGACCAAGACATCCGTTACTATTCCTTTAACTTCTCGAAACGTCTGATATGCCATCTGTAGCTGAATGTATATTGGTTTTATGGGCATAGTTCCGAACAAGAGCCGATAGGTGACTGCGGCCATTATGTTGACGCCCGATCCAATGTCGCAAAACGTCTTGTAGAAGTTGTATCCATTTATGGAGCAATAGATGCTTGGCATTCCTGGGTCGTCCTTCTTGGTCAGAAACGGTGACTTAAGTTGATGATCTTGACCTCCATGAACTACAGTGACCATCTTAGCTGACTCGGTCCACACTTGCTTGTTCCTGTTCCTCCTGTTGGTCCTCTTCCTTGATTCATGTCGAGATTGATCTGGGATTTGTGTAGTCTTGTTCTTGAAGGAAAACGTCTCCTTCCTCTCCTTGATGTAGAAATTGATCTTGGCAGCACTAGCGTAGATGACAGCTCCCGAGGTGTTTAAGAATGGCCTCCCTAAGATGATGGGTGCCCTCTCATCATTAGCGGTCTCTGTCACCACGAAGTCTGCTGGGGCATATAAGGTACCAACTCGGACACAAAGGTTCTTTAATATTCCTTTTGGAAAACTTATCGTCTGATCTGCAAACTGCAAACACATGGTTGTTTCTAATAAAGGATATATAAAGAATTTTTCATAGAGTACCCTGGGTATAATGTTGACACTAGAGCCAAAGTCGCAGAGTGCTTCTGGGAAGTCCACCATGCCGATGGAGATTGGGATGATGGGGCGTCCTATATCGCCTCTCTTGATCGGTAGAAGGTCAGTAGTAACTTCAGTGACGGGGTCTGCATCAAACATGTCTACAAGTTTTGCAGATTCTAATCCTTCCGGTTGTGATGGTATACCGGGGTTAGTAGCAGGAACAGCAGCAGCTATTTGATTTAACTAAGATTCAATCATTTTATAAAAGCTAATTTGGTTCTTGATGGCAGTAGAGAAATTATCCATTCTCACTACAAGAAATGTGCCATCTTTTGACATTTGATATATGTCATAATTCATGCGAAAAATGTCACATATCACCATTTATGACACAAAGTTGACGAAAACTGAAATGTCAAAAGATATGCGTCTTTAATAACAACTTGTGACGTTTATGTGTTAATGTCATAATATTATGACATTGGTTTTGGATGTCACAAGCGTTTGTGACTTCTACTTTTATGTCATAGGTTCTTAGGCCTTGTCACATAGGATGACTCATTGACTTGGCTCGATCCATACCATCACGTACACCACCCAAACATCAAACAATCCACATTAACATATGCAGGTCCAACAATATATTGCATTCATGGCCAAATCAACAGGTTTCCAAGTCATTCATCAAAAATATTTATTACATTCATCACGAACACCAAACTATAGTTCAACAAGTGACCTTAGTCACAAAGTCATCTCATATAAAATAAACAAATAAAATCTCACATCCCAATCTCACAAGTGACCTTAGTCACCAAACTAATAGTTCAATAGGTGCTGGAAGCTAGGTCTTCTTGGTGTCAGGAGCATGAGTGAATACCTTAGGTTGCTGGAATTTCTCTATATCCTATAGAAAATACATCGGAAACAAATATCACTTGTTGAAACAAATGAAAAAGTCAAAAGGAACTTTACATATGTAAGCCAGAACAAATCAAACAACAGTTATAATAATCTATGCATATATGATCTCACTACACCAAACATCTTGCATTGTTTTCAGAACAGTAAAAACATCATGAATTGTTTCCGGAACAAATCAATTTACCAAGGCACATCTCCAATCAACTTTAACATCCCGAAGTTAAAAATCAGGAAATGTTTTCAAAACTGTTACAACACTTATTTCAGAACAGTAAAAAATTAAAGCTATGTAGATAGATATCCCTCCAAGCAGTGACACATTCTTGACTCACAATTGGAGCTTTAGAGCAGGATAACAGATTACATAGTTGGAGCAGATAATTGATAAAAGATATCTTCAACTTGCAGGAAGAAGTATTACAGTATTAACAAAGGTGAAGTATAGTATAGGAAATAGAGACATTCATCTGAACCTTCACAACGACACTGAACCTGAAATTAGGGAGAGCAGAGACACCTGCAGAAAATAGCAATCACACACACTACTACTAGTATAGTGCCCGTGCTAACGCCACGGTGTCATTTCAGGGATGCATATGAAAACTTAGATTGTATATATACATATTAATGAAAAAAGTTAGGCCTGGCACTGTTGATGAAACTTGAAATTTATATATACATATTAATCCAAATTTATATATGCACATTATAATCATATGAACAACCCTATGCTTCCTCCAATTCTGAATCTAATAGTGAGGATCACTGAGTGCCTTGACACTGTTGATGAAACTTAATGACAACCTTTCAAGACTACACCAGGTTGCTCAGCAGCAGAACAGCCTCCACTTTCAGTAAAAGTATAAATAATGCATCTGTGGTGCTGACCATAGCGAGCATTCCGACATTTGGCAAAACCTAGGGTGACAAATCATGTTGACATCTTAAAAGAATGCAGCATGCCGTAGTTCCTAAAATATTTCCAAAAACAGTGAACAAAACTAAATAGTGAAAATTAAGATCCAATGCACCACTAACCGGATCATGCGTCTTTATAAGCCTCCATACAGGGCAGCCTAACACAAAGAAGGACCAAATATACATTAGTATCCACACATTCTCACTTAGCCAAATTCCATCTTTATAAGCCTCGAGTTCATATTTCTGTCAGACGACTATATATACAAAAATTCTAGATCATCTCTCATCTATCATCATCGAGTTCACTGAAAATACAAGGGAAAAATTCCATACAAACAGGTTTGGGTTGCTTATCTGAAACTTTCCAAGTCTTGACAGCTTGGGATTAACACCTTGTTTTTGAACTTCTGAATGAGCTGCCCAAGTCTCTCCTCAAAAGCAGTTGTGTAGTTATTTTCCAAATGAAATATAACATGAACAGAACTGGAATTGCTTGTACAGAAGCACAAATGAAAAAGCTTGGTAATAATCCCTAGCTACAGATGAAAAAAGTTAGGCATTGTAGTAAACTCTAGCTGCAGACCAGATAATTGGCAAAAAAATTTAATAAATAGAAGAACACATAAATTTATTGTAACATTCAGACAAAGACACAAATGGCATATAGCAATTCAGAATGTAACATGTAGCCATGTTCTCAGTAAAGATAATTAAATGAACAGATCATGAGGATGCTGTAGCAGACACAAGCTGAATCCTAACAGGAAATTTAAAGGTATTCACTGTCTCACTATCTAATAGGAAATACAAACTACCATATTTGTGCTGCTCCATCTATGAAGCCATTATGGTTTTTCCACACTAATGTCAATCATGTTTCCTCGCTGCTTTGCACAAAATCAATAGTTGTACTACTGGATCTAAAAAACAAACACCAGTTATACAACAACACAATAAACGATTGTATATAAAGAATGTATATAGAGAGGATTTTGGTTCCACTGGATCTACCCCTCCTCCCTTCTCCACTGGATCAGCAGCATGGAGATTGAAATCTAAGCCAAAATCGCTGTCAAATTTGAGGCCAGCATCCTGCGTACAAGGTAGGAGCAAATCACAAAACTGCAGAAATTAGAACTGGAAAATCATGAGCACCCAGATACTAGCAGCAACAAAATAGTGCTGTCGAGCGTAGTGCTGCCGACAGTAGGGAGTGAATGGGGCCTGCGATTTGTAGGTCTTAATCTCATAAATCCCATCCTGCTCGACCTTATCTTACCCCGTGGAAACAATTTCAATCTCCTCGATCCTGAGCAAGACAGATCCCATAAATCCCCATCCTACTCTATTTCAACAAAATATGCAGCTAGGGTTAGGGCCATCACAGGCGTTGCTAGGCTTACACATGAGCACACAGAGCACCATGACCGAGGGGACTTGAGATGGTTGGGCTATATGGCACGCACCTGGATCTCGCCGCCGCCGTCACCCTTCTGTTGGAGGCTTGCCGTGACCGCCACCTGGGCTGGGATCCTGCCACCATCGGCTCCCGCACTCGATTCCAGCCGCCCGCGCCTGGATCCGGCCGCCCGCGCTTGGATCCCACAGCCGGCGCCACCCCATCCCGAAGCGCGCGGCCCTACCTCAGGGAGCCGCGGGGAGGAGCAGGGGCCTGCGCAGGTGAGGAGGATGCCCGGCACCGACTAGGAAAGCCCAACTCCGAGTCCACATCTCGTTCGGTCGTGTTCCGATTCTCAATCCACTCTACAAAACTGTTGCATGCCGCACAGCCGTGCGTCCGTCGTGTCGTCGCAGAAGGAGTCGCCGCTAGCGCTTCTGGAGGAGGCATGAGAGGAGAGCACACGATGGGGATAAGGGGCAACTTTGTGATGGATGTGGGCGTTTCTATTTTTGTTTCTTCTTTCTGTTGGTGTGCATCTAAATATTTTTCTTTTTCAACAAAGATGGGTGCTAGGTTGATTTTCTATTTAAAATTTTCGTGTTTTGCTATTTATTTATTTAAATTTTTTTTTATCAAACAGGCAAACGAACATGCGTGCATCTATTTATTCTTTTACTTGTTGGGAAACATCACGTTCATAATATTTTGGAAGCTTTCCACAATTTATGAATAATTTCTATGCATAAATTAATTATATAAAGAAAAGGAAATTTTTAGAACCCTATTTGAATTCAAGTTTTAAGGCAACATAGGGAAATATGATCAGTAATCGATATATTTTCCAATCAATAGCTCACTTTGTCGTGATGCTACGCCAACAAAGTGTCCTGAATACATAGAGAGACATAAGAAAATGCTTGAGACCCACTTGACTAGGTGGCGGTGAGAATAATTGGGCCCTCATGCCACCTCGAAAAAAATGATTACAATCTATCTTTGTCTTAGATTTATGACAATGACAATTTGACCATTATAACATGGCAAAGATTGTCACGATATGGAGTTTGAATACATTGACGACATTTTTTGTGACATAAAATCATTTATGTCACTAAGTTGAGATGGCTTTCAAAAGAACGTCATAAACTTATCGATTTAGTGACATTTTGATCAAATGTCATGCCATAATCGTCATAAGATGACACATTTCTTGTAGTGTCTATTATTTATATTTTCTAGCATTTTATCATTAGATGACAATTTCTTAGATAGGTTATCCATTAGCTTTCCTTGATTAGACACTAACTCTCTCAGAGGTGGAAAATTATTAGTATTATTGTAAGAATTATTACATTGATAATTACCTGAGTAGTTAGGCCTTTGTTGATTCCAACCTTGGTTTTGTTGAGGACGGTTGTAGTTGTTGTTGTTGTTGTTGATGTAGTTCACATCCTCAAGCATCTTAGGGTAGTGAGAGTCGTAGATGTGCATAACTTCTTTCTTATCTCCAGCTCTATCATCGAGCTTCTTCATGAGCAGGTCTAGCTTTGCAGACAGCATGTCTACCTCCTTGAGCTGGTGTATACCTCCACCTCTCTTGCGTGTCTGGTTCCTTTCTTCGTTCCAGCTCTGGTTGGATGCCATCTTCTCCACAAGAGCTATGGCTTGTGATATGGTGAGTGATATGAATGCTTCTCCAGCTGCAGCATCCATGGTTTCTCGGGCACTGTTGCCGAGCCAATGATAAAACGTCTACATCAGTAGCCAACTCTCCATTCCATGATGGCGACATTCTAGGGTGTAGTCTTGGAAGCGCTCCCATGCTTCTGGAACGGATTCATCATGTTGTTGCTGAAAACTTGTAATTTTCCCACGGAGAGCATTGGTCTTGCCCATGGGAAAGAACTTAGCTAGAAAGTTCGTGGAACAGAGTGCCCACGTAGTATTCTTCTCCTTTGTAGCGTAAAACCACTTCTTCGCTCTTCCTAACAGTGAGAATGGGAAGAGGCAAAGTAGTATAGCATCTCTGGGGACTCCTGATATGGTGAATGTGTTGCATATCTCCAGGAAGTGTTGGAGATGAGCAATAGCATCCTCGTGTGCCTTCTCATAGAACTGGTTGGATTACACCTAGTTGATGAGTCCAGGCTTGAGCTCAAAGTTGCCATCGATCTCTGCAGCAGGTCCAGCGTGAGTGTTGTCCGTAGTGGGAGCTGAGAACTCACGGATCGATTTGTTCGCCATGGCTTCGAACTCTGAAGACAAGTTCCGGTGATCTTCTTGATTGGATGAAGCTTCTTGCTGAAGTGTTGATAATCTCTTCTTGAGCTTGGCTCTTGTTTTTCTGAATAACGCTTCGGGATTGTCAACAAAATTTCCTAGAAGATGTCTTCTATTCATACATCACCCGGCATAAGATAAAATAGAAAAAATATCGTGGTAAAACTGTATAAGAGAATTGATAAGCTCAATCAGATTAGTGATGTGAATGATGACTCAAAATCCAATATTCATTCTTGATTAGTAATCAACCTTCCCCGGCAACAGCGCCAAAGATGCTTGTTGGGTATTCTTAACATCATTATCAAAAGTAGACTTAGTTTTCTAATTCTGATAACGATGCCAAAAATGCCAAGCCTATCCCTCATACCACTTAAGCTAAGTTATCATCCCCAGCATGATATGAAAGACGCGGTATTGAAATATCCAATTGCTCATCTAAATAAATAACAAATGGGGTCTGCAAGCGCACAGATTAATACTGATGTAGCATTTTAACCGGGAAGTATTCCAGGTATCGTTATTTATATTTTTACCACTGGGAATGGATTAGTAATCATCAATGTTGATTATAGAATAGAATATGAGATTGAGTATCTATCATTGCATGTATAATTGAGAACATTTATCTAACTCTTTCATACAGGGATAAGTGTCACATAAAGGATATATGAAGTAATGAATAGTGACAAAGATAATTAATCTAATCAGCATAACTTAGCCACATAATAAATATGATAAGCAACTCAATTAGAAATTCTAGCAAGTCATTAGCATAGAATTAGAATGAACTACAAGAATATTTCCTAAGATATTCTCAACTATATAGTCTAGCATTATCATAGTTAGTGCAAGTATACTTAGCAATCATTGTGAGACAAGACTACGCCCATGCATAGTGATATTATCAAGGTAAATGAGAAACATAGCAATCACTCCCCTGTAATAATGTTGCTCTGCCAGCCCAATACACGAGAGGGGGACTATATAAGAATCAATGAAGCTGTCACTATCACGAACTACCCCACGATCTGGCATATTGGGTACAATCGCAGATAAATACGGTATAAGCACCACGCCTACACAATATCTATCATTTACCCATGGATCCGATGGATAAACGCTATATGATCCTAAACATGTATATAGATCCAATCTAACTAAGCCAAGTATATAACTATGATAGACTAAGAATAATATAATCTTGATTATAAACAAGTAGAGCAAAGTCATAAGCAATATATTGAAGTAGAACAAAGTCATATTCATAATATTGAAGAACAAGCTGAACAATTAGAAGAACAATTAGAGAATTATCAAGAATCCTCTTGACAGATCTGGAAACCAATCGAAGGTTGACTCCTTCTAGTTCTAATCCTATGTAGCTATGCTAATCTACATGTCTAATTGATGTGGTGGCTCTAGGCTTGATCAGAGGCTTCTTCTCCCTTGAGGAATAATGAATTAGGGTTGAGAGGCTCTCTCCTCCTGGCACCAGGGGGTCTGGTTTTATAGTCCCTCTAAGTGAATATGGGCCATCGTATTAAACCGACATTGATTGAACAGTTATCCTTGATCCTTTAGGTCGGTGGAGATTGATCCCGAAAGAGAGTTCTGATTGGACTCTGTAAGGGGCCGAGCGCCCTGGTCACCTGGGCGGGCGCCCAGAGCTAGGCTCCGTTCGGCCTCCGCTTCCTTCCCGTGGCTTCAGGAGTTTTCTAGATGTAAGATAATTGCGCGGCACGTTGATATCTCTATGTAATCCCGACGTGTGGGCCTTTCTTCCGTATTTCCTGATAACCCCCTGTAGAAATAGACAAACACCAAAACTTGTGGAATTCTGTCGGATAAAACCCTAAGTCTGGATGTTGATTTCATTTGGATCCTTTTCTTTGTTTGTTTCATAATTAGATTTGATACTTAAGGACCATCAACAGAACCTACTGGGAAGCAAAGGCCTGTCACGCTTCGCAGCCGCCCAGTGTCACGCTTGATACGGTGGTATTCAAGGGCAGGCTTTAGTCTAAGCACCACGCTTATGCTAACTCCTACTACTCAGACTAAGTATACGACCTAGTCCAAGCACCGTGTTACCAGCAGAGAAAACAATCCAAGCACTTAAGACTAACTTAGCTATTATATAACTACTACTAGACAGACTAGGACACTACAATAGAATATTGCACTAAGTAAATACTGAAAGTAAATACTTAGAAAAGTAAAGGAAAAGTAAATATATTAAATACTAAATGTCTTATACGAGAAAAGGTAAAGAGGAATACAAGACTCTCTAGAAGACGACTCCGGAGACTCCGAGCTTCGCTCGAATCCACTCTAACTCTCACACTATACTGACACTTACAACTGGAAAGCTGGAGCTAAATTGGAACACACCCTTCTCTTTAGAGAGGGTGGATGCTGCTGTTGGCGCTTCTTAGCGACATCAGAGAAATCCGCAAGAGCATGGAAGTATCGTTGTAGCACTTGACCTGGAAGTATTCATGGTATCGTATTTATCCACAGGGAATGGCAAAATGTCACTTAGACTCTAAACTAATCACCCTAGAAGATAGAAGGGAGGAGAACATGGCTAAGAGGATACACTAAAGTGATGAACCACTAAGTGGAAAGACCTTCCCACTACTTGCTTGCTTCACGACCATTGAGAGTCCTAGGTAACTAGGCGATCCCAGTATCAGCACTACGCTACGACTGGTCGTGGGGGATTACTACGGATGCCAGATACTGTCACTACACTGACACCTACCCCTCTGTCCGAAAGATGTACCACATACGAAGGTAGCCCACAACTTAGACACGTCTACGAAGGTGACTACTGCTCTAGTGATGCACAGGATTATCCGTCTTTATCAGGAGTCCTCTTACTAGAGCACTCGTTCTAAGAACAAGCGACAATCCCACAAGCAAATAGCTTTATGAAAGTAATTCACTTAATGGATCAAAACTAAAATGTAACACAAACCTCTTACTTCAAGTAGTAAGAACGAATGTAGAGGTTCAAGAAGGGGCGAGAGCCGACAGGTCCGGCACTTCATCCACCCTAGAGTAGAACTTGCTTCGACCCCGCTTCTACACTTCAACTATTGCCTCTCTCTCTAGCCTAAGTCTAGAATAGCTGGAGCTAAACTAATGGAAAATAAAGCACCAGTCCTTCTTCTATTTTCTTGTATCTTGATATATTTCAATGGAGGAGTAGGGGTCTCAATTTATAGCCCCATAAGACGGTTCAGGGCGATCTATATTTGGTAGTAGGTGAAACCGTCCTATGCATGTCGCCATGCAACCACCTGAAAAAGGTGGGACCGAGTTGCCGCCACGGGGGGTGCGCCCGCACCAGGGTGCGGCCGCACCACTGGTGGGGCCCCCTGGCCACCGCCTTCGCGTGGTCGGTTCGTCTCTGGGGCCTGATCCTTCCCGTGGTTACGGATGGATCTAGTTTGGTGTTTTGGTGGGCTTTTCAATTTAATCTTGATTTGTGCCTTTTCTAAAAATGCTTTCTTGAAGTGCGCTTTGTCGTGTCTTTTGCGCCTTTCCACGTGTCATACCTGAAATTGATATTTACAGCAAAGCTTATGGAAAGGTTAGACAAAAGTCCTATCATCTATTTATTTTATTTATAAAAATTATGTTTATAATTATAAGATAAGAAGTGCCAACAAACTCCCCCACACTTGGTCCTTTGCTCATCCTCGAGTAAAGGGCTATGGACCAAATGGGTTCATCATCCTTGTCAAAGAAATCTCCATACAAGTTATTTCAAGCTTCACCCGGATTTGTGAATTTCAAAGTGTCTACCAAATCATCTTGGCTAATTGAAAGATGGAACAGCTTGAATTCAAATCTACTTACACAGTCCCTGCGCAGAAACTTGGGGTTTTGCAAATTTTTGAAAAGAAAGATAGCGTATGTTCCCTGAATGACTCTTCTCAAATCGCTCAAATTTTGTAAGTAGTTCCTCACCAAGGCAAAAGGATTTGATGCCTTCTCTTTGATCATCCTACCTCTAAAGGCTTATCTAGAGTTTTGGGTAGGTCTGGTAATAGTAGAATCATACTAACCCTGCATATATTGTCGAGTCAAACCTAGGACCATACTGGAGGGAGTGCGCCATATCCTTAGATCAGAATGTGCATGTGTGTGGAATTTTTGGTGGAAGTCCTAATTCTAAATATTTTGGGTCACTCCTTGCAACATGACTCTCTTTTATTTGAATAATATGAGGAACTGAGAAGGAAATGGGCTATAATTTTATTTTCAACAGGTATGGATTTTCCCCGGTTGCCTTTTGGCTTTTCACATATATATATACATTTGTTTTCGAATAAGCCATTCCTTTGTTGCTGACGAAAGAACAAGTGGAAGGGAGCCTCATAGTAATGAATGCAAGGAATGTAACTCGATGCTCAATTCTCAGGGTGAGATATTAGCATTTTTATTTGGTGGATATATGGGCGCAACTCTCAGTGTAAGAGTTGGCGTATTTTTTGGGTGGATAGAAAAAACATGTTGTGCGCAACTTCTCAGTGTGAGAGTTGGCTTTATTTGGTGGGTGCAAGTGAATTCTGATCTTGGAGACATGAAACATCTCTCGACAGCGGTCCAAAAATTTGACCAAACTCAACACTGAGTAAGCAGCATATGTAGAAGGTTCATCATAAAGAGATATATTTGACCATTGGTAGGTAAAAGCTTAATCATTCAAGGAATTTGCTATATGAATTTTTAGCTTTATAAAATAAAAACCCAAGTACTTTGCAAAGACTAGCAAGCATCATGTCATCCTACTATATCACATCGGTCACTTACTTAGATAAAATGGGGTCCCTAACAAAGTGTTCATAAATTCACGGGAATTTTAGAGAGAAATAAAAGGGATGCAAAACATTTTGAACAAAGGAGACAAGTTGATGGAGAATGTCGGTACAATATTTAAAACTTTTATTTATAAAACTTTTATTAAATTTAAAAGAGGGCAGCGTTTATACAAACCGAGTTTTCATGATGATGTGCTTCTCCTCCACACTTGTTATCTTTCCCGTCTTTGATTAGTCATAGAAAAATATATACATTCCAGAAAACAAGTGCTCAAATGAAAAGTTATTTTCATTGATAACTTAAATAGGCACAATTACATCAAAAGGGAAAATGGTTGAAAAAGGGAAAGTGTGCCTATTTTATTTGCAGGGGGTTCTTAGAAACTCTTAAGAACATGCTCCGCCCCTGCTGCCTTAGTGATCCTATGCAGCTGATCGCCATAGCCGCGGCGCATCTCATCTAATTCGTCCTTAAGTCCTTTGATGCTAAGATGAGCCTTGGCTATGCGATCATGAGCTCTCTCTACACTAGCGTGGGTGCTCCTATTGCTTGCATGGAGTGAGGCGATGGTTGGCCCTTTGGGCGGCTGCTCATCCTCACTATCGCTAAAGAAACCTTTAGTCTGTCCCCTGATGACAGTCCTAACGAACTTGCGTTTAGCACCTAAGGTTTCTGCTGAGGGCGCTGCTTTGCTAGCCGAAGCTTCATCCTTACGGAAAAGTCCCTTCGCATACCCTCTGTCAGGTTTGCGTATCCCACTAATTATATATGAGTGATTATCATAAACGGGAGACGAGAGAGACGGCTCTTCAGAAGACGGAGGCATGACAGTAGCTCCCTTGCTAAGTCAACCACCACCAAAAGTCTTCTTTTTCGGTCCTAGTGTGCCGGTGGTTGGACGAACAGCAGTGGGCTTCTTCTTCTAGGCGCCATCCTTGATGATGCCGGGGCGGGCAATCGACTTCAGGCTTGGGCTAAATTCCTGGCTTGGTGGGAGAAAGGCTAGTGGTGCCTCAACTGCCACCCGTGCTTCTTCCAACACAAAGGAACTCTATCTAAAGGGGACGATGTCTAGGTTTGCGAAGGAGCCAGGGGCTTGGATCAGGGAGAGGGCATAGCTAGACATTCTTGCCTTGGATCTTGGGAGAGCTTAGCACACTTGGTGAGAGGGAGAAGAGAGAGGTTCGGTGTGAAGAATTGAGAGGCCTAGGGGCTGCTTATGTAGGTTCTTCCGCGCACCTAAATAAGGAATCAAACTTGATCGTAGGCGGTAACACGATACTGGAGGGATCAGAGGGAGGTACGAAAAAAGATTGGGGCTGATTGGCTTGGCCAGGGGTGCGGCCGCACCCAGGTCCGCCCGAACCCCTAGGGCCACCAGTCGGCCTCCATTTTTTTGGCAGCTCGCGTTATTTGTTTCCCTAATCGTGATCCCACTTATGATCAATGTTGATTCGCAGTGTATTGATGGTAAAGAGAATAATTTTTGAATTTTGAATCATACTTTCTAAAACTCAAGAGATTGCACTATCATGCATTTATGATGAGATGATGCTATGATCAAAACAGATTTTAAACAAGATATACAAGATCATAGGGGCATTTTAGGTAAAACATAAATGCATAAATCAAGTGGCTTTATTTAAAGTAAAATGAATACAACAACAAAATATATATTATATTTTTTTGACACATTCCTTTGGTGTATTCTTTAAACGAAACTAAATTTATTTCATCAAAGGGAATGGGGTTCGGGTTCAAGAAATACCTTGAGACGTTGGCCATTTACCTTGTGGATGTTGCCACCATCGTCCTTTATTGTGACAGCTCCATGCGGCGCCACCTCGATCACTGTGTAAGGTCCGTCCCATTTGCCCCTGAGCTTTCCTTTCCCGAACAATTTGACTCTCGAGTTGAAGAGCAGGACTTTGTCGCCGATCTAGAATTCTTTATGTAAGATCTTTTTATCGTGCCATCTTTTTGTTCTTTCTTTGTAGAGGTTGGCAATGTGATAGGCTTTTTCTCACCATTCTTCTAATTCTATGACTTGTCTTTGCTTGTTTCTTCCAGCGGCCTTGATGTCCATATTCCAAGTCTTGATTGCCCAGTGAGCTCTATGTTCAAGCTCAACAGGCAAATGATAGCTTTTGCCATAGACCAACTGATAAGGTGACATCCCGATGGGAGTTTTGTAAGCTGTCCTGTATGCCCAGAGTGCATTAGGGAGCTTATCTTTCCAGCCCGTTCTCATTTCGTTCACCGTTTTCCGGAGTATGTTCTTGATCTACTTGTTGGAAGTTTCGTCCTACCCACTGGTTTGGGGATGATAAGGAGTAGCAACATTGTGACGGGTGCCCAAATCTCGCAAAAATGTTCTGAAGGCTTTATCAATGAAGTGCGACCCTCCGTTACTTATCACCATTCTTGGTGTCCCAAAACGAGGAAAGATGATCTCATGAAACATCTTTCTTGCATACTTTACATCTGCTGCTAGACACGGAATGCTTCTACCCATTTTGATACATAGTCAACTACTACAAGGATGTGCTCGCAGTCGCCTGATTTCTTGAATGGCCCCATAAAGTCAATTCCCCAGACGTCAAAAATTTCGACTTGGAGATTGATGTGAAGTGGCATGGCGTTGCGTGCACTGATGTTGCCTTGTAGCTAGCACTGACGGCATCTGTGGACGAACTTCTTCGTGTCTTGATACATTGTAGGCCAGTAGAAGCCGCACGTCCAGATTTTGGACTGTGTGTGAAATACTCCATAGTGACCTCTGTATGGTGAAGCGTGACACTTATCGATGATTTGTGCACCCTCTGAGGTGGGCACACATCTTCATAGCAGTCCGTCAGCACAGATCTGGTATAGGTAGGGGTCGTCCCACAGGTGGCGTTGACTTTCATATTCAAGCTTCTTCTTTGATTCACCTGGGGGTACATACCCTGAAACCATAAAGTTAATAATATTTTCATACCATGGGTTCGTGTCGTTGATCATCAGGAGCATGTCGTTGCGTAGGAAGTCATTAATCTCCTGTTCCTGCATGTTAGTGACTTGCATACGCGAAAGATGATCTGCAACAGTATTTTCTACTCCTTTCTTATCTTTTATCTCAATATCAAACTCTTGTAACAACAAGATCCATCGGAGTAGACGAGGTTTAGCATCCATTTTGGTGAGCAAATATTTGAGAGCAGCATGATCCGTATAAACAATTATCTTTGCTCCCACCAAATAGGATCTAAACTTATCGATAGCAAAGACTATAGCGAGGAACTCTTTTTCAATAGTGGCGTAGTTAAGCTAAGGTCCTGTCAAAGTCTTGCCAGCGTAAGCGATCACGTGATGCTTTTTGTCCTTGGTTTGGCTGAGGACCGCCCCAACAGCATAATCGCTGGCATCACACATGATCTCAAACTGTAGCGACCAATCCGGAGGTTGGATAATGGGCGCCGAGATAAGTGCCTTCTTTATGGTTTCGAAAGCTCTTAAGCACTCATCTATGGACTCAAAGGGAACGTCTTTTGCTAAAAGGGCTGTCAGCGGCCGAGTGATTTGTGAAAAATCTTTGATAAATCGTCTATAAAACCCGACATGGCATAGAAAGCTGTGAATTCCCTTGATGTTCACAGGGGGAGGTAGTTGTTCTATGACTTCTATTTTTGCTTTATCTACCTCGATTCCCCATTCAGACACTAAGTGTCCCAAAACAATGCCTTCTCGGACCATAAAGTGGCATTTTTCCCAATTAAGTACCAGGTCCTTCTCTTGGCATCTTTGCAAAACTTTGTCCAAATTTTCAAGGCAATGATCGAAAGTTTTTCCATAGACTAAAAAGTCGTCCATGAAAACTACCATGACCTCTGTTGACGGTCCTTAAGTACCAAATATAATCATCAAATAAATAAAGAAAAGGATCCGAATGCAACCAACACCCAGACTTTGGGTTTTATCTGATAGAATTCCACGAGTTTTGGTGTTTGTTTATTTCTACAGGGGGTTATCAGGAAATATGGAAGAATGGCCCACACGTCAGGTTTACATAGAGATATTAACGTGCCACGCAATTTTCTATCATCTAGAAGACTCCAGAAGCCACGGGAACGAACGGAAAGGTGATCGGGACCGGGGGCAGGGCGCTCGCCCTGAGGTAGAGACCAATCAGGTCCCGTCTCGTGGATTACGCTCCACCAACCTAAAGGATCAAGGATAACTGTTCAATCAATGTCGGTTTGATCCGACGGCCCAGATTCACCTGAGGGAACTATATAAGCAGACCCCCTGGCCCCTAGAGGAGAACAAGTTCATCATAGATTTGAGAGGTGCCCTCGAAGGATAACCTTTCCTCTAAATAGACTTATGGCTTAGCATCCAATGTGAGAGTAGACTAGATCTACTAGATTGAGTGAGATAGAGTGGATGTGTAGATCGGAAGAAGCCCGACCTGTCGGTGTCTACTCCGAGGTTGTACCTGCGGGATCAAGTTCTCCTAACCTGAGGCTTGCTCCTAGGATTCTTGAGTAATTCGACATCTAAATTCTAGTAAGTTCTTGTTTTATTGTTCTTTGGTTTATGAGTTTACTTTAATCTCTTCCGGTTGAGTTTAGAGTAATCATTGCTAGCGTAAACGTGGTGTTTGGGCTAGGGTACTCATAGATATCCGCTGACTAGCTGGACCGTGGTAGTAGTGAGGAACGTGACATTTCCGAGTTATATTTGCAGCCCACATCTCGTTAGCAAGACGGGTAGGGTTTATAGGTGCGGGTCGAACATCCTTTGTGGTGTCTAGATTCCGTGAGCCTCCCCAATATAACAGTAGATCATCCTTACCAATGTTAGAACGAGACTACGGTTGCAGTCTTCTCTATACATCACTCACATCGAATCACATTCTTTGTAGCCTAAAGGGTAGTAGCAATAGATTTGGTTAGTCAGATGCACGCTTTCTCCCAGTGGGAAAAATATAAATACGATACTCTGGATAACCTCCCGGGTGAAGTGCTCACCGATATCCGTGCGCTTGCGGATCATTTCCTGATGGCGTTACCAAATATCAACAATCTCCTCAATCGTTTCTAAGAAAATGGACATCATGCATCTTTGGAATGAGGCGGGTGCATTGCACAACCCGAACGACATTCTTCTGTATGCATACGTTCCATATGAGCATGTGAACATAGTTTTGCTTTGATCATCTGGATGGATGGGAATTTGGTGATAACCAAAATACCCATCGAGGAAACACAAATAGGAGTGTTTCGCCAATTGTTCCAACATCTCATCGATGATGGGCAATGGGAAATGATCCTTTTTCGTTGTCGCGTTAAGTTTTCTGTAATCAATACACATTCTCCATCCCGTGACGGTATGCTGAAGGATAAGCTCGTTCTTAGCGTTCTTAACTACCGTCATTCCTCCTTTTTTCAGAACCACTTGGACGGGACTAACCCAGTTGCTATGTGGTATGGGATAAATAATCCCGGCATGAAAAAGTTTGAGGACTTCCTTTTTCAAGACTTCCCTCATCGCATTATTGAGCCTGCGCTGTGGTTCACGTGTGGGCGTGCTTGCCGGGTCAATAGGTATACGATGGGTACAGAGTGCTGGGCTAACCCCCTTCAGGTCTTGCAAGGAATACCCGAAGACCGACATACGCTTTTCTAAAAATGGCGATGAGTCGAGAGGTTTCGTCATCAGAAAGCTTATCACTAATGATGACGGGCGTGTTTTTGTCACCGTGAAGAAAAGCATATCTTAATCCTTCGAGTAGGGTTTTTAGCTCAACTGGAGGTGGAGTCAGCACTTCCTCCTTAGGAAGTGTGAGGATTTCTCCTGTGTCATCCTCTTCTTCTATAAAGAAGTTAGAGTCATTTTCTAAGGACGTCTCAGGAGTTTCGAATGGCATTACCGACATAACCTCCTCAGGCATATAAGAACAGGGAGGTTCTGCTATCAAGTTTCTAGCTCGAGAGAATGGGATCGAAAATTTATTCCTCCCTATTTTTACATATAATTCAACTGTGTTGGAGGCATCATAAAAGAATATCTCTAGGGGGTGCCCGATCAGTACATCGAAGCCTATGTCGTCAAAGATATGAAAATCTAGAGTCAAGACAACATCTTCGTGCTGAATGTTCATGTTATAAACCACTCTTTGTCCCTTTTTAATGGACCATGGTTCATTTCTAGAAGACAAGTTGGTAGGAGCTAAAGTCTTATCACCAAGATGGGTGAGTGCAAAGCCTGAGGAGATTATGTTTGCTCCTACCATGGGATTATACAACGTCTCTACCCAATCATCCTAGATCTTGCAGTCAATGGTTCGTGAAGGTGAGCAAATCTGAATTACTTCAGATGAAGACTCTCTTTCATTCGTCCATTCATTGCTCATGATCGCTGTCAACTCCTTAACGGATTCTTTAAGGGAATCACGATCAGGTTCTGGAGTGACATGAACATGATTGATCTTCTTTTTATTATACTTCGAATAATTACCGAAATCGTCAATGAAATCGTGATCGAAGCATGGAAGGGCATAGGGTTCTCTCTTAGCTCATCTGGTTCGGGTGAGGATGTCTTAGGTTGTGCATTTGTTTCGGCCTCAGCCGAAGAGACTTCCTCAAAACACGGCTCTAGTTCTACGCGGAGGGGTTCTAAGGGGGGAGTATTCTCTAGAATGCGATCTAGCAGAGCTTCTCCCTCCTCTGCAGTTTTATATGTGAATGATCCTCCTGCAAACGTGTCAAGCATTATGGCAGATTCCTTGTTAAGCCCTAACCAAAAGTGCTGTAATAGCACATGGTTAGGGATAGACAAGTCTGGGCTAGATTTGGTCAAAGTTGTGAATCTATCCCAAGCTTCTCCTTGGGATTCCTTCTCTTCTTGACGGAAGTTGAGAATCTCTTGACGTAGGGCAGCAATTTAGGATTAGGGGTAGAATGCTAGGCAGAAT
Source organism: Sorghum bicolor (assembly GCF_000003195.3). NCBI lineage: Eukaryota > Viridiplantae > Streptophyta > Magnoliopsida > Poales > Poaceae > Sorghum > Sorghum bicolor. Next base: position 38,039,610 of record NC_012878.2, read on the forward strand.
TTGTTTCGCAATTCTTCCCAATCGCCAGCTACCTTCCCTACGTTCTGGGCGTACCATTGCCTCACCCTCACATTAAGAGAGAACGGAAACGATTTGCACTGCATTGTCTCGGGTGACATGCCAGCAATGGTGAGGCATGCACAGAGCTACTCAAATTCCCTCAAGTGGTGATATGGGTTTTCGTAATCTAAGCCTGAGAAGGATTGTTCCTGAACCATGGCTATAAAAGTCGGCCGGAGTTCATAACTCGAAGCTATGATGGGCTTCGCGGATTGTGGAGGTGTGGCGAACTCGGCCTTGGGAGCAGACATATTAGAGATGGTAGGTTGCTCCATCGGAACGAAGTAAGAAAAGAAAGGTAAAAACAAAAGATACACGGGCAACTAGGTTCGGAGACTAAGACGACAACCGTTCCCCGGCAACAGTGCTAGAAATGCTTGTTGGCGCTTCTTAGCGACAACAGAGAAATCCACAAGCGCACGGAAGTACTGTTGTAGCACTTCACCCGGAAGTATTCAGGGTATCGTATTTAACCACACGGAATGGCAAAACGTCACTTAGACTCTAAACTAATCACCCTAGAAGATAGAAGGGAGGAGAACACGGCTAAGAGGATACACTAAAGTGATGAACCACTAAGTGGAAAGACCTTCCCACTACTTGCTTGCTTCAGGCCCACTGAGATTCATAGGTAACTAGGCGATCCCAGTATCAGCACTACGCTACGACTGATTGTGCGGGATTACTACGGATGCCAGATGTTGTCACTACACTGACACCTACCCCTCTGTCCGAAAGCCATACCACATACGAAGGTAGCCCAAAACTTAGACACCGCGTCTACGAAGGTGACTACTGCTCTAGCGATGCGCAGGATTATCCATCTTTATCTGGAGTCCTCTTACTAGAGCACCTGTTCGAAGAATGAGCGACGATCCCACAAGCAAATAGCTTTATGAAAGTAATTCACTTAATGAATCAAAACTGAAATGTAACACAAACCTCTTACTTCAAGTAGTAAGAACGAATGTAGAGGTTCATGAAGGGGCGAGAGCCGATTGGTCCGGCACTTCGTCCACCCTAGAGTAGAACTTGCTTCGACCCCGCTTCTACACTTCAACTCTTGCCTCTCTCTCTAGCCTAAGTCTAGAATAGCTGGAGCTAAACTAGTGGAAAAATAAAGCACCACTCCTTCTTCTATTTTCTTGTATCTTGATATATTTCAATGGAGGAGTGGGGGTCTCAATTTATAGCTCCATAAGACAGTTCGGGGTGATCTAAATTTGGTAGTAGGTGAAACCGTCCTATGCATGCCGCCATGCAATCTCCTAAAAAAGGTGGGACCGAGTTGCCACCATGGGGGGTGCGCCCGCACCAGGGTGCGGCCGCACCACTGGTGGGCCCCCCTGGCCACCACCTTCGCATGGTCGGTTCGTCTCTGGGCCCTGATCCTTCCCGTGGTTACAGATGGATCCAGTTCGGTGTTTTGGTGGGCTTTTCCATAATCTTGATTTGCGCCTTTTCTGAAAATGCTTTCTTGAAGTGCGCTTTCTCGTGTCTTTTGCGCCTTTCCACGTGTCATACCTGAAATTGATATTTACAACAAAGCTTGTGGAAAGGTTAGATAAAAGCCATATCATCTATTTATTTTATTTATAAAAAATATGTTTATAATTATAAGATAAGAAGTGCCAACAGCAGCCTCTATTTATAGGGGGAGTAGAGGGGGTGCCACGTCAGTGATTCGTGTGCTTCCCGCTTTTCCACCCTTGGATAAACCGTCATTGGAACCGCCATAGATGGACGTCCAAGATCATCTTCACGTGTTGGCAAAGTCGGTGGAGTGTAACCGACCTTATGTGGGCCCACATCATAGGTCTGTTGACCTGATACTTTGTGAGGTGGGGCCACCCTGAGCCTTCTAGAAGGTCCAGGAGGTCGGTGGAGTGGAGCTGGCAGGTGGGACCCACCAAAGGCCGGTCGACCGACCGAGATTTGGTGAGGTGGACCCACCAGCCTTGCTCCATTGCTGTCCCCATCTGTCATGGAGCGTGTCTTGTGTTCATCTTCGGTCTGGTTCTTCTACCTTGTACCTCCATCTTTCACCCTTGTACCTCCATCTTTCACCCTTGAACAGAAACACAAGTGTGATGTGAGGGTCAGGATGGACTTGAATGTGTTGCCTTAGGATCCTCGAATTGAGCCAACACCTAGACCACCCCAAGTGTAGGTCGGCCGACCAGGACTTGGTGGGTCTAGGAGCTCATTTTCCCCCAAATGTAAGTGTACCTGCATCCAAATACTTAGAACACAAGTGGAACCCCTTAGTGATTAAAGATGCCTATGCTATGCCATTCTTCCACTATTTCTGGCCTATTGACGGTTTTTTTCATGTGTGGATGTTATAGCTTATCCACCGTCAACATCTACTTTGATTATATGCTTATCGTAGTTAGATTAGAATTATGTTTATGCGTAGGATCATATAGCACTTACTCATTAGGCTGATAGGTAAGTGATAGATATTATGTAGGCGAGGTGCCTAGACTGTATTTATCTACGATTACCCCTTATAGTGTGAAGCTTGAGGTAGATTGCGGTAATGACAGTGCTATTGAGTCCTTTATATTCCTTCTCCCGATTATAAGGATTGTATAGCACCATTATTATAGGGAAGTGATTGCTCTATTCATGATCTTTATTGCTAATATCACCATGCATAGATATAACCTTTTCTAGTGATGATTCTAGATGTACTTGCACTAATCAATGTATACTTTGACAGTATAGTTAGAATACTTAGAATTTATTCTTGTAGACTATCCAAATACCATGCTAGTGCTATAGACTTAGAGTACTCTTAGGTATTTTAAACGCAAACAGAAAATTCCGCAAGCGCACGGATATCGATGTAGCTTTCACCCGGGAGTATTCTAGAGTATCGATTATCCACAGGGAATGTGAGTGTACTAATTAAGATTTAAGATCGCCCAAGGATAACTATATAATTATTTTTGGTGGGAAGAAAGGAAGTTTCCTGAGAGTTCTCTAGTTGATCTAAGAATCAAGAATTCCTTCAAAGATTATTTATTTTGGGACATCAGAACACTAACCACACAAAGAGATGAGAAGGTGGCTAGGAAGCTCTGACTACGGTCCTACAACCACCGATCCAAATGAGGTGCAATATGTCGACCGTTAAGGCTGTCACTACCCTAGGGCTACCGCAACAATCCACAGGATTGGGTGCAATTCGAGGTAATTGCAAGACTAAACACCACGTCTAATCTATTAATTACTACTCTAGCGTTGCAAAGACTAGAGCACTTGATGCAAGTGGGAATCCAATAAATAACTTGAATGTAAATAAAAGTAATTAAAGAACTCAGGAATTATGAATTGAAGAACTTGGAGAACGATGAAGAATGAACCAGTTGATGCAAAAGTACAATGTTGAGGAAGATCCGACAGATCCGGCTCCTCCTCCGCTCTCCTCTTCTCTCTCCCTATTTTCTAGATTACAACTAAAACTAACTAGAACTAGATGAACTAGAACTAAAACTAGATGAACTAGAGTGATCCTCTCTACTTGGATGAATAATTGAAACCCTAGCTTTGATTCTGTAGAAGAGGTATGTTCTCTAGGGGCCAGGAGGCCTGCTTATATAGCCCTTCCAAATGAACGTGGGCCGTCGGATCAAACCGACCTTAATCGCACGGTTTTCCTTGATCCTCAAAAGCGGTGGAGCACGAACTGTGAGATCTGCCCTGATTGGTCCCCAGGGCAGGGCAGGCGCCCAACCCCCGGGCCCGCTCGGCCTCCCGCTCGTTCCGATGGCTTCTGGACTCTTCTAGATGTTGGATAATTGCAATGCACGTTAATATCTCTATGTAAACCCGACGTGTGGACCTTTCCTCCATATTTCCTGATAACCCCCTGCAAAAATAGACAAACACCAAAACTCATGGAATTATGTCAGATAAAACCCTAAGTCTAGGTGTCGGTTGCATTTGGATCCTTTTCCATGATTAGTTGATGGTTAAATGTGAGCATTAAGGACCGTCAACAACAACTCTAGTTGAGATGATTGTCATGTTTATCTTATGGCTACAAATTCTTATTTATCATCTGTCCCTTATTATTCATATTCATATATTTATCTTACCCTGCATGAGAGATAGATAAAGGCAGGGTTAAGGTCTCCATTGATTACATGCAGTGATCATTGCTCATTATCCATTGCAAGTCCCTTCCTAGTGGTAAAAATATAAATATCGATACCTGGAATAATCCTCGTTAAAATGCTGCATCGGTATTATATGTGCGCTTGTGGATCTTTATTTATTTATTTATTCATAGAAAAGCATATAGATTTGATACCAGCACTTCTACATCATGTTAGGGATGACAACCTAGCTTAAGTGATGTTAAGTAATTTTGTCGCCATTGTTAGGGATAGGTTTAAAAGTCTACTTTTCGTATTTGTGTTAAGAAGTGCCAACAAGCATTTTTGACGCCGTTGCCTGGGAAGGTGAAAAGCATCAAAGGATAATGAGCATCACTGCATCCACTCATTTAGTGAGCACCATCCACCCATCTCACTCATGCAGCTTTGCCCTTGTCTTTTTGTCTATTTTTATCATATGCAGGGTAATGTATGAACAGGTTTGATGTCCCAGATAACTTCGTTGATAATCCAGAGACATTGATCCGGAAGACGAAGGCTAAGTTCAGAAGGAATCAATCAACATCATCAACATCTCAGCTTGCCAATCCTCTTGAGTCAGAAGATCAACCTAATCAAAGTTTAACACCAGAGGTTGACGTCATGGCTGACAAGTCACTTCATGAGTTCTCGGCTCCCACTACGGCCAACATCCATACTGGGCTAACTGTGGACATTAATGGATCATTTGATATCAAGCTAGCGCTAATCAACATGGTGCGAGCAAGCTAGTTCTGCGGGAAAGCCCATGAGGATGGTAGTGCTCATCTCCAACACTTTTTGGAGACCTGCAGCACTTGTACTATCAAAGACTTCCCTAGAGATGCTATATTATATTACTTTGCCTTTTCCCATTCTCACACTTGGGCAAAGTGAAGCAGTGGTTCTATGCCAACAAGGAGAAAAATACTATGTGGGCACTATGTTCCACCAATTTCCTGGCGAAGTTCTTTCCCACGGGCAAGACCAATGCTCTGCATGGGAAGATATCAAGCTTTCAGCAACAACATGATGAGACAGTCCCAGAAGCTTGGGAGCACTTTCAAGACTACATACTCGAGTGTCCTCATCATGGGATGGAGAATTTGCTGCTCATGGAGACATTCTATCACGGGCTCAGCAACAGCACTCGTGAAATCATGGATGCTGCCATTGGAGGAGCATTCTTATCACTTACTATCTCTCAAGCCACTGCTCTTGTGGAAAAGATGGCCTCTAATCAAGGTTGGGGTGAAGAAAGAACTCAAACCCACAAGAGAGGTGGAGGAATGCATTAGCTCAAGGAGGTAGACATGCTAGCTGCCGAGATGGACCTACTGATGAAGAGGCTTGATGAAAGAGCCACTAAGAAGAAGGAAGTCATGCACATTCATGATTCAGGCATGACTTATGAAGAGTGTGGAGAAACTAGGCATATAGGTACCAACTGCCTAGAGCTGAGGGAGGACATGAACTACATCAACAACAACTACTACAACAACCGTCCTCAACAAAATCAAGGCTGGAACTAGCAACAACAGCCTAACTACTCAGGTAATTACCAAGGTAATAATTCTTACAATAACACTAATCAACCACCTTTAAAAGAGTTAGTGCTTAATCAAGGTAAGCTAATGGATAGCCTATCTAAGAAGCTAGCATCTAATGATAAAACTTTAGAATCAATTAATATTAGAATGGAAAGTTTTTCAAATACTATCAAGAATCGGCTTAGCTTTAGCATGATGCTAGAATCTCACTTACAACAGCTTGCTCCTTTTGCTGCCGCCAATGATCAAGGTAAGATTCCTGGACAACCATGAGAATTAGAAACTGCAAATCTTGTAGACATCTTTAATGGAGGAAGTTACTAGAGTGACCCTACGAAAGGAACATGGTTGGACTCATCTCTACCAACCAAGAAAGGTGATCCAGGGAGACCGGTTATCACGATCTCCATTGGAAGGCAAACTTCGACGGGGAAATCAGTGACTTCGGTGCAAGCATCAACATCATGCGTAAGGAGATATATGAGAAACTTTTCAATTGTCCTTTATCATGCACAACCGTGTGTTTGCAGCTTCCAGATCAGTCACTCTGTTACCCCCATGGGAATCAAGGAAGAGATTTGCATGCAATAAGCAACTCGTACGTACCTGCAGACTTCACAGTTGATCACACAGGCACCGATGAGAGGTTGCCTATCATTTTGGGACGACCATTCTTAAACACTACTGGAGCTATCATCTATGCTAGCAATGCCAAGATCACTTTCAACATCAAAGGAAACAAGTAAGCCTTTTCTTTCAAGAACAAGACATTGTCAACCCCTGCACAGAAGGAGACAGTCAGCGGTAGAAACAAGAGTAACACCTAGAATAAGGCCAAGACCAAGAACAAGGGCAATATAGAAGGCCCAGAAGACTGAGATAGCACAGATAGTCACTGCAATATGTTTGGAGTATGACCACCTGCTCAAGTCTCCACATCTGACCAAGAAGGAGAACCCAGGTGTCTCGACTATTCTATGCTCCATCAACAGATGCTACTTCTAGAACAATGTCTATGACACTGGATTAGGTGTCAACGTTATGGCCAAGGTAACATATGAATTCCTATATGGTACTATGCCTATGGAACCTACCTATGCACAGCTGCAGTTGGCAGACCAATCCTTTCACTTCATGGATGGGATAGCCAAAAATGTCCCTATCTAGATTGAAGACCACTACGTCCCCACTGACTTCTTGGTCGTCGACATGGGATATGAAATTGATCCACCCATCATTCTAGGAAGACCATCCCTCAACATTGGAACCAGGGAGGTCTATTCCCAATTCACCTCAGAGAAGGTACGCCTGCACTTCAATAGCAATTATATAATTGAGGAAGATCCCAAGAAGAATAGGTCAAGAAGAAGGTGATGCACCCACCACCAGAAGAAGAAGAATGTTGTAGACGGATGGGCTGACAATGAAGGAGAGGTTTCAAGATTCAAAGATCGATTACCCTAACAAAAACGCCATCAAGGAGGAAGTACCAGCAAAAAAAGAGCTAGTGATTCCAGACACTCTCTCCTCCAAGTCGCCATCACCTACAGAGCAAGTATGGAAGCCTAAGGTAAATTCAAAATTGAATCCTGCACAAGACACAACACCTGTGGTGAAATCTGATGCGCCTCTCAATCAGCGAGCGAACAAGAAGGTCCTGTTCGGAGGACTTAAAATCACCAAACGCCGTGCCAAAGGGGTAACTTGGTATTTATCGGCATTTTCCTTTATGCATATTTATTTCTCTTAATTGCTTTATTAGTTGCATCTTTATTTTCATTGTTGCATTAGAAAATAAAATAAATATGTTTTGTTTTGCATCTAGAAAATTGCTAAGCCCCATTTATTTAATGTGTGATTACAACTCACATACTTATTTACTATGGAAGCTTAAAAATAAGTTTTAGCTTATTTATTTCACTGTATGCATACCACAAATATGTAAAGCATAAAAATATTTTGATCCTGCTACAAGATAAATGGGTATAAGAAAGTTCTAGACTCCCAAGGCTTAGAGGATTATTACTAACGCTTAATCAGTTCCATAAGCTTTCTTGTCTATTTGAGCTTCACAAGCTTCAAAGGATTAAGAAGAATTAACAGACAGAAGGATGTCTTGTCCCCTGTCAGCGTACTATCCACATTAGGCAAGAGATATTTCTGACAGAAAGTACCTACGACGCACTATTAGGATCAGTACACCTTCATTGCTTGTCAGCAACCTCAGTAGACTATGCTAACATCCAGCTTGGGGGAGAGCAACCCCCGTTTACCGAGCTAAGTATCTCTTACTTATTTATCTATCTATTCCTAGTGTGTTATGACAAGATAAAAAGATGAATAACTTTAGAAACCTAATAAATATTTTATCTTTCATAATTAATGTTGCTAGCTATGGAGAGATCTTAAGGAATTTGTTAAAATAAACCTCTAGAATAAACTCTTACATGGAGATGATGAATAGTTGCTCTACCGTAATTCCTTGCAAGTATCTAGTTTTCGACCTTGTACTCTCCTGAGTTTTAGACACAACTGTTTAGACTTAAGATTTTGCTTTGAATCTGAAACTTGTGGGTAGCAATTGATTTATCTAAGTTTAGGTAGTTCACGGATATGATATGGGAAGGTCTTGAGCTGCTATCAAACTTGCTCTTAGAGATGCTAGATATCTGGAGAATTTATTTTGAAAATTTTAATTGCTACATGTTGAGTTCCTTTATGATGAGAGTTTAAATTCCTACCACAACCAAATACTCATGCTTGCTAGATTAGGAAAACCTCCACTTGTATTTCAACCTATAAGCATTGAGGATAGTTAAGCTGTGTAGACCCTAAGGAACTAGTCATGCAGTTAAAGTCAATATTATGTGCTCTCCATCCATTGATCCTAGCTACTTCTATCCTCAGAAGTACGCAACCACTTACATCCACAACATTCACTATGTGCTACTTCTGTTCCTAGAAGTACCACCCACATATACGCACTACACTCTGTGCTATTTCTATCCTGGAAACACACACTGATGCTACTCCTACCATGGGAGTACACATTCCTTCATCCATTGCCATTATGTCTTATCCAATAAACCTCCAGTTATTTTAGTTGATACTCCCTCCTATTATCAGTGCATGAAAAAGGGATTGCTGATCTTAAAAAAAATGAGAAAAGAAAGAAAGAGGACAAAAGTCCCAATGCATAAGAAAATAAAGACAACCAAGCCCTTATTCTTAATTTAGGGAGGTATGTTTTCCCATGGAGCAAATGTAGAATTAGATATTCACCACCAGTTATCACCCCTCATAACCACTTCCATCCATATCATCCACTTTATTCACTCACATGCACATATGACTTGATTGTATAATTAGTTTCTATGGATCCATGATTTATCTATGCAATACATATAAGTAGGTTCGAATAGTCTTTCCCACCTATGTGCTCCCCATAAGTCAATTAGAAGTAGGGGGTGAGAGAGAATGAAAGTATGCCTTAGTCCTATAAATACCACATATTCTGAGGGAGAAGGCATACTCACTTGCCTAGGAGAGGATCCAAAAATACCACATATGAGAGACTGGAAAGTGTCATATAAGAAAACTCTGAGTTTTATTTAAAAATCTTGCAAAACTCTGGAATAATAGTTGATCAAAGGGTGAGTAGCATAGTGCTCGTCTTAACTGTTATGTCTTTCAGCTGCCCAAGACCTAAGTGATAGCTACAAGCTCCATGGTGAAAGGTAATATGGGTCAGTCTTCAGTCAGAATAGTTCACTTTATCTAGAGGATAGTCCTTGTTTGAAGACATGTGTACCTGTGAGGCATGAAAGCATTGTAGCAACTCCTGATCCATCACTGAGTCTATCTTTGCTCATGGACGAGCAAAAGGTAAGCTTGGGGGAGTTTGTTGACGGTAGATAAGTACTCTTTTTAACCGTCAACATAGCATAAGAAAGGATTAAAATCATAATATTATTTAGCTATAGGGGTTATCACTGACAGAATTCCACGAGTTTTGGTGATTGTCTATTTCTGCAGGGGGTTATCGAAATAAGAATAAAAGGTGGTCCACATGTCAGATTTACATAGAGAAAAAACGTGAAACATCAACTCAAGAATACTCTAGAAGGCTCGGGAAGACACCACCTGAAAGGTGGGGCCCATCTGCCATAGGGCAGGTGCGGGCGCCCCACCTATCAGGGGCGGCCGCCCGGGGGTAGAAGCCAATCAGCTTCAACCTCGCGGACCCTGCCTCAACCGACCTTGAGGATTAAACTTAAGCGCACGTTTAAGTCGGTCTGATCCAAGGGCTGTGGTGATTCCTGAGGTGCTATAAATAAAGACCCCGACCCCCCTAAGGAGGAGTTCATTATTCTCTAAGAAGATCAATAGAAGAAGAATTAGACAGAGTGGGGTCCCTCAAATGGATCTATCTCTATAGGATTCTTAACCACAATCTCAATTAGATCTCTATAGTTCTTTAGCATAGCTACATAGGATTAGATCTAGAAGCCGTCAAGTTAATCTTGGAATACGGATCAATCTTCAGTTCTTGGTAAACTCTTATTCTCCTTGTTATATGTATATTAGTTCTTGCTAAAATGAATATAAATTTTATCTATATCGAAATTGACTTTATTCTATTTGCTTATGTTCTCAATTATATTGTTCTTTATCTACTTTGATTATATGCTTAGCGTAGTTAGATTAGAATTATGTTTATGCATAAGATCGTATAGTGCTTACTCATTAGGCCGATGGGTAAGTGATAGATATTGTGTAGGCGAGGTGCCTAGACCGTATTTATTTGCGATTGCCCCTTATAGTCTGGAGCTCGAGGTAGATCGCGGGAGTGATAGTCTTGTTGAGTCCTTTGTATTTCTTTTCCCGGTTATAATGATTGTAGAGCGCCATTATTATAGGGAAGTGATTGCTCTGTTCATGATCTTTCTTGCTAATATCACTATGCATAGATATAACCTTTTCTAGTGATGATGCTATGTGTATTTGCACCAATCAATCTATGCTTTGATAGTATAGTTAGAATACTTAGAATTTATTCTTGTAGACTATCCAAATACCATGCTAGTGCTATAGACTTAGAGTACTCTAATTGCAATGATTATCATGTTTATCTTATGGCTATGATTTTTTTTATCCCTTGTCACTTATTATTCATATTCATATATTTATCTTATGTGAGAGTTACCCTGTATGAGAGATAGATAAAGACATGGTTAAGGTCTCCATTGGTTACATGCAGTGCTCATTGCTCATTATGCATTGCAAGTCCCTTCCCAGTGGTAAAAATATAAATAATGATACATGGAATACTCTTGGTTAAAATGTTGTATCGGTATTATTTGTACGCTTACGGATCTTTATTTATTTATTTATTACTAAAAAAGCATATAGATTTAATACCAGCACTTCTACATCATGTTAGGAATGACAACCTAGCTTAAGTGATGTTAAGTAATTTTGACGCCATTGCTAGGGATAGATTTGAAAGTCTATTTTTAGTAATTGTGTTAAGAAGTGTCATCAGTGCCCTAGAAATAAGTGGGGATTGTTGAATATTATTTAGGGTTTTAGCCCATATTCTATTTGATGATAATTAATTCAAGGGCCTATAATAAATGCTAGAATGAAAACGGTTTAATACCGGATTGATTGTTGACTATGTGTTAACTCAACATATAAATAGGTGGCCTATGATAGCTCCTATATAGAAGTTAGAAAGGAAAATAGGGTGCCACATGCGCGCGCCGCCGCCGAGCCGAGCCGAGCCATGTCGTGCCATGCCGTGGCGAGCATGCGTGTGTGCCATGTCGCGGCGAGGTGAGCGAGCGAGCGTGCGTGTCGTGTCATGTCATGTCACGTTCTGACCTTTGTCTGGTTAAAGGCAATTGATTGTCATTGATTGCAATTAAACTAGACGTTTCATCTTTAGCCTATATATTTCTTTCCCACATCCTCATTCCCTGCTATATACAACACATCAGTCCTCTCCTCTAATCTCCCTATCGAGTTCCTCTGGTTCATCTCCGTCCCGAACCTCTGCGCACACAGAGATCGAGAGAGCAGGCCTCTGGAACCCGACGCCTTGCATCGAGAGACCTGCTCGGGTGTCCGGGCAATCAGGTTTTTGGGGAGCGTTTTCTGTGACTGCTCGCTACCTTGGATCGACGAGATCTGCTACTTCCTGCTACCTCGGATCGGCGAGATCGGCTGCTTCACTCAAATCGACTTCTTTCTAGTGGTTACGAGAGATCGGCTACATCATCTTCTTCCCGGTGGACGTTCGCAGGACTACACTGTGAACATCTTCCTGCATCGACTTTGGTCCTCTACTTCAAGCAACGCACTATGTTGATTAGTGCGAATGGAGCCTCTAGTGTCTTCGGCACTGGTCCCTCCTCTTGGTATAATTCTAAACAACTATATTTTATTTTCAGTATGTCTACAGTAATTGTAATGTTTATCTCTAATCCGAGTAGCGATAAAATTGCACCCGTACACATATATGCTACCAATTTATTATGTGTAATTTTCTGGATTGAATCAAACATTAAAATGTCTAAATTTCTAACATGTCTCACAAGCAACAATCACAACTGCTGCTAGCCATGATTATTACAACACACAAGGTTCCAAGTTATTTCAGTCCAGGCTCACCACATTGAGGTACAGTTGCCAGCCACAGTGGACTATTCATGCCGATGTCATGAAGTTTTCGATACGAAGGGTACGAGAAATGGATGCTTATGATGTGGAACAAACAATCAGGTTCACGATCGGAGGAGGGTGTTTTGAGGAGGGGGAACACGATCACTAGATAATTGGAATTACATACATTTAATATAGCCATAGCCATAGAAAGAGAATTGTGATTGCGGCATATTTATTTACATAAATGTTTACTAGTATATATAATTATAGATTGCATGGAGAACATTAACGTGTACAGATATATAAAAAAGAGCATGAACTACTACTAGTACATGGGTAATACTATACCGGCGATTGGTAACCTATTTTTACTAGCGTTTGCCACCACCGTCTGCGCTAGAGGCCACTAGAAATGGGCCAATCTCACAGGCGGTTCATTGTGAGCCACCTGTAGAAAATATTTCCACAGACGGCTCTCTTAGGGAACCGCCTGTGTAAATGTGTCATTTACACAGGCGGTTCTGTAAGAGAACCGCATGTGGAAATGAATTTTAAAATTTTATTATTATATATTTATTTATTTATATTGTTATTATTTAAATATATTGATATTGGTTGGTGTTCAAACATAACAACATGCAATTTAAATATTTTATTTTATACATACATTTATATACATCAAAGTTTGGTGCTCAAAGATATAAAGTTAATTACAAGAGTATATACATCATCACACATTATATATACATCAAAATTTGTTTCTGTCCTCTAATAATCCTCTTTAGTAAATTTGAGCTTACAAATTTCTGTTAGCATCCGGAACTGTGGCATGGATAATTGACTTTCATCATCATGATATTTGCCTTCACGTGGAATAACATGCTTCATGAGGAACGAGTAGATATCCTCAACTATGTTGTCTAAAGCACATTCGTCCATGCGCTCCGCCGTCCCTTGCTTATATACCTGAAAAAAAGTTTATAAACATCGTATATTGTATGACTTGCAACTTTAATGTCGGAACTGTATAGATGACTATTACTTATATAACCATGGCAGGGTTCCTTTCGTATCGTCCGTTCTCTCTCATTTTCTCGCACACATAGTAGCCACAGAGGACAGATAAGGGTGGTTGCTTCATGCACTGTATCACATGAGAGTGGTTATTTATAGTTGCAGCCTTGGTCCTATGTGTATGATTTGTATTGATAAGAGTAAATTTTTATACGTATCGGCTAGTTATGTATAACCTCCAATGGCGGCTCTGGTCTGTTGGACTCGCACTTTCCATGATTTATCTTATAGAACCTGTATGCCCTTTGATATCAAATAGAATCACCATGTTATTATCAAACTCTCACTATCCTGAAGTATGCATGCATAGCTTGACTTATAGCTCTAGTAGTTTGATGAATGAAGCATAGCTATCTTTCGGGTAATCTACAGAATCTATTACCAATAGCCTTCCCTCGTTAGGATAAATGATGAAGCATATCTAGTGGATACTGCTCGAATCAAATTCATGATGCATTTATGCATTGGAATAGTTTAGATAGATAAATGTAAACTCACACTTACCCAAAGTGGTACGGGGCCACCACCACTTTTCTATCTTGAAACTTTTTTAGAGAATCTCGAATGTAGAATGCGTATTTGGCTTTAAAATCAAGTTTCAACTTTTAGAGTTTCTCATCCCATTATGCACATTCCAAACCCTATAACTCATTGTTGCCATCCTCAATTTGGAATGTGCGCCGATCTTCGGCTATATTTACTGAGCAGAGATAGCCATTCCTTTCATCGACACAATAATGAAAGTCCAAACCAAAATACATATCTTGTTGATCATATAACATTCAGCATGGCACAAACATATCGGATATTGAAAATTGATGCAACTACAATGTGTCTAACTATGTAACACTTACGATGCAAATGTCGTTACGATCTGTATGTCTAGCATCCTATGGTTCATCAGTGCCCACATGTCGTAGAATGTAAGAATGCATTTCTTAGTACTCTTACTGAGAAATGCTATTTGTTGTATGCACATGCTGATGGTGTTGATGCCAACAGAAGAGGCTCTCATGTACTAGTCATGAAACCTTTTTATACCACTTGGTTTCTTCAAGAGTTTGACACGACTGAGTAGAGGCTTTCCCCACACGTATGTTTTAGGGATATGCTTGTAGTCTTCGGCACTTACACCTTGAATTTGACAGGAGTTATGACCTTAGGCGCTAGCACCTTTGACTTTGCTAGCTCAAAGATCTCATGCTCTTCTATAGTGCATTTCGAAGCAATGCCTGACTAAAATCTCACATGGCGAGCTGATTTTTTCTTCGGCTCGTATGGTGAAACCAACTTAAGTATTACAGATTTCTTCTTTGGCACCTTTGGTGGCTCACTACTTGGTTCTAGATCTTTGGGTTGTGCGAAGGGGTGGAATTGAATGGCAGCAGAGATTGTGTTTTCTATGGGGTAGGAAGAACATGGAGAGGAGAAGGTTGATGGTCAGGGAAAACATGGAAAGGTGATTCTGGTGGGTTGGGAAGAGACTGGGGAGGTGAAGGCGGTGGGTTAGGAAGAGGATCGATATGAGCTGACAACTCCTAGGTGAGTGGCATCTCTTGAGAGTGTGGTGGTCGCTCCCTTAATTGCACGTCCCTCCAAGGCCAAAGGATGAAATTGTTTATCGCCTGTCCGAGTTTCACAATATCCTTAGGACCAGGGATGTCTAGAATCTAGTCCTCATATCCTTGGACTACGGTCGATACCTCTACTCTGTAGTAGTCTTTAGGAATGTCAGCACCATGGTATTTAGGTCCTTCTGGGATCACTTTGCCCATGGCTGCTTCCTTTGTACGATGATTGTTAATCCCATATCTTATGACTAGGGACCAAGGCATAGAAGTAACAATGTCTTCAACTAGATAGTGATCCTTGTTTGTCAAAGTTGCGACACTACTTGGAATGATTGTTTCACTCTGTGCCACCAACGGTTGTGACACCACTAGGACTACCTGCATTTTGGGAGCCTAAGTGCTGGTCTATAGATTTGACACCGCACTCGCCAGTTTCTGCATCAACTCAGGAGGAGGGTTTTCTAGCAACTTCCCCATCATTGGAAGTCTTTCTTAGACTCTTCCTAAAAAAAGTTGCCATTTGTTCCTTGTACTGATCACGTCTCTTATACTCATTTTTTTAATAAGGGACAAATCCGTCCTTCCATTCTTCTTTGGATGAGATGCCTCAAACATGGCCAGGATGCTCAAGGTTACCAAGGCCAACACTTAGGATGTCCTCTCCCTTCGTGGTGTGAACTTGCCTTCCTACTGCATGCCTGCCACTGCAAAGATGCTCTTCGATGCTTCATCAAGCATTGAGTCTTCAAAGGACACATCGGTCTCGGTTTCCTTTGGTTTTCGAGCATGCATCCAATTCGTGGACCTTTCACCGACTTCCTCGGACAGCGCCAGCAACCCTGCCGCCTTCTTCGTAGCGTCTTCTTGCCTCTATTTGGGAAACTGGTGCTGGTAACCACCTTTGCCTAGATGGTTGTGGTACTTGTTCCTCTTTGTGAGCTGGGAGTTGGCTTCGCTCCAAGCTAAGAGGTTAGGGTCATTCCTCTACTCAAGTAAAACTACCCACTGCCCTTTAGAAATCTTGTATTTTGTTGTCTGATCCATCCCTGTCATTGCATACTTCACATTCATCTCTGACCTCCAACCTTGAAAACTAATCGCACAATGCTTCATTGTATATACCTTCACTAGTTCATCTGGCACATTCCAAGGAAACTGGAACCTCATCTTCATCTTAGCCCAAATTTTTTTTCTTGTCATCATTGGACACACCAGACCAATTCTTAATTATGATGTCAAGAATGTCCCTCACACGAAAACCAACTGTGTTCCAATATTTGGGTAGGTCCTCCTTTGCAGCTAGGGGCTGTCTGATCGGGCTCACATATGTGATGGCATATGTGTCATCTAGAAATTGGTTCAACACTCTCTCTCCTCGTTTCAAACCTAACTGTAACACCCCAGTGCTATGGTTGCATCTTTTCACATGCATAACATGAGCATCATCATCTTCATAAGCATACCATGATCATCATTCACCTTGGGTCATGTCATTTTATGCATAAGTATGAATTGACTTGCTTAATTATGCCTTATATGCTTATGTTTGTTTGTACTATGCCCTTTTTTGTGTTTTATGCTTTGGAAAATAGTTTACCTATGCTTAACTCAACTTTTTGAACAATGTTCATGTTGGTCACATCTCCAAATTATGTCTCTAAGTCATGGTTTCACTCATAGGCCCTAAAAACCTCTTTTTTAGGCTTTTAAAAAGTGGTTCATAGAATGTTTGCATGTCAAAACTTCCTAAAGCAAAGTTGTAGCAATTTTTATAAGGAACAAAAGTTGTTTTATGGCCATCTCATGAAAATAATCACAACTTGCTCAAAAAGTGCTTACAAGGCATAATTGGGGCTGTTTTGACACCTAGCAAAATTTTGCTAAGTCTTGGCGCCACCAGTTTTCCTGATTGATTTTGGAAGCTTCATATCTCTTCATCCAGGCCAAATTGGTCTTTGCTCCAGTTGACAAACCTGTAGAACTCGATTAGAACTCCAACAATGTCAACTACATCATCTCTTGTTTCGCTTTGGTTTGTAAGTTAATCAACGCCAAAGTGTCTCTATCAGACAAGCGATGCAGACTCTGAATGGACGTCGTCCCCGTCGACATGGCCGACTGGCGTTAGCACATCAGCGATATTTGGCATCCGTACGCCGTTTCTGGCCCCTCTCGTCAGCACTGGAGGCGCGCATGACCTCCACGGCGACACCCTCGAGCGCCTGGTTGCGTCCATTCCCTCCCTCTCGCCTCTCTAACGCATAAAGATCGGCCGCAGTGGAGTCTCCGTCGCGAGCTCACTCCGACGATCTCGAGCGCGCTCCATGCTGCATCGCTGCCCACCAAAGCTCGCCCACAGCTCCGCCATGTCCTGCTCTCGAACTTACACCCGCAATCTCACCGTGAAACCCTGCGGTGAGCCGATATTTCCAATCTTCCCCAAATCGGGTCACCGGAACCGTTTTCTCCGGCGAGCCCAATGCTGAGCTCCCCGGAGCCTCTCATCTTCTCAGGTTGGGTTCTAGGGGTAGCTTAGGACCAAAGCTAGCATCTGCGCCACTTGGGGGACACTCTACTGTGCTCACCGTCGCCGGACACGACACGCAGCGCCGCCGTGTTTCCGCCGAAGTTCGGTCCTCTCGTGGCCAGCCCTTCCCACACCGTTTCAAGCCAAGTCACCTACCTAGAAAGCTTTGCCATAGTTCACTGGTGCTGTAGGAAACCCTAAGTCACGCTTTACCGGTCTAAGAGCTCCGGCGTATCGCCGAGCACCTCTGCCGAGCCGCCATGGTCGACGGCGAGCCCCTTCCGGTGGCTCCGCCGTGGGGAAAAGGGGGTCAATCGATTCGCAAGTGTCTGGGGATCACGTTGGTGCCCTCGGTTTGGCCGGAGACCTCGCCGTCGAGGAGAAATCGCCGGTGAACGTCGCCTCGGTCGAGAGGAAGAAGAACCTGACACGCGGGTCCTGCTATCAGTGACACAACGGCTCCCTCCTCTCTTTTATTTAAAATCCAGATTTCTTGCAATCTTGCAAAAATCGTATCTCTAGTTTCTGAGCTCCAAAAGTTGTGAAACAAATTTTGTGATGATCCATAGGATGACTATTTTTTAATAAAAATATAATATGCACCATGTTTTCTGTGAAAAATAATTGTTATGAATTAATCTTGTTATTTATGTGTAAATCCATATCTCTTGATATACTGCTCCAAATGCTGTGAAATGTTTATGCTAGGCTCTGGATAGTATTAGAATGCTCTGATAAATATTTCATGATTTTTGGAGTGCTCTATCTCTAATATGTAATTTATGTTAATACTTTGGCCTCATTCCATATTTAAATCAAATTAAATGTTTTATGCTTATGCTGGTGTTCTCCTTTGGTGTCAAGCTTGTTCATAGTAGTAGTAACATGTAAATAATCTAAAATCTGTTGTTTGACACTATCTAAGCCATGTTTCTTAATTTATGAAATAAGCACCTTGTTATATGTCAATTAATTATCTTAAGTTTGGCATGTGCAATTGCTCTAAAACTTTTGTGGTAATGTCCAGGTGCCATGTGGGTGCTTTTGTAATTTTTGTAGATTTTTCTGAGCACTCTTGCTGGTATCTTTTAGTTATGTCCTTTTATGAAATTAAATTAATAAATGCCTTTTTGTTAAGTATTTAGTTATGAACATGTGGTTACCTGGTAATCCTAGTTTATACTTGTGTTTATGAGTCACTTGGTTGGTGCTAAATATGTTTGTGCTATGTCATCAAATAATTAACTAAGGGTTATAAAGCTGTTCTGGACAGCAAAGGAGTAATCTGAGTTTTGTCTAAAGATAACCTTGTTTTCTGAAGGACTTGTCTATATCAAAGATGTTGTAAACTTTATATGCTAGCTGCAGTTCAAATTTGGGATCATTTGGTCCAGTAGTTTAAAAGTTATGCTCTTCCAAGTTGAGTTCCAGAACTAGGTGCTCTCTGTCTTTCTGGAACAGAACCTGAAACTTTGTTTATTTGGCCTGTTTCACTTATGAATCTTGCTGTGATGTCTAAAGATGAATTGTAAACAATTTCATAAGATTTCCAGAATGTCCTAATTTGTGTCTGTTGGATCTACATACCTCTAGTTATGAAATGTTCTTTGGGCTGCTCTGTTATGTCGTTACTGCTGTTTTATTGTGCTAGGCTGTGGTGGTGCTCTTTCTGAACTTGTCATAGAAGCTTATTCCGTAAATGAGTGTCCAGTGAAGATTTTAATCATGTTACCTAGCATTCATCATCATCTAGTATGCACACATTCCTCACTTATTGTGCACGCAATAGGTACATCGGAAGCGGCAGCATCGTTCGAGCTTGAGAGGGTGAACCACGAAGGCCCGGAGTTCACTCAGGAGCCGGAGGCCCAGCCAGCAGGACAAGAGGAGCCCGAAGAGGAGGTCGAGTGCCCTAACCATGAAGCCCCGGAGCATCTTAAGTCTCCCATTTTTATTTCAAAGATTACTTGAATATGTTATATCTAATGATGCATTACGTATAGGAGTTGTGATGAAGCCCTTGCTGCATTATATCCTTTCCTTGTATAGATATCTTATCACTACCTAGTTGTAGGGTTAGGATCGAGTATCAGCTTAGCTATGCTTTAATCGGTAGAAGTCGGGTGATATCCTGTCACCTGCGCGATATAGGGCTGTTGTTGGATCACGATTGACTATATGTGCTATCATGGGAAAAGAACCTGGTTTAAAATGACTTAAGCCAGGTGGAGTTTTGCAAGGTGGTAGTAACTCCGTCTGTGGCAGCTAAGGACCGATCGTTGTACGTCCTATTGTCATGTTGAACGCATGCCTAACACTTAGTTGGCCGGATAACTCGTTCCGACTGTGAAGCCTAGTAGTATGACTCAGGCCGGAAGACCGGCAAGTATAAAGTGTGCACTACCGGAGGAAGTGCGGTGTGCGGGGATTGGCGTAAGACCAAAGGCAGGTGAGTTAAAATTCCTGACCTCCCTGGCAGAGTGGCAGCCCCGGGAGTGCGGCGCTGATCGGAGCCGCGATTCCTGAGTTGTACCAAAGGTGACCTGCTTTCTCTCCGACGGGGGTGCTTGGGTGAGTGCTTGGAATAACCCTCCAGCTGGATAGGAATTGATTCGAATCACCGTCTCTCCCGGATAGTGAGAACTTGACAGAGCAATGGCAAACGTAGCATTCACTAAATACTAATGGTTCTGAATGATGATGTTGAGGATAGCAAGAAAGAACATATGATCGAACTTGATATGGTTATTATTGTTTGCTAATAATCAAGTGAAGTGCTTAGTATAGGTGCTAATCTAGTGGTAGGCTAATGATAATCAATATGATGCTTTTACGAATTGTATACTATCCAACCTAATCTTTTGGCAATTGCTTGAGTCAAGCCAGCTACACTTTATACTCAGCCTTGCATGATCATTGGTGTTTTTTATGTTTGGTTAGACGGGTAAGTCTAGCTGAGTACATCCTCGTACTCAGGGTTTATTCCCACCTGTTGCAGATGATGTCTTTTCTGATGGCTTCTCCAAGACCTGTCTCCATCCCGCTAGGGATGAGGACTATACCGTTGGGCGCGGTTCTCTAACATCTTCGTACCCTGATGCTTTTGGTGGATGAGATGAGAGTCTGGCAGTAACAAGAACTTATGAAATGTGTGTGTAAACTATTTTGCATTCGCTACTTCAAACTTGTGTTGTAATAACTAAGTACTCCGATGTGGTGCCGCTTCGTCGGCAATGAATGAGCTATGTAACATTCGCTGTGTTATGTTGAACTATTACGATCTTGGTATACTGCAAAGTTCGTTTGAAGTCCTTTGTGATTTTGGTTGACTACCAGGATTATATCGGCTCAAGTCTAGAAACTTGATTGCTAGATCGATCGTTTCTACACTTGAACTCTTATAATTTGGTCGGTTCTGTGACACTAGCCGCTTCCTTTTCCTAGGCCGACATAGCCTCTCAGTGCTCGTCATTGCTGTCATCGGTTCTAGTGCATCTTCGTCTGCCACTTCTTTCTGAGACATCATCTCTCTAAACTAAGACAATATAGACATGTGAATCATAGACGAGTTTATATGTAGAAACTTTGAATTGAAATCATTTAATAACATGAAATCATGAGTGTCTCTAATTTACCTCATCCTCTTTTGGAATATAACCAGGGTCACATGCCAATTCACGATGAGCCTTACTCGCTTCTGGAGGCTCCATGTCATTGATAGCTTCTTGTTCGTATGACGATCTTGATGCTTTGCCCATTTCTACTTGCTTCGCAGGGTGGGATGACCCCAGGATGACCCATAGATCTTGTTCCATAGGATGGGATGACCCTTCTACTTGCTCCGTGGGATGGGACTATAGTGCTCTGTCCTTGTGCGGAGAACTCATCGTAGAAATCTATGTAAACATGAAATATGATTTATATTGCATATCGAATTCATTGGACCTAGATCGATCGCATCTAGAGTCTCCTCGAGGTCTTAAACTATAATTCATTGGACATATATTTATAAAAGGATAGGCACAAATAATACATACATATATTTCCATACATTATAATAACATATGACATAATAATTATGAATTCTATTACATAGACAAAGAGAAATAATAATAAGTATTTATAAAAGAATAGGCACAAATAATAATTATGAATAAAATTACATGTAAAAGACATAAGAATATTCTCTAATTTTATTTATATCTTTTCTGATTTTTTATATTTTTTTGCTGTTTGTTAATGGTTTTATACAATTTTTCACTAAAAATGAATTGCTAAAGTGAAAAAAGAAAACTCACTCTCCCCTCCCTCCCCTTCCTGGCCCAGTAGATGGCCTAGCACAGCACGGCACCTCCTCTCTCCGTCTCTCTAGAAGGTGGGCCTCCTATATTGGGGTTGTCCCTTACCTCTAGCTCTCTCTGGCCGCATGTCGCACGCCGCCGCACGCGCCCACCCCTTCCGTGTCCGCCGCCACCACCACGCCCATCCCTTCCCAGTTCGGCCTCACCACATCGCCACCACCTACACCGCCGCCACCTACGCCGCCGCACGCCATAGCCACCACCACTGTCATGCGTGCACGCGTAGAGAGAGAGAGTGAGGTGGAGAAGCTCACCATAGTGCTCGATGGCGGTCTGGTGTGAGGAAGCTAGTTTTTTCCGGCTAGACGGCGTCGAGGGTGGCGGCAGTGGCATGGAAAAATTGGGTAGCCTACCAGCTGTTAACGGTCCTTAAGTATCAAATTTAATTATCAAATAAACAAAGAAAAGGATCCAAATGAAATCAACATCTAGACTTAGGGTTTTATCTGACAGAATTCCACGAGTTTTGGTGTTTGTCTATTTCTGCAGGGGGTTATCAGGAAATAAGGAAGAAAGGCCCACATGTCAGGATTACATAGAGATATCAACGCACCGCACAATTTTCTACCATCTAGAAGACTCCAGAAGCCACGAGACCGAAGCGGAGGCGAAACGGGGCCAGGACCTGGGCGCCCGCCCAGTTTCCTTGGGCGCCCGCCCACCTGTTGAGCCCAATCAGGACTCTTTCTCTCGGGAGACCTCCACCGACCTATTGGATTCAGAATAATGTAGTACCACCTCGCCTACCGACCCAAAAATGCATAGAAGGGGAGGACTATATAAGGAGACCCCCCTGGCTCCTAGAGAAGACAAGAAATTATCATAGAGATTGAGGGGTGCCCTCGAAGGAAAACCTCTTCTCTAAATAATATTTCTTTTTAGGCTTAGCAACCAATGTAAAGTAGAAATAGATCTTCTAGTTTCTACTAGATTGAGAGAGATAGAGTGGAGGTGTGGATCGGAGGAAGGCCGGCCTGTCGGTGCCTACTCCTTTGTGTTGTCTAGATTCCGTGAGCCTCCCCAATAGAACAGTAGATCATCCTTACCAAGGTTAGAACGAGACTACGGTTGCAGTCTTCTCTATACATCACTCACATCGAGAGACATTCTTTGTAGCCTAAAGGGATAGTAGCAATAGATTTGGTTAGTCAGATGCACCCTTTCTCCCAGTGGTAAAAATATAAATACGATACTCTGGAAAACCTCCCAGGTGAAATGCTCACCGATATCGGTGCGCTTGCGGATCATTTTCTAATTGCGTTACCAAATATCAACAAGCATTTCTGGTGCCGTTGCCGGGGAGAAAGATGGTTTGCTGAGATGACTTTGAGTCTTGCTATTATCTTGTATTATACTTTTATACTTTTATTCTTTTATCTTTTTATTTTTATGGATAACTTAAAATCTATACCTATTATTGAATTCTTTGCACCTTCGGAGACCAGCCATAGACCATGGGAGTCAACACGTTCTGCCCCTAATTATGATCTGTGTCCGGAGTTGATTGCAATAGGTCAAAACCAACCCTTTTCTATAGCCGAGGTCCTATCTTTTAATCAAGAAGATAATGCACTTTTAGCTACACCTAGGGAATCTGTTAATCTTTCTATAAATTCTGGTTTAGACCTAGCCCTACAAGACCATGTTTTTTCTCGATATTTTCACATTGGTCTTAATTATATAACCATTGGTAGAGTCTTTCATTCTTTATCTATTAGTAAAGGAAGGTATGTCTTCATTCGTGGACATCCTTCTTGTACTAGTCTTCATAGAAAAATCTTAGAGATAGAGAAGGAATCATCTCCCATACAAGGAAAGGAAGTTTCAATAGCCGATTTCCAAACATTCCAATCCCATAATTCGGCTATCCAACCCATCCTTGAGCTTAATAATTTCTACTATGCTCTTTCTCTTGAACCTCCCGATAATCCTATGAATCTCTCTAGACATCCCATGCATAAGAAGGAGGATCAAGAAGAGCAACATCAATGGCTAGAGGTCATTAAAAATCCATGTGCTATCACCATTGAATGGATAGGTAAAACAAACTTGAGAGACAATCCTAGAGGAATTTTAAGCATTCATGAAGAATCATCCTTGGAGTTTGAGAATAAGAGAAACAACAGTGAGCATGGAAGTTATTTCATAAATTCCTTACCAAGTCCTTGCTCATATAAAACATCTACCCAATCAATCGGTCTCTCCATCATCACCACATTTGAGATCTCCAACCCCCTCTTCCTTTTTATTTATAAAAACTTTAAAAGGGCGGTTGTCGATGCATATGTCTATAATAAATATTGCAGATCTCGTTGAGTTGATCTTGATATAGGTCAGCGTTGGAGGGGAAACCACTTCGCCGACATAAATTAATGGTTTCCCAAGGACAAGCTTAGCGTCCTTAAACAAGCACTTATCAGATCGTAACATGAACTTCTAATTATTTGCAACATTGCCTTGTGTATTGAGCATATGAGATAATTGTAGAAATATTCCTTCAGGTATTCTTGCCACTAACCTTTCTAGGATTGGAGCAAGAAGATCGGATGAATGACAAGCGCAAGGTATGCCCAACCAATCAACATGCAACATTGAATTAAATTCATCCAATCTTGAATTTTGCAAAAATTCAAGCTTGGGGGAGTACTTCACATAAAAACATCCTTTGCCATGTTGCTATGTTGGTTGTCCTTACCTTTGAGACATGCTCAATTTGTTAAATACTAAGCACACTACTTCATCTCCACTTAAGTAGATCTTTATAAGCCATCATGCTACCTTTGTTTATCCTAGTAAGTGTTAGTTTGGAAGTACTGTACATACTTCTATTGGCTTTTAAATTAAGCGTGGTGCTTAGGTTAAATAGCCTCCCTTAATCTGATTAGACATGGAGTCTGGTTTGGTTACTGAACTAAAAACTGCTTGAGTAGGCATTGGTATATTTTGTCGGACTAACCCCTACAGGAAAACTTTCAATATCAACCTGGGAAGTCCTGAGATACAAACTCACATTGGAAATGAAGAAAGTGACACATGAAGTTTAACAATTTGCACAAGAAAGACGTAGCTCATAGGAGATGATTCATAGAGGGTGCCACAAACACGATGCACAACCGTTAAGAAAGGAAAGCTTCCACAAGGTGATACTGTACCGTCACTCTTCAAGTAAGGTAACATTTTAAAGTACTTGACTATCGCTTTTATAAGCTTCTCCTTGGTTCTAGCATTCACATGAATAAAGAGACAAACATGTATGATCTGTAACTCCAAATTAACCAACTCAATTAATTCAACATGTTTAGTCCTTTAATCTTTGTTCTTAGTACTACCTTCGTGATCCCACACTCCTAATCATATAAGCTAAAATGTTGCACATTCAATCTTTGGAAGATATAAACAAAACATAAATATAGATAGATTATCTTTCCATTAGGTTGAGCTATATGATCTTACAAATGTTTCAAATCCTACACTCATGATCCTATCAACTTTGTCTTCCTCACTATGCTTAAGGTTAGAGAAGAACAAATACACTTTTGGTTCTGTTGGTGTTTTCCACCAACAGGGCCCATGCACTTGATCTCTGCCTTGTCTCTATGAATAGGTACACTTCAAACAAAACATGGAGGTGTTTCACAACTCCCAGATTCCACCAAGTAAAGAACCGGAATCTACGAGCACAAACACAATGGAGATCAGAACACTTAGTTTCCCAAAGGAAATATTGAAGAACCTCTGTGTCCGAGTTGGTACCTTGTACGCTCCAGCAAACTTCGTGGTGATAGAGACTAGTACTGAGGAGAGGGCACTCATCACCTTAGGGAGGACATTCCTAAACACCAGAGCTTTCATCTACGCTAATGCTGCCAAGATCAGTTTCTACATCAAGAGGAAGAAGGAGACTTTCCTTCAAGAACAAGACTACACAAATTTTAGAGCAATCCCGACATGAACCAAGGAAGAGGACCAACAGGAGGAACAGGAACAAGCAAATGTGGACCGTGTCAGCTAAGATGGTCACTGCAGCTCAAGGAGGTCAAGATCGTCGACTCAAGCCACCTTTCTTGATCAAGAAGGACGACCCTAGTGTTCCAAGCATTGAGTGCACAATCAACAGATACTCTTTTTAGAAGACACTCTACGACACCAGATCTAACGTCAACATAATGGCCGGAGTCACTTATCAGCTCCTGCATGGAACCATGCCCCTACAAATATATATTTAGCTCTAGATGATTTTCAGATTATTGACATGGGAGAAGACGTGTATGATCCACCCACCATCCTTGGAAGTCCGTTCCTCAACACTATCAAAGCCATCATCTATATTGGAACCGGAGAAGTCCACATGCACTTCCCCTCTGAGAAGGTACGCCACTACTTTAATGATTCTAACTATATAGTTGAAGATTCTAAGCAGGTCAAGACAAGAAGAAGACAATGCAACCGCAACCAGAGGAGGCAAATCATTAAGGACGGATGGGTAGACTACGAAGGAGAAGTAATAAGGTCTGAAGACATATAGCTTGAACAGAACTATCCTGAGGAGACCGTAGCACCGAGTCAGGTGTGGAGAGAGAAGATAGTGACACACAAAGAGGAAGCGCCGCCGGAATCCCAAGACGGCTTAGAAAACGGAGAGTCCTGTTCGGAGGACTTTAAAACACCAAACGCCTTGCCTAAACTTGGTAGTTATCCTTTTCCTTTCAATTATTTAAAATAGTTTGCTTAGTTAATTAGGTTGATGCTATCTTAAAAAGAAAATAAAACTGTTAAAAAGCAGTAAGCCCCATGTGAGTATACGAGTGGCATAAAACCCATAAGTACATTCACTGTGGTGGCGTAAAAATAAAATAAATATATTCTTGTCCTATAAATATAAAAATATAAAAATAAATTTACGATCCTACTAAAGAGAGTAACATTTATTGAGGAGGCTCAACATGATAAAGGCTAGATATTTATGCTAACACTTAACCAGTTCCACAAAGCTTTGTTGTCTATTTGAGCTCCACAGAATTCAAGGATCAAAGAAGACTAGCAGACGGAGGACATCCTAATCGATGTCACGGTGCTGCCGACATTCAAATACACCTCCACCACCTGCTAGCTACATCAGAAGAAATTACGTCAAAATCCAGCTTGGGGGAGAGCACCCCCATTTATCCAGCTAAGTATTTCTACTCACGTTTATACTTTACTCAAATCTCTACTATAATTCACCTAACAAAATTATGCTTGGTCCACCCAAAAAAACACTTCCGCTAAGGGCTTCAACCGTTGTGTACCCAGAAAAACATACACAGAATTTTGTCTCCATTAAAATCAATGGCTAATAAAACATCCAGATCAGATCCGACGGCTAACGCAGAAAGTTTGATGCCAGGCTTCAAACGCACCCGCATCCCGTACACACACCCTGCGCCCACACACGCGAAACATCTCCACGCCCCAAAGTTCGATTCCCAACCCCACTCCCCTCATGCCCTTTTTTTATTTTTTTTTTCCTCCGAGAGCCTAGGCGCGGCGGCGCGGGCAGCCGCCAGGCCCCGGGGAGGCGATGTCATCGTCTTCGGCCGCGACAGAGCACTGCGGACTTAGGGCCAGGGCAGGCGGTGGTAGTATGGAGCAGCGGCGGTGGCTCCACACCCTGCGGCTGTCAGCATCAACGAGTGGGTGAATCTAGCGTCGGCGGCTCTTGGCTTCGTGGATCTCGGGGAGCATGGGGCGGCAGCAGCACTTGGCCGCAGTTCTCGGCTCACGTGGGGCTGCTGCGTTGCTCGGCCGTGGGGCTCGGGGTGCGTGGGGCAGCGGCGCCGGCGGCGGCCGGAGCGTACGGCCGAAGGCACCACTGCCCTGTCCGTCAGGGCCGCAAGTCCAAACGCATCCACAACGAGCGCCCCTCTGAGATCCATGGCCGCGCCAGCGAGCTTCGCGTGGCCGTGCGACACTACATGAAATTTTGGGTACTCAAGTGGAGTACGGTGCTGCTTCAGCTGGACAGCAAACGAGGGAAGAGGAGGACACTGCTATAGCAGTTGAGGAGGAGATCTGGGACACTACAGCGGACAAGAGATGCCGCGACAGCGCTTGAGGAGCAAATGATTTCTGTGATTTCTTCTAGATTATTACCTTGTTTATTTATTTGTCTCTTCTAATGATCACTGCTTTCCACAAACATGCAGGACGATGAGCCCCTCTCGGGAGCTAATTATTTTGGCTAGGGAGCAGGTGAATGTGGCTCACGATGGCTGAGGTGAATGTGGCTTCAACGTTGGCGGTGGGATTTGGAGAGGTTTCTCACATCCACGATGCCTATGGTGCATGTGCAGTACTTGTCCAAGGTAATTCTCGGGCTTGCTCTTTCCTGATCCGGTAGACTGCTTCTGTGGTCTTACTTCTTGGAGGTATATGTTGCAATTGATGGGAAGGAGATCTAATAGATATAATTGTTCTATGTATAGCATTTGTACTGCATCTGCAGTTACAAGCCGACGACATTACAGATTGAATCCTGACCTGAATTTAGACCGAAGCAGATCCTTCAGCTCTGGTTCACGGTTAGTATATTTGTTGAGTTAACCTCTGTATTGCCATGCCTAATAATTTGGTAAGACAAGCTAAAATTGTTGGGTCTATCATAACAATAATTAAATTATTTGTTCAACAGATGATTCACATTTTGCCAAAATTGATGTAAACTGAGTTCACTATTAGGACTTGAGTTCACTATTAGGACTTGGCAAAACAAATTATATATTTCCTTTAATTTTGTGTTGTATATATATAACTATTTTTCTTTCTAATGGGTGGCCGGCCTGTCGGTGTCTACTCCGAGTTGTACCTACGGGATCAAGTCTCCTAACCCGAGGCTTGCTTCTAAGATTCTTCAGTAATTCGACTTCTAATACTAGTAAGTTCTTGTTTTATTGTTCTTTGGTTTATGAGTTTACTTTAATCCTCTTCCGGTTGAGTGTTAGAGTAATCACTTGCTAGCGTAAACGTGGTGTTTAGGCTAGGGTACTCATAGATATCCCCTGACTAGCTGGACCGTGGTAGTAGCGAGGAACGTGACATTTCCGAGTTACCTTTGTATCCCATATCTTGTTAGCAGGACGGGTAGGTTTATAGGTGCGGGTCGAACATCCTTTGTGTTGTCTAGATTCTGTGAGCCTCCCCAATAGAACAGTAGATCATCCTTACCAAGGTTAGAACGAGACTACGGTTGCAGTCCTCTCTATACATCACTCACATCGAGAGACATTCTTTGTAGCCTAAAGGGATAGTAGCAATAGATTTGGTTAGTCAGATGCACCCTTTCTCCCAGTGGTAAAAATATAAATACGATACTCTGGAAAACCTCCCGGGTGAAATGCTCACCGATATCCGTGCGCTTGCGGATCATTTTCTAATTGCGTTACCAAATATCAACACCAGCGTTGTTTCAAATGACCTAGGACCTAGAGACTTAGAAGATTTTCAGGCAGACGAGCTGCAATATATAGAGGGGTGTTTCTATAGGCATGTTGATGCTGTTTTTGGACACGTATCAGGAAAGTTAATGAAGCTTGGATCGGCAGATTGGAAAAGTGGTTACTAGTCGATAGGGAAGTTGCCGATGGCCTATAATACCGATGATAAATCAGCAAGATATGATTAAGTTCGGGAACGGTGGTTGATTGGAGCTGATGGTTGATTGTTGATGGTCCTTAATGCTCACATTTAACCATCAACTAATCATGGAAAAAGACTTATATGCAGCCAACACCTAGACTTAGGGTTTTATCATATAGAGGGGTGTTTCTATAGGCATGTTGATGCTGTTTTTGGACACGTATCAGGAAAGTTAATGAAGCTTGGATCGGCAGATTGGAAAAGTGGTTACTAGTCGATAGGGAAGTTGCCGATGGCCTATAATACCGATGATAAATCAGCAAGATATGATTAAGTTCGGGAACGGTGGTTGATTGGAGCTGATGGTTGATTGTTGATGGTCCTTAATGCTCACATTTAACCATCAACTAATCATGGAAAAAGACTTATATGCAGCCAACACCTAGACTTAGGGTTTTATCTTACAGAATTCCACGAGTTTTGGTGTTTATCTATTTCTACAGGGGGTTATCACGAAATATGAAAGAAAGGCCCACACGTCGGGTTTACATAGCGATATTAAAGTGCCGCGCAATTTTCTACCATCTAGAAGACTCCAGAAACCACGGGAATGAACGGGAGGCCGATCGGGCCCGGGTGCAGGGCACCCGCCCAAGTCCCTTGGGTGCCCGCCCAGCTACAGTAACCAATCAGCTTCAACTTCGCGGATCGTGCTCCACCGACCTAAGGGACCAATGAAAACTGTGCGATTAATGTCGGTTCGATCCGACGGCCCAGATTCATCTGAAAAGACTTTATAAGCAAGGCCCCCTGGCCCCTGGAGAGCATACCTCTTCTACAGAATCAAAGCTAGGGTTTCAATTCTTCATCCAAGTAGAGAGGATCCCTCTAGTTCTTCTAGTTCTACCTCTAGTTCATCTAGATCTAGTTCTAGTTCATCTAGTTCTAGTTCTAGTTCCTCTAGTTCTTGTTCTAGTTAGTTCTAGTTGTAATCTAGAAAATAGGGAGAGAGAAGAGGAGAGCGGAGGAGGAGCCGGATCTGTCGGATCTTCCTCAACATTGTACTTTTGCAGCATCTGGTTCGTTCTTCATCGTTCTCCAGGTTCTTCAACTCATAACTCCTGAGTTCTCTAATTACTTTTATTTACATTCAAGTTATTTATTGGATTCCCGCTTGCATCAAGTGCTCTAGTCTTTGAAACATTAGAGTAGTAATTAATAGATTAGACGTGGTGTTTAGTCTTGCGATTACCTGGAATTGCACCCAATCCTGTAGATTGTTGTGGCAGCCTTAGGGTAGTGACAGCCCTAACGGTCGACGTATTCCACCTCGTTCGGATCGGTGTTTGTAGGACCGTAGTCGGAGCTTCCTAGCCCCCTTCTCATCTCTTTCTGTGGTTAGTGTTATGATGTCTCGAAATAATAATCTTGAAGTAATTATTGATTCTTAGATCAACTAGAGAACTCTTAGGAAACTTCCTCTCTTCCCACCAAAAATAATCATATAGTTATCCTTGGGCGATCTTGAGTCTTAATTAGTACACTCACGTTCTCTGTGGAAAATCGATACTCTGGAATACTCCCGGGTGAAGGCTACATCGGTATCCGTGCGCTTGCAGATTTTTGTGTTTGCGTTTAAAATACCTAACAAGCTTTCTGGCACCGTTGCCGGGGAACGGTAGCTGTGCTAGTTTCGAACCAAGTCGTCCGTGTATCCTTTTTCTTTTCCTTTTTTACCACACTCACCTTATCACTTTCACCATACCACATGGATTTCACTCTAAGCATTAATGAGCATGGAATTTATTTCATAGCCACTTCATTTGCTCCATGCTCATATGCAACATCTTCACAATCCATTGGTCTCTCCAACATCACCACATTCGAGATCTCCAACCCCCTCTTCCTTTCTATTCATAAAAACTTTAAAAGGGCGGTTGTCGATGCATATGTCTATATTAAATATTGCAGATCTCGTTGAGTTGATCTTGATATAGGTCAGCGTTGGAGGGGAAACCACTTCGCCGACATAAATTGATGGTTTCCCAAGGACAAGCTTAGTGTCCTAAAACAAGCACTAGTCAGATCGTAACATAAGCTTTTAATTATTTACAACACTACCTTGTGTATTGAGCATATAAGGATAATTGTAAAAAAAAAATTCCTTCGGGTATTCTTGTCACTAACCTTTCTAGGATTGGAGCAAGAAGATCGGATGAATGACAAGCACAAGGTATGTACAACCAATCATCATACAACATTGAATTAAATTCATCCAAACTTGAATTTTGCAAAATTCAAGCTTGGGGGAGTACTTTATATAAAAACATCATTTGCCATGTTGCTATGTTGGTTGTCCCTACCTTTGAGACATGCTCAATTTGTTAAATAGCAATCACACTACTTCATCTCCGCTTGAGTAGATCTCTATAAAAGCCATCATGCTACCTTTGTTTATCCTAGTAAGTGTTAGTTTGGAAGTACTGTACATACTTCTATTGGTTTTTAAATTAAGCATGGTGCTTAGGTTAAACAGCCTTCCTTAATCTAATTAGACATGGAGTCTAGTTTGGTTATTGAACTAAAAACTGCTTGTGTAGACATTGGTATATTTTGTTGGACTAACCCCTGCAGGAAAACTTTCAAAATCGACCTGGGAAGTCCTGAGATAAACTCACATTGGAGACAAAGAGAGACACACATGAAGTTTAACAATTTACACAAGGAAGGCATAGCTCACAAGAGATGATCCATGGAGGTGCCACAAACACGATGCACAACCGCTAAGAGAGGAAAGTTTCCACAAGGTGATACTGTACCATCACTCTTCAAGTAAGGTAACATCTTAAGGTACTTGACTATCACTTCTATAAGCTTCTCCTTTGTTCTGGCGTTCACATGAATAAAAGAGACAAACATGTATGATTTACAAGTATAAGATTAACCAACCCAATCGATTCAATATGTTTCATCCTTCCACCTTTATGATCCCACACTCCTAATCATATGAGCAAAAATGTTGCATACTCAATCTTTGGAAGATATATATAAAAGAAACAACATAAATATAGATAGATTATCTTTCCATTAGGTTGAGCGATCTGATCTGACAAATATTTTAAATGTTATACTCGTGATCTTATTATCCATCAACTTTGTCTTGCTCACTATGCTTGAGGTTAGAGAAGAACAAATACACTTTTGGTTCTGTTGGTGTTTTCCACCAACAGGGCCCATGCACTTGATCTTTGCCTTGTCTCTATGAGCAGGTACACTTCGAGCAAAATATGAAGGACTTTTACAACTCCCAGACTCCACCAAGTGAAGAACCTAGATATATGAGCACAAACACGCTGGAGATACTGGACACTCATGCAAACACTGCCCTGAGATGCTTGAGGATGTAACTACTGGAGTAACCCCATTGTGGAAGTAATTACTGACCTTCTGCCGGTCAAGAGAGACAATCTAGGACGCCCCGTCATCCCAATCTCCATCGGCATGGTGGACTTCCTAGAAGCACTCTGCGACTTTGGCTCCAGCGTCAACATTATACCTAGGGGAAGCCATTCCTGAACACCTCGGGAGCTGTCATCTACGCTAGTGCTGCCAAGATCAGTTTCTACATCAAGGGGAAGAAGGAGACGTTTTCCTTCAAGAAACAAGACTACACAAATCCCAGAGCAATCCCGACATGAACCAAGGAAGAGGACCAACAGGAGGAACAAGAACAAGTAAATGTGTACCGAGTCAGCTAAGATGGTCACTGCAGCTCAAGGAGGTCAAGATCGTCAACTCAAGTCACCTTTCTTGATCAAGAAGGACGACCCTGGTGTCCCAAGCATCTAGTGCACAATCAACGAATATTCTTTTCAGAAGACACTCTACGACACCGGATCTAACGTCAACATAATGGCCGCAGTCACTTATCAGCTCCTGCATGGAACCATGTCCGTACAACCAACATACATTCAGCTCCAGATGGCAGATCAGACATTCTGAAAGATTGAAGGTTGTTGACATGAGAGAAGACGAGTACGATCCACCCATCATCCTTGGAAGACTGTTCTTTAGCACCATTAAAGCAATCATATACATTGGAACCAGAGAAGTCCACATGCATTTCCCCTCTGAGAAGGTACGCCGCTATTTTACTGACCCTAACTATATAGTTGAAGACTCTAAGCAGGTCAGGACAAGAAGAAGACGACGCAACCGCAACCAGAGGAGGCAAATCATCAAAGATGGATGGGCAGACTACAAAGGAGAAGTAGTGAGGTCTGAAGACATACAGCTTGAACAGAACTATCCTTAGGAGACCGTAGCACCGAGTCAGGTGTGTAGAGAGAAGATAGTTATACACGAAGAGTAGGCACCGCCGGAACCACCGACTACGCCATCCAGCGAATCCCAGGACGAATGAGAAAACGGAGAGTCCCGTTCGGAGGACTTAAAAACACCGAACGCCTTGCCAAGAGGTAAACTTGGTAGTTATCCTTTTCCTTTCAATTATTTTTAAATAGTTTGCTTAGTTAATCAGGTTCATGCTATCTTGAAAAGAAAATAAAAATGTTAAAAATAGTAAGCCCCATGTGAGTATGCTCATGGCATAAAACCCATAAGTACATTCACTGTGGTGGCGTAAAAATAAATATATATATTCCTGTCCTATAAAATTGAAAATACAAAAATAAATTTATGAACCTACTAAAGAGAGTAACATTTATTGAGGAGGCTCAACATGATAAAGGCTCTGTATTTATGCTAACACTTAACCAGTTCCACAAAGTTTTGTTGTCTATTTGAGCTCCACAGAATTCAAGGATCAAAGAAGACAAGCAGACGGAGGACATGCTAATCGGTGCTGCCGACATTCAAATACACCTCCGCCACCTGCTAGCTACATCAAAAAGAATTATGTCAAAATCCAGCTTGGGGGAGAGCACCCCCATTTATCCAGCTAAGTGTTCTACTCATCTTTATACTTTACTCAAATAATAAAAAGATGCATAATCATAAAAACCAAATAAAGATGTTGTGCTTATATATATATATCTTTGCTTAGTTTGCTAAATAAATAAATAAATAAAATTTGCTATGAACCCTCGTGATAAGCTCTCACATGGAAATGATGAATAGTTGCTCTGCCATGACTAGTTCTCAAAATTGAAATCTCTCTCAAGTTTAGACATGACTGTTATTAATTAAGATTTGCTCTAAACCTGAACTTGTGGGGAGAGTACTTGATCTAAAGTCTAAGTCGTTAACGGATACGATATGGGAAGGTTGAGCTACTGTTTATCTGTTCCTACAGATGCTAGAATTCTGGAGAATTTTATCTTTGAAAATCTTTAAAATAACACATGATGAGTTCTTGTATGATGAGAGTTTAAATTCCTACCACAGCCATATATACATGCTTGCTAGACTTTGAGCCACACATTTACTTTTTACTGCTTATGAGCATTGAGTGTGGTCAAGCTGTGTAGACCCTTAGGAGCTTGTCATGTGGTTAAGTCAAGATTCACTTGCACGTTCACTCACACATGCTGCTTCTACTCTGGAAGTACGCATCCACATATATCCATCCATTCCCATCTCCAGAACCACCCAAAAATATTCTACTCCTAATCCGGGAGAGAATAGCCAAAAACATTCTCCTATTTTTGTTTTTCTCTATGAAATAAATGCTCAAGTTATCTTGGTTACTACCACTTGTTATATTATTTCATGAGATGAGTACTCTCTAAAAAGAAGAAAAAAAAAGAAAGAAAAAAAGAAAGAATACGAGGAAATAAAAAGGGGCAAGTTCCCGGAACCTCGAAAGAAAATAAAAAGTGAGACGAGAGGTAAAAATGGACAAGTGTCCAACAGTAGAATTAGGGGTACAAGATACCCACCTGAGAGAAAAGAAAAAAAAGAAGAAAATATAGAGCATCTCATTCTCCTCAAAAAGTTTCAAAAGAGCAAGAAAGGTATGTATCCCCTCAAAAGAGCACAAGTAGAATTAGACTTTCACCATTGTTATCACCATCATTACCATACACCATTCATTCGCCACACATGCACATCTTGATTTGACTTATTGACTTGTTCCTCTGGATCCATGGTTTGACTATGCAATAAATGTCTTGTAAGTATGTACTAGTTGTCTCCCACCTATGAGCTCTAGATATCAAAACCTTATTAGAGTAGGGTGAGAGAGAAGGCAATGCCACTATGCCTCATACCAAAAATACCACATACTTTGAGAGAAGGCATACACCATTACTGCCTTGGTAAGGATCCAGAAATACCACAAAAGAGAGACTAGAGAGAGTCATACAAGGAATCTCTGAGTTTTATTTGAAAATCTACAAAAACTCCAGAGCTATAGTTAATCGAAGAACAAGAGACATGGCGCTTGACTAAACCGTTCTATCCTTTAACTGCTCAAGACACAAGTGACGGTTGCAAGCCCCATGGTGAAAGGAAAAATGAGTAAATTTAAATCTTAACAGTTTACCCTAACCCAGAGACGAGATCTTGTTTGAACACATGTATTGAAACCACTGTAGAAATTCTTGAGTTCATCTTTGCTCAGGGACGAACAAAGGTTAAGCTTGGGGGAGCTTGTTGACGGTCCTTAATGCTCACATTTAACCATCAACTAATCAACACCTAGACTTAGTGTTTTATCTGACAGAATTCCACGAGTTTTGGTGTTTGTCTATTTCTGCAGGGGGTTATCAGGAAATATGAAAGAAAGGCCCACACGTCGGGTTTACATAGAGATATTAACGTGCCGCGCAATTTTCTACCATCTAGAAGACTCCAGAAGCCACGGGAACGAACGGGAGGCCGATCGGGCCCGGGTGCAGGGCGCCCGCCCAAGTCCCTTGGGTGCCCGCCCAGCTACAGTAACCAATCAGCATCAACTTCGCGGATCGTGCTCCACCGACCTAAGGGACCAAGGAAAACCGTGCGATTAATGTCGGTTCGATCCGATGGCCCAGATTCATCTGAAAAGACTTTATAAGCAAGGCCCCCTGGCCCCTAGAGAGGATACCTCTTCTACAGAATCAAAGCTAGGGTTTCAATTCTTCATCCAAGTAGAGAGGATCCCTCTAGTTCTTCTAGTTCTACCTCTATTTCATCTAGATCTAGTTCTAGTTCATCTAGTTCTAGTTCTAGTTCCTCTAGTTCTAGTTCTAGTTATTTCTAGTTGTAATCTAGAAAATAGGGAGAGAGAAGAGGAGAGCGGAGGAGGAGCCGGATCTGTCGGATCTTCCTCAACATTGTACTTTTGCAGCATCTGGTTCATTCTTCATCGTTCTCCAGGTTCTTCAACTCATAACTCCTGAGTTCTCTAATTACTTTTATTTACATTCAAGTTATTTATTGGATTCCCGCTTGCATCAAGTGCTCTAGTCTTTGAAACATTAGAGTAGTAATTAATAGATTAGACGTGGTGTTTAGTCTTGCGATTACCTAGAATTGCACCCAATCCTGCGGATTGTTGCGGTAGCCTTAGGGTAGTGACAGCCCTAACGGTCGACGTATTCCACCTCGTTCGGATCGGTGTTTGTAGGACCGTAGTCGGAGCTTCCTAGCCCCCTTCTCATCTCTTTCTGTGGTTAGTGTTCTGATGTCTCGAAATAGATAATCTTGAAGTAATTATTGATTCTTAGATCAACTAGAGAACTCTCAGGAAATTTCCTCTCTTCCCACCAAAAATAATCATATAGTTATCCTTGGGCGATCTTGAGTCTTAATTAGTACACTCACGTTCTATATGGAAAATCGATACTCTGGAATACTCCCGGGTGAAGGATACATCGGTATCCGTGCGCTTGCGGATTTTTCTGTTTGCGTTTAAAATACCCAACATTGATATTGACGACTACCGATGCCGATGGAGGGTGATATGCCGATGATGGTGAAGGAAGACGTGGGAGTCGTCAGAGAGACGGTGGTGGTGTGTCGATCGCCTAGGATAGATAAATTATTATTTTCTATAATTGTCAGATTTTGTTTTGCGTATGAATTCTATTTTGTTTTTATTTACAATCCTAGTCATACCTGGTTGTAACTCTTTAGGACAGGATATAAATATAAGCCTAGTAGCGATGTATGAAACAATCCAACAGGACAACACGTACAACTTTTACATTTACTTTTACATCTACTTTTTTGACGACTTCATCAACTCGCATTTTTCTTTTACTTACGAGTTCTTAAGGATTCATCGAGTCATACTTGACGAGTTCTCGAGTTCCGCGTGAATACCTCTTGGGCGTGACATCCGAGCGCATCGCTGTTGTCGGGACCAAAGTGTTCAAGTTATCACCTTTGTCGATTGCTAGGTCAAATCGGCTGGCACGCCAAAACGTTTGAATCAGGTATTAGCCCTTTGTGTTTGCAGATCTCCTTTTGCATCAACACATCTTTTGGCACGCCCAGTGGGACGAAGCTATCAACAAGATCAACATGTCTAATACTGAGTTCGACATAGAGAACATCATTGCTGTGACGGAGGCTGACCTCAAGGATGAGCAGAAGCAAGCTATGGCAAAAGCTATGGAGGAGTACAAGCAGCTCTGTTTGAAATCCCTCAGTGTCAATTGGAGCGGTGACATGATCCAGAAGCAAGAACTACCGATGCCTCGGCAGATCACTTTTTAAGCCAATCCTGGTAAATTGCAAGATATGGTTGACAATGCTATTAACCGTGCTTTGATCAATCAATCCAGTGTGGTGTCCAATACTATTTTCAATGTTGTGGCTAGAACTATCAAAGAAGGACAGGCACCACCATTATATGTTGGCCCAGCCTATCACCAGCCTGGGTCGTCACCGGTTACGACTCCATCGGCTCCTCCGGCCGTTGTGGGTACAGAAGTTACTTCTCCTCCAAGCACATTAGGGATGA
Organism: Sorghum bicolor; assembly: GCF_000003195.3. Lineage (NCBI taxonomy): Eukaryota > Viridiplantae > Streptophyta > Magnoliopsida > Poales > Poaceae > Sorghum > Sorghum bicolor. The sequence continues at coordinate 38,078,092 of NC_012878.2, forward strand.
CTAATGGGCAATCTACACCGATGAGGACCAATCAAGTGACTTCAGAAGGACGGGTTCAACTCAACACAGATCTATCGGCATCGGCAATGTTGGGATCTGTATTTCAAAATTGTCATGTTCTTCCCAATTGGTGGGGATATGGTATGCCTCCAGACTTTTTTGCGAATAGTTCTGGAACATCTCAAGTTGCTGACTTGGCAGGAAAAGCTCCTATGACATCGGCACCTCCAGTTTTGCCGATGACTCAAAACCCTCAGTACACAACCACTACTACTGCGAGGCCTATTATAGGAAACTTTTAGATGCCAACATTCCAGATGCCCAATGCATCGGCGGATCCACTATCGATGCACCAAAGGTTTATGACTCAGACAGGGTATGCCAACCCAATGATGACACCCAATTATCAGCAATCGGCAGGGCCTACACCGATTAATGCCAACAATGGATGGATGGGGCAGTTTGTCTTTCCACAAATGACACAACAAAATCATCAGGCTACAGGATTTCAGCAAGGACTTATTCAAGCTGGTTTCAGAATCAAAGACCAGTCAATGAGCCGATGAACAATGCTCAACAGATTGGTGGCCAACAAGCTATGGCCAATGTTATGTTCCCTGGAGATCGTGTGCCTCAGAGGCATGTGGAAGCCTATCAGCAGGTGCCAGAACCACAACCCCTACATCGGCAGGATGCCGATGCCTATTGGGCCGATAAGGTAGCTGAAGTAATGAGAGATCAGTTTGGGATAAAACACAAAGTCAATACTTATTCTTATCGGACACCGTATCCTCCTGCATATGTTCTGATTCCATTTCCAAATTGGTACAAGGTGCCAGATTTCACTAAGTTCTCTAGACAAGATGACACATCGACTATGGAACATGTCAATCGATTCATCATCCAGTGTGGAGAGGCTGCTAACAGGGATGAATTAAGAGTTCGTTCATTCTCATCATCTTTGTCAGGATCGGCATTTACTTGGTTTATATCACTACCTCCAAACGCAGTAATTACTTGGGCCGATCTAGAGAAGCAGTTCCACAAGTACTTCTTTTGTGGAGTCCATGAGAAGAAGATTACCGATTTAGTAAGGCTGAGGCAACACAATGATGAACCGATTGAAGGTTTTGTGCAGAGGTTGTGGGATCTCAAGAATAAATGTTACAGTCTGATTTTGGATGATCGGCAGCTAGCTAATTTGGCTTTCCAAGGATTGTTGCCACACATTAAAGACAAGTATGCTTCTCAAGAGTTTGAAAGTCTAAGTCATTTGGTGCAGAGGATTTCTGATCAAGATATCAAGACTTTCGAACCTAAGAAGGCTTGGAACAAGAAAGTGTCATTTGTCGATGAGGCAGCAAGTTCAGATTCTGATGAAGAACCAGTCATCAGTTTGGCAGAATGGGTGAAGAACAAAAAGCCGATGTCTTGTCCTTTTGGCCAGAAAGAACCGGAGAAGTTTGCTTTTGATATTACTAAGGCCGATAGGATATTTGATTTTCTGCTTTAGGAGGGACAGATTAAACTGTCACCAAATCATGTGATCCCATCGGTAGAAGAGTTGAAAAAGATTAAGTATTGCAAGTGGCATAATGCAACGTCACACAGCACAAATGAGTGCAAAGTGTTCAGGCAACAATTGCAATCAGCTATAGAATCTGGGAGGATTAAATTTGATAACTCCAAAGCTTAGAAGTCGATGAAGATTGTTCAACATCCTTTCCCTACAAACATGCTAGATGCCAAGGGGAAGACTAAAGTCTTAACATCGAAAGCAGCTGAGAAGAGTGCATCGGTAGATCCCTAGCATCAGATCACTGCTGATGACGCCAAGGGGAAAGGCTTGATCTAGGAAGGCAGCAGTTCTAGGAGACTTCCTTGATCTGTTGTTATTATTACTCATAGGTGGCACCAGGAAACATGGTAGCAACATGAAGATCGATATCGTCGTCAACAAGAAGATCAACGCCGAGAGGAAGAAAGACACCGATAAGAGTGAAATCGGCACAAAGATCACTGGAATTGCCCCTTCTTTGTTCATTGTTGGGAGCAAAACATCAAGTTACCAACTGTTAGAGACTGCCCTGAATGTAATGGTTATAATCGGTATGATTGACCAAATCGGCGATATCTGGACGATGATCGACGTTTTAATGGGCCAATTGTTGATGGCCCTTAAGTATCAAATTTAATTATCAAATAAACAAAGAAAAGGATCCAAATGAAATCAACATCTAGACTTAGGGTTTTATCTGACAGAATTCCACGAGTTTTGGTGTTTGTCTATTTTTGCAGGGGGTTATCTGGAAATACGGAAGAAAGGCCCACACGTCGGGATTACATAGAGATATTAACATGCCGCGCAATTATCTTACATCTAGAAGACTCCAGAAGCCACGGGAACGAAGCGGAGGGCGAACGGGGCGAGGCACTGGGCACCCGCCCAGTTGCCCTAGGCGCCCGCCCTCCTGCTGAGTCCAATCAGGACTCTGTTTCGGGGGAGATCTCCACCGACCTAAAGGATCAAGGATAACCGTTCAATCAATGTCGGTTTGATCCAACGGCCCATATTCACTTGAAGCACATTGCCTCCTCCAGGGGCCAGGGGGGTCTCCTTATATAGTCCTCCTCTTCTATGCATTTTTGGGTCGGTAGGCGATGTGGTACTACGTTATCCTTGATCCTTTAGGTCGGTTGAACATCGTGTGCGAAGAGAGTCCTGATTAGCATCCAGAGGGGGGTGGGCGCCTAGGTCCTCACGGCGGGCGCCCTGGGCCTGGCCCCTTTCGGCCTCTGCTTTCTTCCCGTGGCTTCTTGAGTCTTCTAGATGGTAGAAAATTGCGCGGTGCGTTGATATCTCTATGTAATCCTGACATGTGGGCCTTTCTTCCTTATTTCCTGATAACCCCCTGCAGAAACAGATAAACAACAAAACTCGTGGAATTCTGTCAGATCAAACCCTAATTCTAGGTGTTGGTTGCATATTGGTCCTTTCTCTTGTTTATTTGATAATTAAAATTGATACTTAAGAACCGTCAACAAATCCCCCCATACTTAGGCTTTTACTCGTCCTCGAGAAAAGGATGGTTAAGAACAATATTTGGGGTAAAACATTCTTTTCATAACTGCAGGGTGTTAAAATTCCACTGTGTACTATAGTCAGGGAAGTATATAGTTAAGAGTAAAGATCCTTTCTTCTCAATCCTGTCACTTGGAGTTTTTGTATATTTTTGAAAGAAAGTTTGCATACCTTTTTATCCTCATAGGTTCTCTCAGATCACTCATTATCTTTTATATATCTCACTGAGGTTGTTTTAATTTGCAAAAATTCTCAAGCATACTTACTTTGTATTTATTGCCTGATCAAAACGGGATCCGAGGAGGGGAATGTCATACTCTTAGATCAAAGACTTTGGAGATTAAAATCTTTGTCAACTCTTGCTGGCATAATGCTTATTAGAGGGACCATGGGCTATCATTTTCTTTTTCTCTCTTTTTTTTAAGTGGATAACGAGGTACCCCTAATTCTACTGCCGGACACTTGTCCATTTTTTACTGCGAGGTTGTCAAGCACTTGCTCCTTTTTATTTCCTCGAAATATCTTTATTTTTGCATAGCCCATGCCTCTAATGCAATAATACTTCGGAAGAGTGAATCTTTCTGAATAAATGTCTTGATCTTATGAGCATGATAAATCTCTCAACAAGGGTCTAACTCATTTTGAACAAACTCAATACAGAGTAGATAGCTTTTATAATCATAATTAATATTTTCAGTTTTATCAGGCATATAAAACACTGAGGATGGTAGCTAGAATTAATTTTGAAATAAATTCTCCAAGCAACAATGATATCAAGAATAAGAAACTCATACTCTACCATCTCACATTCCATACTATCTTAAGTAACACAGGTTTTTTTAAAATGATTTTATAATAGTTACAAGTTTCAGGAAATATCACAGAATGAGATTAATCATGATTAGAAATATTTTAATCTTTTTAATTTATCATGTCGGAAACAGTATTCTGCATAATCCAAGATATGTGTATGTGTAAAGTAAAGTGTGCAGAGTGTGTACCTGAATCGTGGAGTGGTGTAGTCGGAGTGTGTTTGGCGTGTCGAGGAATCTCCCCCATACTTGTTTTCTGCTTTCTTGCACAAAAATAAAGTAGAGACACACAAGACATTATAATAATAATACTCTTTATTAATCTTGAGGCATTTATTACAAAAGACTAGTAGCAAACTGATGATAATAGTAAACCTAAACCGAATTTAAAGATAGATAACTGAGATGCATTTGCCTCAAGGTCTAATCTAGATAACTTAGCGGCGTTCTAATTCCTTAATCTTCTTATTGGCACTGGCAAGATCCTGCCTAAGGCCTAGTATAACGGTGTTGTGGTTAGAGAGCTGCCTAGTGAGGGAATTAATCGAGGACTGGATGTCTATGATAACTCTGTCTAGTCTGCGAACGTCCTCATCAATATCCATTATAGTTTTGCGACGCTTGGGAGGTGTCTCAAAAGCATTGAGAGCGTGCTTCGGGGCTGCCTTTGGAGGGATGAAACAGACTTTGGCTGCTCTAATCCCTTTGAAGTAAGGCCTTTGCTCCTCCGTAGTGTAGCGAATACTATTGATCTCATCGCTCCAGTTGGTCTTGACTCCAACGACCCTCTCATTGGGTCTAGGTGGAAGGGTCCTTGTGCCGGTTGGCACCTTGATTGTGGTCTTCGTCTTGGATGATGATCCCTTGAGGAGTAGGGGTTGTGGCGGTGCGGTGAGAACTGGTTGAGCATGGTCGGATTGGGCGGAGCTGCATTGGCGTAATGTCATGGCTTCTAGCTGTCGCTCTGTGTTGGCCGGGACAAGAGCACGGGCATCGGGGTCTTCCACAGGCTCCATGTTGAGGTTGAAGGGGACGACTTCTCAATCATTGTGGAACTTCTCGGCCATTGGAGCAGCAAGGAACTAATCAAGGTCTAATTGAAGAAGAAGAGAAGGCTTGGTGGTTTGGTGTTTGAAAACTGATGTCAGGGCTCTGTTTATATAGGGGTCAAAAAGTGCCTCTAGGGGTTGTTCGGGTTGCTCCCGTCGATGTGCGTGCGGAACTTTCCATCTGAGGGATTATTCGGATTACCATAAGTGCATTTTCCATAATAGAGAAAATCGGGACCGAGGGGGAACAGGAGCTGGGCACCCGCCCACCCGATCTGGGCGCCCGCCCTCTCTCTGGGCCCTGTGTGGACCCACTTTCTCGAGCGCATTTCTAGATGCAAAACTATTTAGAAAAATATATATATGACCCAAAAACATCAGACTAAAAAAAGTCGGGCTCTAATTCTCCATGGGAATGTAAAAATGGACTACGTCTATTTCTTCTAATTCTTTATTGGGCTCTAAAAATAATTTAAGACGTTGACTATTTACCTTGAATAACGTACCTTCATCATTTTGAAGTGTGATACCTCCGTAGGATGATGAATTAATTACCTTGAATGGTCCTTCCCATTTGCTCCGGAGTTTCCCATGCCTGAAAAGCTTCACCCTGGAATTAAAAAGTAATACCTTATCTCCGGGTGTGAACTCCTTCTTCTTGATTCTCTTGTCATGCCACCTTTTGACTCTTACTTTGTAGATCATTGAATTGTGATATGCTTTCTCTCGTCATTCTTCTAATTCTGATAGTTGTATTCTTCTATGATCTCCAGCAACGTCTAGGTCCATATTCTATCTCTTTATGGCCAGTGTGCTTTGAACTCTAGTTCAATAGGTAGGTGGCAAGTCTTCCCGTACACCAATTGGTATGGAGACATTCCAATTGGTGTCTTGTATGCTGTCCGGTATGCCCAGAGTGCATCGGGTAACTTGTCTTTCCACGCCGTTCCCATTTCATTTACTATCTTCTGAAGAATATTCTTGATTTGCTTGTTGGAAGTCTCTGCTTGGCCACTTGTCTGAGGATGATAGGGGGTAGCGACGTTGTGACGGATTCCATGTTTTGATAGATATTGCTTGAAGCATTTGTCGATGAAGTGTGCTCCTCCATCACTTATCACTACTCTGGGGACTCCAAATCTTAGAAATATAATTTCTTCAAACATCCTCTTTGAACTGATGTTGTCGGCATGGATGCAAGGTAATCCCTCTACCCACTTGGAGACATAGTCAACCGCCACCAAGATGTACTCACACTTCTTTGATGGAGGAAATGGACCCATGTAGTCTATTCCCCAAACATCAAAGAGCTCAATCTGAAGGTTGTTGGTGAGTGGCATTGTATCCCTTGTATTTATGTTCCTGTGCCTTTGACATGGCCCACATCTTCTGATATATTGCTTCGTGTCTTCATACATTGTAGGCCAGTAGAATCCACACTGCCAGATCTTTGAATGTGTACGGAATGCTCCATAGTGACCTCCATATGGTAATGAATGTCATCTATCGATGATCTTCCATCCTTCCTCAGTGGTCACACATCTCCTGAGTAAACCATCAGAGCATACTCGGAATAGGTATGGCTCATCCCATATATGTGAACGACTTTCTTGAATAAGCTTCTTCTTGTTTGCTCCTGGTGGTACATACCCTGAAACCATAATATTAACAATATCTGCATACCAGGGGTCAGACCTGTTAATCCCGTAGAGCATGTCATCCCGGAGTGAATCATTGATGGGGGTTTCGTGTGGACTCTTAAAATACATTCTAGACAAGTGATCAGCAACAGAATTTTCTACTCCCTTTTTATCTTTTATTTCTAAGTTAAATTCTTGGAGTAATAAGATCCATCTAATCAGGCGAGGTTTAGCATCTTTTTTAGTGAGCAAATATTTTAGTGCAGCATGATCAGTGTAAACAATTATTTTAGCTCCAACTAAATAAGATCTAAAATTATCAATGGCAAAGACAACAGCCAGAAGCTCTTTTTCAGTGGTTGCATAATTAAGCTGAGCTCCTGTCAAAGTTTTACTGGCATAAGCAATTGCATGATGCTTCTTATTTTTAGTTTGTCCCAAAACTGCCCCCACAGCATAATCACTGGCATCACACATAATTTCAAAAGGCAACGACCAGTCAGGGGGTTGAATGATTGGTGCAGAGATGAGTGCTTTCTTTAATAAATTAAAAGATGTTAGACATGCATCATCAAATTCGAAAGGAGCATCCTTGGCTAGCAAAAGAGTAAGTGGTCTTGCAATGAATGAAAAATCTTTTATGAATCTACGGTAAAAACCAACATGGCCAAGAAAGCTTCGAATTCCTTTTATATTCACAGGTGGAGGTAGTTGTTCAATTACTTCAATTTTAGCTTTATCTACCTCAATACGTCTTTCAGACACTAAGTGTCCCAGCACTATTCCTTCCCTAACCATGAAATGACATTTTTCCCAATTAAGGACTAAGTGCTTTTCTTCACATCTTTGCAAAACCTTGTCTAAGTTTTCAAGACAACTATGAAAAGTTTTTCCATAAACAGAGAAATCATCCATGAAAACTTCCATAATCTCTTCAATCATATCAGAAAATATAGACATCATGCATCTTTGAAAAGAAGCTGGTGCATTACATAACCCAAAAGACATTCTAAGGTAAGCATAAGTTCCATATGGGCATGTAAAAGTGGTTTTGCTTTGATCATCGGGATGGATCGGGATCTGACGATACCCTGAATATCTGTCTAAGAAACAGAAGAACAAATGGTTTGCTAACCACTCTAGCATCTCATCTATGAAAGGTAAAGGAAAGTGATCCTTTCTCGTGGCTTTGTTTAGTTTTCTATAGTCTATGCACATCCGCCATCCTGTGACGGTGCGTTGCGGAATTAGCTCGTTCTATTCATTCATAATTATAGTCATGCCTCCCTTTTTAGCCACAACTTGAACTGGGCTTACCCACTCACTGTGCGGCACAGGATATATAATCCCCGCATGCAGCAACTTTATAACTTCCTTTTTAACTACCTCTCTCATAGTGTTATTAAGTCTACGTTGGGGTTCTCGAGAAGGTGAAACAGAAGGATCTGTTATTCCTGTAAGATCTTGGAGTGAGTAGCCAAAAACTGAGTGATGTTTCTCAAGAATGGTCATCAATCGCAGAGTTTCCTCCTGAGTGAGTTTATCGCTAATGATCACAGGAAACTCTGGATTATTGTTTAGGAAAGCATAGATAAGACCGGGTGGTAAAGTTTTAAGCTCTATGGGGCGTCTAGGTGTTTCTGCAAACTCATCTAAGGGTTCAGGTTCAGAAGGTTCGGCTTCTTCTTCTATGAAGAAAGGAGTTTCGTCTTCTAAGTCTGATTCTTCTAAAAGTTCAAGAGATGCAGCCTTTACCTCCTCCATAGGATCAGGCAAAAGATATGACTCGACATTATTATTTAAGGAGTGTGAAATTGTTATTGGGAATTTAAAGGCTTTTCCAAAAGAAATGTGTAGCTTTCCAGTATGACCTTCATAAAGGAGTCTTCTAAAAGGTTGTCCTATCAACAGGTCAAAGTCCCAGGTATCAAAGATATAGAAGTTCAAATGAACCATGGAGCCTTCTACCGTAAGAGGTAGGACATTAATAATTCCAAGACTGGGGACTAATCGTCCCGAAGATTCCTTTATGACCTTTGTTGTGGGGTTAAGACAAGATTTTTAAATAGTTTAAGTGCAAAAGATTCAGACATGATGTTGATCCCCACAACAGGATTATAAAGAGCACTAAATCGATCAGAATTGTAAGCACAGCGTATAGTTATAGAGGGTGTGTCCAAACGGATCACATCAGAGGAAAGCTCTGATTCCTCCAACCATTCGCTACTCATGACTGAGATAAGCTCTCTCAATTGATATTCACTTGGCAAATAAATGCTAAACTGGCCGTTTTGGGGTTTGTCAATAGAATGGTAGTTTGAAATGTTTCCACAATCGGCAAAAAGATCGGATTCTATATCCAGCATGAAGTCCGGTGGTGGAATTTCTTCCTCTTGTGGCTTAGAACTTGGGATAGCTAAAGTAGATGAAGGATTTGGTAGAGTGTCTACTTCGGCTTCGTAGGTTTCATCATGAAGGGTATTATCCATCTCAGCTTCTAGGATTCTATCTAGGATAACTCTAGCTTCATCAGTAGGGATGCGAAAGAAAGAACCTCTAGACATTGTGTGTAGCATTTGTTTGTGATTTTTCTGAAGACCTCGAAAAAAGTGAAATAAAAGAACAGGGTCTTCAAGATTAAGGTTTGGACCAGATTCTAAAAGATGAGAAAAACGTTTCCAGGATTTTCCCAAAGTTTCATTATCTTTTTGTTTAAAAGATAGGACTTCGAGTCTAAGGTCGGCTATACGGTCGAGGGAATAGAAATCTAGACAAAAGTTGGCTCATAAAACTCCCCATTCACCTCGTTGTTGACTTACCTTCTGACTGTACCATTGTCTAGCTTCTCCCCTTAAAGAAAAAGGAAAAAGCTTCCAACGTAAAGTTTTATCAGAAATGCCTTCAATGCAAAGACAATCACATGTTTGCTCAAAATCTCTAATATGAAGGTAAGGGTTTTCGTCTTCCTTTCCCGAAAAAGATAGGTTTTGAATAATGGCAATCAACCTAGAACTTAACTTATACTGGGATGTTTGGATAGGCTGTGATGATTCCCATGGTAAAAGGTCAGTTACTGAAGGGATTGCAGATTCATGGATCGATTTAGAATTTTGGTTTTCCATAAGGTAAGAGTAAAGAAAATAAATAATATAAAAGATAAGAAAAGATAAAAGTATAGATACAAGCTAGTAGTAAGACTCAAGGTTATCTCAGCAAACCGTCTTTCTCCCCGGCAACGGTGCCAGAAATGCTTGTTGATATTTGGGAACGCAATAAGGAATTGATCCGCAAGCGCACGGATATCGGTGAGCACTTCACCTAGGAGGTTATCCGGAGTATCGTATTTATTTTTTTACCACTAGGAGAAAGAGTGCATCTGACTAACCCGGTCTATTACTACTAACCCTTTAGGCAACAAAGAATGTTTCTCGATGTGAGTGATAAATAGAGAAGACTGCAACCGTAGTCTCCTTCTAACCTTGGTAAGGATGATCTACTATTCTATTGGGGAGGCTAACGGAATCTAGACACCACAAAGGATGTTCAACCCGCACCTATAAACCCTATCCTTCCTGCTAACGAGATATGGTCTGCAAAGGTAACTCGGAATTGTCACGTTCCTCACTACTACCACGGTCTAGCTAGTCAGGGAATATCTATGAGTACCCCAGCCTAAACACCATGTTTACGCCAGCAATGATTACTCTAAACTCTACGCGAAGAGATTAAAGTAAACTCATAAACCAAAAGAACAATTAAACAAGAACTTACTAGAATTTAGAAGTCGAAATACTGAAGAACCCTAGGAGCAAGCCTCAGGTTAGGAGAACTTGATCCCGCAGGTACAAGCTCGGAGTAGACACCGACAGGCCGGGCTTCCTCCGATCTACACCTCCAGTCTATCTCTCTCAATCTAGTAGAAACTAGAAGATCTATTTCTACTTACATTGGTTGCTAAGCCTAAAAAGAAATTTTATTTAGAGAAGACGTTTTCCTTCGAGGGCACCCCTCAACTCTATGATAACTTCTTGGTGGAACATCGTGTGCGAAGAGAGTCCTGATTGGCATCTAGAGGGGGGCGGGCACCCAGGTCCTCAGGGCGGGCGCCCTGGGCCTGGCCCCTTTCGGCCTCTGCTTTCTTCCCGTGGCTTCTAGAGTCTTCTAGATGGTAGAAAATTGCGCGGTGCATTGATATCTCTATGTAATCGTGACATGTGGGCCTTTCTTCCTTATTTCCTGATAACCCCCTGCAGAAATAGATAAACAACAAAACTCGTGGAATTCTGCCAGATCAAACCCTAATTCTAGGTGTTGGTTGCATATTGGTCCTTTCTCTTGTTTATTTGATAATTAAAATTGATACTTAAGAACCGTCAACAGAGACCATGGATGCTGCAGCTAGAGGAGCATTCTTATCACTTACCATATCACAAGCCACAGCTCTTGTGGAGAAGATGGCGTCCAATCAAAGCTGGAATGAAAAGAGGACCCAGACACGCAAGAGAGGTGGAGGTATGCATCAGCACAAGGAGGTAGACATGCTGTCTGCAAAGCTAGACCTGCTCATGAAGAAGCTCGATGATAGAGCTGGAGATAAGAAAGAAGTTATGCACATCTACGACTCTCACATGACTTGTGAGGAGTGTGGAGACACTAGACACTCAGGCAATCACTGTCCTGAGATGCTTGAGGATGTGAACTACATCAAAAATAACAACAACAACTACTACAACCGTCCTCATCAAAATCAAGGTTGGAATCAAGAGAGGCCTAACTACTCAGGTAATTATCAAGGTAACAATTCTTACAACAATAATAATAATTTTCCACCTCTGAGAGAGTTAGTGTCTAATCAAGGAAAGCTAATGGATAACCTATCTAAGAAATTGGCATCTAATGATAAAATGATAGAAAATATAAATAACAGAATGGATAATTTCTCTACTGCCATCAAGAATCAAATTAGCTTTAATAAAATGATTGAATCTCAGTTAAATCAAATAGCTGCTGCTGTTCCTGCTACTAACCCCGGTATACCATCACAACCGGAAGGATTAGAATCTGCAAATCTTGTAGACATGTTTGATGTAGGTAATTGAAGTAACCCCGTCACTGAATTCACTACTAACCTTCTGCCGGTCAAGAAAGGCGATCTAGGACGCCCTGTCATCCCGATCTCCATCGGCATGGTGGACATCCCAGAAGCACACTGCGACTTTGGCTTTAGTGTCAATATTATACCCAGGGTACTCTATGAAGAATTCTTTACATATCCTTTATTAGAAAGAACCATGTGTTTGCAGTTTGCAGATCAGACGATAAGTGTTCCAAAAGGAGTATTGAAGAACCTTTGTGTCCGAGTTTGTACCTTGTACGCCCCAGCAGACTTCGTAGTGGTAGAGACCGGTAATGACGAGAGAGCACCCATCATCTTAGGGAGGCCATTCTTGAACACCTCGGGAGCTGTCATCTACGCTAGTGCTGCCAAGATCAGTTTCTACATCAAAGGGAGAAAGGAGACGTTTTTCTTCAGGAACAAGACTACACAAATCCCAGATCAATCCAGACGTGAATCAAGGAAGAGGACCAATAGGAGGAATAGGAACAAGCAAGTGTGGACCGAGTCAGCTAAGATGGTCACTGAAGTTCATGGAGGCCAATATCACCAACTTAAGTCACCATTTTTGACCAAGAAGGACGACCCAGGAATGCCAAGCATCTATTGCTCCATAAAAGGATACAACTTCTACAAGACGACTTGCGACACTGGATCGGGAGTCAACATAATGGCCGTGTTGATATTTGGTAACGCAATAAGGAAATGATCCGCAAGCGCACGGATATCGGTGAGCATTTCACCCGGGAGGTTTTCCAGAGTATCGTATTTATATTTTTACCACTAGGAGAAAGGGTGCATCTGACTAACCAAATCTATTGCTACTATCCCTTTAGGCACAAAGAATGTCTTTCGATGTGAGTGATAAATAGAGAAGACTGCAACCGTAGTCTCCTTCTAACCTTGGTAAGGATGATCTATTGTTCTAATGGGGAGGCTAACGGAATCTAGACAACACAAAGGATGTTCAACCCGCACCTATAAACCCTATCCTTCCTGCTAACGAGATGTGATCTACAAAGGTAGCTCGGAAATGTCACGTTCCTCACTACTACCACGGTCCAGCTAGTCAGGGAATATCTATGAGTACCCCAGCCTAAACACCACGTTTACGCTAGCAATGATTACTCTAAACTCTATGCGAAGAGATTAAAGTAAACTCATAAACCATAAGAACAATAAAACAAGAACTTACTAGAATTTAGAAGTCAAATTACTGAAGAATCCTAGGAGCAAGCTTCGGGTTAGGAGAACTTGATCCCGCAGGTACAAGCTTGGAGTAGACACCGACAAGCCGGGCTTCCTCCACTCTACACCTCCACTCTATCTCTCTCAATCTAGTAGAAACTAGAAGATCTATTTCTACCTTACATTGATTGCTAAGCCTAAAAAGAAATATTAATTAGAGAAGAGGTTTTCCTTCGAGGGCACCCCTCAGTCTCTATGATAATTTCTTCATGTCTTCCAGGGGCCAGGGGGGCCTCACTTATATAGTCCTCCCCTTCTATGCGTTTTTGGGTCGATAGCCGAGGTGGTACTATGTTTTTCTTGATCCAATAGGTCGGTGGAATATCCCGAGCGAAGGAGTCCTGAATTGGCTCCAGCAGGGGGGCGGGCGCCCTGGGCCTGGCCCAGTTTTGCCTCCGCTTCGGTCTCGTGGCTTCTGGAGTCTTCTAGATGATGTAAAATTACGCGGTGCGTTGATATCTCTATGTAATCCCGACATATGGGCCTTTCTTCCTTATTTCCTGATAACCCCCTGTAGAAATAGATAAACAACAAAACTCGTGGAATTCTGTCAGATCAAACCCTAATTCCAGGTGATGGTTGCATATTGGTCCTTTCTCATGTTTATTTGATAATTAAAATTGATACTTAAGAACCGTCAACAAATACCCCCATACTTAGGCTTTTACTCGTCCTCGAGAAAAGGATGGTTAAGAAAAATATCTGGGGTAAAACATTTTAAAACATTCTTTATGTTTGCAGGGTGTTAAAAATCCACTGTGTACCATAGTCAGGGATGTATATGGTTAAGAGTAAAGATCCTTTCTTCTCAATCCTGCCACTTGGAGTTTTTGTATATTTTTAAAAGAAAGTTAGCATACCTTTTTATCCTCATAGGTTCTCTCAGATCACTCATTATCTTTTGTATATATATCTCACTGAGGCTGTTTTAATTTTGCAAAAATTCTCAAGCATACTTACTTTGCATTTATTGCTTGATCAAAACGGGATCCGAGGAGGGGAATGTCATACTCTTAGATCAAAGACTTTAAAAACTTTGTCAACTCTTGCTGGCATATTGCTTATTAGAGGGACCATGGGCTATCAATTTTTTTTTAAGTGGATACCGAGGTACCCCTAATTCTACTGCCGGACACTTGTCCATTTTTTTCTGCGAGGTTATCGAGCACTTGCTCCTTTTTATTTCCTCGAAATATCTCTATTTTTGCATAGCCCATGCCTCTAATGCAATAATACTTCGCAAGAGTGAATCTTACTGAAATAGTGTCTTGATCTTGGGAGCATGATAAATCTCTCAACAAGGGTCTAATTCATTTGGAACAAACTCAATACAGAGCAGATAGCTTTTATAATCATAATTAATATTTCAGTTTTATCAGGCATATAAAACACTGAGGATGGTAGCTAGAAATTTGAATATTTTGAAATAAATTCTCCAAGCAACCATGATATCAAGAATAAGAAACTCATACTCTACCATCACATATTCCATATTTACTTAAGTAACACAGGGTTTTAAAATGATTTTATACTAATTGCAAGTTTTCAGGAAATATCACAGATTGAGATTAATCATGATTAGAAATATTTTAATCTTTTTATTTTATCATGTCGGAAACAGTAATCTGCATAATCCAAAATAAATGTATGTATGAAGTAAAGTGTGCAGAGTGTGTACCTGAATCGTGGAGTAGTGTAGTTGGAGTGTGTATGGCATGTTGAGGGATCTCCCCCATACTTGTTTTCTGCTTTCTTGCACAAAAGTAAAGTAGAGACACACAAGACATAATAATAATAATAGTAATACTCTTTATTGATCTTGAGGAATTTATTACAAAAAGACTGATAGCAAACTGATAACAAACTGATAATAACAAACCGATAATAGCAAACTTAAACTGAATTTAAAGATAGATAACTAAGATGCATTGCCTCAAGGTCTAATCTAGATAACTTAGCGGCGCTCTAATTCCTTGATCTTCTTGTTGGCACTGGCAAGATCCTGCCTAAGGCCTAGTATAATGGTGTTGTGGTTAGAGAGCTGCCTAGTGAGGGAATTAATCGAGGACTGGAGGTCTATGATAATTCTATCTAGCCTGCGAACTTCCTCATCAATATCCATTATAGTCTTGCGACGCTTGGGAGGTGTCTCAAATGCATTGAGAGCGTGCTTTGGGGCTGCCTTTGGAGGGATGAAACGGACTTTGGCTGCTCTAATCCCTTCAAAGTAAGGCCTTTCCTCCTCCGTAGTGTAGCGAATACTGCTGATCTCACCGCTTCGGTTGGTCTTGACTCCAACGACCCTCTCATTGGGTCTAGGTGGAAGGACTCTTGTGCCGATTGGCACCTTGATAGTGGTCTTCGTCTTGGATGATGGTCCTTTGAGGAGTAGGGGTTGTGGTGGTGCGGTGAGAACTGGTTGAGCATGGTAAGATTGGGCAGAGCTGCGTTGACGTAATGGCATGGCTTCTAGCTGACGTTCTGTGTTGGCCGGGACGAGAGCACGGGCATCGGGGTCTTCCACAGGCTCCATGTTGAGGTTGAAGGGGACGACTTCCCAATCTTCGTGGTACTTGTCGGCCATTGGAGTAGCAAGGAACTAATAAAATTTTAATTGAAGGAGAGCTAATTAAGCTCTAATTGAAGGAGAGCTAATCAAGCTCTAATTGAAGGAGAGAAAGCTTGGTGGCTTGGTGTTTGAAAACTGAGGTCAGGGGTCTGTTTATATAGGGGTCAAAAGGATGCCTCTATGGGTTGTTCGGGTTGCTCCCGTCGATGTGCGTGGGAAACTTTCTATCCGAGGGATTATTTGAATTACCATAAGTGCATTTTCCATAACAGAGAAAGTCGGGACCGAGGGGGGACCGGGGCAGGGCGCCCGCCCACTTGACCTGGGTGCCCGCCCTCTCTCTGGCCCCTCTGTGGGCCCACTTTTCCGAGCGTGTTTCTAGATGCAAAATTATTTAGAAAAATTTATATATGACCCAAAACCATCAGACCTAAAGTGTCGGGCTCTAATTTTCCATGGGAAGGTAAAAATGGACTACGTCTATTTCTTCAAATTCCTCATTGGGCTCTAAAAATAATTTAAGATGTTGACCATTTACCTTGAATAACGTACCTTCGTTATTTTGAAGTGTGATAGCTCCGTGGGATGATGAATTGATTACCTTGAATGGTCCTTCCCATTTGCTCCGGAGTTTTCCATGTCCGAAAAGCTTTACCTTGGAATTAAAAAGTAATACCTTATCTCCGGGTGTGAACTCCTTCTTCTTGATTCTCTTGTCATGCCACCTCTTGACTCTTTCTTTGTAGATCTTTGAATTGTGATATGCCTTCTCTCGCCATTCTTCCAATTCTGATAGTTGCATTCTTCTATAATCTCCAGCAACTCTAGGTCCATATTCCATCTCTTTATGGCCCAGTGTGCTTTGAACTCTAGTTCAACAGGTAGATGGCAAGTCTTCCCGTACACCAATTGGTATGGAGACATTCCAATTGGGGTCTTGTATGCTGTCCGGTATGCCCAGAGTGCATCGGGTAACTTGTCTTTCCACGCCGTTCCCATTTCATTTACTGTCTTCTGAAGAATATTCTTGATTTGTTTGTTGGAAGTCTCTGCTTGGCCACTTGTCTGAGGATGATAGGGGGTAGCGACGTTGTGACGGATTCCATGTCTTGATAGATATTGCTTGAAGCGTTTGTCGATGAAGTGTGCTCCTCCATCACTTATCACTACTCTGGGAACTCCAAATCTTGGAAATATAATTTCTTCAAACATCCTCTTTGAACTGACGTTGTCGGCATGCTTGCAAGGTAATGCTTCTACCCACTTGGAGACATAGTCAACTGCCACCAAAATGTACTCACACTTCTTTGATGGAGGAAATGGACCCATGTAGTCTATTCCCCAGACATCAAAGAGCTCAATCTGAAGGTTGTTGGTGAGTGGCATTGCATCCCTTGTATTTATGTTTCCCTGTCTTTGACATGGCCCACATCTTCTGATATATTGCTTCGTGTCTTCATACATTGTAGGCCAATAGAATCCACACTGCCAGATCTTTGAATGTGTACGGAATGCTCCATAGTGACCTCCATATGGTGATGAATGACATCTGTCGATGATCTTCCATCCTTCCTCAGTGGTCACACATCTCCTGAGTAAGCCATCAGAGCATACTTGGAAGAGGTATGGCTCATCCCATATATGTGAACGACTTTCTTGAGTAAGCTTCTTCTTGTTTGCTCCTGGTGGTACATACCCTGAAACCATAAAATTAACAATATCTGCATACCAAGGGTCAGACCTGTTAATCCCGTAGAGCATGTCGTCCCGGAGTGAATCATTGATGGGGGTTTCCTGTGGACTCTTAAAATACATTCTAGACAAGTGATCAGCAACAGAATTTTCTACTCCTTTTTTATCTTTTATTTCTAAGTCAAATTCTTAGAGTAATAAGATCCATCTAATCAGGCGAGGTTTAGCATCTTTTTTAGTGAGCAAATATTTTAATGCAGCATGATCAGTGTAAACAATTATTTTAGCTCCAACTAAATAAGATCTAAATTTATCTATGGCAAAGACAACAGCCAGAAGCTCTTTTTCAGTGGTTGCATAATTAAGCTGAGCTCCTGTCAAAGTTTTACTGGCATAAGCAATTGCATGATGCTTCTTATCTTTAGTTTGTCCTAATACTGCCCCCACAGCATAATCACTAGCATCACACATAATTTCAAAAGGTAACGACCAATCAGGGGGTTGAATGATTGGTGCAGAGATGAGTGCTTTCTTTAATAAATTGAAAGATGTTAGACATGCATCATCAAATTCGAAAGGAGCATCCTTGGCTAGCAAAAGAGTAAGTGGTCTAACAATAAATGAAAAATCTTTTATGAATCTACGATAAAAACCAGCATGGCCAAGAAAGCTTCGAATTCCTTTTATGTTCACAGGTGGAGGTAGTTGTTCAATTACTTCAATTTTAGCTTTGTCTACCTCAATACCTCTTTCAGACACTAAGTGTCCTAGCACTATTCCTTCTCTAACCATAAAATGACATTTTTCCCAATTAAGGATTAAGTGCTTTTCTTCACATCTTTGCAAAACCTTATCTAAGTTTTCAAGACAACTATCAAAAGTTTTTCCATAAACAGAGAAATCATCCATGAAAACTTCCATAATCTCTTCAATCATATCAGAAAATATAGACATCATGCATCTTTGAAAAGAAGCTGGTGCATTACATAACCCAAAAGACATTCTACGGTAAGCATAAGTTCCATAAGGGCATGTAAAAGTGGTTTTGCTTTGATCATCGGGATGGATCGGGATTTGATGATACCCTGAATATTCATCTAAGAAACAAAAGAATGAATGGTTTGCTAACCGCTCTAGCATCTCATCTATAAAAGGTAAAGGAAAGTGATCCTTTCTCGTGGCTTTGTTTAATTTTCTATAGTCTATGCACATCCGCCATCCTGTGACGGTGCGTTGCGGAATTAGCTCATTCTTTTCATTCATAATAACTGTCATGCCTCCCTTTTTAGGCACAACTTGCACTGGGCTTACCCACTCACTGTGCGGCACAGGATATATAATCCCTGCATGCAGCAACTTTATAACTTCCTTTTTAACTACCTCTCTCATAGTATTGTTAAGTCTACGTTGGGGTTCTCGAGAGGGTGTAACAGAAGGATCTGTTGGAATACGATGGGTACAAATCATAGGACTGATTCCTGTAAGATCTTGAAGTGAGTAGCCGAATATTGAGTGATGTTTCTCAAGAATGGTCATTAATCGCAGAGTTTGATCCTGAGTGAGTTTATCGTTAATGATCACAGGGAACTCTGGATTATTGTTTAGGAAAGCATAGGTAAGACCGGGTGGTAAGGTTTTAAGTTCTATGAGGGGTCTAGGTGTTTCTGCAAACTCATCTAAAGGTTTAGGCTCGGAAGGTTCGTCTTCTTCTTCTGTGAAGAAAGGAGTTTCGTCTTCTAAGTCTGGTTCATCTAAAAGCTCTAGAGATGCAGCCTTTACCTCCTCCATAGGATCAGGCAAAAGATATGACTCGGCCTTATTATTTAAGGAATGTGAAATTGTTATCGGGAATTTAAAAGTTTTTCCAAAAGAAATGTGTAGCTTTCCAGTATGACCTTCATAAAGGAGTCTTCTAAAAGGTTGTCCTATTAACAGGTCGAAGTCCCATGTACCAAAGATATAGAAGTTCAAGTGAACCATGGAGCCTTCTACTGTAAGAGGTAGGCCATTAATAATTCCAAGACTGGGGACTAATCGTCCCGAAGATTCCTTTATGACCTTTGTTGTGGGGGTTAAGATAAGATTTTTAAATAGTTTAAGTGCAAAGGATTCAGACATAATGTTGAACCCCACAACAGGATTATAAAGAGCATTAAATCGATCAGAATTATAAGCACAACGTATAGTTATAGAGGGTGTGTCCAAACGGATCACATCAGAGGAAAACTCTGATTCCTCCAACCATTCGCTACTCATTACTGAGATAAGCTCTCTCAATTGATATTCACTTGGTAAATAAATGCTAAACTGGCCGTTTTGGGGTTTGTCAATAGAATGGTAGTTTGAAATATTTCCAAAATCGGCAAAAAGATCGGATTTTATATCCAGCATGAAGTCCGCTAGTGGAATTTCTTCCTCTTGAGGCTCAGAACTTGGGATAGCTAAAGTAGATGAAGAATTTGGCAGAGTGTCTACTTTGGCTTCGTAGGTTTCATCATGAAGGGTATTATCCATCTCAGCTTCTAGGATTCTATCTAGGATCACTCTTGCGTCATCAGCAGGGATGCGAAAGAAAGAACCTCTAGACATTGTATGTAGCATTTGTTTGTGATTTTTACCAAGAAGGACGACCCAGGAATGCCAAGCATCTATTGCTCCATAAAAGGATACAACTTCTACAAGACGACTTGCGACACTGGATCGGGAGTCAACATAATGGCCGTGTTGATATTTGGTAACGCAATAAGGAAATGATCCGCAAGCGCACGGATATCGGTGAGCATTTCACCCGGGAGGTTTTCCAGAGTATCGTATTTATATTTTTACCACTGGGAGAAAGGGTGCATCTGACTAACCAAATCTATTGCTACTATCCCTTTAGGCACAAAGAATGTCTTTCGATGTGAGTGATAAATAGAGAAGACTGCAACCGTAGTCTCCTTCTAACCTTGGTAAGGATGATCTATTGTTCTAATGGGGAGGCTAACGGAATCTAGACAACACAAAGGATGTTCAACCCGCACCTATAAACCCTATCCTTCCTGCTAACGAGATGTGATCTACAAAGGTAGCTCGAAAATGTCACGTTCCTCACTACTACCACGGTCCAGCTAGTCAGGGAATATCTATGAGTACCCCAGCCTAAACACCACGTTTACGCCAGCAATGATTACTCTAAACTCTACGCGAAGAGATTAAAGTAAACTCATAAACCATAAGAACAATAAAACAAGAACTTACTAGAATTTAGAAGTCGAATTACTGAAGAATCCTAGGAGCAAGCTTCGGGTTAGGAGAACTTGATCCCGCAGGTACAAGCTTGGAGTAGACACCGACAAGCCGGGCTTCCTCCACTCTACACCTCCACTCTATCTCTCTCAATCTAGTAGAAACTAGAAGATCTATTTCTACCTTACATTGATTGCTAAGCCTAAAAAGAAATATTAATTAGAGAAGAGGTTTTCCTTCGAGGGCACCCCTCAGTCTCTATGATAATTTCTTCATGTCTTCCAGGGGCCAGGGGGGCCTCGCTTATATAGTCCTCCCCTTATATGCGTTTTTGGGTCGATAGCCGAGGTGGTAGTATGTTTTTCTTGATCCAATAGGTCGGTGGAATATCCCGAGCGAAGGAGTCCTGAATTGGCTCCAGCAGGGGGGCGGGCGCCCAGGCTTCCAGGGCGGGCGCCCTGGGCCTGGCCCAGTTTTGCCTCCGCTTCGGTCTCGTGGCTTCTGGAGTCTTCTAGATGATGTAAAATTACGCGGTGCGTTGATATCTCTATGTAATCCCGACATGTGGGCCTTTCTTCCTTATTTCCTGATAACCCCCTGCAGAAACAGATAAACAACAAAACTCGTGGAATTCTGTCAGATCAAACCCTAATTCCAGGTGATGGTTGCATATTGGTCCTTTCTCATGTTTATTTGATAATTAAAATTGATACTTAAGAACCGTCAACAGGCCGCAGTCACCTATCGGCTCTTGTTTGGAACCATGCCTTTACAACCAACATACATTCAGCTCTAGATGGCAGATCAGACATTTCGAGAAGTTAAAGGAACATTAACTGATGTTCCAGTCAAAATAGACGATCATTTTGTCTACACAGACTTTCAGGTTATTGACATGGGAGAAGATGAATACGATCCACCCATCATCCTTGGAAGACCGTTTCTCAGCACCGTTAAAGCAATCATCTACATTGGAACCAGAGAAGTCCATATGCACTTTCCCTCAGAGAAGGTACGCCGTTATTTTACTGACCCTAACTACATCTTTGAAGAATCTAAGTAGGTAAGAAACTGACACAACCGCAACCAGAGGAGGCAAATCATCAAGGACGGATGGGCAGACTACGAAGGAGAAGTGATAAGATCAGAAGATGTAGAGTTTAAACAGAATTATCCAGAGGAGACCGAAGCACCGAGTCAGGTATGGAAAGAGAAGATAACTATACATGAAGAGGAGGCGCTGCCGGAAGTACCGACTCCGCCACCCAACGAATCCCAGGACAATTGAGAAAGAGGAGAGTCCCATTCGGAGGACTTAAAAACACCGAACGCCTTGCCAAGAGGTAAACTTGGTAGTTATCATTTCCCTTTCAATTATTTCAAATAGTCTACTTAGTTAATTAAGTTTATACTATCCTAAAAAGTAAATAAAATGGTTAAAAAACAGTAAGCCCCATGTGAGTATACGAGTGGCATAAAACCCATAAGTACATTCACTGTGGTGGCATAAAAAATAAAATAAAATTTCTTTTCTGCTTTATAAAATGAAAATATAAAAATAAAGAGTAATAATTATTAAGGAGTCTCAACATGATAAAGGCTAGATATTTATGCTAACACTTAATCAGTTCCACAAGCTTTGTTGTCTATTTGAGCTCCACAGAATTTACGAATCAAGAAGAGTAGCAGACGGAGGACATTCTAATCACTGTCAGGATGCTGCTGACTTTCAAATACACCTCTGCCACCTGCTAGCTACATCAAGGGAAATTACGTCAAAATTCAACTTGGGGGAGAGCACCCCCATTCATCCCGATAAGTATTTCTTTGTATCTTTATACTTATACAATATTAAAATACAGATATACATAATTATGGAAAAACAAATATAGATTTTAAGCTTATATATTTGCCTTTTGCTTAGTGTGTTTAATAAATAAATAAAGTGGCTATGCTAATCTGTATCTAAATAAAACTCTAGCATGAATATGATGAATAGTTGCTCTGCCTAATTTGCACATTTTAAGTTCTCTCTCAAGTTTAGATATAACTGTTATAATTTAAAGCTTGCTCTAGACCTAAACTTATGGGATGAAAACTTGATCTAAAGTCTAAGTTGTTAATGGATACGATATGGGAAGGTTGAGCTGCTGTTTATCTGTTCATAGAGATGCTAGAATTCTGGAGAATTTTATCTTTGAAAATCTTTAAAATATTGCATGATGAGTTCCTGTATGATGAGAGTTTAAATTCCTACCACAGCCATATATACATGCTTGCTAGACTTGGAGCCACATATTTACTATTTAGTGCTTATGAGCATTGAGTGTGGTCAAGTTGTGTAGACCCTTAGGAGCTTGTCATGTGGTTAAATCAAGATTCACTTGCACGTTCACTCATATATGCTACTTCTACTCCGGAAGTACCATCCACATATATCCACCCATTCCATCTCCAGAATCACCCAAAAAAATATTCTACTCCTAATCCAGGAGAGAATAACCAAAAATATTTCTGTTTTCCCATGTGAAATAAATGCTCAAGTTATCTTGTTACTACCACTTGCTATATTATCTCAAGAGATGAGTGCTCTAAAAAAAAGAAGAAAAAGAGAAAAGATACGAGGAAATAAAAAGGGCCAAGTGCCCGGAACCTCGAAAGAAAAGAAAAAGTGAGACGAGAGGTAAAAATGGACAAGTGTCCGACAGTAGAATTAGGGGTACAAGATACCCACCTGAGAGAAAAGAAAAAGAAGAGCATCTCATTCTCCTCATAAAGTTTCAATAAGCAAGGAAGGTATGAATCCCCTTAAAGAGCAAAAGTAGAATTAGACTTTCACCATTGCTATCACCATCATCACCATATACCATTCATTTGCCACACATGCACATCTTGATTTGACTGATTGATTTGTTTCTTTGGATCCATGGTTTGACTATACAATAAATTTCTTGTGAGTATGTATACTTTATCTCCCACCTATGAGCTCCAGATATTAAAGCCTTATTAGAGTAGGGTGAGAGAGAAGGCAATGTCACTATGCTTTATACCACATATACTACATATTTTGAGAGAAGACATATACCATCACTGCCTTGGTAAGGATCCAGAAATACTACAAAAGAGAGATTTGAGAGAGTCATACAAGGAATCTCTGAGTTTTATTTCAAAATCTGCAAAAACTCCAAAGCTATAGCTGATCAAGAATAAGAAATATGGCACTTGACTAGACTGTTCTATCTTTTAACTACTCAAGACAGAAGTGACGGTTACAAGTCCCATGGTAAAAGGTAAAGTAAGTAAGTTTTAAGTCTTGACAGTTTACTCTAACTCAGAGATGAGATCTTATTTAAAAGGCATGTGTACCGTCAATTTTTAAGATATTGCAGCAACTTCTAATTTATCCTTGCTCAGGGACGAGCAAGAGGTAAGCTTGGGGGAGTTTGTTGACAGTCCTTAAGTATCAAATTTAATTATCAAATAAACAAAGAAAAGGATCCAAATGAAATCAATATCTAGAATTAGGGTTTTATCTGACAGAATTCCACGTGTTTTGGTGTTTGTCTATTTCTGCAGGGGGTTATCAGGAAATACGGAAGAAAGGCCCACACGTCGGGATTACATAGAGATATTAACGTGCCGTGCAATTATCTTACATCTAGAAGACTCCAGAAGCCACGGGAAGGAAGCGGAGGCCGAATGGGGTCAGGCACTGGGCGCCCGCCCAGTTGCCCTGGGCGCCCGCCCTCCTGCTGAGTCCAATCAGGACTCTATTTTGGGGGAGATCTCCATCGACCTAAAGGATCAAGGATAACCATTCAATCAATGTCGGGTTGATCCAACGGCCCATATTCACTTGAAGGGACTATAAAACCAGACCCCCTAGTCCCTGGAGGAGAGAGCCTCTCAAACCTAATTCATTATTCAGAAGGGAGAGGAAGCCTCTGATCAAGATTAGAGCCACCACATCAATTAGACATCTAGATTAGCATAGCTACATAGGATTAGAACTAGAAAGAGTCAATCTTCGATTGGTTTCCGGATATGTCAAGAGGATTCTTGGTAATTCTCTAATTGTGCTTCTAATTGTTCTTCTAATCATCTTTGTTCTTCAATATTATGAATATGACTTTGTTCTACTTCAATATATTGCTTATGACTTTGCTCTACTTGCTTATATTCAAGATTATATTGTTCTTAGTTTATCATAGTTATGTACTTGGCTTAGTTAGATTGGATCTATATACATGCTTAGGATCGTATAGCGTTTATCCATCGGATCCATGGGTAAATGATAGATATTGTGTAGGCGTGGTGCTTGTTGACGGTCCTTAAGTATCAAATTTAATTATCAAACAAACAAAGAAAAGGATCCAAATGAAATCAATATCTAGACTTACGGTTTTATCTGACAGAATTCCACGAGTTTTGGTGTTTGTCTATTTCTGTAGGGGTTATCAGGAAATAAGGAAGAAAGGCCCACATGTCAGGATTACATAGAGATATCAACGCACCGCGCAATTTTCTACCATCTAGAAGACTCCAGAAGCCACGAGACCGAAGCGGAGGCGAAACGGGGCCAGGACCTGGGCGCCCGCCCACCTGTTGAGCCCAATCAGGACTTTTTCTCTCGGGAGACCTCCACCGACCTATTGGATTCAGAATAACGTAGTACCACATCGCCTACCGACCCAAAAACACATAGAAGGGGAGGACTATATAAGGAGACCCCCCTGGCTCCTGGAGAAGACAAGAAATTATCATAGAGATTGAGGGGTGCCCTCGAAGGAAAACCTCTTCTCTAAATAATATTTCTTTTTAGGCTTAGCAACCAATGTAAAGTAGAAATAGATCTTCTAGTTTCTACTAGATTGAGAGAGATAGAGTGGAGGTGTGGATCGGAGGAAGGCCGGCCTGTCGGTGTCTACTCCGAGTTGTACCTACGGGATCAAGTCTCCTAACCCGAGGCTTGCTTCTAAGATTCTTCAGTAATTCGACTTCTAATTCTAGTAAGTTCTTGTTTTGTTGTTCTTTGGTTTATGAGTTTACTTTAATCCTCTTCTGGTTGAGTATTAGAGTAATCACTTGCTAGCGTAAACGTGGTGTTTAGGCTAGGGTACTCATAGATATCCCCTGACTAGCTGGACCGTGGTAGTAGCGAGGAACGTGACATTTCCGAGTTACCTTTGTATCCCATATCTTGTTAGCAGGACGGGTAGGTTTATAGGTGCGGGTCGAACATTCTTTGTGTTGTCTAGATTCCGTGAGCATCCCCAATAGAACAGTAGATCATCCTTACCAAGGTTAGAACGAGACTACGGTTGCAGTCTTCTCTATACATCACTCACATCGAGAGACATTCTTTGTAGCCTAAAGGGATAGTAGCAATAGATTTGGTTAGTCAAATGCACCCTTTCTCCCAGTGGTAAAAATATAAATACGATACTCTGGAAAACCTCCCGGGTGAAATGCTCACCGATATCCATGCGCTTGCGGATCATTTTCTAATTGCGTTACCAAATATCAACAGTGCTTATACCGTATTTATCTGCGATTGTACCCAATATGCCAGATCATGGGGTAGTTCGTGATAGTGACAGTTTCATTGATTCTTATATAGTCCCCCTCTCGTGTATTGGGCTGGCAGAGCAATATTATTACAGGGGAGTGATTGCTATGTTTCTCATTTACCTTGCTAATATCACTATGCATGGGCGTAGTCTTGTCTCGCAATGATTGCTAAGTATGCTTGCACTAACTATGATAATGCTAGACTATATAGTTGAGAATAACTTAGGAAATATTCTTGTAGTTCGTTCTAATTCCATGCTAATGACTTTTTAGAGTATCTAATTGAGGTGCTTATCATATTTATATGTGGCTAGGTTATGATCAGATTAATTATCTTTGTCACTATTCATTACCTTATATATCCTTTATGTGACACTTATCCCTATATGAAAGAGTTAGATAAATGTTCTCAATTATATCTACAATGATAGATACTCAATCTCATATTTTATTCTGTAATCAATATTGATGATTGCTAATCCCTTCCCAGTGGTAAAAATATAAATAACGATACCTGGAATACTTCCCGGTTAAAATGCTACATCGGTATTAATCTGTGCGCTTGCAGATCCCATTCATTATTTATTTAGAAGAGCAATTGCATATTTCAATACCGCGTCTCTCATGTCATGCTAGGGATGACAACTTGGCTTAAGTGGTGCGAGGGATAGGTTTGGCATTTTTGGCACCGTTACTAGAATTAGAAAACTAAGTCTACTTTTGGTAATGATGTTAAGAATACCCAACACCGATCAGAGGAAGGATGTCAGTTCATCATCGGCTAGGGGGGCAGGCTCAGTGTGCATGACAGGCTTGGTGAACGTGTCGGCCATTTTCCAAGAAACCAAGAGGAGCTTGAAGAGATGGCAAATGCACGGGTTCCCGATGAATTTATTTTCTTTAGGGATGCTAATACCCATCGGGTGAAATCAAGAGAAATTCGCTATCAGCCAGTGCATAGGACACAGCTTCCCCAATGGTGACCACAAGGATTGACAAGGATGCAAAAAAGGAGGATGCAGCGAAAACGACAAGAAGAATTGAATAGGGAAGTAAATTCTTCTAAGTTTGAGAATCGGCAGCACTCGGATCACAAGGGAAAAGGACCATCGGCAGATGTTAACATGGTATTTGTGTTGCTGATGGAGTTTCTTGCACCCTTTAGTGATGATGAAGAAGTAAATCTCCCTGGCCAGATAGCTCAACTAGCGCTTGATCCAATGACAGCCATGTTTGAGAAACATTCTGATAATGAAAGACAGCATCTTAAAGCTTTTTTTGTTAAAGGCTGGGTTGATGGACAGCCGATGTCCATGATACTCATTGATGGTGGAGCTGCTATCAACATTATGCCATACACAGTTTATCGGAAGCTTGGCAAAAGGAGATCAGGATTTGACCAAGCCCAATATGATGTTGAAAGATTTTGAAGCGAATATATCTCCGGTTAAAGGGCCAATATGTGTTGAACTAACCATCGGCAGCAAGACTTTGCCGACGACTTTGTTTATCATTAGTGGAAAAGGTGCATACAATTTGCTATTGGGGAGAGATTGGATTCATGCCAATTGTTGTATTCCTTCTACAATACACCAGTGCCTGGTTCAGTGGGTAGGTGACAAGATTGAAATTGTCCCCAGAGATTCTTCATATGTCATTGCGTCGGTAGAGTCAGATACTTATGAGAGGAGCAGATGCATTTCAGGGGAAGTTTGGGAGAAAGATTTTCTCAAAGTTGCCGACTATGAAATTCCACCGATCCAAGCAGTCAGTTTTGATGAGGAGTTTTAATGGATAGGCTTGCCGTTGATGGAAAGTTAGGACAAGGGTTTACATCGGCTGATGATCTAGTAGAAGTAGATATAGGTAATGGCGATAAGCCAAGGCCTACTTTTATTAGTGCTAAGTTAGATTCTGAGTGTAAGCAGCAATTAACTGATTTGTTAAAGGAATATAAAGATTGCTTTGCTTGGGATTATACCGAGATGCCTGGTTTAGACCGATCGATTGTTGAACATCGGTTGCCTATTAAGTCTGGGTTTTGGCCGCATCAGCAACTAGCACGCTGATGCAATCCTAATATTCTCCCTAATATTAAGGCTGAAATAACTAAACTTATTGAAGCTAAATTTATTCGGCAATGTCGGTATGCCGAATGGATTTCTAATGTTGTAACTGTCTATAAAAACAATGGAAAGCTTCGGCTTTGCATTGACTTTGGAAATCTCAATAAAGCTACGCCGCTGGATGGTTATCCAATGCCAGTTGCCGATTTGTTGGTTGATGCTGTAGCTGAACATGAGATTATTAGTTTTATGGATGGTAATGCAGGGTACAATCAAATATTCATGGCTAAAGAGGATATTTCTATGACTGCATTTCGATGTCCTGGTCATGTAGGATTGTTTGAATGGATAGTTATGACTTTTGGTTTGAAAATGCTAGTGCTACTTATCTGAGGGCCATGAATTGCTAGAGATCTATATTGATGATGTGGTGGTTAAGTCTAGGGATTTCATAAAGCATCTGGCCGATCTGCAAAAGGTGTTGGAGTGCACAAGGAAGCATGGTTTAAAAATGAACCCTAGTAAATGTGCCTTTGGTGTATCGGCAGGACAATTTCTTGGTTTCATGGTGCATCAAAGAGGAATTGAAATTAGTAGGAGATCTATTGATGCCATCAACAAAATAGTTGCTCCCACCAATAAAACTGAACTTCAATCATTGATCGGCAAGATTAATTTTATCAGACGATTTATATCTAATTTGTCGGGTAAGTGTTGACGGTCCTTAATGCTCACATTTAACCATCAACTAATCATGGAAAAGGATCCAAATGCAACTAACACCTAGACTTAGGGTTTTATCTGACAGAATTCCATGAGTTTTGGTGTTTGTCTATTTCTGCAGGGGGTTATCAGGAAATATGAAAGAAAGGCCCACACGTCGGGTTTACATAGAGATATTAACGTGCCGCACAATTATCTACCATCTAGAAGAGTCCAGAAGCCACGGGAGCGAACGGGAGACGTAACGGAGCCGGGCAGTGGGCGCCCGCCCTCCCTTACTGGGCGCCCGCCCTCCCCCTGGACCAAACAGAGTCCAATTCGGGGACAACACTCCACTGACCTAATACTTCAAGGAAAACCACACGATCAATGTCGGTTTGATCCAACGGCCCAGTTTCATCTGAAAAGACTATATAAGCAAGGCCCCCTGGCCCCTGGAGAGCATACCTCTTCTACAGAATCAAAGTTAGGGTTTCAATTCTTCATCCAAGTAGAGAGGATCCCTCTAGTTCTTCTGGTTCTACCTCTAGTTCATCTAGATCTAGTTCTAGTTCATTTAGTTCTAGTTCTAGTTCCTCTAGTTCTAGTTCTAGTTAGTTCTAGTTGTAATCTAGAAAATAGGGAGAGAGAAGAGGAGAGCGGAGGAGGTGGAGCCGGATCTGTCGGATCTTCCTCAACATTGTACTTTTGCAGCAACTGGTATCCGTGCGCTTGCGGATTTTTCTGTTTGCGTTTAAAATACCCAACAAGCTCTCTGGCGCCGTTGCCGGGGAACGGAAGCTGTGCTAGTTTCGAACCAAGTCGTCCGTGTATCCTTTTTCTTTTCCTTTTTTTACCACACTCACCTTATCATTTACACCATACCACATGGATTTCACTCTAAGCATTAATGAGCATGGGATTTATTTCATAGCCACTCCATTTACTCCATGCTCATATGCAACATCTTCCCAATCCATTGGTTTTTCCAACATCACCACATTCGAGATCTCCAACCCCTTCATCCTTTCTATTTATAAAACTTTAAAAGGGCGGTTGTCGATGTATATGTATATAATAAATTTTGCAGATCTCGTTGAGTTGATCTTGATATAGGTCAGTGTTGGAGGGGAAACCACTTCGCTGACATAAATTGATGGTTTCCCAAGGACAAGCTTAGTGTCCTAAAACAAGCACTGATCAGATTGTAACATGAGCTTTTAATTATTTACAACATTACCTTGTAAAAATATTCCTTCGGGTATTCTTGTCACTAACCTTTCCAGGATTGGAGCAAGAAGATCAGATGAATGACAAGCACAAGGTATGTCCAACCAATCATCATACAACATTAAATTAAATTCATCCAAACTTGAATTTTGCAAAATTCAAGCTTGGGGGAGTACTTTACGTAAAAACATCATTTGCCATGTTGCTATGTTGGTTGTCCTTACCTTTGAAACATGCTCAATTTGTTAAATACTAATCACACTACTTCATCTCCACTTGAGTAGATCTCTATAAATGCTCTCATGCTACCTTTATTTGCTTTAGTATATGTCTAGGTTTGGAGTAGTTTCATTTATCTCTTAATCGAGCTTGGTGCTTAGTTTAGGAATGATGATCTTACTTCCAAGGGGTTTTAAATTAAGCATGGTGCTTAGGTTAAAAAAAGCCCTCCTGAATCAAGTTAGACATGGTGTCTAGGTTGATTTTTGAGCCGATAGTATTCTATAGTAGATATTGGATATTTTGTTGGACTAACCCCTGCAGGAAAACTTTCAATATCGACCTGGGAAGTCCTGAGATAAACTCACATTAGAGACAAAGAGAGAGACACATGAAGTTTAACAATTTACACAAGGAAGGCATAGCTCACAAGAGATGATCCATGGAGGGTGCCATAAACACGATGCATAAACGCTAAGAAAGGAAAGCTTCCACAAGGTAATATTTTACCATCACTCTTCAAGTAAGGTAACATCTTAAGGTACTTGACTATCACTTTTATAAGCTTCTCCTTATTTCTGGCGTTCACATAAATAAAAGAGACAAACATGTATGATTTACAACTCTAGATTAACCAACCCAATCGATTCAACATGATTAGTCCTTCCACCTTTGTGATTCCACACTCCTAATCATTGAGCTAAAATGTTGCACACTCAATCTTTGGAAGATATATTTTATAAAAAAACAACATAAATATTGATAGATTATCTTTCCATTAGGTTGAGCGATCTGATCTAACGAATGTTTTAAATGCTACACTCATGATCTTATTATCCATCATCTTTGTCTTGCTCACTTTGCTTAAGGTTAGAGAGAACAAATACACTTTTGGTTCTGTTGATGTTTTCCACCAATAGGGCCCATGCACTTGATCTCTGCCTTGTCTCTATGAGCAGGTACACTTCGAGCAAAATATGAAGGACTTTTACAGCTCCCAGACTCCACCAAGTGAAGAACCTAGATCTACGAGCACAAACACATTGGAGATACTGGACACTCAGGCAATCACTGCCCTAAAATGCTTGAGGACGTAACTACTGGAGTAACCCCATTGTGGAAGTAATTACTGACCTTCTGCCAATCAAGAGAGGCGATCCAGGACGCCCCGTCATCCCGATCTCCATCGGCATGGTGGACTTCCCAGAAGCACTCTGCGACTTTGGCTCCATCGTCAACATTATGCTAAGGGTACTCTATGAAAAATTCTTTACACATCCTTTCCTAGAAACAACCATGTGTTTGTAGCTTGCAGATCAGACACTAAGTTTCCCAAAGGGAATATTGAAGAACCTCTACGTCCGAGTTGGTACCTTATACGCTCCAGCAGACTTCGTGGTGATAGAGACTGATACTGATGAGAGGGCACCCATCATCCTAGGGAGGCCATTCCTGAACACCTCGGGAGCTATCATCTATGCTAGTGCTGCCAAGATCAGTTTCTACATCAAGGGAAGGACGGAGACGTTTTCCTTCAAGAACAAGACTACACAAATCTTAGAGCAATACTGACATGAACCAAGGAAGGATCAATAGGAGGAACAGGAACAAGCAAATGTGGACCAAGTCAGCTAAGATGGTCACTGCAGTTCAAGGAGGTCATGACTGTCGACTTAAGTCACCGTTCCTGACCAAAAAGGATGACCCAGTCACCTATCCGCTCCTATTCAGAACCATGCCCCTAAAACCGACATACATTCAGCTCCAGATGATTTTAAGGTTATTGACATGGGAGAAGACGAGTACAATCCACCCATCACCATTGGAAGACTGTTCCTCAGCACCGTTAAAGCAAACATCTACATTGGAACTGGCAGAGTCCACATGCATTTCCCCTCTGAGAAGGTACGCCGCTATTTTACTGACCCTAACTATATAGTTGAAGACTCTAAGCAGGTCAGGACAAGAAGAAGACGACGCAACCGCAACCAGAGGAGGCAAATCATCAAGGATGGATGGGCAGACTACAAAGGAGAAGTAGTGAGGTCTGAAGACATACAGCTTGAACAGAACTATCCTTAGGAGACCGTAGCACCGAGTCAGGTGTGTAGAGAGAAGATAGTTATACACGAAGAGTAGGCACCGCCGGAACCACCGACTACGCCATCCAGCGAATCCCAGGACGAATGAGAAAACGGAGAGTCCCGTTCGGAGGACTTAAAAACACCGAACGCCTTGCCAAGAGGTAAACTTGGTAGTTATCCTTTTCCTTACAATTATTTTTAAATAGTTTGCTTAGTTAATCAGGTTCATGCTATCTTGAAAAGAAAATAAAAATGTTAAAAATAGTAAGCCCCATGTGAGTATGCTCATGGCATAAAACCCATAAGTACATTCACTGTGGTGGCGTAAAAATAAATATATATATTCCTGTCCTATAAAATTGAAAATACAAAAATAAATTTATGAACCTACTAAAGAGAGTAACATTTATTGAGGAGGCTCAACATGATAAAGGCTCTGTATTTATGCTAACACTTAACCAGTTCCACAAAGTTTTGTTGTCTATTTGAGCTCCACAGAATTCAAGGATCAAAGAAGACAAGCAGACGGAGGACATGCTAATCACTGTCAGGGTGCTGCCGACATTCAAATACACCTCCGCCACCTGCTAGCTACATCAAAAAGAATTATGTCAAAATCCAGCTTGGGGGAGAGCACCCCCATTTATCCAGCTAAGTGTTCTACTCATCTTTATACTTTACTCAAATAATAAAAAGATGCATAATCATAAAAACCAAATAAAGATGTTGTGCTTATATATATATATCTTTGCTTAGTTTGCTAAATAAATAAATAAATAAAATTTGCTATGAACCCTCGTGATAAGCTCTCACATGGAAATGATGAATAGTTGCTCTGCCATGACTAGTTCTCAAAATTGAAATCTCTCTCAAGTTTAGACATGACTGTTATTAATTAAGATTTGCTCTAAACCTGAACTTGTGGGGAGAGTACTTGATCTAAAGTCTAAGTCGTTAACGGATACGATATGGGAAGGTTGAGCTACTGTTTATCTGTTCCTACAGATGCTAGAATTCTGGAGAATTTTATCTTTGAAAATCTTTAAATTGTTTCATGATGAGTTCCTGTATGATGAGAGTTTAAATTCCTACCGCAGCCATATATACATGCTTGCTAGACTATGAACCACACATTTACTTTACTACTTATGAGCATTGAGTGTGGTCAAGCTGCGTAGACCCTTAGGAGCTTGTCATGTGGTTAAATCAAGATTCACTTGCACGTTCACTCACACATGCTACTTCTACTTCGGAAGTACCATCCATATATATCAATTTCCATCTCCAGAACCACCCAAAAATATTCTACTCCTAATCCGGGAGAGAATAGCCAAAAATATTTCTGTTTCTCCCTGTGAAATAAATGCTCAAGTTACCTTGTTACTACCACTTGCTATATTATCTCATGAGATGAGTGCTCTAATAAAAAAAAGAGAAAAAAAATACGAGGAAACAAAAAGAGGCAAGTGCCCGGAACCTCGAAAGAAAAGAAAAAGTGAGACGAGAGGTAAAAATGGAAAAGTGTCCGACAGTAGATTTAGGGGTACAAGATACCCACCTGAGAGAAAAGAAAAAGAAAATATAGAGCATCTCATTCTCATCAAAAAGTTTCAAAAGAGCAAGAAAGGTATGTATCCCCTCAAAAGAGCACAAGTAGAATTAGACTTTCACCATTGTTATCACCATCTTTACCATGCACCATTCATTCGCCACACATGCACATCTTGATTTGACTTATTGTCTTGTTCTTCTGGATCCATGGTTTGACTATGCAATAAATGTCTTGTAAGTATGTATTAGCTGTCTCCCACCTATGAGAGAGAGGGCAATGTCAAAACCTTATTAGAGTAGGGTGAGAGAGAGGGCAATGTCACTATGCCTCATACCAAAAATACCACATACTTTGAGAGAAGGCATACACCTTTACCGCCTTGGTAAGGATCCAGAAATACCACAAATGAGAGACTAGAGAGAGTCATACAAGGAATCTCTGAGTTTTATTTGAAAATCTGCAAAAACTCCAGAGCTATAGTTAATCAAAGAACAAGAGACATGGCGCTTGACTAGACCGTTCTATCTTTTAACTGCTCAAGACACAAGTGACGGTTGCAAGCCCCATGATGGAAGGTACATTGGGTAAGTTTAAATCTTAACAGTTTACCCTAACCTAGAGATGAGATCTTGTTTGAACCCATGTGTATCTTTAAGGTATGAAACCACTGCAGAAACTCTTGAGTTCATCTTTGCTCAGGGACGAGCAAAGGTTAAGCTTGGGGGAGCTTGTTGACGGTCCTTAATGCTCACATTTAACCATCAACTAATCATGGAAAAGGATCCAAATGCAACTAACACCTAGACTTAGGGTTTTATCTGACAGAATTCCACGAGTTTTGGTGTTTGTCTATTTCTGCAGGGGGTTATCAGGAAATATGAAAGAAAGGCCCACACGTCCGGTTTACATAGAGATATTAACATGCCGCACAATTATCTACCGTCTAGAAGAGTCCAGAAGCCACGGGAGCGAACGGGAGACGTAACGGAGCCGGGCACTGGGCGCCCGCCCTCCCTTACTGGGCGCCCGTCCTCCCCCTGGACCAAACAGAGTCCAATTCGGGGACAACACTCCACCGACCTAATACTTCAAGGAAAACCACACGATCAATGTCGGTTTGATCCAACGGCCCAGATTCATCTGAAAAGACTATATAAGCAAGGCCCCCTGGCCCCTGGAGAGCATACCTCTTCTACAGAATCAAAGCTAGGGTTTCAATTCTTCATCCAAGTAGAGAGGATCCCTCTAGTTCTTCTAGTTCTACCTCTTGTTCATCTAGATCTAGTTCTAGTTCATCTAGTTCTAGTTCTAGTTCCTCTAGTTCTAGTTCTAGTTAGTTCTAGTTGTAATCTAGAAAATAGGGAGAGAGAAGAGGAGAGCGGAGGAGGAGGAGCCGGATCTGTCGGATCTTCCTCAACATTGTACTTTTGCAGCAACTGGTTCGTTCTTCATCGTTCTCCAGGTTCTTCAATTCATAATTCCTGAGTTCTTTAATTACTTTTATTTACATTCAAGTTATTTATTGGATTCCCGCTTGCATCAAGTGCTCTAATCTTTGAAACATTAGAGTAGTAATTAATAGATTAGACGTGGTGTTTAGTCTTGCAATTACCTGGAATTGCACCCAATCCTGCGGATTGTTGTGGTAGCCTTAGGGTAGTGACAGCCCTAACGGTCGATGTATTCCACCTCGTTCAGATCGGTGTTTGTAGGACCGTAGTCGGAGCTTCCTAGCCCCCTTCTCATCTCTTTCTGTGGTTAGTGTTCTGATGTCCCAATATAGATAATCTTGAAGTAATTCTTGATTCTTAGATCAACTAGAGAACTCTCAGGAAACTTCCTCTCTTCCCACAAAAAAATAATCATATAGTTATCCTTGGGCGATCTTGGATCTTAATTAGTACACTCACGTTCCCTGTGGAAAATCGATACTCAGGAATACTCCTGGGGGAAGGCTACATCGGTATCCATGCGCTTGCGGATTTTTCTGTTTGCGTTTAAAATACCCAACAGTAAGATTCGTGCTTTTATCCCTTTGCTTAAACTAAAGGCCGATCAAGAGTTTGTGTGGGAAAAGGAGCAACAATTAGCTTTGGATGAAATCAAGAATTATTTGACAAATCCTCCAGTTTTGATTCCACCTCAACAAGGAAAGCCCTTTAGATTATATTTGTCTACCGTTGATATGGTCATCAGTTCGGCTCTCATTCAAGCATTTGAGGGGTTGAGCGTGTGATTTATTATCTAAGTAGAAGATTGGTGGATGCTGAGACAAGGTATTTGGCAATTGAGAAATTATGCTTATTCTTATAATTTTCTTGCGTCAAATTGAGACATTGCTTGCTATCGGCCAAATGCACTGTTATATGCAAAGATGATGTAGACCGATACATGTTATCAATGCCGATTGTGAGTGGTAGAATCGGCAAGTGGATATTAGCGTTGTCGGAATTTGACTTACGCTATGAATCGGCTAAGGTAGTTAAAGGACAGATCATGACCGATTCTGTAACTCAACATTATGGTGTAGTGGATGCTTTGGAAATTGTTCCTTGGATGATCTTCTTTGATGGATCTACGTGTGATCGGGGGGCAGGAATCGGTATAGTGCTAATTTCTCCTCAGGGAAAGAAGTATGAGTTTTCTTTGCCGATTGTTGCCACGTCGACAAATAATCAAGCTAAGTACCAAGCTTTGATCAAAGGGTTGGAATTATTAAAGGGGGTTCATGCTGATGTTGTTGAAATTTTTGGTGGTTTCATGCTTGTCATAAACCAGATGATTGGGAGTTATGAATGCCGAAGTGAGGTTTTGATAGCATATTATGAAAGATGTGTTCAACTGTTGAAGGAATTCAAGGATTTCCAATTAGAGCATATTCCTCAGTTGCATAATGAGGAAGCCAATCGATTGGCTCAGCATGCCTCCGGATATCAACCCATCTTGGAAAAATTATTGGCAGTCAGTGCCGATGATTAGAGAAGAGATATTATTGATTATTTAAAAGATCCATCTAAGAAAGTTGAGAGGCGTGTTAGGTTTCAAGCTACAAAGTATGTACTCCTCGAGGAAGAATTATATTATCGTACAATAGATGGAGTTCTGCTTAGATGTTTGAGTGAAGATGAATCTAAAAGCTTGATGGGTGAGATTCACAAAGGTGTATGTGGGGCACATCAATCGGCTTTCAAGATGAAGTGGATGATTAGAAGAAATGGGTATTATTGGCCGACTATACTTGAAGATTTCATTAAGTACTTCAAAGGATGTCAAGGATGTTAGAAGTTTGGCAATATTCAAAGGGCACCCGCATCGGCCAAGAATCCTATTATTAAACCTTGGCCATTTCGGGGTTGGGCTCTATTGATCTCATCGGTCAAATTTATCCACCATCAAGCAAAGGGCATAAGCTTATCCTTGTTGCGACCGATTATTTCACTAAATGGGTTGAGGCTATTCCTTTGAAGAAAGTGACATCAGCCAATATGATTGATTTCGTAAAAGAGCATATTGTTTACCGATTTGGCATTTCCCAAACGATTACTACCGATCAAGGTACCATGTTTACCTCGGGGGAGTTTGATGAACTCGCGATCGGTATGGGGATTAAGGTATTGAATTCCTCTCCTTACTATGCTCAAGCCAATGGGCAGGCTAAAGCTTCCAACAAAGGGATTATTAAGCTTATTAAGCGGAAAACTGAAGAAAATCCTAGGTGATGGCATACATTGTTGAATGAAGCTTTATGGTCATATCGGATGGCGTGTCATGGTTCAATCAAAGTATCACCTTATCAGTTGGTGTATGGACATGATGCGGTATTGCCATGGGAAATTAAAACTAGTTCCAGAAGGGTGCTTTCTCAAGATCAACTAACTGCGGATGACTATGCCACTTTGATGAAAGATGAGTTGGATGATTTGGCAAGGCATAGGTTGAGAGCTTTAATTAGCATAGGAGAAAATAAAAAGAGAGTTGCTAAATGGTATGATAAGAAAGTAAAGGCCAAAGAGTTTGTCGATGGAGGTTTGGTGTGGAAGCTGATTCTACCGATTGGGACTAAAAGTTCAAAGTTTGGAAAATGGTCTCCTAATTGGGAGGGTCCTTATTGGATAAATCGATCTACTCCTGGTAATGCTTATATTTTAGAAACTCTCAAAGGAGTTGAATTTCCCAGAGCATTAAATGGAAAATATCTAAAGAGATACTATCCTAGTATCTGGATTGATGCATAGAGGTTCAAATGCCGATAATAATCCTATCGGCTGGATAAAATGATTCTGGGGCCATGCATAGTGTTTAAGTGCCGATAACAATCCTATCGGCTGGACCAAAATGATTAAACTTTTTGAAAGCAGAACTAAACAAGTTGCCGATGAAGAGTTCACAGATTCAGCAGAATCTGGATGGCCGATATGGCGCGCAGACGGATCTGGTTGGCCTCTTCTATTTCTCGAGTGTCTTCATTGATAGAACCTTCCACAGGCTTCAACTTCTTCATCTGTAGTGCTTTGCGGGCTTGGACGTCTCTCTCTTGCTGAAGAGTTTTGAGTGCATTAGGTAGCTGGCTTTCTTCTTGCTGAGCTTGAGTCAGGGCCTCTTCCACTCGCTTAAGCTCGTCTAGCAAGGCTTCTCTTTTCGCCGATAGATTGGAGATATTCTGTTTCAGTTCATCCCCTGAGGACTGCAGAACACCGATGCTATTGTGTTTCTCATTGCAGCATGTTTTGCTTGCACCATCTCCTCTTTGAGCCGGGCATAAGCGGCCTTATCGGCGAGGTGCTGGGTAGCCTTCTGATATTGGAGTTGGCAACTTTCTAGGTGGGCAGCTTGGAAGAGGATTTCTTCTCCGTCGGCTGGAATTTGGCCACGGAGGGTCTTGAATATGACTTTAGCTGGATCGGAATCATCCACTAGCTGGGTCGTGTCTTGGTGCAACAGAGCTAATAAGTCTTCCAACTTGGCCTTAATCTCTGCCGATGAGATTCTAGCTGCCTGAGAAGAACTTGCTTCTTCGCATTCATCATCGGAGATGTCAATGGCAAAGGAGAATAAGCTGTCTAGGGAGTCTTGCTCCTAGAAAAGGAAGAAGATAAGTTACTCAGGGTTAAGTGTTGATAAGTGCTAAGTTTGAAAAATTAGATAACTTACTTGCTTCAGGGTGATTTTCTGTCTGTGACGTGGAGATGCGGCTGGTACTATAGTTTGATCGGCTGGGGTTGCCAATGGAATGACTTCAGCTAAAAATTACAAGGATGGTTATAGTTTATAAATAAATTCATCAGTCATAACTCTATGATCGGTACTTTACCTTGAGGGGGTATGGTGATTGTTTGTTCAGGAGGGACAACCGATGATGTGCCCAAATTGGTAGGCTCAGTGATCTGACTAGATACATCGGCTGGATCCGCCTGAGGAGGGGAAGGCACTTCTTGCGTCTGAGGCTCTGATTGAGGTGGAGAGGGCAATACCTGGATTGGAGGTACTTGACGAGGTGGAGAGGATGGTGTTGTCTTCTCACGCTTTGGCTGGGACTTGGTGCTTTTCGGGCCCTTTCTCTTAGGTGGAGCTTGACCGGGTTGGGGGGCATCGGCACCTGAAGTTTGAGTCTTCTTGGTCTTTGCCGATGCACCAGTCTGCAGTTACCAAAAAATTTCATAAGATAAATGTAAAGAGGCAATTGATAAAGTTTTGCTGAAGAATGCAGGTTGGCACGAAACAAGGTTACCGACGAAGTTCTTGTTGCAGCCGATGTGCCCTGAAAAGATAGTATGAGTATGGGATGAAATTGGTATAAGTAAAGAGAATTAAGGGTTTACCTTAAAAGCTTGTGCCAGAGTGGTAGCAGCTACCGATGGAGACACCTTCGACCGCTTGGTCGTCTTTTTGAAGAGAAGGTTGCGATGCATCAGAGCTGATAGACTCGGCGCATTGTGGCCGATCAAAGAAATTGGGCCTAATTGAAGAAGTTCAATCGGTCTCCCACTCCTGCTAATTGTTGGTGTTGGGTCATTGACCTGTTGAAATAAGAATAAGTGAGTTGCTGATGAAGTTAAAATTGACAAAGGAACTGAGGTATTGGTAGGGGATTTACGATGTTATCAGGAACTCCATAGTCGGGGTCAATCATGCCGCGATATGTATAAGCTGATACCCTGAATAGATGCTCCTTCCATTCTTCCCACCAATATTTATACAACTGAGTAATGAAGAGAGTTGGGACCCAGTCCGATAGATCAATGTCTGTTGTATCGACATCTGGCTGGTGTTGAGCTATCCTAATCCACTCAAGTCCGCTGGTTATTGTCTCTCTTGGTTTTACCACATTGGCATAACAAAGTTTGATCGACAGTTGACCAAAGGCCAGTTGGCGAGCCAATGCCGATAGGTTGTAAAACTCATAGGTGGTGTTGATGTTTTTCCTGCTGCCAAAGCTGTTCACTGGGATCACTCTCGGAGTGATGATTGCCATCATCAGATCATTATCCTTGTTGAGAGCATTGTCAAAAGGGTGGAAGGTGAGCGGGAACCTGGTTTCTGGGTCTTCATAAGGCATCCATGCTCGCTGATCTTTGGAGAGGCCATCATACAGGGTTTGAAAGAATCGGCCGACCAAGTTTTCATTGCATCTGGTACCAGGAAGGACTATGACAGCTTCACTATAATCGAGGAGTGAGCGAGTTGCCGATTTAAAATCGGCCAGTTCATAACATTCGGCGATGTCTTTGGGGAATTGCTATGCAAAAAAATCAAACCGAAGGCGTTTGTGCATATGAACATTGAGCCACATGTTGATCAACCACCAAGGGCCTCCTAGATTGCCGATAGGTTCACCTAGCAGAAGTTTCTCGGTTACTTGATGGAGGAGGTGATAGACAGAGCCTAACAGGTATCGGCCAAGAGGGAATCGGCCACCATCGGCTAATCTTTCTGCTGCTGATAAGTAGAAGGAGGTTGGTCCTACTGATCGGCCACAGAAGATGAATTTGTCTAGCCACATGTTCAGAAAAGTGGCATGTTCCCTCTGACCAACTAATACCTGTTTTTTGATATTTCTGGATACACCCTGACCAGCCACCGATGTTGCGGGTTTCTACTTTGCGTTTGGCTTTGCGGCCGAACAACTGGCCGTCACCGGCAGTTGTAATGTCTAAACCAGTAACCATTAGGACATCGACAAGAGTGGGGGAAGCTGGGCCATGAAAACCAATAAAAGCATTGAAAGTATCCGACCAAATATGAGGCAGCTTTCAGCAGTGATTCGTTTGTGTCCATATGGGCAATAGACAGTCTGATGCACTAATCTATCTTGCGTTCACCCCCAATATACTTCATTGGTTTCACTGACTCTCAAAAACCAATCCTTCCATCCTTTGGTGGGGTTTGGCCAGGATCGGAAGGTATCTTTCCATAGATCTAAGGAAAAGTTCTCGGCCCTAGAAGGAACTCTATTTGTTTCTGCGTTGATCAAATCGGTAGGATCTGGGTTACCTAGCGGACCGAGGCATTGGAGATGGGGTTGCTCGGTGGGAATGACAATTTTTTCACTCAACTCCTAAAGTTCGTAGATTGAAAGAGTAAAGGAAAAAGAAAAGAAGAAGAAAAAGCTATGTAAGTGGACTTGCAAATAAGGGAAAATATTACAGTAAATGAATGGGGATGGATTAACCTCAGGCACGATGAAGTTGACGGTCATATTCTTCTCAAAGTAGAAGGAGTCGAAGGCTTGAGGATTCTTGGGAGAGTTCTTATTGCACGGGCTCGTAAGTTCTTCATCAAACCCACCGCCGGAAGGTGAATCTGGGAACAGAGGATGGCAAGGTGAAGAAAGAGTGTTGAGGAAGGAAGTATTTATAGGATAAAGCGAGCAGGGTATTTTTGACTTATCTCCTTGCCGTATCCGTGAAATTTGAGGGTGTTCAGGTGGATATGGTAACTGTTTGCACGATAATCAAGGGATTGTGCAGGTGATTTGACAGCAAGTAATCATGATTTTAGGAGATATTTCACTTTGCGAGATCTCCTGGTTCGCTCATCGGTAGTCAACTCTAACAGAACAGTTGCCGATGAGCGTGTGTTTAGGAGATTTGGTTCAGATGGTTGAGAAATTCGAAGTGCGTGCTGGAAATCCGGGTTAAAGTTGTTTGGGTTTCGATATTAATTGCTGTCAGATGGAAATAATGGTGAAAAGGGCGTTATTATTAGGAGAGAATTTTGGAGCATTAATGATTTTATACTCCGAAATTGGGGGCATGTGTTGACTCCGTTTTTGGACACGTATCAGGAAAGTTAATGAAGCTTGGATCAGTAGATTGGAAAAGTGGTTACTGGTCGATAGGGAAGTTGCCGATGGCTTATAATACTGATGATAAAGCAGCAGGATATGATTAAGTTTGGGAACAGTGGTTGATTGGAGCTGATGGTTGATATCGACGACTGCCGATGCCGATGGAGGGTGATATGCCGATGATGGTGAAGGAAGATGTGGGAGTCGTTAGAGAGACGGTGGTGGTGTGCCGATCGCCCAGGATAGATAATTTATTATTTTCTATGACGAAGTACAACCGGAGGAAGAACCGACAGGCCGGCCTCTCCTCTAATCCTCCTTCGCTCTCCATCTTGCTACTATCTAGATCTACTCTAGTTTAGAGAAGAGAGGAGAGCTCTCATCTCTAAACCCTAGCTTTTGCTCTGTCTATGAATAATGAATAATGATCAAGGGGTGCCTCCTCCAGGGGCCAGGGGGTCTGGTTATATAGTCTTTTCAGATGAATCTGGGCCATCGGATCAAACCGACATTGATCGTGTGGTTTTCCTTGAAGTATTAGGTCGGTGGAGCATGATCCGCGAAGTTGAAGCTGATTGGTTACTGTAGCTGGGCGGGCACCCAAGGGACTTGGGCGGGCGCCCTGCCCCCGGGCCCGATTGGCCTCCCGTTCGTTCCCGTGGCTTCTGGAGTCTTCTAGATGGTAGAAAATTGCGCGGCACGTTAATATCTCTATGTAAACCCGACGTGTGGGCCTTTCTTTCATATTTCCTGATAACCCCCTGCAGAAATAGACAAACACCAAAACTCGTGGAATTCTGTCAGATAAAACCCTAAGTCTAGATGTTGATTTCATTTAGATCCTTTTCATTGTTTATTTGATAATTAAATTTGATACTTAAGGACCGTCAACATCTACCGATGGGATGATCATCGGTTCGGCTTTAATTCAAGAATTTAAAAGGGAAGGAACGTGTGATTGACTATTTAAGCAGGAGATTGGTTGATGCTGAGACCAGGTATTCGACCATTGAAAAATTATGTTTGTGTCTTTATTTCTCATGTATTAAGTTGAGACACTATTTGTTATCAGCCGAATGCACTGTCATATGCAAAGATGACGTGGTCCGATATATGCTGTCTATGCCGATTATGAGCGGCAGGATCGGTAAGTGGATTTTGGCACTATCGGAGTTCGACTTGCGTTACGAATCGGCTAAAGCGGTTAAGGGACAGGTTATGGCCAATTTTGTAACTCAACATTGCGGTACGGTGGAAACCTTGGAAATTGTACCTTGGACACTCATCTTTGATGGATCCACGTGCGACCGGGGGGCAGGAATCGGCATAGTGTTGATTTCCCCTCGGGGAGGGAAGTATGAGTTCTCCTTGCCGACTGTTGCTACGTCAACAAATAATCAGGCTGAGTATCAAGCTTTGATAAAGGGGTTGGAATTACTAAGGGAAGTTCATGCTGATGCTGTTGAAATCTTTGGAGATTCTATGCTGGTTATAAATCAATTGGCTGGAAGCTATGAATGCCGAAGCAAAGTTTTGATAACTTATCACGAGAGGAGTATGCGACTGTTAAAGGAATTCAAGGACTTCCGATTAGAGCATGTTCCTCAATTGCATAATGAAGAGGCCAATCGGTTGGCTCAGCATGCCTCAGGATATCAGCCCATGATTAATGCAATATCAGCAATCGGTGTCGATGATTGGAGAAAGGAAATCATTGATTACTTAAAGGATCCATCCAAGAAAGTTGAGAGACGTGTTCGGTTTCAAGCCACCAAGTATGTGCTCCTCGAGGATGAATTATATTATCGAACTATTGATGGGATTCTTCTCAAGTGTTTAGGTGATGATGAGGCTAGAAGCTTGATGGGAGAAATCCATGAGGGAGTGTGTGGAGCACATCAGTCGGCATTTAAGATGAAGTAGATGATCAGAAGATACGGGTATTATTGGCCGACTATTCTTCAGGATTGCTTTAAGTATTTCAAAGGGTGTCAAGGATGTCAGAAGTTTGGCAATGTTTAAAGGGCACCTGCATCGGCCATGAATCCCATTATTAAACATTGGCCGTTCCGAGGATGGGCTATTGACTTGATCGGTCAGATTTACCCGCCATCCAGCAAAGGGCATAAATTCATCTTGGTTGCCACCGTTTATTTTACTAAGTGGGTTGAAGCTATTCCTTTAAAGAAAGTTACATCGGCCGATATGATTGATTTTGTGAAAGAGCATATTATTTACCGATTT
This sequence comes from Sorghum bicolor, assembly GCF_000003195.3. Lineage (NCBI taxonomy): Eukaryota > Viridiplantae > Streptophyta > Magnoliopsida > Poales > Poaceae > Sorghum > Sorghum bicolor. The sequence goes on from NC_012878.2 coordinate 38,122,483, forward strand.
GGAATTCCTCAAACAATTACTACCGATCAGGGTACTATGTTCACATCGGGGGAGTTTGATGAATTTGCAATCGGTATGAGAATTAAAGTATTAAACTCTTCTCCTTACTATGCTCAAGCTAATGGGCAGGCTGAGGCATCTAACAAAGGAATTATCAAGCTTATTAAGCGGAAGATTGAAGAAAATCCTAGGAAGTGGCACACGTTGTTAAATGAAGCTTTATGGTCATACCGGATGGCCTGTCATGGATCGACCAAGGTTTCACCTAATCAGTTAGTATATGGGCATGATGCAGTGTTACCCTGGGAAATTAAGACTGGGTCTAGGCGACTATCTTTTCAAGATCAATTGGCTGCCGATGATTATGCTACATTGATTATAGATGAGTTGGATGATCTAGCAGGGCATCGGCTAGGGGCTTTGATGAGTATAGAAGAGAATAAGAAGAGGGTTGCCAGATGGTATGATAAGAAGGTAAAAGCTAAGGAGTTTGTCGATGGAGACTTAGTATGGAAGCTAATCTTACCGATCGGGACTAAAAGTTCAAAATTTGAGAAGTGGTCTCCCAATTGGGAGGGTCCCTATCGGATAAGTCGATCGACTCCTGGTAACGCCTATATTTTAGAAACTCTTGAAGGAGTTGAATTTCCCAGGGCATTAAATGACAAATATCTAAAGAAATATTACCCCAGTATATGGGTTGATGCATAAAAGTTTAAGTGCCGATAACATTCCTATCGGCTGGATTAAACTGTGTCTGAAGCTGGACTTAATGTTTTAAAAGGTGCCGATAACAGTCCTATCGGCTAGACCAACACATTAGGAGTGTTCAAAAGAAAGGAGCAAGTATGTTGCCGGTGAAGAGTTCACATGTTCAACAGCGCCTGGATCGCCGATATAGCACGCAGACGGATCTGGTTGGCTTCTTCTATTACTTTCACATCATCATCGGCAGAGCCTTCCACTGGTTTCAGCTTCTTCTTCACCTGCAGTGCCGTGTGGGCTTGGATATTTTGCTCTTGCTCAAGAAGCTTGATTATCTCATGCAATTGGCTTTCTTATTGTCGGGCTTGGGACAAGGCTTCTTCTACCTGTTTGAGTTCTGCCAACAGAACTTCTCTTCTCGCCGATAGATCAGAAATCTTTTGCTTCAATACATCTCCTGAGGATGTCACAATGCCGATGCTCTTGTGTTTCTCATCGGCAAGGAGTTTTACCTTCATCATCTCCTCACAGAGCTGGGCATGAGCAGCTCTATCGGCAAGACGTTGGGCAGCCCTCTGATACTGCAGCCGACGGCTTTCTAGATGTGCAGCTTGAAAAAGGATCTCTTCAGCATCGGCAGGAATTTGGCCTCTGAGGGTCTTGAACAAAGCCTTGGTCGGATCGGAATCATCAACTAGTTGGGCTGTATCTTGATGAAGGAGGGCTGATAATTCTTCTAACCTTGCCCTGATTTCTGCCGATGTAATTCCAACTGCTCGAGAAGAGCTTGCCTCCTCACCTTCATCTTCGGAGATGTCGATGGCAAAGGAGAACAGACTGTCATGGGAGTCCTGTTCCTGAAAAGGAAATGGGATAAGTTATTCTATGGTTAAGTATTGATAAATGATACAAATAACGATTGGATAACTTACTTGTTTCAAGGCGATTTCTCGCCTCTGACTAGATGATGCCGATGGAACTACGGGTTGATCGGCTGAAATTGCCGATGAGACTATGTTAGCTGGAAGGGTCACAGAAATACTTATGAGTTGGAAAAATAGGTTCATCGGTAATGGTTTCATGGAGAGTATGTTACCTTGGGGAGGTGCAGTGCTTGTCTGGATCGAGGAAACTACCGATGCTATGATCAAGCTTGCCGGATCGGTAGTCTGCTCGCGCACATCAGCCGATGTTTCTTCCGGCTGGGGTACTTCTGGCTGGGGTTCTCCTAGTTGGAGTTCTTCTGCTTGGGGTGTTTCCTATGGCTGAGAAGGAGGTGGTACCTGCTGTGTCTGGGTTTATGGAGAAGGTGTTGCTGTCCTCTGGCGCTTTGCTTGAGATCTAGTGCTCTTGGAGCTTTTCCTCTTCGCTTGACTGGACTGGGGGCATCGGCAGTCGCACTTCTGGTCTTTGCCGATGTACTGGTGTGCTGGTACAACAATGAAAATTTGTGAGTACAAGTGTAACAGATGCAAGAATGGAATCAGTATGGATGAAAGAGTTTGAAAAGTTACCTTGAAGGCCTGTGCTAAAGTGGCGGCAGCTACCGATGGAGATGCCGTCGTACGCTTGGTGGTGACTTTCTTAAGACGAATGCCCCGATGCATTATAGCAGCCAAAGTGGGAGCGTTGTTGCCGATCGAGGAGATTGGTCCTGATGGAAAAAGCTCAATCGGCTTGCCACTACTGCTGACCGATGGGGGAGCGTTATCAACCTGCAATATAACACATAAAGTGAGTTACCGATGGAAATAAAAGTAAAAGGATTGAGACATCGGTTTGGAAATACTTACAGTATTGTCGAGGACTTTGTACTGAGGGTCGATCATGCCGCGGTATGTAAGAGCCGATTTGCAGAACAAGTGCTCATTCCATTCTTCCCACCATTGTTTGTACGCCTGAGTAATGAAGAGAGCCGGGATCCACTCTGATAGATCTGCATCTGTATCGGCACTCGGTGGCAGTTGAGCTATCCTAGTCCACTCGAGGAGGCTGGTGATGGTCTCCCTAGGTTTTATTACATCGGCATAACGGAGTGCAATCGGCAGCTGACCGAAAGCTAGTTGACGCGCTAGTGCCGATGGGTTGTAGAATTCATAGGTCTGGTTGGAGGTTTTCCCACTGCCAAAGAAATTCACTGGTATAGCTCTGGGAGTGATTAGTGCTATCATCACCTCATGATCTTTGTTGAGAGCATCGTTGAAGGGATGAAATGTCAGAGGAAATCTTGTGTCTGGATCCTCATAGGGCATCCATGCTCGCTGCTCTTTGGTCAGACCCTCATAAAGAGTCTGAAAGAATCGGCTGACTTGATCTCTATTGCCTCCAGTACCAGGCAAGACTATGACGGCTTCGCCATAGTTCAAGGGAGGATGACTTGCCGATTCTTCTTCATCCAACTCATGTTCCTCTGCTATATCTCTGGGAAAACGCTGTGCGAAGAGGTCGAATCCCAGTCGCTTGTGCATGTGGAGGCTAAGCCACATGTTTATGAACCACCAAGGGCCCCCTAAGTTGCCGATGGACTCGCCGAGCAGAAGTTTTCTGGCTACTTGATGGAGAAGATGATAGGCAGAGCCAAGCAGGTATCGGCCGAGGGGAAATCGGCCACCATTAGCTAATCTCTCTGCTGCCGATAGGTAGACAGAGGTTGGTCCTGCCGATCGACCGCAGAATACAAATTTGTCCAGCCACATGTTCAGGAAGGTGGTTTGTTCCTTTATATTGACAGGCCCTGTTCTGCGGTATTTCTGGATATACCCTGACCAACCGCCGATAGAGCGGGTTTCCACTTTGGCACTAGGTGTGGTCTCAAATATGTGAGTACTATCGGCAGTGGATACATCTAAACCAGTGAGCATGACCACATCGACAAGAGTGGGAGAAGCAGGGCCGTGACCGAAGATAAAGGCATTAAGTGTGTCTGACCAGAAATATGATGCCGCAATCAGCAGCGACTCGTTCCTATGCATATCGGCAAGGGACAACCTGATGCATTGGTCCAGTTTTCGCTCACCCCACTGAACCTCATTAGAATGGCTGACTCTCAAAAACCAATCCTTCCATCCCTTAGTAGGACTGGACCAGGAACGGAAGGCGTCTTTCCACAGATCAAGAGAAAAGTTCTCGGCTCGGAGTCCTTTGAGGTTGGTGGAGAAAGGTCTTCGTTGGAGTTCTTGGAGCTCTCGAACAGCGCCGCCGCCAGAAAAGTAGAGTTGAGGCTGTGGAATGATGCGATGGAGAAGGAGTACCCGAGAAGGAACTATTTATAGGACTAAACGGGCAATGGTAAATCTGACTTATCTCTTCGCCGTATCCATGAAATCCGAGGGTACTCAGGTGGATATGGTAACTGTTCGCACGGTAATCAAGGGATTGCGCAGATGATTTGACAGGAAGTGGTCATAATCTGGAGATATTTCACTGTGCGGGATTTCCTGGTCGGTCCATCGGCAGCCCCTTCTAACAGTAATATTGCCGATGGGCGAATATGGTGGAGATGTCCAGTTCGGGAAGTTGAGGAATTCGAGGAATCTACGGAAGGATCGGGCCAGGGTTGTTCGATTTTAACGGTCGGTTACCAAATCGAGAGGATTAATTGCAAAAAGGCATCATTACTGCAGAGAATTTTGGAGCATTAATGATTTTATACTCCGAAATTGGGGGTCATGTGTTGACACCGTTTTTGGACACGTACCCAGATCGGAGGAGTGTAGATCGGCAAGATATGGTTACAGTATGTTGATCTGCAGGGGAGTTGCCGATAAGGGTGGTTGTCGATGAAGGGATAGCTAAATGAGACTAAGTCCATGGGTGGTGATGCGTTCATGCCGATGGTCAAGCATTAGCTTTTGACGATGGCTACGATGAGGAGTCTGCCGATGATTCGGAAGGAGAACCTGAAGGCTGCCGATTGGTCCATGGTGGTGTCCCAGTTTGTCACGGGAGGATAGTTTTGTGTTTTCCTTAGTTATTTAAATCGTTTTGTATACGGATTCTGTTTAATTTGGAATTCGAGTTCTAGTCGTGTCTGATTGTAGCTCTTTGAGTAGGGTATAAATGTAGACCCTAGGGCCTTGTAATCGAGATATCTATCAATCAATCAAACACAAGTTTACTCATATTCCAGCATCTACTTTTTCGACGACTTCATCATATTTTCTTTTTACCATGAGTTCTTAGGAGTTCGTCGACTTAAGCTCGGCATATTCTCAAGTTTCGCGTGAATACCTCTGGGCCGTGACATCCGGGTGCATCGCTGTTGTCGGGACCAAAGTATTCGAGTTATCACCTTTGCCGATAGTAAGGTCAAATCGGCTGGCGCGCCTTAACGTTTGAATCGGGTATTAGCCCTTTGTGTTTGCAGATCAGCTTTTGCATCAACACCTCACTTGTGGGTACGTTCTTGTGGTGTCCTAGTGAGGACGAGGTTCGTGCAACACCTCATAGCCACCGAACCACCAAGTGTTGGTCGACACAACGGGGACGTAGCGTGCCGGCAAGCACGTGAACCTTGGGAGAAAAATTGTGTGTCTCCATTGTGATTGTTCATTGGATTTCTCCTGGTGATTGGACTTCATATTATTGATAGGTTCATCCCCTCTACGAGGCGGTATAAAGTTCAAACCTTCTCTTTTACATTCCCACAAACTAGAGTAACTTACTTACTTGTATAGAAACTTTAGGTAGCTTTCTAGTGTAAGTAGTGACATAGCTCTTGTGTGCCTAGTGATTATATCAACTAGAATTGTTGAATAGGTGGCTTGCAAACACCCCATTAGAGCTAGAGCAAAAAGCTTCGCTTTGTTATTTACTAACCTCTTGCTCTAGTGAGTTTGTAGAATTTTTAAATAGGCTATTCACCCCCTCTAGCCATATTAGGACCTTTGAGTAGGTTCTTGTGGTTCCCATTTGTTGGGCTAGGTTTGTGAAAAAACTATTAGCCGCCGAACCACCAAGTGTTGGTCGACACAACGAGGACTAGCGTGCCGGCAAGCACGTGAACCTCGGGAGAAAAATATTGGTGTCAATATTGGGATTGGTATTCTCCCGGTGAATATATTGATATACATTGTGATTGGTTCATCCTCTACACATGGGTATAATTATCACTCACCTCTTTACTTTCTTGCAAATTAGTTGTAACTAGTAGTTCCTAGTTTTAGCTAGTAGTAACTAGTTGTAGAGAGTAGTGACATAGCCATTGCTTGTGCCTAGTGATCATAGCAACTAGAATTATTATATAGATGGCTTGCAACTCTTGTAGAGCTAGAGCAAAATTGCTTTACGCCTTTTGTTATGTTAATCATTTGCTCTAGTGCTTTGTAGATTTTTAAATAGGCTATTCACCCCCTGTAGCCATATTAGGACCTTTCAGCTGCTCCTCACAGCAAATAGATTCATTTCGTCAGTACTCAGTGTGAACCTAATATTCCTTGGTTCCCTTGCAAAGTCATTGTGGTTTTAATTGAAATCTTTCTGTTGCTTGCCATCGGCTAGGTGCCAAAGCTTTCCATTGTCTTTGTGCTCATCAGAAGCATGCCAGCTCATAAGTTGGGCATCCTCTAGGTTAGCGAACAAACACATCAATCGATTGACCATAGGAAGGTACCACATCACCAAAGTAGTAATCTTTTTCTACACATAAGGGTCTACTTCTTCCTTTTCTTTACCAGTGGGTTTTGAACTACTTTTCTAGGTCTTTTGTTGGGTCTTCTTTCATTTTTTCGCTTAGACACGCATGCAACACACTCTTCCTCTATGTAGTCTTTATTTGTCTTGTACCTACTTGCACCACACTTGGGACAACTGTTCAAGTCCTTATAATCATCAGCTCGATATAGGATACAATGATTTCTAAAAACATGTTTCTTCTCAACACCCATCGTGAGTAGACTGATTAGCTTCATTGCATAGTACGTGTTAGCAGACACTTTAGCACATACCGTGGTGTTATGAACTCTTTGGTGCAACCCTTGGACTCATCATACAAAGACTCTTATGCTGCCTTCATCAGGGCCTCCATTGTAACAGAACCGTCCAATTTATATGAACTCAAGTGAATTAGGGACCACTTAAGTAGTCAAGCTAATGGACTTGAACCCATATAAACCCGGTAGTCTGACGAAACCTTGATAGATTTTGATTGAACCAACATACAAACAAAATCGTACATGATCAAGCATCTCCATCACAGATTACATACATTCAACACATATCATTGTTTTACACATGTCGGAGTTCCAAGTGAAATTATTATAACACACATTTAGTAGCGGAAGCAAAGTAGTTTTGAAAACACAACACACTTAGTTTCATTACATGCCAGTCCAAGGTCAGCCCAACAAAAGCATGAGTCAAGCTACTAGAGGTGATCTTGCCCATGATCTATTCATCATCCGTAGCCGGATGGTGACAGTTAGCACCAGTAGCCATGATATACAATATCTTCTGCAATAAGGGGAATAAAACCCTGAGTACGAGAATGTCCTCAGCGTCATAAACCAAAAATAAAGTGACATCAAGGATCATGCAAGGCTTATAGTAGTGGAGCTGGTTTGACTCACATTTTGTTTACAAGCTTAATTGGAGTAACACATTTACCTTACCACTAGCAGCAAGTTAATTACTTAAAACGGCTATTCACTAAATTAGCTCCTATTCTAAGCAAACATTTGATTATTAAGCATCACATTAATAACCATATCCAGATTATCACATAGCCATCATTATCATCATCATAACCATTAAGTTCTCTTAGTGTTTCTACGTTGCCGTTGCTCAAGTCAAGTTCTCACTATCTGGGAGAGACGGTGATTCGAATCGATTCTTATCCAGCTGGAGGGGTATTCCTAGCACTCACCCAAGCATACCTCACAAAGGCAGCTTTAGATCACCTTTAGCACAACTCATGAATAACTTCATGGGTCCGATAAGTGCTGCACCCCCAGGGACGACAATCTGCTAGGGTCAGGACTCTAACCTAACACCTCGGTCTTACGCCATTGACTTCCCGCACATACTTACTACCAATCGGGGTGCGCACTCAAACAGAACAGGGTATCTGGCCTGAGTTGACTCATAGGCTTCGCGGTCAGAACGACTTATCTAGCAAACTAAGTGTCAGGCATGCGTTCAACATGACGAGGGGATGTACAGCGTATCGGTCCTTAAACGACATAGACGGGGATAGATCCACACCCAAGACCTCCATGCCTGGCTGCTTCACTATCGTCATCCCGCCTGGACTCCATTCATCATTAGCACTTGGTTGTATCCACGATAGCAAATATAGCCAACCGTGATCAGATATCCACCTATCTCTCGCAGGTGACGGGAAATCACCTGGTTTCTACCGGACTAAGCAAGGCTAAGCAATACTTCGATCCTGGAACTACTCAAGGTGAGTTAAAAGGGTGGACAAGGAATAGTATTTATGCAGCAAGGGTTTCATATCAACGCTTGACACTTAATGCATCACTATATAACCATAAGTGATTGATTCTAGGGCATGATAACGAAAATATTAAGAGGATTATAATGCTCCGGGGCTTGCCTTTGATGAACGTGGTGGGATGGTGGTTAGGGCACTCCAGCAAGTCTTCCTCCTCTGCTCCTCCCTCCTGAGGTGGATCCTTCTGCTGCTCCTCAAGCTCCGGCGGGGCGAACTCCAGTACCGTCACTCCTTGCGGTGCACCTAGACATGCATGACAAGGTAATGAACATAAAGAATGCACATAGGATGTAGGCATGTCATGATGATGGACTAAGGAAGCATGTAACAAAGTGCAAACATGACCAAGAGCTTTTGGGATTAAGTATTTAATAGCTTATCGAGTAGGTGCATATCTCCTCACCGGTAGAGAAGCTAATATTACAAGCTACTCAACTTACACTACCACATATATGCAGTGAGCAAGCACTTTGCAGCAGTTATCTACAAGTTTGTTATAAATAAGATTTCCAGCAAACCTCATCTTCATATAGTTCATAAGGAAGTTCTATAAGCTACACGGGAATTGCTCTAGACAAGGCATAATTAGAAAAAATAATATTTTACCACATATGAGAAAGTAACATGGATCCAAAACAAATACACCAAAAGCTAGAATATGTCTAAGAAACATTGTAAAACTTCATGGAAAGACCAAAACTCACTTTTAACATACCTTTTTCTATTTATTATTTATTAAAGGTGAATTAATGAGCATATAGCATAAGTGCTTCAGTAATTCCAACGAAATTACAGAAAACAACACATGCTTCAACAATATTACTGTAAAAGTTTCATTTCCATTGGACATATAGATCATAGTGTATAAAAATAACAAGCTAACAAAACATTAAAGTCATAAATGGGAAACCCTACCAAAAAGTGTCAAACAACAGATTTCAGATTTTTCATAGCATTAACTTAACATAACCACCTCACTCAGCAATTTTCATCTCAACAGGAGTTATAATATATTTATTAAAAATGCCACAAGAAACTCCTAATTAAACAAGGGATAAATATAACTTCATCATACAGCTTCAAAAAATCATGCAAAATTTATCAGAGCCTACACATAGCACAAGTATCATCTTCCTAACTTTTCATGACCATAGGACTTAAAGATCTAAACATAAAATTCCCCTCTTTTTATTAGGGAATAAAAGAGATAATTTATAACTAAATATTTCTGTAAAAACATAGCATGTTTCATATTTTTCTTAAAAACTAGAATATCTCAAGAGCATGACAAAATTTGAATCTCTCAATTTGGATATGCGAAACTCAATATAAAAATTTTACAAAAACAGCACAGAATATGCCAAATTCAAATCAGTGAGAGAGTGATGGACTGACGAGGGGACCCCACAAGTCAGAGGGACCCACTCAATAGTGACACAAGAAGCAGAGACGAGCTCGTCGCCGGCGAATCTCGATGACGGCGGGGTCTCGGCGAAACCCAAAGGCATGGTTGTGTTCCTCTCCTTAAGGCGGACCTAACAAGGTACCTAACCCTAACTCTACGGAGCTACAGAGTGCTCACCGGCGCCAATGGCGGCTTGGTGGCGCTGCGGGCGGTACGCCAGCGTGCTCAGTCAATGTCGACGTGGTTGTGGTTCGCGCCGAGCATCATTGAGTCAAGAAGAAGCGATTGGGATAAGAAGGAGAAGAAATGGTGGACCAGAGAGCTCTAGCCACGTCGCCGGTGAACTCGGCGGATCTTCGCCGAGGAAGAAAACGCTCGGAGCTCGGCAATGCTGCGTCATTTGTGGTCGACCGTGGCAGTGGAGGTGATGCCGAGCTGTGCCATGTCGTGCCGTGGCGAGCGTGCATGCGTGCCGTGCCATGGCGAGGCGAGCGAGCGTGCGTATCGTGTCGTGTCGTGTCTTGTCAGGATCTAACAGTTGTCTGGTTAAAAGGAAATTGATTGTCAATGATTGCAATTAAACCAGATGTTTCCTCTCTAGCCTATATATTCCTTTCTCGCATCGTCTTTTCTGCTATATACAACACATCAAACCTCTCCTCTGATCTCCCTGTTGAGTTGCTCTAGTTTATTCTCGTCCCGAACCTCTGCGCACATAGATCGGGAGAGAAGGCCTCCGGAATCCGAAGCCTTGCATTGAGACACCTGCGCAGGTGTGCGGGCAATGAGGTTTTGGGAAGCGTCTTCCGTGACTGCTCGCTACCTTAGATCGACGAGATCGACTACTTCCTACTACATAGGATCGGCGAGATCGGCTACTTCCTGCAACCTCAGATCGGCTTATTTTTGGTGGTGACGAGAGATCGGCTACATCATCTTCTTCCTGGTCGACGTTCGCAGGACTGCACTGCGAACATCTTTCTGCATCGACTGTGGTCCGCTACTTCAAGCAACGCACTATGTCGACTAGTGCGAATGGAGCCGCTGGTGCCTTCAGTACTAATCCCTCCTCTGGGTATAATCCTAAACGATCATATTTTATTTTCAGTTTGTCTACAGTAATTGCAATGTTTATCTCTAATCTAAGTAGCGATAAATTTGCACACATACACATATATGCCACCTCTTTATTATGTGTAATTTTTCAGATTAAATCAAACATTAAAATGTCTAAATTTCTAACATGCCTCACAAGCAACAATCACAACTGCTGCTAGCCATGATTATTACAACACACAAGGTTCCAAGTTATTTCTGTCCAGGCTCACCACATTGAGGTACAGTTGCCACAGTGGACTATTCATGCCGACGTCATGAAGTTTTCGATATGAAGGGTACCAGAAACGGATGCTTACGGTGTGGATCAAAAAATCAGGTTCACATTCGGAGAAGTGTGTTTTGAGGAGGGGGAACAGATCACTAGATAATTGGAATGACATACATTTAATATAGCCATGGAAAGAGAATTGTGATTGCAGCATATTTATTTACATAAATATTTACTAGTATATATAATTCTAGATTGCATGAAGAACATTAACATGTATAGATATATAAAAAAGAGCATGAACTACCACTAGTACACGGGCAATACTATACCAGCGGTTAGTAACCTATTTTTACTAGCGTTTTTCAGCACCGCCTGCGCTAGAGGCCACTAGAAATGGGTCAATCTCACAGGTGGTTCATTGTGAGCCGCCTGAAGAAAACATTTCCACAGACAACTCTCTTAGGGAACTGCCTACACAGCCATTTACACAGGCGGTTCCCTAAAAGAGCCGCGTGTGGAAACGAATTTTAAAATTGTATTATTATATATTTATTTATTTATATTGTTATTATTTAAATATATTGATATTGGTTGGTGTTCAAACATAGCAACATACAATTTAAATATTTCATTTTATACGTACATTTATATACATCAAAGTTTGGTGCTCAAAGATATAAGGTTAATTACAAGAGTATATACATCATCACACATTATATATACATCAAAGTTTGTTTCTGTCCTCTAATAACCGTCTTTAGTAAATTTAAGCTTACCAATCTCTGTTAGCACCCAAAACTGTGGCATGGATAATTGGCTTTCATCATCATGATATTTGCCTTCACGTGGAATGACATGCTTCATGAGGAACGAGCAGATATCCTCAACTATGTTGTCTAAAGCACATTCGTCCATGCGCTCCGCCGTCCCTTGCTTATATACCTGTAAAGAAAGTTTATAAACATTATATATTGTATGACTTGCAACTTTAATGTCGGAACTGTATGCATGACTATAACTTATATTACCATAGCAGGGTTGCTTTCGTATCGTTCGTTCTCTCTCATGTTCTCGCACACGTAGTAGCCACAAAGGCGAGATAAGGGTGGTGTTGATATTTGGGAACGGAATAAGGAATTGATCCGCAAGCGCACGGATATCGGTGAGCACTTCACCCCGGATGTTATCTAGAGTATCGTATTTATATTTTTACCATTAGGAGAAAGAGTGCATTTGACTAACCCGGTCTATTACTACTAACCATTAGGCTACAAAAAATGTGTCTCGATGTGAGCGATGTATAGAGAAGACTACAACCGTAATCTCGTTCTAACCTTGGTAAGGATGATCTACTATTCTATTGGGGAGGCTCACGGAATCTAGACACCACAAAGGATGTTCAACCCGCTCCTATAAACCCTATCGATCCTACTAACGGAATATGGGCTGCAAAGGTAACTCAGAAATGTCACGTTCCTCGCTACTACCACGGTCCAGCTAGTCACGGGATATCTATGAGTATCCTAGCCCAAACACCACGTTTACGCTAGAGATGATTACTCTAAACTCTACGCGAAGAGATTAAAGTAAACTCATAAACCAAAGATCAATAAAACAAGAACTTACTAGTATTTAGAAGTCGAAATACTGAAGAATCCTAGGAGCAAGCTTCGGGTTAGGAGAATTTGATCCCGCAGGTACAACCTCGGAGTAGACAACGACAGGCCGGGCTTCCTCCGATCTACACCTCCACTCTATCTCTCTCAATCTAGTAGATGTAATCTACTCTCACATTGGATGCTAAGCCCTAAGTCTATGTAGACGAAAGGTTATCCTTCGAGGGCACCTCTCGACTCTATGATGAACTTGTTCTCCTCCAGGGGCCAGGGGGTCTGCTTATATAGTCCTCTCAGGTGAACGTGGGCCGTTGGATCAAACCGACATTGATTGAACGGTTATCCTTGATCTTTTAGGTCGGTGGAGCACGATCCGCGAAGTTGGCTCTGATTGGTGGAGACACCAGGGCGGGCGCCCTGCCCCCGGGCCCGATCGCCTTCCCGTTCGTTCCCATGGCTTCTCAAGTCTTCTAGATGGTAGAAAATTGCACGGTGCGTTAATATCTCTATATAATCCCGACATGTGGGGCTTTCTTCCTTATTTCGTGATAACCCCCTGCAGAAACAGATAAACAACAAAACTCGTAGAATTCTGTCAGATCAAACCCTAATTCTAGGTGTTGTTTGTATATTGGTCCTTTCTCTTGTTTAATTGATAATTAAAATTGATACTTAAGAACCGTCAACAAACACCCCCATACTTAGGCTTTTACTCGTCCTCGAGAAAAGGATGGTTAAGAAAAATATCTGGGGTCAAAACATTCTCTTCATACCTACAGGGTGTTGTAAAAATTCACTGTGTACCATAGTCAAGGAAATATATGGTTAAGAGTAGAGGTCCTTTCTTCTCAATCTTGTTACTTGGAGTTTTTTTATATTTTCGAAAAGAAATTTAGCATACCATTATCCTCATAGGTTATGTTAGATCACTCACTTATCTTCTATATATCTCACTAAGGCTGTTTTAATTTGCAGAAATTCTCAAGCATACTCACCTTGCATCTATTACCTGATCAAAACGGGATCCGAGGAGAAGAATGTCATACTCTTAGATCAAAGACTTTGAAAATTAAAAACTTGTCAACTCTTACCGGCATATTGCTTATTAGAGGGACCATGGGCTATCGTTTTCTTCTTTTCTTCTTTTTTTCAGGTGGATACGAGGTACCCCTAATTCTACTGCCGGACACTTGTCCATTTTTTTGTGAGGTTATCGAGCACTTGCTCCTTTTTATTTCCTCGAAATATCCTTATTTTTGCATTGCCCATGCCTCTAACGCAGTAATACTTCGGAAGAGTGAATCTTTCTGAATAAATGTCTTGATCTTAGGAGCATGATAAATCTCTCAACAAGAGTCTAACTCATTTTGAACAAACTCAATACAGAGTAGATAGCTTTTATTATTAATAATATTTCTAGGTTTAGTAGGCTTATAAAACACAGAGGATGGTGTTGACGGTACTTAAGTATCAAATTTAATTATCAAATAAACAAAGAAAAGGATCCAAATGAAATCAACATCTAGACTTAGGGTTTTATCTGACAGAATTCCACGAGTTTTGGTGTTTGTCTATTTCTGTAGGGGGTTATCAGGAAATACGTAAGAAAGGCCCACACGTTGGGATTACATAGAGATATCAACGTGCCGCACAATTATCTTACATCTAGAACACTCTAGAAGCCATGGGAAGGAAGCGGAGGCCGAACGGGGCCAGGCACTGGGCGCCCACCCAGTTGACCTGGGCGCCCGCCCCCTCCTGGAGTCCAAACAGGATTCTCTTTCGGGAACCGACCTAAAGGATCAAGGATAACTGTTCAATCAATGTTGGTTTGATCCAATGGCCCATATTCACTTGAAGGGACTATAAAACCAGACCCCCTGGCCCCTGGAGGAGAGAGCCTCTCAACCCTAATTCATTATTCCTCAAGGGAGAAGAAGCCTCTGATCAAGATTAGAGCCACCACATCAATTAGACATCTAGATTAGCATAGCTACATAGGATTAGAACTAGAAGGAGTCAATCTTCGATTGGTTTCCGGATCTGTCAAGAGGATTCTTGGTAATTCTCTAATTGTTCTTCTAAATATCTTTGTTCTTCAATATTATAAATATGACTTTGTTCTACTTCAATATATTGCTTATGACTTTGCTCTACTTGTTTATATTCAATATTATATTGTTCTTAGTTTATCATAGTTATATACTTGGCTTAGTTAGATTGGATCTATATACATGTTTAGGATCGTATAGCGTTTATCCATCGGATCCATGGGTAAATGATAGATATTGTGTAGGCGTGGTGCTTATACCGTTTTTATCTGCGATTGTACCCAATATGCCATATCGTGGGGTAGTTCGTGATAGTGACAGCTTCGTGTATTGGGCTGGCAGAGCAACATTATTACAGGGGAGTGATTGCTATGTTTCTCATTTACCTTGCTAATATCACTATGCATGGGCGTAGTCTTGTCTCACAATGATTGCTAAGTATAATTGCACTAACTATGATAATGCTAGACTATATAGTTGAGAATAACTTAGCAAGTATTCTTGTAGTTCGTTCTAATTCCATGCTAATGACTTTCTACAATATCTAATTCAGGTGCTTATCATATTTATTATGTGGCTAAGTTATGCTGATCAAATTAATTATCTTTGTCACTATTCATTACTTTATATCTTTTATGTGACACTTATCCCTGTATGAAAGAGTTAGATAAATGTTCTCAATTATACATGCAATGATAGATACTCAATCTCATATTCCATTCTATAATCAACACTGATGATTGCTAATCCCTCTCCAGTGGTAAAAATATAAATAACGATACCTGGAATACTTTCCGGTTAAAATGCTACATCGGTATTAATCTGTGCACTTGCAGATCCTATTTGTTATTTATTTAGAAGAGCAATTGCATATTTCAATACCGCGTCTCTCATGTCATGCTGGGGATGACAACTTGGCTTAAGTGGTATGAGAGATAGGTTTGGCATTTTTGGCACCGTTATCAGAATTAGAAAACTAAGTCTACTTTTGGTAATGATGTTAAGAATACCTAACAAGCATTTTTGGTGCCGTTGCCAGGGAAGGTTGATTACTAATCAAGAATGGATAAAGGATTTTGAGTTACCATTCACATCACTAATATGATTGAGCTTATCAATTCTCTCATACAGTTTTACCCCGATATTTTCTATTTTATCTTATGTAGGGTAATGTATGAATAGAAGACATCTTCTAGGAAATTTTGTTGACAATCCCGAAGCATTATTCAGAAAAACAAGAGCCAAGCTCAAGAAGAGATCATCAACACTACAGCAAGAAGCTTCATCCAATCAAGAAGATCACCGGAACTTGTCTTTAGAGTTCGAAGCCGTGGCGAACAAATCAATCCGCGAGTTCTCAGCTCCCACTACGGACACCATCCGCACTAGACCTGCTGCAGAAATCGATGGCAACTTTGAGCTCAAGCCTAGACTTATCAATATGGTGCAATCCAACAAGTTCTGTGGGAAGGCACATTAAGATGCTAGTGCTCATCTCCAACACTTCCTGCAGATTTGCAACACATTTACCATATCAGGAGTTTCCAGAGATGCTATACTACTTCGCCTCTTCCCATTCTCACTGTTAGGAAGAGCGAAGCAGTGGTTCTACGCTACAAAGGAGAAGAATACTACGTGGGCACTCTGCTCAACAAACTTCCTGGCTAAGTTCTTTCCCATGGGCAAGACCAATGCTCTCCGTGGGAAGATTACAAGTTTTAAGCAACAACATGATGAATCTGTTCCAGAAGCATGGGAGCGCTTCCAAGACTACATCCTAGAATGTCCCCATCATGGAATGGAGAGTTGGCTACTGATGCAGACGTTTTATCATGGGCTCGGCAACAGTGCCTGAGAGACCATGGATGCTGCAGCTGGAGGAGCATTCCTATCACTTACCATACCACAAGCCACAGCTCTTGTGGAGAAGATGGTGTCCAACCAAAGCTAGAATGAAGAGAGGACCCAGACACACAAGAGAGGTGGAGGTATGCATCAGCTCAAGGAGGTAGACATGTTGTCTGCAAAGCTAGACCTGCTCATGAAGAAGCTCGATGATAGAGCTGGAGATAAGAAAGAAGTTTTGCACATCTACGACTCTCACATGACTTGTGAGGAGTGTGGAGATACTGGACACTCAGGCAATCACTGCCCTAAGATGCTCGAGGATGTGAACTACATCAACAATAAAAACAACTACTACAACCGTCCTCAACGAAACCAAGATTGGCATTAACAGAGGCCTAACTACTCAGGTAATTATCAAGGTAACAATTCTTACAACAATAATAATAATTTTCCACCTTTGAGAGAGTTAGTGTCTAATCAAGGAAAGCTAATGGATAATCTATCTAAGAAATTGTCATCTAATGATAAAATGCTAAAACATATAAATAATAGAATGGATAATTTCTCTACTGCCATCAAGAATCAAATTAGCTTTAATAAAATGATTGAATCTCAGTTAAATCAAATAGCTGCTGCTGTTCCGGCTACTAACCCCGATATACCATCACAACCAGAAGAATTAGAATCTGCAAATCTTGTAGACATGTTTGATGCAGGTAATTGGAGTAACCCTATCACTGAATTCACTACTGACCTTCTGCCGGTCAAGAGAGGCAATCCAGGACGCCCCGTCATCCCGACTCCATCGGCATGGTGGACGTCCCAGAAGCACTCTGTGACTTTGGCTCCAGCGTCAACATTATGCTCAGGGTACTCTATGAAAAATTCTTTATATATCCTTTATTAGAAACAACCATGTGTTTGCAGTTTGCAGATCAGACGATAAGTTTTCCAAAAGGAATATTAAAGAACCTTTGTGTCCGAGTTGGTACCTTATACGCCCCAGCAGACTTCGTGGTGATAGAGACCGGTAATGATGAGAGGGCACCCATCATCTTAGGAAGACCATTCTTAAACACCTCGGGAGCTGTCATCTACACTAGTGCTGCCAAGATCAGTTTCTACATCAAAGGGAGGAAGGAGACGTTTTCCTTCAAGAACAAGACTACACAAATCCCAGATCAATCCAGACGTGAATCAAGGAAGAGGACCAACAGGAGGAATAGAAACAAGCAAGTGTGGACCGAGTCAGCTAAGATGGTCACTGCAGTTTATGGAGGTCAAGATCATCGACTTAAGTCATCATTTCTAACCAAGAAGGATGACCAAGGAATGCCAAGCATCTATTGCTCCATAAATGGATACAACTTCTACAAGACGTTTTGCGACACTGGATCGGGCGTCAACATAATGGCCGCAGTGACCTATCGGCTCTTGTTCGGAACCATGCCCCTAAAACCAATATACATTCAGCTCCAGATGGCAGATCAGACATTTCGAGAGGTTAAAGGAACAGTGACTGATGTCCTTGTCAAAATAGACGATCATTTTGTCTACACAGACTTTGAGGTTATTGACATGGGAGAAGACGAAAACGATCCACCCATCATCCTTGGAAGACCGTTCCTCAGCACCGTTAAAGCAATCATCTACATTGGAACCGGAGAAGTCCATATGCACTTCCCCTCAGAGAAGGTACGCCGCTATTTTACTGACCCTAACTATATCGTTGAAGACTCTAAGCAGGTCAGAAAGCGACGCAACCGCAACCAGAGGAGGCAGATCATCAAGGACGGATGGGCAGACTACGAAGGAGAAGTTGTAAGGTCAGAAGACGTACAGTTTAAACAGAACTATCCTGAGGAGACCGTAGCACCGAGTCAGGTGTGGAGAGAGAAGATAACTATACATGAAGAGGAGGCGCTGCCGGAAGTACCGACTACGCCATCCAACGAATCCCAGGACAATTGAGAAAACGGAGAGTCCCGTTCGGAGGACTTTAAAAACACCGAACGCCTTGCCAAGAGGTAAACTTGGTAGTTATCCTTTCCCTTTCAATTATTTAAAATAGTTTACTTAGTTAATCATGTTCATACTATCCTAAAAATAAAATAAAAATCTGAAAAACAGTAAGCCCCATGTGAGTATACGAGTGGCATAAAACCCATAAGTACATTCACTGTGGTGGCATAAAAATAAAATAAATATTTCTTTTCTGCTCTATAAAATGAAAATATAAAAATAGAGAGTAATATTTATTGAGGAGACTCAACATGATAAAGGCTAGATATTTATGCTAACACTTAATCAGTTCCACAAAGCTTTGTTGTCTATTTGAGCTCCACAGAATTTAGGAATCGAGAAGACTAGCAAACGGAGGACATTCTAATCGCTGTCAAGATACTGCTAAGTTTCAAATACACCTCTGCCACCTGCTAGCTACATCAAGAGAAATTACGTCAAAATTCAGCTTGGGGGAGAGCACCCCCATTTATCCCGCTAAGTATTTCTATCTATCTTTATTCTTATATTATATTAAAATATAAATATACATAACTATGGAAAACGAAATAAAGATTTTGTGCTTATATATATCTTTTGCTTAGTGTGTTTAATAAATAAATAAAGTAGTTATGCTAAACTGAATCTTAATAATAAACTCTAGCATGGATATGATGAATAGTTGCTCTGCCTAATTTTTAAAATTTGAAGTTCTCTCTCAAGTTTAGACATAACTGTTATAATTTAAAGCTTGCTCTAAACCTAAACTTGTGGGAAGAAAACTTTATCTAAAGTCTAAGTTGTTAACGGATACGATATGGTAAGGTTGAGCTGCTGTTCCTAGAGATGCTAGAATTCTGGAGAATTTTATCTTTTAAAATCTTTAAAATTTTACATGATGAGTTCTTGTATGATGAGAGTTTAAATTCCTACCACAACCATATATACATGCTTGCTAGACTTTGAGCCACACATTTACTTTTTACTACTTATGAGCATTGAGTGTGGTCAAGCTGTGTAGACCCTTAGGAGCTTGTCATGTGGTTAAATCAAGATTCACTTGGACGTTCACTCACATATGCTGCTTCTACTCCAGAAGTACCATCCACATATATCCACTCATTTCCATCTCTAGAATTTCCCAAAAATATTCTACTCCTAATCTAGGAGAGAATAGCCAAAAATATTTTTGTTTTCCCTTGTGAAATAAATGCTCAAGTTATCTTGTTACTACCACTTGCTATATTATCTTATGAGATGAGTGCTATAAAAAGAATATATATACAAGGAAATAAAAAGGGGCAAGTGCCCCGAACCTCGAAAGAAAAGAAAAAGTGAGACGAGAGGTAAAAATGGACAAGTGTCCGACAGTAGAATTAGGGGTACAAGATACCCACCTGAGAGGAAAGAAAAAAGAAGAGCATCTCATTCTCCTCACAAAGTTTCAAAAAGCAAGGAAGGTATGTATCCCCTCAAAGAGCAAAAGTGGAATTAGATTTCCACCATTGTTATCACCATCATCACCATATACCATTCATTCGCCACACATGCACATCTTGATTTAACTTATTGATTTGTTTCTTTGGATCCATGGTTTGACTATACAATAAATGTCTTATAACTATGTATACTTTATCTCCCACCTATGAGCTCCAGATACAAAAGCCTTATTAGATAGGGTGAGAGAGAAGGCAATGTCACTATGCCTTATACCACAAATACTACATATTTTGAGAGAAGGCATATACCATCACTGCCTTGGTAAGGATCTAGAAATACCACAAAAGAGAGATCTGAGAGAATCATACAAGGAATCCCTGAGTTTTATTTGAAAATCTGCAAAAACTCTAGAGCTATAGCTGATCAATAATAAGAGACATGGCACTTGACTAGACTGTTCTATCTTTTAACTACTCAAGACAGAAGTGACGGTTACAAGTCCCATGGTAAAAGGTAAAATGAATAAGTTTTAAGTCTTGAAAATTTACTCTAACTCAGAGATGAGATCTTATTTAAAAAGCATGTGTACCGTCAATTTTTATAAAGCATTGCAACAACTTCTGATCCATCGCTGAGTCGATCCTTGCTCAGGGACGAGCAAGAGGTATGCTTGGGGGAGTTTGTTGACGGTCCTTAAGTATCAAATTTAATTATCAAATAAACAAAGAAAAGGATCCAAATGAAATCAAAATCCAGACTTAGGGTTTTATCTGACAGAATTCCACGAGTTTTGGTGTTTGTCTATTTCTGCAGGGGGTTATCAGGAAATACGGAAGAAAGGCCCACACGTAGGGATTACATATACATATCAACGTGCCGCGCAATTATCGTACATCTAGAAGACTGCAGAATCCACGGGAAGGAAGCGGAAGCCGAACGGGGCCAGGCACTGGGCGCTCGCCCAGTTGACCTGGGCGTCCGCCCCCTCCTGGAGTCGAAACAGAACTCTCTTTTAGGAAAGATCTCCATCGACCTAAAGGATCAAGGATAACCATTCAATCAATATCGGTTTGATCCAATGACCCATATTCAGTTGAAGTGACTATAAAACCAGATCCCCTGGCCCCTGGATGAGAGAGCCTCTCAACCCTAATTAATTATTCCTCAAGGGAGAAGAAGCCTCTGATCAAGATTAGAGCCACCACATCAATTAGACATCTAGATTAGCATAGCTACATAGGATTAGAACTAGAAGGAGTCAATGTTCGATTGGTTTCCGGATCTATCAAGAGGATTCTTGGTAATTCTCTAATTGTTCTTTAAATTATCTTTGTTCTTCAATATTATGAATATGACTTAGTTCTACTTCAATATATTGCTTATGACTTTGCTCTACTTGTTTATATTCAAGATTATATTGTTCTTAGTTTATCATAGTTATATACTTGGCTTAGTTAGATTGGATCTATATACATGTTTAGGATCGTATAGCATTTATCCGTCGGATCCATGGGTAAATGATTGATATTTTGTAGGCGTGGTGCTTATATCGTATTTATCTGCGATTGTACCCAATATGCCAGATCGTGGGGTAGTTCATGATAGTGACAGCTTCATTGATTCTTATATAGTCCCCCTCTCGTGTATTGGGCTGGCAGAGCAACATTATTAGAGGGGAGTGATTGCTATGTTTCTCATTTACCTTGCTAATATCACTATACATGGGCGTAGTCTTGTCTCACAATGATTGCTAAGTATAATTGCACTAACTATGATAATGCTAGACTATATAGTTGAGAATAACTTAGGAAATATTCTTGTAGTTCGTTCTAATTCTATGCTAATGACTTTCTAGAATATCTAATTCAGGTGCTTATCATATTTATTATGTGGCTAAGTTAGGCTGATCAGATTAATTATCTTTGTCACTATTCATTACTTTATATCTTTTATGTGACACTTATCCCTGTATGAAAGAGTTAGATAAATGTTCTCAATTATACATGCAATGATAGATACTCAATCTCATATTCCATTCTATAATCAACACTGATGATTGCTAATCCCTTCCCAATGGTAAAAATATAAATAACGATACCTGGAATACTTCCCGGTTAAAATGCTACATCGGTATTAATCTATGCGCTTGCAGATCCCATTTGTTATTTATTTAGAAGAGCAATTGCATATTTCAATACCGCGTCTCTCATGTCATGCTGGGGATGACAACTTGGCTTAAGTGGTATGAGAGATAGGTTTGGCATTTTTGGCACCGTTATCAGAATTAGAAAACTAAGTCTACTTTTGGTAATGATGTTAAGAATACCCAACAGATGGTAGCTAAAATTTTTGAATAAATTCTCCAAGCAACAATGATATCAAGAATAAGATACTGAAACTCTACCATCTCACATTCCACAATGTCTTAAGTAACACAGGTTTTTTAAATGATTCTTAATAATTTCAGATTTTCAGAAAATATCGCAGAGTGAGATTAATCATGATTAGAAACATTTTAATCTTTTTTAATTTATCATGTCGGAGACAATATTCTACATAATCTAAGATGTATGTGTATGTGTAAAGTGTGCAGAGTATGTACCTGAATCATGGAGTGGTGTAGTTGAAGTACGTTTGGCATGTCGAGGGATCTCCCCCATACTTGTTTTCTGCTTTCTTGCATAAAAATAAAGTAGAGACACACAAGACATAATAATAATAATAATCTTTATTAATCTCGAGGCATTTATTACAAATGACTAGTAATGTACTGAAGCTAATAATAGATCTAAACTAAATTTAAAGATAAATAACTAAGATCCACTGCCTCAAGATCTAATCTAGATAACTTAGCGGTGCTCTAACTCCCTAATCTTATTATTGGCACTAGCAAGATCATGCCTAAGACCTAGTATAATGGTGTTCTGGTTAGAGAGCTGCCTAGTGATAGAGTTAACCAAGGACTAGAGCTCTATGATGACCGTGTCTAGCCTACGAACGTCCTCATCAATATCTACTATAGTCTTGCGACGCTTAGGAGGTGTCTCAAAAGCATTGAGAGCGTGCTTCGGGGCTGCCTTTGGATGGATGAAACGGACTTTGGCTGCTCTAATACCCTCAAAGTAAGGTCTCTCTTCCTCTGTAGTGTAGCAGATGCTGCTGATCTCGCCGCTCCGGTTGGTCTTGACTCCAACGACCCTCTCATTGGGTCTGGGTGGAAGGATCCTTGTGCCGATTGGCACCTTGACGGTGGTCTCCTTCTTGGCTGATGGTCCTTTGAGAACTAGGGGCTGCGGTGGTGCGGTGAGAACTGGTTGAGCATGGTAGGATTGGGTGGAGCTGCGCTGGCGTAATGGCATGGCTTCTAGCTGTCGCTCTGTGTTGGCCGGGACGAGAGCGTAGGCGTCGGGGTCTTCCTTGGACTTCTTGTTGAGGTCGTAGGGGACGACTTCCCAATCGTCGTGGAACTCTTCGGCCATTGGAGCAACGAGGAACTAAGCAAGCTCTAATAGAAGAAGAAGAGAAGGCTTAAATAGATTGGTGTTTGAAAACTGACGTCAGGGGTCTGTTTATATAGGGGTCAAAAAGTGCCTCTAGGGTTTGCTCGGGCTACTCCCGCCACCGTGCGTGCGAAACTTTCCATCTGTAGGATTATTTGGATTACTATAAATGTGTTTATCGCGACGGAGGAAATCGGGACTGAGAGGGGACAGGGGCTAGGCGCCCGCCCTCTTCATCAGGGCACCCGCCCTGTGTCTGGCCCCTCTGTGGGACCGCTTCCTCGAGCGTGCTTCTAGATGCAAACTTTATTAGGAAAATATATTCATGGCCCTAAAACGTCAGATTAAAAAGGTTGGGCTCTAAATCTCCATGGGAAGGTAGAAATGGATCACGTCTATCTCTTCTAATTCTTTATTGGGCTCTAAAAATAATTTAAGATGTTGACCATTTACCTTGAATAACGTACCTTCGTCATTTTGAAGAGTGATAGCTCTGTGGGATGATGAATTGATTACCTTGAATGGTCCTTCCCATTTACTCCGGAGTTTAACATGCCCGAAAAGCTTCACCCTGGAATTAAAAAGTAATACCTTATCTCCGGGTGCGAACTCCTTCTTCTTGATCCTTTTTGTCATGCCACCTTTTGACTCTTTCTTTGTACATCTTCGAGTTGTGATATGCTTTCTCTCGCCATTCTTGCAATTCTGATAGTTGCATTCTTCTATGGTCTCCAGCGACATCTCGGTCCATATTCCATCTCCTTATGGCCTAGTGTGCTTTGAACTCTAATTCAACAGGTAGGTGGCAAGTATTCCAGTACACCAATTGGTATGGGGACATTCCAATTGGGGTCTTGTGTGCTGTCCGGTATGCCCAGAGTGCATCGGGTGACTTGTCTTTCCATGCCGTTCCCAATTCATTGACTGTCTTCTGAAGAATATTCTTGATTTGCTTGTTGGAAGTCTCTGCTTGGCCACTTGTCTGAGGACGGTAGGGGGTAGCGACTATTGACGGTCCTTAAGTACCAAATTTAATTATCAAATAAACGAAGAAAAGGATCCAAATACAACCAACACCAAGACTTAGGGTTTTATCTGATAGAATTCCACGAGTTTTGGTGGTTGTCTATTTCTGCAGGGGTGAAGGGTCGAGATGGCGGACTAGAGCGGGAGTGAATAGTCCTTTCTAAAACTTATCGCGCCGGCTAACCGAAACAAATGCGGAATTAAAACTATCGGTCTAGCCAAGACTACACCCCTCTATCTAAGTTCTCTAGCACCTTGAAAAGATCCTAAACAAGCAAGCAAGGTGCTACATTAGCAAGAGCTCACCTAATCAATTCTAGGAGCAAGGTCACACAAACCTATGCAACTAGTACTTTGCAAACCGGGGGAGCTCCTACACAAACTAGTGAGGCAAAGCGCACAAAGCCTAAGCTCACTAGCAAGCTCAATAACAAGGCAACTAATGCCAAATTAGAGAGCGCAACTTACTTAGCTACACAAACTAAGCAATGTGACTAACAAAGTTACACAAACCAAATTAGTCACGCAAGGGAGATACTTCTAGCTACACAAGCAAGAAGGTAACTAGCAAGCTACACAAGCTAACTAATTACAAGAGCAACTACACAAGCATAAGTATGAATGTAAGAACAAGCTTGTGTTAGGGACTTGCAAACCAACGGGAAGAACAATGTTGACACGAAGATTTTCTCCCGAGGTTCACTTGGTTGCCACCAAGCTACGTCCCCGTTGTGTCGACCAACACTTGGTGGTTCGGCGGCTAAGAGGTGTTACACGAACCTCGTCCCCACTAGGACACCGCAAGAACCTACCCACAAGTGAGGTAGCTCTATGACACGCACGATCCAATAGAGTTGCTCTTCGTGATCCCCGCGGGGTGAGCATCGTACCCCTCACAATCTCTTCTCCGGAGCACCGCACAATCTCCTTGTGTGCTTCGACGGAGTCACAAGCCACCAAGCCGTCTAGGAGATGGCAACCTCCAAGAGTAACAAGCACCACCGGCTTGCAACACGAACACCTAGTGCCACTCGATGCAATCTCTCAATGCAACGTACTAGAATCGCTCACTCACACAATCGGATGATCACTATCAAGCATACGTGAGTTAGAGGCTTTACTAGCACTCCCCAAGCATGGACACTAAGTCCCAACGGTGCTCAGCGCCAGCCAAGGCCGGCCACCACTTCTATTTATAGCCGCAAGGGCTAAACTAGCCGTTGCCCCTTCACTGGGCAAAAGTCGTGAGCACCGGACTCACTATAGGTAGCACCGGACGCTAGAACAGTGCGTCCTGTGCTCCAAAAACAACCACGTGTCACTAGCCGTTTGAACTTGACCGTTGCCGCCAACGGCTAGCACACACACGCGCGTCTGGAACAGTAGCACCGGACGCTCTGCTGCTTCACACCGGACGCGCCCTGTGCGCACCGGACTCACACGCAGAGAGCAACGCAAACTTGCAGCAGCACCGGACTCTCAGCGTTCTGTGACACCGGACTGTCCTGTGCGCACCGGACTCACACGCAGAGAGCAACGCAAACTTGCAGCAGCACTGGACTCTCAGCGTCCTGTGACACCGGACTGTCCTGTGCGCACCGGACTCTCAGTGTCCTGTGCCACCGGACTGTCCTGTGCGCACCGGACTCTCAGTGTCCTGTGTCTGCAGTTCAACTTGTTAGGTTGCTAACTTCTAGCTCCGAACTCCAAATTCGATGATCTTGGACATTTTGGAAAGCTTACTTAGAGTACTATCCAATATATATGAATACTCAATCCAAATCAAAATGGATCAAAGCAGTATTCCAATCTAAAAGCCATCCTAATGTCCGGAGAATACCGAAAGACTTCTCTCTCTTCTCCAAGTTGAACAAAATCAACTTCAACACCTTCTCCTTTGCAAATGTGCCAACACTACCAAGTGTACACCACCATGTGTAAGTGTGTTAGCATTTTCACAAATATTTTCCCAAAGGAGTTAGCCTCTCAACTTGCCACGCCACTCGATCCTAACACGTATGCAAAGTTAGATCGCTCAAGTGGCACTAGATGACCGATATGCAAACAAGTTTGCCCCTCTTGATAGTACGGCCATCTATCCTAAATCCGGTCATAAACTTCTCTACACACCTATGACCGGTGAAATGGAAAAGCCCTAGGTTATACCTTTGCCTTGCGCTTTCCATTCCATCTCCTCCAATGTTGATGCAACACATGCACCAACCAATCACCAAATGATATGATCCACTTCATATCATCACGCGACCGTATTGGTTCATTGATCTTGACCTCACTTGCTCTTCACCGTTGCCTCGGTCCATCGGCGCCAAGTCTTGCTCAAGCTTCACCGTCACACGCGGTCCCTCGCTTCAAAGCCTCCGACTTGTCCTTCACTCTTGCAACCGGTCCATCAAACCAAGCCTCATCTTGATCTTCTCCACCTTGGTCACATGACTCCATGTCATGTCTCATGTGCAATGAGCTCCTTCATCATCACATCATCACCTGTGGACTAATCTCCTGTGTATCTCACATAAACACTATTAGTCCACCTAAGTTGTCACTCAATTACCAAAACCAAACAAGGACCTTTCAAGGGGGTTATCAGGAAATATGGAGGAAAGGCCCACATGTCGGGTTTATATAGAGATATTAACGTGCCACGCAATTTTCTATCATCTAGAAGACTCCACCAGCCACGGGAACAAACGGGAAGCCGAGCGGGCTCAGGGATAGGGCGCCCGCCCTACTTTTTCCACAAATCAGGCTCCGCTTCGAGGATTATGCTCCACCGCCTTTGAGGATCAAGGAAAACCGTGTGATTAAGGTCGGTTTGATCCGACGGCCCAGATTCACTTGAGGGGACTATATAAGCAGATCCCTTGGCCCCTGGAGGAGACAACCCCTTGATCCCTATTCATTATTCATAAACAGAGCAAAAGCTAGGGTTTGGAGATGAGAGCTCTCCTCTCTTCTCTAAACTAGAGTAGATCTAGATAGTAGCGAGATGGAGAGCGAGGGAGGATTGGAGGAGAGGCCAGCCTGTCGGTTCTTCCTCTGGTTGTACTTCGCCATGATCAAGCTCTAATCAAGCTTGCTCATGGGATGACTCTGGTAATTGTAACGTCCCGCCTCCACGAGGCCGGACCCGCTTACATCTGGCAGCTTTTGTAGGATATAGTCAGCCCCCACAGACCAACACTAGTCTTTTCTACACACTTTGTCCTCACTCGTGCGCACCCAAGAACTACTTCCCGATCGGTCACCCATCCCTAAATTGCTCCAGGCTAAGCACGCTTAACTTTAGAGTTCTTTAGAGATGGGCTTCCGGAAAAGAAGTTGCAACTTGTTGGTATGAATCTCCTAGTAATCCTATTAAGCCCTGGGCCGGGTGTTACATCCTCACCCCCTAAAGAGATCGACGTCCTTGTCGATCAACCCCAAGCCAGGAACGTCCCCTCTTGGCCACGTCCGTGCATCCAGTGCCAGCGCATGTGCCATGCTGTGTGACCACTCTGGGTCCACACCAGCCATGCACACCATGCCTGCGCAACTGTGACACACGCGCCCGTGAAACCGCGAGAGTCGGATCTGATACCATTCTATAACGTCCCGCCTCCACGAGGCCAGGCCCGCTTACATCTGGCAGCTTTTCCGGGACATAGTCAGCCCCCACAAACCAACACTAGTCTTTTCTGCACACTTTGTCCTCACTCATGCGCACCCGGGAAGTACTTCCCAGTCGGTCACCTATCCCTAAATTGCTCCAGGCCAAGCACGCTTAACTTTAGAGTTCTTTGGAGATGGGCTTCCGGAAAAGATGTTGCAACTTGTTGGTATGAGTCTCCAATTAATCCTATTAAGCCCTGGGCCGGGTGTTACATAAAAAAAAAGGCGCACGGCCAAGACTCAAACTCACAACGACCTGCCTCGGCCCACGAGAAGCCAACCAACTGAGCTAATGTCCCGCCTCCACGAGGCCGGGCCCGCTTACATCTGGCAGCTTTTCTAGGATATAGTCAGCCCCCACAGACCAACACTAGTCTTTTCTGCACACTTTGTCCTCACTCGTGCGCACCTGAGAACTACTTTTCGGTCGGTCACCCATCCCTAAATTGCTCCAAGCCAAGCACGCTTAACTTTAGAGCTCTTTGGAGATGGGCTTCCGGAAAAGAAGTTGCAACTTGTTGGTATGAGTCTCTTATTAATCCTATTAAGCCCTGGGCCGGGTGTTACAGTAATCTACTTCTATTTCATTATGCAATTACTATCCATGTATGTTCTGGTTCATGAGTACTTTAATCTATAGGACGCTATAGGTGAGACTTGTAGTATAGGTGTAAGCGTGGTGCTTAGACATAGATTACTTGTGGATATCCCCTGTGTGGTAGGCCACGTAGGTGACAGCTATGTTGGTCCCCTGTAGTCCACCTCCCATTAGCAGAACTGGTAGGGTTTATCAGCCTATGGATAAGCATCCTTTGTGGTGTATTCTTATCACGTGGTTCGTCCTAGACATAGACATACCCCTTTGAAGTAGAGAAACCATAGTTATCCTCTCTATTCTCCTACCATCACCCATATGTTAGATTGCTCTACTCTCTATTCCCATATTATCACCCATTGTTATCTTACCTTCAATATTGTTCTTATTCAATTCTATCATATTTCCTATTTACACCTACCTATCTATCTAGGTTAAGTTAGGGCGTGGATTAGTTCTCCCGTTTCCCTATGGATACGATAAAACCTTTAACCGGGTAAAAGCTACAACGGTATCCGTGCGCTTGCGGATTTATCTGTGTGCGTATAAATACCATAGTACACTCAAGTGCCATGCTGGGGATGACAACCTAGTATTCAAGTGGTGTTAGCAAGTGTCAACAAGCATTTTTGGCGCCGTTGCCGGGGAAACGGTTGCTGAGTTGACTACAAACTAGCTTAATCATTTTCTAAAAAAATTAAAAATATATATATATATACTTTTCCTTTTATCTTTTGCCTTATCTCTGCTATTCTTTCTTCTTATCTAATCCTTGATCTCTGGTCTATCATGAATTCAAACATGTCTATCTATGAATTTAATAGACCTACGGGCACACATCTCGAACCACCAAAATCTTCAAAGGCTATCATAGCATCTAGTTTTGAGATAAGCCTGGAATACATAGAATTTCTTCAAAAACAACCTTTCTCAGGAGAAGGTGAGGAAAACCCATACACACACCTAAGAGAGTTTTATCGAGCTGTGACCTCCTTCACATTGAAGGCATGTCTGATCAGACCATTAAATGGAAGCTCTTTCCGTTCTCTTTAACGAGAAAAGCTAGACATTGGTATAAACTCAACATAGGAAGTGCTCATGGAGATTGGAAGGAGCTATACAATAGTTTTCTCTCTAAATATTTTCCGATCTCCAAGGTGGCGGATCTTCAGATCGAGATTCTATCTTTTAGACAACTAGAAGAAGAATCTCTTGGCGAATCATGGGACCACTTTATTGACCTTACTCTCACTGGCCCAAAGCTCTCTATTCCAAGAGAAGTTCTTCTAATTCACTTTTTTAAGGGCCTTCCTAGGCAAAATAAGCAAACCCTTCATGCGGCCTCTAGAGGATCTTTCCACCACCTGTCCGCTAGTGAAGCTTGGAATTTGATTGATTTAATGAGCGGAAAGTCTCCTAGCATTTATATCCCTAAAAAAGAGAAAGAATCAGTTCCTAGACAAGAAGAAGAAGTTTTGATAGCCAGATCACAACCACTTCAATCCCAAACTCTAGCTATCGATCCTAACCCATCAATACCCCAAAATTCTCTAAGGGAGGAAGGAATTCCAACCTTAAAATTTTCAGATGCTGATGGTTTAGACTTTTGGTTCCATAAGAGACCTTCAAGCAGGGATAATTCAAATCCTTGCAATAATGGTTCTCTTAGAGAATGTCCTGGTTCCTATTATGAAGAAGTCGATGATGACATATCAAGTGAAGGAGAGCTAAACCATATAGAAAATTCTATCTACTTCCCTTCAATGTTCACAAATTCTTAATCCATCCTTGACCTTAGAGACCCCTCTTATCCCTCTCCTTTTCAGTCTCATGATGATCCTAGCAATCCATCAATACGATCATACCATAGGAGTCATAAAAACCATGAGGATGACTTGTTAAGTAATGCCATAGAAGGAGAGCTAAGCCATATAGAGGATTCTATCAGCTCCCTTGTCTTGATCACAAATTCTAAATGGCTAGAATGTATAGAGTGGAAGGACAAGGAAGATGCCTTAATGGATTCTAACCTTGGCTCAATTTCAGACGTTGAGTCTATAACTCCCCTTGAATATGAGATTCATCCTTCTACAGAAGAGGACATAGACGGGACCAATCCAAGAGAAACTGTGAACATTCAAATTAGAGACGAAGATAACATTAATGAGCATGGAATTTATTTCAAACCCACTTCGTTTACTCCATGCTCATATGTAACATCTTCCCAATCTATTGGTCTCTCCAACATCACCACATTTGAGATCTCCAACCCCCTCTTCCTTTCTACATACAAAAAATTTAAAAGGGCGGTTGTCGATGCATATGTCTATAATAAATATTGTAGATCTCGTTGAGCTAATCTTGATATACAAAGGTTGGCGTCGGAGGGGAAACCACCTCGCCAACATAAACTTGACAGTTTCCAAAGGACAAGCTTAGTGTCCTAAAATAAGCACTGATCAGATCATAACATGAGCTTTTAATTATTTACAAAATTACCTTGTGTATTGAGCATATAAGGATAATTGTAAAAATATTCCTTCCGGTATCCTGGTCACTAACCTTTCCAGGATTGGAGCAAAAAGATCGGATGAATGACAAGCACAAGGTATGTCCAACCAATCATCATACAACATTGAATTAAATTCATCCAAACTTGAATTTTACAAAATTCAAGCTTGGGGGAGTACTTTACATAAAAACATCCTTTGCCATGTTGCTATGTTGGTTGTCCGTACCTTTGAGACATGCTCAATTTGTTAAATACTAATCACACTACTTCATCTCCACTTGAGTAGATCTCTATAAATGCTCTCATGCTACCTTTATTTGCTTTAGTATATGTCTAGGTTTGGAGTAGTTTCATTTATCTCTTAAATAAGCATGGTGCTTAGTTTAGGAATGATGATCTTACTTCCAAGGGATTTTAAATTAAGCATGGTGCTTAGGTTAAAATGCCCTCCTAAATCAAATTAGACATGGTGTCTAGGTTGATTTTTGAGCCGATAGTATGCTATAGTAGATATTGGATATTTTGTTGGACTAACCCCTGCAGGAAAACTTTCGATATCGACCTGGGAAGTCCTGAGATAAACTCACATTGGAGACAAAGAGAGAGACATATGAAGTTTAACAATTTACACAAGGAAGACATAGCTCATAAGAGATGATCCATGGAGGGTGCCACAACCACGATGCACAACCGCTAAGAAAGGAAAGCTTCCACAAGGTGATACTGTACCATCACTTTTCAAGTAAGGTAACATATTAAGGTACTTGACTATCACTTTTATAAGCTTCTCCTTGATTCTGGCGTTCATATGAATAAAAGAGACAAACATGTATGATTTACAACTCTAGGTTAACCAACCCATTCGATTCAACATGTTTAGTCCTTCCACCTTTGTGATCCCACACTCCTAATTATATGAGCTAAAATGTTGCACACTCAATCTTTGGAAGATATAAAAAAAATAGATAGATTATCTTTCCATTAGGTTGAGCGATCTGATCTCACAAATGTTTTAAATGCTACACGCATGATCTTATTATCCATCAACTTTGTCTTGCTCACTATGCTTAAGGTTAGAGAAGAATAAATATACTTTTGGTGTTGTTGGTGTTTTCCACCAACAGGACCTATGCACTTGATCTCTGCCTTGTCTCTATGAGCAGGTACACTTGGAACAAAACATGGTGGAGTTTTACAACTCCCAGATTCCACCAAGTGAAGGACCTGGATCTACGAGCACAAACACACTGAGCAAGATACTGCCAATGCCGCACTTCGAACTGCTGGGCAAACAAAGAACATGGGTGACACCGTATCAAGAGGTGCAGACGTCAAGGTCCACACCTGAATCAAATGACGCACCTAAAGAATGAACACGGTGAGAAGTCTTGATCAGAAGACTTAAAACATTGAACCCTCGCCGAAAGGTAAAATCGGTAGTTATCCATATTTATCCTTTCTGCATTCTGTTTTCCCTTAAAATTATTTACTTTCCTTAAATGACTTGTTAGTTAATCATGCTATCTTGAAAAGAAAATAAAAATGTTAAAAACAGTAAGCCCCATGTGAGTATGCTCGTGGCATAAAACCCATAAGTACATTCATTGTGGTGGCGTAAAAATAAATAAAATAAATATATTCCTGTCCTATAGAAATGAAAATATAAAAATAAATTTATGATCCTACCAAAGAGAGTAATATTTATTAGAGGAAGCTCAACATGATAAAGGCAAAGAGAATTTTATGCTAACACTTAACAAGTTCCACAAAGCTTTGTTGTCTATTTGAGCTCCACAGAATTCAAGGATCAAAGAAGACTAGCAGACGGAGGACGTCCTAATCGCTGTCAGGGTGCTGCCGACATTCAAATACACCTCCGCCACCTGCTAGGTACATTAGAAGAAATTACATCAAAATCCAGCTTGGGGGAGAGCACCCCCATTTATCTAGCTAAGTGTTTCTATTCGCGTTTATACTTTACTCAAATAATAAAAATATGCATAATCATAAAAACCCAAATAAAGATTTTATGCTTATATATATCTTTGCTTAGTTTGCTAAATAAATAAATAAAGTTTGCTATGAACCCTCATGATAAGCTCTCACATGGAAATGATAAAAAGTTGCTCTACCATGACTAGTTCTCAAAATTAAATTCTCTCTCAAGTTTAGGCATGACTGTTATGAATTAAGATTTGCTCTAAACCTAAACTTGTGGGAAGAGTGCCTGATTAAAAGTCTAAGTCATTAACGGATATGATATGGGAAGGTTGAGCTGCTGTTTATCTGTTCCTAGAGATGCTAGAATTCTGGAGAATTTTATCTTTGAACATCTTTAAAATGTTGCATGATGAGTTCCTGTATGATGAGAGTTTAAAATCCTACCACAGCCATATATACATGCTTATTAGACTATGAACCATACATTTACTTTTTACTGCTTATGAGCATTGAGTGTGGTCAAGCTATGTAGACCCTTAGGAGCTTGTCATGCGGTTAAAATCAAGATTCACTTGCACGTTCACTCATACATGCTGCTTCTACTCCGAAAGTACGCATCCACATACATCCACTCATTTCCATCTCCAGAATCACCCAAAATTATTCTACTCCTATCCAGAAAGAGAATAAGTAAAAACATTATCCTATCCCTATTATTCTCCGTGAAATAAATGCTCGAGATATTTTGGTTACTACCACTGGCTACATTATTCCAGGAGGTTGAGTGCTTTGAAAAAAAAATAATATGAGGAAATAAAAAGGGGCAAGTGCCCGGAACCTCGAAGAAAAGAAAAAGTGAGACGAGAGGTAAAAATGGACAAGTGTCCGATAGTAGAATTAGGGGTACAAGATACCCACCTGAGAGAAAAAAAAGAAAATATAGAGCATCTCATTCCCCTCAAAAAGCTTCAAAGTGCAAGAAAGGTATGTATCCCCTCAAAAGAGCAAAAGTAGAATTAGACTTTCACCATTGCTTTCACCATTGTTTTCACCATCATCACCATACACCATTCATTCGCTACACATGCACATATTGATTTGACTTATTGACTTGTTTCTCTGGATCCATGGTTTGACTATGCAATAAATGTCTTGTAAGTATGTATTAGCTGTCTCCCTCCTATGAGCTCCAGATATCAAAACCTTATTAGAGTAGAGTGAGAGAGAAGGCAATGTCACTATGCCTCATACCAAAAATACCACATACTTTGAGAGAAGGCATACGCCATCATTGCCTTGGTAAGGATCTAGAAATACCACAAAAGAGAGAATAGAGAGAGTCATGCAAGGAATCTCTGAGTTTTATTTTTAAAATCTGCCAAAACTCCAGAGCTATAGTTGATCAAAGAACAAGAGACATGGTGCTTGACTTGACCATTCTATCTTTTAACTGCTCAAGACATAAGTGACGGTTGCAAGCCTCATGGTGAAAGGTAAAATGAGTAAGTTTTAAGTCGTAACAGTTTACCCTAACCTAGAGATGAGATCTTGTTTGAATGCATGTGTACCTTTAAGGCATGAAACTACTACAGAAACTCTTGAGTCCATCCTTTCTCAGGGACGAGCAAGAGGTAAGCTTGGGGGAGTTGTTGACGGTCCTTAAGTACCAAATTTAATTATCAAATAAACAAAGAAAAGGATCCAAATACAACCAACACCCAAACATAGGGTTTTATCTGACAGAATTCCACGAGTTTTGGTTTTTGTCTATTTCTGCAGGGGGTTCTCAGGAAATTTGGAGGAAAGGCCCACATGTCAGGTTTACATGGATTTATTAACGTGCCGCACAATTTTCTATCATCTAGAAGACTCCCGAAGCCACGGGAACGAACGGGATGCCGAGCGGGCTCGGGGATAGGGCGCCCGCCCTACCCCTTAGGGCGCCCGCCCTACTTTTTCCACCAATCAGGCTCCGCTTCGAGGATTATGCTCCATCGCCTTTGAGGATCAAGGAAAATCATGCGATTAAGGTCGGTTTGATCCGACGGCCCAGATTCACTTGAGGGGACTATATAAGCAGACCCCCTGGCTCCTGGAGGAGACAACCCCTTGATCCCTATTCATTATTCATAGACAGAGCAAAATCTAGGGTTTGGAGATGAGAGCTCTCCTCTCTTCTCTAAACTAGAGTAGATCTAGATAGTAGCGAGATGGAGAGCGAGGGAGGATTGGAGGAGAGGCCAGCCTGCCGGTTCTTCCTCTGGTTGTACTTCGCCATGATCAAGCTCTAATCAAGCTTGCTCATGGGATGACTCTGGTAATCTACTTCTATTTCATTATGCAATTACTATCCATGTATGTTCTGGTTCACAACTCTTTTGAGTACTTTAATCTATAGGACGATATAGGTGAGAGTTGTAGTATAGGTATAAGCGTGGTGCTTAGACCTAGATTACTTGTGGATATCCCCTGTCTAGCCGGATCGTGTGGTAGGCCACGTAGGTGACAGCTATGTTGGTCCCCTGTAGTCCACCTCCCGTTAGCAGGACTGGTAGGGTTTATCGGCCTATGGATAAGCATCCTTTGTGGTGTATTCTTATCACGTGGTTTGTCCCAAACATAGACATACCCCTTTGAAGTAGAGAAACCATAGTTATCCTCTCTATTCTCCTACCATCGCCCATATATTAGATTGCTCTACTCTCTATTCCCATATTATCACCCATTGTTATCTTACCTTCAATATTGTTCTTATTTAATTCTATCATCTTTCCTATTTACACCTGCCTATCTATCTAGGTTAAGTTAGAGCGTGGATTAGTTCTCCTGTTTCCCTGTGCATACGATAAAACTTTTAACCAGGTAAAAGCTACAATGGTATCCGTGCGCTTGCGGATTTATCTGTGTGCGTATAAATACCATAGTACACTTTAGTGCCATGCTGGTGATGACAACCTAGTATTCAAGTGGTGTTAGCAAGTGTCAACAGCGACGTTATGACGGATTCCATGTTTTGATAGATACTGCTTGAAGCGTTTGTCGATGAAGTGTGCTCCTC
Source organism: Sorghum bicolor (assembly GCF_000003195.3). Taxonomy (NCBI): domain Eukaryota; kingdom Viridiplantae; phylum Streptophyta; class Magnoliopsida; order Poales; family Poaceae; genus Sorghum; species Sorghum bicolor. Next base: position 38,158,633 of record NC_012878.2, read on the forward strand.
CATCACTTATCAGTACTCTGGGAACTCCAAAACTTGGCAATATTACTTCTTCAAACATCCTCTTTGAACTGATGTTGTCGGCATGCTTGCAAGGTAATGCCTCTACCCACTTGGAGACGTAGTCAACTGCCACCAAGATGAAGTCACACTTTTTTGATGGGGGAAATGCACCCATGTAGTCTATTCCCTAGACATCAAAGAGCTCAATCTGAAGGTTGTTAGTGAGTGGCATGGCATCCCTTGTATTTATGTTTCCGTGCCTTTGACATGGCCCACATCTTCTGATATATTGCTTCGTGTCTTCATACATTGTAGGCCAGTAGAATCCACACTGCTAGATCTTTGAATGTGTATGGAATGCTCCATAATGACCTCCATATGGTGATGAATGACATCTGTCGATCATCTTCCATCCTTCCTCAGTGGTCACACACCTCCTGAGTAGGCCATCAGAGCATACTCGGAAGAGGTATGGCTTATCCCATATATGTGAACAACTTTCATGAATAAGCTTCTTCTTGTTTGCTCCTGGTGACCCTGAAACCATAAAATTAACAATATCTGCATACCAGGGGTTAGATCTGTTAATCCCGTAGAGCATGTCGTCCCGAAGTGAATCATCGATGGGGGTTTCCTGTGGATTCTTAAAATACATTCTAGACAAGTGATCAACAACAGAATTTTCTACTCCCTTTTTATCTTTTATTTCTAAGTCAAATTCTTGAAGTAATAAGATCCATCTAATTAGGCGAGGTTTAGCATCTTTTTTAGTGAGCAGATATTTTAGTGCAGCATGATCAGTGTAAACAATTATTTTAGCTCCAACTAAATAAGATCTAAATTTATCAATGGCAAAGACAACAACCAGAAGCTCTTTTTCAGTGGTTGCATAATTAAGTCGAGCTCTTGTCAAAGTTTTACTGGCATAAGCAATTGCATAATGCTTCTTATTTTTAGTTTGTCCCAAACCTGCCCCCACAGCATAATCACTAGCATCACACATAATTTCAAAAGGCAACGACCAATCAGGGGTTTGAATGATTGGTGCAGAGATGAGTGCATTCTTTAATAAATTGAAAGATGTTAGGCATGCATCATCAAATTCGAAAGGAGCATCCTTGGCTAGCAAAAGAGTAAGTGGTCTAGCAATAAATGAAAAATCTTTTATGAATCTGCGATAAAAACCAGCATGGCCAAGAAAGCTTTGAATTCCTTTTATATTCACAGGTGGAGGTAGTTGTTCAATTACTTCAATTTTAGCTCTGTCTACCTCAATACCTCTTTCAGACACTAGGTGTCCCAGCACTATTCCTTCCCTAACCATAAAATGACATTTTTCCCAATTAAGGACTAAGTGCTTTTCTTCACATCTTTGCAAAACCCTGTCTAAGTTTTCAAGACAACTTTCAAAAGTTTTTCCATAAACAGAGAAATCATCCATGAAAACTTCCATAATCTCTTAAATCATATCAGAAAATATAGACATCATGCATCTTTGAAAAGAAGCTGGTGCATTACATAACCCAAAAGACATTCTACGGTAAGTTCCGTATGGGCATGTAAAAGTGGTTTTGCTTTGATCATCGAGATGGATCGGGATCGGGTGATACCTTGAATATCCATCTAAGAAACAGAAGAACGAATGGTTTGCTAATCGCTCTAGCATCTCATCTATGAAAGGTGAAGGAAAATGATCCTTTCTCGTGGCTTTATTTAGTTTTCTATAGTCTATGCACATCCGCCACCCTGTGATGGTGCGTTGCGGAATTAGCTCGTTCTTTTCATTCGTAACAACAGTCAGGCCTCCCTTTTTGGGGACAACTTCAACTGGGCTTACCCACTCGCTGTGCGGCACAGGATATATAATCCCTGCATGCAGCAACTTTATAACTTCCTTTTTAACTACCTCTCTCATTGCATTGTTAAGTCTACGTTGGGGCTCTCGAGAAGGTGAAACAGAAGGATATGTCAGAATACGATGGGTACAAATCATAGGACTGATTCCTCTAAGATCTTGGAGTGAGTAGCCAAAAACTGAGTGATGTTTCTCAGAATGGTCATCAATCGCAGAGTTTGCTCCTAAGTGAGTTTATCACTAATGATCACAGGAAACTCTGGATTATTGTTTAGAAAAGCATAGATAAGACCGGGTGGTAAAGTTTTAAGCTCTATGGGAGGTCTAGGTGTTTCTGCAAACTTATCTAAGGATTCAGGTTCAGGTGGTTCAGTTTCTTCTTCTATGAAGAAAGGAGCTTTGTCTTCTAAGTCTGGTTCATCTAAAAGCTGTAGAGATGCAGCCTTTACCTCCTCCATGGGATCAGGCAAAAGATATGACTCGGCCTTATTATTTAAGGAGTGTGAAATTGTTATTGGAAATTTAAAAGTATTTCCAAAAGAAATGTGTAGCTTTTCAGTATGACCTTCATAAAGGAGTCTTCTAAAAGGTTGTCCTATCAACAAGTCGAAGTCCCATATATCAAAGATATAGTAGTTTAAATGAACCATGGAGCCTTCTACCATAAGGGGTAGGACATTAATAATTCCAAGACTGGGTACTAATCGTCCCAAAGATTCCTTTATGACCTTTGTTGTGGGGGTTAAGACCAAATTTTTAAATAATTTAAGTGCAAAAGATTCAGACATGATGTTGATCCCCACAACAGGATTATAGAGAGCATCAAATTGATCAAAATCATAAGCACAACGTATAGTTATAGGAGGTGTGTCCAAATGGATCACATCAGAGGAAAGCTCTGACTCTTCCAAACATTCGCTACTCATGACTGAGATAAGCTCCCTCAATTGATGTTCACTTGGTAAACAAATGCTAAAATGGCCATTTTTGGGTCTGTCAATAGAATGGTAGTTTAAAATGTTTCCAAAATCGGCAAAAAGATCAGATTCTATACCCAGCATGAAATTAGGTGGTGGAATTTCTTCCTTTTGTGGCTCAGAACTTGGGATAGCTAAAGTAGATGGAGAATTTGGCAGAGTGTCTACTTCGGCTTCGTGGGTTTCATTATGAAGGGTATTATCCATCTCAGCTTCTAGGATTCTATCTAGGATCACTCTAGCGTCATCAGTAGGGATGCGAAAGAAAGAACCTCTAGACATTGTATGTAGCATTTGTTTATGATCTTTCTAAAGACCTCGAAAAAGGTGAAATAAAAGAACAGGGTCTTCAAGATTAAGGTTTGGACCAGATTCTAAAAGATCAGAAAAATGTTTCCAAGATTTTCCCAATGTTTCATTATCTTTTTGTTTAAAAGATAGGACTTCGAGTCTAAAGTCGCCGATACGGTCAAGGGAATAAAAATCTAGACAAAAGTTGGCTCGTAAAACTCCCCATTCACCTCGTTGTTGACTTACCTTCTGATTATACCATTGTCTAGCTTCTCCCCTTAAAGAAAAGGAAAAAGCTTCCACCATAAAGTCTTACCAGAAATGCCTTCAATGCGAAGACAATCACATGTTTGCTCAAAATCTCTAATGTGAAGGCAAGGGTTTTCGTCTTCCTTTCCTAAAAAGGATAGGTTTTGAATCGTGGCAATCAACCTAGAACTTAACCTATACTGCGATGTTTGGATAGGCTGTGATGACTCCCATGGTAAAAGGTTAGTTTCTGAAGGTGTTGCAAATTGATAAATCGATTTAGAATCTTGGTTTTCCATGAGGTAAGAATAAAGAAAATAAAGAATATAAAAAGATAAGAAAAGATAAAAGTATAGATACAAGCTAGTAGTAAGACTCAAGGTTCTCTCAGCAAACCGTCTTTCTCCCCGGCAACGGCGCTAGAAATGCTTTTTGATATTTGGGAACGCAATAAGGAATTGATCTGCAAGCGCACGGATATCGGTGAGCACTTCACCCGGGATGTTATCCAGAGTATCGTATTTATATTTTTACCACTAGGAGAAAGAGTGCATCTGACTAACCCGGTCTATTACTACTAACCTTTAGGCTATAAAAAATGTGTCTCGATGTGAGCGATGTATAGAGAAGACTACAACCGTAATCTCGTTCTAACCTTGGTAAGGATGATCTACTGTTCTATTGGGGAGGCTCACGGAATCTAGACACCACAAAGGATGTTCAACCCGCACCTATAAACCCTATCGATCCTACTAACGGGATATGGGCTGCAAAGGTAACTCGAAAATGTCACGTTCCTCGCTACTACCACGGTCCAGCTAGTCAGGGGATATCTATGAGTATCCTAGACCAAGCACTATGTTTACGCTAGAGATGATTATTCTAAACTCTACGCGAAGAGATTATAGTAAACTCATAAACCAAAGAACAATAAAACAAGAACTTACTAGTATTTAGAAGTCGAAATACTGAAGAATCCTAGGAGCAAGCTTTGGGTTAGGAGAACTTGATCCCACAGGTACAACCTCGGTGTAGACACCGACAGGCCGGGCTTCCTCCGATCTATACCTCCACTCTATCTCTCTCAATCTAGTAGATCTAGTCTACTCTCACATTGGATGCTAAGCCCTAAGTCTATGTAGAGGAAAGGTTATCCTTCGAGGGCACCTCTCAACTCTATGATGAACTTGTTCTCCTAAAGGGGCCAGGGGGTCTGCTTATATAGTCCCCTCATGTAAACGTGGGCCGTTGGATCAAACCGACATTGATTGAACGGTTATCCTTGATCCTTTAGGTCGGTGTAGCACGATCCGCGAAGTTGGCTCTAATTGGTGGAGACATCAGGGCGGGCGCCCTAGGGGGAGGGCGGGCGCCTTGCCCCCGGGCCCGATCGCCTTCCTGTTCGTTCTCGTGGCTTCTAGAGTCTTCTAGATAGTAGATTATTGCGCGGTGCGTTAATATGTCTAGGTAATCCCGACATGTGGGCCTTTCTTCCTTATTTCCTGATAACCCTCTGCAGAAACAGATAAACAACAAAACTCGTGGAATTCTGTCAGATCAAACCCTAATTCTAGTTGTTGTTTGCATATTGGTCCTTTCTCTTGTTTATTTGATAAAAAATTTGATACTTAAGAACCATCAACAGGTGGTTGCTTCATGCACTATATAACAGGAGAGTGGTTATTTATAGTTGCAACCTTGGTCCTATGTGTATGATTTGTATTCATAAGAGTAAATTTTCATACGTATCAGCTAGTTATGTATAACCTCCAATGGCTGCCTTAGTCTGTTGGACTCGCACTTGCCATGATTTATCTTATAAAACCTATATACCCCATGATCTCAAATAGAATCACCATGTTATTCTCAAACTCTCACTATGCTTAAGTATGCATGCATAGCTCGACTTACAGCTCTCGCAGTTTGATGAATGGAGCATTGGTTTCTTTTGGGTAATCTGTAGAGTCTAGTACCAACACCATTCCCTCCTTGGGATAAATGATGAAGCATATCCAGTGGTTCCTGCTCGAATCAAATTCATGATGCATTTATGCATTGGAATAGTTTAGATAGATAAATGCAAACTCACACTTATCCAAAGTGGTACGGGACCACCACCACTTTTCTATCTTCAAACTTTTTTTAGAGAATCTCCAATGTAGAAGGCATATTTGGCTTCAAAATGAAGTTTCAACTTTAGGAGTTTCTCATCCCGTTCTGCACCTTCCAAACCCTATAACTCTTTGTTGCCATCCCCAATTCGGAATGTGTGCCGATCTTCGGCTATATTTATTGGGCAGAGATAGCCATTCCTTTCATCGACACAATAATGAAAGTCCAAACCAAAATACATATCTTGTTGATCATATAACATTCTACAAGGCATAAACATGTCATATATTGAAAATTAATGCAAATACAATGTGTCTAACTATGTAACACTTACAATGCAAATACCGTTACGATCTGTATGTCTAGCGTCTCATGGTTCATCAGTGCACACATGTCATATAATGTAAGCATGCATTTCTTAGTACACTTACTGAGAAATGCTTTTTGTGGTATGCACATTCTGATGGTGTCGATGCTAGCAGAAGAGGCTGTTATTTACCAGTCATGAAACCATTTTATACCACCTGGTTTCTTCAAGAGTTTGGCCCGACTGAGTAGAGGCTTTCCCCACACGTATGTTTTACGTATATGCTTGTAGTCTTCTACACTTAGCACCTTGAATTTGACAGGAGTTATGACCTTAGGCACTGGCACCTTTGACTTTGAAAGCTCAGAAATCTCATGCTCTTCTATAGTGCATTTCAAAGCAATGCCTGACCAAATTCTCACTTGCCCAGCTGATTTTTTCTTTGGCTCTTATGATGAAACCAACTTAGGTATTAGAAATTTTTCTTTGGCACCTTTGGTGGCTCACTTCTTGCTTCTACATCTCTGGGTTGTGGCAAAGGGGTGGAATTGAATGGTGGCTGTTGGTATAAATTGATTGCACCCTAATAATGAGTATAATCAGGTTATCCGCAAGCGCACAGATATATACTTATCAGGAATTCACCAAGATTAACCCAGTTTTAATATCGAACACAAAGGAACAGTAGATGATTTATGACTTAGCCTATAATTTCTTAATCTAAAGGGGCACAAACAATCTAGAAACTACTGAGGATGAGGAAATAATAATGTACTCTTGTTCCAATAACCGGTAAACTTTGTATAGTATCGTCTTATCGGGCAAGTAACCCAAATAGGAGGAGAATCAGAGTAACCCACTACTATGAACCTATAAGCCCAATCCAACCAACAGGAAGTGGACTACAGAGGAATCACAAGAAACCATAGCCTAGACACCACGTCTACGCTACGAATCACTACTCCGACCTAGGAGCTACCCAAATCATAGTCCTCAATATAATATGAGTTGCGAACCAAAGAACAACTACAAACAAGTTGCTTACTTGTATCAGAAGTGTAAATACAAAACGTACCTTAGAACGTGGTTGTGGGCAAGGGAGCCGAATCTCGAAGAATACAACCACGAAAAAGCACCGACAGGTCGGGACTCCTCCAAAATCTCTACTCCTCTACTCTATTTCTCTCTAATCTCTATCTTGATTGCTAGCCTAGATCTAGTGGATCTCTATCTAATGCTCTAGCTCTTCATCTCTTGATCTGGCCTCCTCTAGAGGGGGTCTTGCCTTCTATTTATAGCCATGTGGGGTGAACGTGTGCCGTTGGATCAAACCGACTTAACAAGAAGTCGAGATGGCTCCTCAGAGGCGGTGGAGGAAGCTTCTGAAAGGGGGAGCCAACCCTAACCCTAGGGGGCCAGGCGGCGCTAGGGTGGGGCCAGCTGGCCCCACCTGGTGGTGTTTACTGGTCCCCTTGCTCCGGGAGTCTTCTAGAGTCTTCCTGATCCCTCTGGTGTCCTCCTTTCGTCGTGGATAAGTTTCGTGGTTAATTGACACTTAAATCCCTCTTTTCAGCACTTTCTGAAATAATCCCTGGAAAACACAAAATATACAAAACTCGTGGAAATTGTCAATGATAACCCTATTCTAGTGAATATTCATTTCTGGTAGAGGAATAAATGCTAATAAATTTTATAAGTTAACAAGTGTCAACAATTACCCCCACACTTAGGCTTTTTCTCGTCCCGAAAAAAGGTTAGTTTTATCACATTGAGCAAATATTTAATGCATAAATTGGAAATAAATTATATAAAACTGATCTAGTCATCATGTACTGTGGAAATGTAAAGTGTTCATCATGAATTCTATAGTTATTGAGAGTGGGATAGCTTAAAATAGATTATTCTCTTCCTTCAATTTTGTCTACTAGAGAGTAAGTGAAGTTTGCAAATGAAACATAGCTTGAACCTTTAATTGTAGTGGCATCAATGATTATTAATTTGATGTTATGACTAGGGAGGGAAATGTCATATTCCTAGATCAGACAAATTATTTACTTAGCATATTATGTAGGAGGAACCATGACCTCTATTTTCTTTTTCTTCTCTTTTTTTCATATCGAGGTTCCGGACACTTGTCCCTTTTTATTTCCTCGTGATCTATCTTTTTGAGGTTTCGGACACTTGTCTCTTTTTATTTCCTTGGATTTCTTTATGAAGAGCTCATGCCTCCTTCATAATAATGCTTAAGAGAGTGTATTATATATATTTTTATTTTTATGATACTAGGAATATGATAAATCTCTCTAGCAAAGTCATATTAATAGAGTGACAATACTATTATTTGATTCCAATACAAAGAGAGGTGAAGATGATTTGTTTTGATTTTTTTTGAAAAGAAAATCTACAAGGACAAACTTGAGGAATTGAATACTCATTATTTTGCTATCTCTCTTTCCTCAATAACTTAAGTAAACATGAAGTACTATCAATTTCACAGCCATGATTCTATAAAAGTGTTATGCAATTTATTTTCCGAGTCACAGATTAAATATCGTTTATTCTTTCTTAAAATATGTAATATGAAGAGTTACGATTTGGATGATAATTCACATATAAAACATATTCTATTATAATTTAAATAATTCAAACCTGACCGTGACCGAAGCGGAGGTGGGAAGGAACATACAGGGCACCGGTCGGCCCCACCTCTAGGTAGTGTGGGTCCTGCTTTGGTGTGCGCGATCTTGATTCGATTGTATCCCGAATTACTCTACTTTTCTGATTGAATTTCTATTTCGTAATTGAGTTGTGCTCCCCCACACTTATTTTCCTGTATACTTTCCTACACAATATGTGGAGACAAACACATACAAAAGAAAATAGAGAAAAGAGTAGAAAAATTTAAGGCACTTTATTTATTCATGATGGTAATAATTGAACAAACGCTTTAACAATTGAGCTAACAACTGCCCTAGCTCAATGGGCTTTAACCTAAGAATCAACTAACCTAACTGACTAGCCAAACCTAGCAGAATTGTGCCTTATTGATAGGGTAACTAGGCAACTATGTCTGCCCTTTCTTGCTGAGGCCCTGAATCTCTTTGTGCAGGGCTGCAATCTCTACCGCAAGCTTATCTTTATCACTCCTAAGGCTGTGGATCAATTTGTAATTGATCCCTAGCTGCTTGTCCATTCCTTCAATCAGCTTGTCCCTTAGGTTGTTGGATTTCTCCATCCCTCTAACAATGTTAGAGAGGCCTAGCTTTTCATTAAAGGTGCGCAAGGTAGGAGCTAGCTACTTGGGTGCTTTCTCCAAAGCTAATGCTGATGTAGTCCTCTTCCTCTTCCTCTTGGGCTTCGGCAGAGGTGCGAGTTGCTCGACGTAGCACACCTTGTTGGGTTAGCCCTAACGCCTTAGATAACCGGACGAACGGTGGTGTACTTAGCACAGATGAGCTTCCCATTCTTTTCGGTATGGACCGACATGAGTCAATCGTTCTCCCTAGGTTGGAGAAGTGGAGTACCCTTGGGAATGGCGACTTGCTTCCTATTGGCAATTCCTTGCAGCAAACGCCTTGTGGGAGAAGGATCAGATGGTTCTTGCACGTAGTATGCTTGATCATAGCGTTGAGGTGTTGTAGCTGTGTGCTTTGGCGGCACAACAACGAGAGACTTCGGTGGCACCACAGCGTGAGGCTTGGGTGGGCGACGACGAGGGCCTTAGAGTTGTCGACTGCTTGGTCCGCCATTGCTAATGGATCTATACTAGAGAGCTTCTCAGGGGAAAAGAGGTGGCTAGTTATGTAATACTATTGAGGAGAGCCTAGGTACATATTCATATGAGTTTTCAAAAGACGTGATGAGGATGGATTCTATGCACTATCCGATTACGTCTAGATTACGCGTGAATATTGAAAGGAAGAGTGTAGAAGAACAGGGACTGAGAGTCAGGACAGGGGGCGACAGGGGGGCACCGACCGGCCCTAGAAGGGCACTAGCCGGCCCCACGAGGGGCCCACTTCGGGTGCCCTTCTGCGTGGTGCCTTTAGACTCTTCCTATTTTCCGTTAGACATATTTTTGAATAAAATTTCGTACTGGAATAGAACTTAATATGGTGGTAATTGAATAAGTTCTATCGCATCAATTACTCCTGAATCAAATGGTTCTAAATAAAGTTTAAGTACGTGTCCATTTACCTTGAATAACGTACCTTCGCTTGATTGTAGAGTTACCGCTCCGTGTGGTGATGAATTCATGATAGTGAAGGGTCCTTCTCATTTGCTCCTCAATTTTCTAAGCCTGAATAATTTGAACCTAGAATTAAAAAGTAATACCTTATCTCCTTGTGTAAATTCCTTCTTCTTGATCCTCTTGTCATGCCATCTCTTTGTTCGCTCTTTGTAAATCTTTGAATTGTGCTATGCCTTCTCTCTCTCCATTCTTCTAGTTCTGATAACTGCATTTTTCTTTTCTCTCCGGAAGCTTCAAAATCCATATTCCATCTTTTGATAGCCCAATGGGCTTTATGTTCTAACTCGACTGGCAAGTGACAAGTCTTGCCATATACCAATTGATATGGGGACATACCCAAAGGTGTTTTATAAGTTGTCCGATATGCCCATAATGCACTTGGTAACTGATCCCTCCATAGACTTCCCATCTCATTTACTATTTCCAGAGAATATTTTTTATTTGTTTATTTGACGTTTCTGCCTGGCCACTTGTCTGAGGATGATATGGAGTAGCGACATTATGTCGTATTCCTTGATTTTGTAGGAATAAGTGAAACTTTTTATCAGTGAAGTGTGTTCCTCCATCACTTATAACCATCCTCGGTGTTCCAATCCTCGGAAATATAATCTCTTCAAACATATTCTTTGAGTGTCTAGAGTCAGCTTTCTTGCATGGCATGGCTTCTACCCACTTGGATACATAGTCAACTGCCACCAAAATGTACTCATAGTTCCGTGATTTCACAAATGGTCCCATGTAATCAATTCCCCATACATCAAAGAGCTCTATCTGAAGATAGTTGGTGAGTGGCATAGCATCTCTAGTAGTGATATTTCTATGCCTCTTACATGGCCCACATCTTTGGATAAAATCTTTGGTGTCTTCATATATGGTTGGCCAGAAGAAACCACTTGGCCAAATTTTTGCATGAGTATGAAAAACTCCATAATGACCTCCGTATGGTGATGAATGACATTTCTGTATGATCTGCATGCCCTCCTCCACTGTACACATCTTCTCAGCAACCCATCTCAGCATACCCGAAAGAGATAAGGTGGATCCCATATATGGAGACGACTTTCATTAATAAGCCTCTTTTTATCTTCTCCCGGTGGTACGTATCCTGTAACCATAATGTTAACAATATTCGCGTACCCAGGGTATGTCTTGGTCACTTTAAACAGCATGCCATCTCTTAATGAGTCATTAATAGGGAACTCATGAGGTTCTTTAAAATACATCCTAGAAAAATGATCAGCAATAGGATTTTCTACACTTTTTCTAACTTTAATTTCCAAATCAAATTATTGAAGAGATCCATCTTATTAATCGTGGTTTAGCATCTTTCTTAGTGAGCAAATATTTAAGAGCAGCATGGTCAGAATAAACAATTATTCTAGCTCTAACCAAGTAAGACCTAAATTTATCAATAGCAAAAACAATAGCTAAAAGTTGTTTTTTAGTGGTTGCATAATTTAATTGTTCTTCTATCATTGTTTTGCTAGCATAAGCAATTGCATGATGCATTTTATCTCTTGTTTGTCCTAAGACTGCACCTACAGCATAATCACTAGCATCACACATAATTTCAAAAGGTAAAGACGAATCAAGGGGTTGAGTGATTGGTGCTCATGTGAGTACTTTCTTAAGAATATTAAATGATTCTAAGCATTCATCATCAAATTCAAAAGGTACATCCTTAGCTAACAATCTAGTCATTGACCTAGCAATTTGGGAGAAATTTCTTATAAATCTACGATAAAACCCACAATGAAGAAGAAAGCTTTGGATTCCTTTTATATTAACAGGTGGAGGTAGTTGTTTAATTACTTGAATTTTAGCTTTATCTACCTCTATACCTCTTTCTGACACTAAATGTCCTAACACTATTCCCTCTCTAACCATAAAATGACATTTCTCCCAATTGAGTACTAAGTGTTTTTCTTCACATCTTTGCAAAACCTTATCTAAATTTTCCAAACAATCATCAAAAGTTTTTCCATAAACTGAAAAATCATCCATAAAAACTTCAATGATCTTCTCTATCATATCAGAAAATATAGACATCATGCATCTTTGAAAAGAAGCGGGTGCATTGCATAATCCAAAAGACATTCTACGATAAGCATAAGTTCCATAGGGACATGTAAATGTGGTTTTGCTTTGATCATCAGGGTGGATAGAGATTTGGTGATATCCTGAATAACCATCAAGAAAACAAAAGAAAGAATGATTGGCTAAACATTCTACAGATGAAAATGATATTTCTTTGTTGCCTTATTGAGTTTTATATAATCAATGCACATTCGCCATCCAGTGATAGTTTTTTGAGGTATTAATTCATTTTTATCGTTTCGAACAATTGTCATTCCTCCCATTTTAGGTACAACTTGCACAGATAGGACTTACCTACTCACTATGTGGTACAGGATATCCCTGCATGCAAAAGCTTTAAAACCTCTTTCATTACTACATCCCTCATCGCATTCTGGAGTCTACGCTGAGGCTCTCTTGAAGGTGTTATTTCTGGAATGGTTGGTATGTGATGAGTGCAAAGAACAGGGTTGATCCCTTTTAGGTCTTGGAGTGAATAACCAAAAGCAGCATGATGTTTTTCTAAAATAGTTATTAGTTTAAAAGTCTCCTCGTCACAAAGTTTATCACTTATAATGACCGGATATTTTTTATCATTATTTAGAAAAATATATTTAAGTCCAGAAGGTAATGGTTTAAGCTCAATAGGAGGGTTAAGTGGCTCTAGTATTTCATCAAGAGGTTAAGGATCAGTAAGATCCTCTTCCTCTTCTTCAATGATGAACTGGGTACTATCTTCTAAATCAAGTTGACTAAAATTATCGAATTCGGATGACTTAACCTCTTCTATTGGATCTAATTCAAGAAGGGCATCTGCTTTGACTTTTACTGTATTAGTTATAGGCATTGAAAAACTAAATCCTTTCCCAAATTTAATATCTAGTTTACCATTACGACCTTCTTGAAGAAGTTTTGTTATAGGTACTCCAATCATTATATTAAAATCCCACACATCAAGTATATAAAAATTTAGCAAAATGCGGAAATCATTGATAACAATAGGAAGTGCACTCAAAACTCCCAAGCTAGGAATAATGTGTCCTGGACAAATTTTTAATAATTTATTTGTAGGAACTAATGGTATGTCTTTCAAGAATTCTTTAGCAAAGGTATATGACATAATGTTGACTCCTACAACCGGATTATATAAAGCTTCAAAAGGATGTGAATCTACTTGCAACTTTATAATAACCGAGGGTGAATTAAAGCGAATTACTTCAGGGGATTTCTCAGATTCTATTAACTAAACATCACCCAAAATAAAGATTAATTCTCTTATAACTTCCCTAAGAAATTTTAAATCATCAGGATGTGAGAAATTATGTTAAAGTCCCTAGATTGTTGGGGCTGAATAATCTTATGATAAAGCGTAGTATTACCAAAATCATTAAAAAAATCATCCTCAAATTCAAAAATCCATTCAGAATTTGGAGTTATCTCCGTCTCAATAGCTAATTCAACTATAGGTTGAGATGAATCAGGTAAAGGTTTATTTTCAGCTGAGATTCTTCTTCTAACAACTCTACATTTTCTTCTAGGGGATCATTTAAAATATTAGTAAGAATAGTTTTAGCATGATCAACAATAATATGCATAAATGCTCCTCTCGAGGCTAGATTAAGATATTCTTCATTTTTATTGTTAAGGCCTAAAAAGAAATGTTGTAAAAGCATGGGTTCTGGTAAAGCAAGATTAGGTCCGGAGTTTACAAAACTATCAAAACGATCCCAAGCCTTGCCTAGTGATTCCTTGTCTAATTGTTTTAATCCTATAATTTCAAACCGAAGTTTAGCAACCTTTTCTACTAGGAAAAATTTGATGCGAAACTCTTTTTGTAATATATCCTAGTCTCCTTGACTATTCCTAACTTGGCGATTATACCATTTCTTAGCTTGACCCATTAATGAAAATAGAAAAGTTTCCATCTTAGAGTTTCATCGGCCATGCCCTTAATTTTTGGACATGAACATGTTTGCTCAAAATCAGCTAAATGTGAATAGGGGTTTTCACTAGAATTACCAAAAAAATGTGTTCTTGAAATTATTTGATTAGTCCCGGGCGTAGCTTATAGCCAGATGATGTAATAGGTTTAGAAGATTCCTTTGGCTGGAGGTACGATCCCGATGGTGCTCCATATTGATATACAAGTTGAGATTCAATTTCCATTATGTAATCTTTTTTTTATAAAACGACAACTATAGACTAAGATAGACTATGTCAAAAATTGGCAAACTATTCCCTGGCAACAGCGCCACAAATGCTTATTGGTATAAATTAACTGCACCCTAATAATGAGTATAATCAGATTATCCGCAAGCACACAGATATATACTGATCAGTACCTCACCAAGATTAACCCAGTTTTAATATCAAACCCAAAGGAACAGTAGGTGATTTATGACTTAGCCTATAATTTCTTAATCTAAAGGGGCACAAATAATCTAGAAACTATTGAGGATGAGGAAATACTAATGTACTGTTGTTCCAATAACCGGTAAAGTTTGTATCGTATCGTCTTATTGGGCAAGTAACCCAAATAGGGGGAGAATCAGAGTAACCCCATACTAGACACCTATAAGCCTATCAATCCTACCAACAGGAAGTGGACTACATAGGAATCTACGCCGCTATAAAGTCACCTACGCGAACTACCACTGTTTGGCTGATCAGGGGACATTCACAAGCAACCATAGCCCAGACACCACGTTTATGCTACGAATCACTACTTCGACCTAGGAGCTACCCAAATCGTAGTACTCAATATAATATGAGTTGCAAACCAAAAAAAGAATACAAACAAGTTGCTTACTTGTATCAGAAGGGTAAATACAAAAAGTACCTCAGAATGCGGTTCTAGGCGAGGGAGCCGAATCGTGAAGAATACAGCCACGAAGAAGCACCGACAGGCCAGGACTCCTCTAGAATCACTACTCCTCTACTCTATTTCTCTCTTATCTCTATCTTGATTGCTAGCCTAGATCCAGTGGATCTCTATCTAATGCTCTGGCTCTTCATCTCTTGATCTGGCCTCCTCTAGGGGGGTCTTGCCTTCTATTTATAGCCTGGTGGGGTGAACGCGCGTCGTTGGATCAAACCGACTTAACAAGCGGTCGAGATGTCTCCTCAGAGGCAGTGGAAGAAGCTTCCGAAAGGGGGTCGCCAACCCTAACCCTAGGTGGCCGGGCGGCGCCAGGGTGGGGCCAGCCGGCCCCACCTGGTGGTGTCTGCTGGTCCCCTTGCTCCAGGAGTCTTCTAGAGTTTTCCTGATGTCCTCCTTCCGTCGCAGATAAGTTTCGTGGTTAACTATCACTTAAATCCCTCTTTTCTGAAATAATCCCTGGAAAACACAGAATATATAAAACTCGTGGAAATTGTCAATGACAACCCTATTCTAGTGGATATTCATTTCTAGTGGAGGAATAAATGCTAATAAATTTAATAAGTTAACAAGTGTCAATAGTGGTAGAGATTGTGTTTTCTGTGGGGTAGGAATAACATGGAGAGGAGATGTTTGATGGTCAGGGAAAACATGGAGAGGTGATTCTGGTGGGTTAGGAAGAGACTAGGGAGGTGAAGACGGTGGGTTAGGAAGAGGATCAACATGAGCTGACGACTCCTAGGTGAGTGGCATCTCTTGAGAGGGTGGTGGTTGCTCCCTCAGATCCATGTCCCTCTGAGGCCAAAGGATTAAATTCTTTATCACTTGTCTGAGTTTCACAATGTCCTCAGGACCAAGGATATATAGAATCTAGTCCTCATATCCTTGGACTACGGTCGATACCTCTACTCTGTAGTAGTCTTTAGGAATGTCAGCACCATGGTATTTAGGTCCTCCTAGGATCGCTTTGCCTATGGCTGCTTCCCTTGTACGATAATTGTTAATCCCATATTTTATGACTAGGGAGCAAGGCGTACAAGTAACAATGTCATCAACTGGATAGTGATCCTTGTTTGTCGTAGATGCGATACTACTTGGAATGATAGTTTCACTCTGTGCCACCAACGGTTGTGACACCACTTGGACGAGCTACATTTCAGGACCCTAAGTGCTGGTCTATTGATTTAACACCGCATTCGCCAGTTTCTGCATCAACTCAAGAGAAGGGTTTTCTAGCAACTTCCCCATCATTGGAAGTCTTTCTTAGCCTCTTCCTAAAAATAACTTGCCATTTGTTCCTTATACTGATCACGTTTCTTATACTCATTTTTCCAATAAGGGCTGAATCCATCCTTCCATCCTTCTTTGGATGAGATGCCTCGAACATTGCCAAGATGCTCAGGGTTACCAAGGCCAACACTCAGGATGTCCTCTCCCTTCATGGTGTGAACTTGCCTTCCTACTGCATGCTTGCCATTGCAAAGATGCTCTTCAATGCTTCGTCAAGCATTGGGTCTTCAAAGGACACACCGGTTTCAGTTTCCTTTGGTTTTCGAGCATGGATCCAATTCGTGGACCTTTAACCGACTTCCTTTGATAGCACCGGCAACCCTGCCGCCTTCTTCGTAGCCTCTTCTTGCCTCCATTTGGGAAACTGGCACTAGTAACCAATTGCGCCTAGATGGTGGTGGCACTTGTTCCTCTTTGTGAGCTGGGAGTTGGCTTTGCTTCGAGCTAAGAAGTTAGGGTTATTCCTCTGCGCTAGGAAAATAGCCCACTGCCCTTTAGAAATCTTGTATTTTGTTGTCGGATCTAGCCCTGTCTTTGCATACTTGTTGACGCCGTTTTTGGACACGTACCTAGGGACCTGTGGAGTATAGATCGGCAGGTAACTGGTCTGCAGAAGAGTTGCCGATGAGGATAGTCACCGATGAAAAGACGATTGAATACAACTAAGTCCAGGGGTGGTGACGTGTTCTTACCGATGATCAGTGTCGGTGTTTGCCGATGGCCATAACAGAAAGGCTACCGATGACTCTGAAGGGAAGCGTGGAGATTGCCGATCGATCGGTTGTGGTGTCCTAGTCGGTTACAAGGGGGTAGTTTTATGTTTTCCTTAGTTATTTAAATTCGTTTTGTATACGGGTTCTGTTTAAATTGGAATTCGAGTCCTAGTCGTTTCTGAATGTAGCTCTTTGAGCAGGGTATAAATGTAGACCCTAGGGCCTTGTAACGAGTTATCTATCAATCAATCAAACACAAGTTTTTACTCATATTCCAGCATCTACTTTTTCGACGACTTCGTCATATTTTCCTTTTTACTACGAGTTCTTAGGAATTCGTCGACTTAAGCTCGGCGTATTCTCGAGTTCCGCGTGAGTACCTCTTGGCCGTGACATCCGGGCGCATCGCTGTTGTCAGGCCAAAGTATTTGAGTTATCACCTTTGCCGATAGTAAGGTCAAATCGGCTGGCACGCCTTAACGTTTAAATCGGGTATTAGCCCTTTGTGTTTGCAGATTAGCTTTTGCATCAACACATCTTTTGGCACACCCGGTGGGACAAGATTCAAGATCAAGAACGACATGTCGACTACCGAGTTCGATTTGGAGAACGTCATCCCCGTGACGGAAGCCAATCTCAGAGATGAGCAGAAGCAAGCTATTGCAAAAGCTATGGAGGATTACAAGCAGCAATGTTTGAAGTCCTTCAGTATCAACAGGAGTGGCAAGGTGATCCAGAAGGAAGCACTGCCGGCGCCTCGGCAGGTTACTTTTGAAGCCAATCCTGGTAAACTTCAAGACATGGTTGATAGTGCTATTAACCGTGCCTTGATCAATCAAGCTGGTGTGCTGTCCAATACGGTTTTCAACGCCGTGGCCAGAACTTTCAAAGAGGGACAATTGCCACCAAATTATGTGGGCCCTGTCTATCATCAGCCAGGATCACCAGTTGTCACAGCTCCATCGGCTACTACGGCCGCTGTGGGTACAGAAACTACTACTCCTCCAAGCACATTAGGGCTCACTGATGTGCAATCTACGCAGATGACGACCAATCCATCAACTTCAGATGAGCAGATCAAGCTTACCACAGATCTATTGGCATTGGCGATGTCGGGGTCCGTTCCTCCCAACTGGTGGGGTTATGGTATGCCCTAGAGATGATGTTGAAGACTCCTAGAACATCTTAGACGGCTGACACGAGAGGCAAGGCTCCTATGGCATCGGCACCTCGAAATTTGCCGATGAATCAGAGTCCCCAGTATACTACAACTACTACTGCAAGACCTTACACTGGGAATTCTCAAGCTCCAATGTTTCAGATGCCTAACGCATCGGCAGATTCAATGCCGACGCAACAGAGGTCTATGACTCAGCAGGGGTACATCAACTCAATGATGATGCCCAATTACCAGTCATCGCCAGGGCCTATGCCGATGAATGCTAATAATGGATGGACAGGGAAGCTAGTCTTTCCAGAGATGCCTCAGCAGAATCATCAGGCTATTGGATTTCAACAAGGAAAGGTCCAACCTGGGTTTCAAAATCAAGGGTTGCCCAACCAGCCGATGAACCATGGTTAACAGTTTGGTGGTTAGACGATCAACCCCATGTTCCATGCAGATCGTGTGCCTCAGCGACACGTGGAAGTGTATCAGCAGGCGCCAGATCCACAACTGCACCATCGACAAGATGCCAATGCTTATTGGGCCGATAAGATAGCAGAAGTAATGAGAGACCAATTTGGGATAAATCCCAAAGTCAACACTTACTCTTATCGGACACCGTATCCTCCTGCATATGATTTAATTCCACTTCCAAATCGGTACAAGGTACCAGATTTCGCTAAGTTTTCTGGGCAGGATGATACATCGACCATGGAGGATGTCAATAGGTATATCATCCAGTGTGGAGAAGCTGCTAACAGAGATGAGTTAAGGGTTCGCTTGTTCTCATCGTCTTTATCTGGATCGGCTTTCACTTGGTTTATTTTGTTACCTCCTAACTCAGTGATTACTTGGGCCGATCTGGAGAAGCAATTCCACAAATACTTATTTTCTGGAGTCCATGAGAAGAAGATTACCGATTTGGTTAGATTGAAACAGCGCAATGATGAATCGGTTGAAAGTTTTGTGCAAAGGTTGCGAGAAGTCAAGAATAAATGCTATAGTCTGGTTTTGGACGATCGGGAGCTAGCCGATTTGGCTTTCCAGGGTTTGTTGCCACATATCAGGGAGAAATATGCTTCTCAAGAGTTCGAGAGCTTGAGTCACTTGGTCTAGAGGATTTCCGACCAGGATATCAAACCCTTTGAACCTAAGAGAGCTTGGAATAAAAAGGTGTCATTTGTTGATGAGGCAGTAAGCTCAGATTCTGATGAAGAGCCAGTCATCGGCTTGGCAGAGTGGGTGAAAATAAGAAGCCAGTGTCTTGTCCTTTTGGGCATAAAGAGCCAGAGAAGTTTGCATTTGATATCACCAAAGCCGATAGGATATTTGACTTTCTACTTCAGGAAGGTCAGATCAAATTGTCACCCAATCATGTAATTCCATCGGCTGAAAAATTAAAGAAGATGAAATACTGCAAGTGGCACAATGCAACTTCTCACAGCACCAATGAGTGCAAGGTTTTTAGGCAACAGCTGCAATCGGCTATTGAATCTAGGAGAATCAAATTTGATAGTTCCAAAGCTCAGAAGCCGATGAAGATCGATCAACATCCTTTCCCGACAAATATGTTGGATGCTAAGGGAAAAGCCAAGGTCTTGACATTAGAGGCAGCTGAAAGGAGTGCATCAGTAGATCCTCAGCATCAAATTACTGCTGCTGATGCCAAAGGAAAAGGCTTAATCCAAGAGGGAACTAACTCAGGAAGGCCTCCCCGATCTGGTATAGTGATAACTCATAGAAGGCCTCGGGAGACTTGGTAGCAACGTGAGGATCGGTATCGGCGTCAGCAAGAAGACTATCATCGGGAAGAAGAAAGACGCCGACAGGAGTGGAATCAGCACAGAGATCACTGGAACTGCCCATTCTTTATCCATTGCTGGGAGCAGAACATCAAGTTGCCCACTGTTAGAGATTGCCCTGAGTGCAATGGTTATGATCGGTATGACAGATCCGATCGGCGCTATCACGATGATGATCGGCGATTTAATGGGCCGATTAGGGGGAGAGCATCAGTTCATGATCGGCTAGGGGGCAGACTCAGTGTGCATGATAGGCTTGGTGATCGCGTTGAATATTTTCCCAGGAACCAAGAAGAGCTTGAAGAGATGGCTAATGCACGAGTTCCTGATGAGTTTATATTTTGCAGGGACGCCAATACTCATCGGATGGAGTCAAGAGAACATCGTCGTCCATCGGCAAGGCAGTCACCACTTCCCCCGTGGTGTCCAGAGGGGTTGACTAAAACACAGAAAAGATGACTGCAACGCGAAAGACGAGAAGAGCTAAGCAAGGGCGAGAACTCTGGCCAGTCTGGGGATCAGCAACAGCCAGATCCTTAGGGGAAAGGGCCATCGGCAGATGTTAACATGGTATTCATGTTGCCAATGGAATTCCTGGCGCCTTCAAGTGATGATGAGGGGTTGGAGTTTTCCGACCAGATAGCTCAATTGGCTCTAGATCCGATGACAGCTATCTTTGAAAATCCCGCCGACAATGAAAGGCAGCATCTTAAAGCTCTGTTTGTCAAAGGAAGAGTTGATGGTCAGCCGATGACCAAGATATTAATTGATGGTGGAGCTGCTATCAACATCATGCCATATGCAGTCTATCAGAAGCTTGGAAAAGGAGATCAAGATCTGACCAAGACCGATATGATGCTAAAAGACTTTGAAGCAAATGTGTCTCCGGTTAAGGGGGCAATCTGTGTCGAGTTGACCATCAGTAGCAAAACCTTGCCGACAACTTTCTTCGTGATCAGTGGAAAAGGTGCTTATAATCTGTTGCTAGGGAGAGATTCGATTCATGCCAATTGTTGCATCCCATCTACGATGCACCAATGCTTGGTTCAGTGGGTAGGTGACAAGATTGAGATTGTCTCGGGAGATTCTTCTTTTGTCATCGCATCGGCAGAGGCAGATACCTATGAGAGGACTAGGTGTATCTTGGGAGAAATTTGGGAGAAGGATTTCCTCAAAGTTGCCGATTATGAGATTCCACCGATCCAAGCAGTCGGTTCTGATGAGGTGTTTTAATGGATAGGTTCGCTGACGATGGAAAGTTGGGTCATGGGTTCACATCGGCCGATGAGTTAGTAGAGATAGATATAGGTAGTGGTGATAAGCCTAGGCCTACTTTTATTAGTGCTAAGTTAAATTCTGAGTGTAAGCAGCAGTTAACCGATTTGTTAAAGGAATATAAATATTGCTTTGCTTGGGATTATACTGAGATGCCTGGTTTGGACTGATCGATTGTTGAACATCGGTTACCTATCAAGTCTGGATTTCGGCCTCATCAACAGCCAGCTCGCCGATGTAATCCTAATATTCTTCCTGATGTTAAGGCTGAAATAACCAAACTTATCGAAGCTAAATTTATTCGGCAGTGTCGGTATGCCGAGTGGATTTCCAATGTTGTTCCAGTTTACAAGAAAAATGGAAAGCTTCGGGTTTGCATTGATTTCAGGAATCTTAATAAAGCTACGCCGATGGATGGTTACCCAATGCCAGTTGCCGATCTACTGGTTGATGCTGCGGCTGGGCATCGGATCATCAGCTTTTTGGATAGCAATGCAGGATACAATCAAATATTCATGGCTGAGGAAGATATTCCAAAGACTGCATTTAGATGTCCTGGTCATGTTGGGTTGTTCGAATGGATAGTCATGACCTTTGGTTTGAAAAATGCTGGTGCTACTTATCAGAGGGCTATGAATTTTATCTTTCATGAGTTCATCGGCAAGCTGGTGGAAATTTATATTGATGATGTGGTGGTTAAGTCTGGGGATTTCATAAAACATCTTGCCGATTTTGCGAAAAGTGTTGGAATGCACAAGGAAGCATGGTTTAAAGATGAACCCTAATAAGTGTGCATTTGGTGTATCGGCAGCGCAATTTCTTGGTTTCATGGTGCATCAAAGGGGGATTGAAATTAGTAGGAGATCCATTGATGCTATCAACAAAATAGTTGCTCCTACCAACAAAACTGAGCTCCAGTCCTTGATCGGCAAGGTAAATTTTATCAAGAGATTTATATCTAACTTGTCTGGTAAAATTCGTGCTTTTAGTCCTTTACTCAAACTGAAAGCCGATCAAGAGTTCGTATGGGGGAAGAGCAACAGTTGGCTTTAGAGGAAATCAATAATTATTTGGTAAATCCTCCAGTTCTGATTCCACCTCAGCAAGGAAAGCCCTTCAGATTATATTTATCTACCGATGGGATGGTCATCGGTTCGGCTTTGATTCAAGAATTTGAAGGGAAGGAGCGTGTGATTTACTATTTAAGAAAGAGATTGGTTAATGCTGAGACCAGGTATTCGGCCATTGAAAAGTTGTGTTTATGCCTATATTTCTCATGTATTAAATTGAGACACTATTTATTATCGGCTGAATGCACTGTTATATGCAAAGATGACGTGGTCCGATATATGTTGTCTATGCCGATTTGAGTGGCAGGATCGGTAAGTGGATTTTGGCACTGTCGAAATTCGATCTGCGTTACGAATCGGCTAAAGCGGTTAAAGGACAGATTATGGCCGATTTTGTGACTCAACATTGCGGTGCTGTGGAGACTTTGGAAATTGTACCTTGGACGCTCTTCTTTGATGAATCCACGTGTGACCGGGGGGCAGGAATTGGCATAGTGTTAATTTCCCCTCAGGGAAGGAAGTATGAATTCTCCTTGTCGATTGTTGCCACGTCGACAAATAATCAAGCTGAGTATCAAGCCTTAATTAAGGGGTTGGAGTTGTTGAAAGAGGTTCGTGCTGACGCTGTTGAAATCTTCGGGGATTCTATGTTGGTTATAAATCAATTAGCTGGAAGTTATGAATGCCGAAGTGAGGTCTTAATAACGTATTACGAAAGGAGCATGCAACTGTTAAAGGAATTCAAGGATTTCCGATTAGAGCATGTTTCTCGATTGCATAATGAAGAGGCCAATCGGTTGGCTCAGCATGCCTCGGGATATCAGCCCATATTAAACACAATATCGGCAATCAGTGACGATGATTGGAGAAAAGAAATCATTGATTATTTGAAAGATCCATCCAAGAAAGTTGAGAGACGTGTTCGGTTTCAAGCCACCAAGTATGTGCTCCTCGAAGATGAATTATATTATCGAACAATTGATGGAATTCTTCTCGAATGTTTAGGTGATGATAAGGCTAAAAGTTTAATGGGACAAAATCCATGAAGGAGTGTGTGGAGCACATCAGTCGGCTTTTAAGATGAAATGGATGATTAGGAGGAATGGGTATTATTGGCTAACCATACTTGAAGGTTGTTTTAAATACTTCAAGGGGTGTCAAGGATGTCAGAATTCGGCAATATTCAAAGGGCACCCGCATCGGCCATGAATCCCATTATTAAACCTTGGTTGTTCCGGGGATGGGCTATTGATCCAATCGGCCAAATTTACCCACCATCGAGTAGGACATAAATTCATCTTGGTTGCCACCGATTATTTCACCAAGTGGGTTGAAGCTATTCCTTTGAAGAAAGTCACATCGGCCAATATGATTGATTTTGTGAAAGAGCATATTATTTACCGATTTGGAATTCCTCAAACAATTACTACCGATCAGGGTACTATGTTTACATCAGGGGAGTTTGATGAGTTCGCAATCGGTATGGGAATTAAGGTGTTGAATTCTTCTCCTTATTATGCTCAAGCTAATGGGTAGGCCGAAGCTTCTAACAAAGGAATTATCAAACTTATTAAATGGAAGATTGAAGAAAATCCTAGGAGGTGGCATACGTTGTGGAATGAAGCTTTATGGTCATATCGGATGGCTTGTCATGGGTCGACCAAAGTTTCACCTTATCAGTTGGTGTATGGACATGATGCGGTGCTACCTTGGGAAATTAAAACTGGGTCTAGGCGACTATCTTTTCAATATCAATTGGCTGCCGATGATTATGCTACTTTGATGACAGACGAGTTGGATGATTTAGCAGGGCATCGGCTAAGGGCTTTGATAAGTATAGAAGAAGAATAAGAAGAGAGTTGCCAGATGGTATGATAAGAAGGTGAAGGCCAAGGAGTTTGCCGATGGAGACTTAGTGTGGAAACTAATCTTACCGATTGGGACTAAAAGTTCAAAATTTGGGAAGTGGTCTCCCAATTGGGAAGGTCCTTATCGGATAAATCGATCTGCTCCTGACAATGCTTATATTTTAGAAACTCTCGAATGAGTTGAATTTCCCAGGGCATTGAATGGCAAATATCTAAAGAAATATTATCCTAGCATATGGGTTGATGCATGAAAGTTTAGAGTGCCGATAATATTCCTATCGGCTAGATCAAAGTGTATCTGGAGCCAAACTCAATGTTTGTGCCGATAACAATCCTATCTGCTAGACCAAAATATCAGGAGTGTTTAAAAAAAAGAGCAAAGTATGCCGCCGATGAAGAATTCACATGTTTAATAAAGCTTGGATCGCCGATATGGCACGCAGACGGATCTGGTTGGCTTCTTCTATTTCCTTCATGTCATCATCGGCAGAGCCCTCCACTGGCTTCAGCTTATTCTTCATCTATAGTGCTTTGCAGGCTTGGGCATTTCGCTCTTGTTCAAGAATCTTGATCGCCTCAGGCAGCTGGCTTTCTTCCTGTTGAGCTTGGGACAGAGCTTCTTCCACTTGTCTGAGTTCAGCCAACAGAGCTTCCCTTCTCGCCGATAGATCAGAGATCTTTTGCTTCAGTATATCTCCTGAGGATTTCAGAATGCCGATGCTCTTATGCTTCTCATCGGCAAGGAGCTTCACTTTCAGCATCTCCTCTGAGAGCTCAGCGTGAGCAGCTCTATCGGCAAGACGCTGGGCAGCCTTTTGATACTGCAGCTGACGACTCTCTAAGTGTGCAGCTTGAAAAAGAACCTCCTCAGCATCGGCAGGGATTTGACCTCTGAGAGCCTTGAACAGAACTTTGGCTGGATCAGAGTCATCGACCAATTGCGCTGTATCTTGATGTAGAAGGGCTGACAGATCCACCAGCTTTCCTCTAATCTCTGTCGATGAGATTCCAACTGCTCGAGAAGAACTTGCTTCCTCACCTTCATCCTCAGAGATCTCGATGGCGAAGGAGAATAGGCTGCCGGGAGAATCCTATTCCTGGAAAAGAAGACAGAATAAGTTATTTTATGGTCAAGTACTGATAACAATAAAAATAAGGATCGGGTAACTTACTTGCTTCAGAGCTATCTCTCGCCTCTGACTAGTCGAAGCCGATGGAACCACAGGTTGATCGGCTGGGATTGCCGATGAGACTATGTTAGTTGAAAGATTGACAGAGGTAATTACAAATTGGATAAAGTGGATTCATCGGCAATAAGTAAAAGGTATGTTACCTTGAGGAGGTGCAGTACTAGTCTGAATCGAGGAAACTACCGATGCTATGATCATGCTTGCTGGATCGGCAGTCTGCTCGCGTACATCAGCCGATGTTTCTTCTGGCTGAGGTTCTTCTTGCTGAGGTTCTTCTGGCTGGAGTTCTTCTGTTTGGGTTTCTTCTTGTGGTTGAAGAGGAGACGGTGCTGGTTGTATCTGGGCTTCTGGAGGAGAAGGGGATGATTCTACTAGGATCAGAGATACTGGGGGAGGAGAAGGCGTTGTTGTTCTCTAGCGCTTTGCTTGTAATCTGGTACTCTTGGAACCTTTTCTCTTCGGTTGACTGGACTGGGGGGCATCGGCAGTCGTACTTCTGGTCTTTGCCGATGTACCAGTGTGCTGATACAACAGAGAGAAGTTTATAAGTACAAGTGTAATAAGTATAAGAATGGAATCAGTATGAGTAAAAGAATTCGAAAATTTACCTTGAAGGCTTGTGCTAGGGTAGAGGCAGCTGCCGATGGGGATATCTTCACCCGCTTGGTGGTAACTTTCTTGAGACGCACAACCCGGTGCATTATAGCAGCCAAGGTTGGAGCGTTGTTGCCGATCAAAGAGATCGGGCCCGATGGAAGGAGCTCAATCGGCTTACCACTCCTGCTGACCAATGGGGGTGTGTCATCGATCTGCATATAACAAGGAAAGTAAAATACCGATGGAAAGTGAAAGTGAAAGGATTGAAGCATCGGTTTAGAGTACTTATAGTATTATCAGGGACTTTGTACCGGGAGTCGATCATGCCACGGTATGTGAGAGCCGATCTGCAGAACAGGTGTTCTTTCCATTCTTCCCACCACTGTTTGTATGCTTGAGTGATGAAGAGAGCCGGGATCCAAGCCGATAGATCGACATCTATATCGGCGTTTGGTGGAAGTTGGGCTACCCTGATCCATTCCAGATGGCTGATGATAACCTCCCTCGGCTTTATCACATTGGCGTAGCAAAGTGCAATCGGCAGTTGGCCGAAACCTAGTTGGCGAGCTAGTGCAGATGGGTTATAAAATTCGTAGGTCAGGTTGGAGGTTTTCCCACTACCAAAGAAGTTCACTGGTATGGCCCTTGGGGTGATAATTGCCATCATCACATCACGGTCCTTGTTGAGAGCATCGTTAAAGGGGTGGAAAGTCAAAGGAAATCTGGCATCTGGATCTTCATAAGGCATCCATGCCCGTTGTTCTCTGATCAGACCCTCATACAGAGTTTGGAAGAATCGGCTAACCTGGTCTGTGTTACCACCTGTGCCAGACAAAACTATGGCAGCTTCGCCAAAGTTCAGAGGGGAACAAGTTGTTGATTCTTCTTCATCCAGTTCATAATCCTCAGCTATATCCCTGGGGAAGCGCTGTGCAAAGAGGTCGAACTCAAGGCGCTTGTGCATGTGAAGACTAAGCCACATATTGATGAACCACCAGGGACCCCCTAAGTTACCGATGGGTTGACCAAGCAGTAGTTTCTGGGCTACCTGGTGGAGGAGGTGACAAGCCGAGCCAAGCAAGTATCGGCCAAGAGGAAATCGGCCGCCATTGGCTAATCTTTCTGCTGCCGATAAGTAAACGAAGTTGGTCCTGCCGATCGGCCACAGAATACGAATTTGTCCAGCCACATGTTTAGAAAAGTGGTCTGTTTCTTTACGTTGACAGGGCCTGTTCTTCGGTACTTCTGGATGTACCCTGACCAACCGCCGATAGAACGAGTTTCCACCTTAGCACTGGGTTTGGTATCAAACAGGTGGGTGGTATCGGCAGTGGATATATCTAAGCCGGTGAGCATAAGCACATCGACAAGTGTAGGAGAAGCAGGGCCATGGCCAAACACAAAGCATTGAGTGTGTCTGACCAAAAGTATGAGGCAGCTATCAGTAGTGACTCATTTCTCTCCATATCGGCAAGAGACAATCTAATGCACTGATCTAATTTCTGTTCACCCCATTAGACCTCATTTGAGTTACTGACTCTCAGAAACCAATCCTTCCATCCCTTGGTGGGACTGGGCCAGGAACGGAAGGCATCTTTCCATAGATCTAGAGAAAAATTCTCGGCTCTAAAAGAGATTCTGTTTGTCTCTGCGTTTATAAGATCGGTGGTATCTGTAACACCCTAGGTGTTAAGCATGCATTTAGCCCTATCACAACATGCATAAGCATTCTCATCAAGCATAGCATCATGAGCATGTCATTCATCCCAAAACATGATTTTATGTGCTTTATTTCATGTGTTTTAATTAAGCTAAAAATATGATGCTTGCTTCTAAAAATGTGAAATATTCAAACTAGGTTGATTTATGTGTAAGAAGAATTAAGAATATTTTTGTGCAATTTTTGAAGCTATGGAATTTGAGAAATGGAATTTATACAAAATGTCCAAAATGAATTTATTTAAAAACCTAGAACTAGTTTTAATTTGTAATTCAAATTCTATTGGGAATTTGGTCTTGCTTATTAAAACAAAGTTGTATGGTTTTTGTTTTGGAACAACTTTGTTTTTGGGAGCAAGGGGTGAAAATGATTTTAAATTGGTCCAAATGAATTTAGAAGGAATTTAAGAAAAGAATTTCAAAAAAAAAGAGAAAGGGGACAGACGCTGCTGGCCCGACCCGCCTCCCTTTCGGCCCAGCTGGGCAGCGCGGCCCGCTCCCCCTCCCCTCTCTCCCGCACGCGTGGCGCCCGCCTCGCTCCACCCGGCGCCGGCCACGTGGCGGCCGTACGCCGGCGTTGGACGCGCCGCGGCCGGCCACCTCCACCCCCTGGTCGGGACGCTGGCCCGCGCCCCCAGACCACTCCCTCCATTCTGTCGCCTGCCTCCCCCTCTCTCTTCTTCCTCCCCGTGCAGCAGCAGCAGCAGCTCCGCCCGCACCATTGCCGGAGAAAGCTCCGCCGCTCGCCGCCGGTCGCACCAGAGCCCCAACCTCGACGCCAAGAGCACCAGCGCACTCGCCGTCGCCGCGGTAAGCCCCTGCGTGCACTCTACCGGGGTGAGAAGCAGCCGTGCGCCGTGAATCGCTCGCCGGAGTTACCCCGAGCTCGCCGGAGTACTCCGCCGCGACGGATCTTGCGATATCCTGCCTAGTTTCGCTCGCTCTTTAGCGCGTTAGGTCCGTAGCTCGATGGGGAAGCTCGGAGGAGCTTTTGCGTGCGCTCTACCGCACCAGAGCGGCCTGGCCACGGCGAGCAGCGCCGCCGTGCCACCATGCATGCTCGTCGGAGGTGTTCCGGTCATCCTCCGGCCAATCCGAGGGTACCGCTAGGTGCGCCTCGCTGCGGGGAGCACGATGGTGCTCACCCCGTGGCCGGGAACCTCACCGCCGGCGAGATCTGCTCGTCGGAGGTGAGCTCCCTCTCGGTCTCGCTGACCGGTGGGATCAGAGGCCCACTGTCAGTCGCAGGGGGACCCCGGTGGGTGTAGATCTGGGTGTGCTTAGCCTTTTTCGTCGGTTTTCTTGAATAAATGTTTTCCAGAAATTGATTCAAAACTTGTAAAATTCATATCTTGAGTTCTACAGCTCCAAATTTGATGAAATAAATTTTGGTGTGCTCTATATTTCCAGATCTACAGCTTGATGTAATTGCATGTCATGTTTGAGTAACTTTTCTATATGAATATATTTAATCCATGTTTTTGCTAAAGTTGGAAAATGCATAGTAATTAAAAATATGGTTCAGAAAAATGTGAAACTTGATTTGTTGGCTCTGCATGTATGTTAACTCACTGGGAAAATATTGCTACATATTATTTGGTGTATAAATGAATTTATGGTAATTTAAATCCTTGCATGGCAGTGATTTATGATTTTTAATAATTAATTGGATCATGCAATAAATCTGGAAAATTTTGTGGGTGTTTCTTATGATATTAGACAAATTTTAAAAATATGAAATCTGTTGTTTGACACTTATATCACAGTAGAGTGATTATACTTACCTTATTAATTAATCTTGTGATTTTTGTAGCTCAAAATAAGTATCCAAAAATTATGAAAAATTTACAGTAGACTTTATGCTTGGCTGGTAGTCTCCTGTCATTTTTGTGGAATTTATTGATGAACAGAACTGCATGTAATTTTTAATGGGCCTAGAAATGAATAAAGAAAATTATGAATTGTTATATATAGGTTGAGTAAAATAAGGAGGGGTTTGGTGTATCTTTGAAGCATCATGTGGGTTTCTGGTTGCATTTGAAAAATAATTGTAGAGGAGAATGCACTAGATGTTTGATCGAATTGCTTACTCTTGGATGATGTTGACTACCTTGTAAAGAGCATGACCAATTAAATCGCCTACGCATCATGTCATGACTCCTTTGGTACCTTCTCATACAAGCATCCACTCGGGCATCTCGCACTCCACTCATGAGCACACATGCATCGTACAGGCTCGCAGGAGAACGAGGTGGGACCCGAGGAACCAGAGGAGATCCAGGAGCAGGAACCTCCGGAAGCACAGGAGTCCGGAGAGGAACTGCAGGAGTGTCCGGATCACCAACCCAGCACGTTTGAGAAAGGCAAGCCCCGGAGCATTCTATGTCTCCCTATTCTCGCTAACTTACATGATGCACTATACTTGTTCTACTATATTGCATCTAAGTGATAGGAATTGCTTGATACCGTTGATGCATATGTACTCCTTGTTATCCCTACTCGTTTACCTACCTTGTCCTATGTAGATAGGCACGGAGTCTATGCTTAGCTTGCTTAGTCCGGTAGAAGTCAGGTGATTCCCTGTCACCTGCGAGATATAGGTGGATACCTGCTTGATTAAGCAGTGGTTGCTTGGGGAAAAGAATAACCAAGTGTGGAATGTAATTGGAGACCGGGCAGGGTCTTATGGTGGGTTGACCATAGTGCCCCTGCCTGTGTCGATTAAGGACCGATCGTTGACGGCCCTCTTGTCATGTTGAACGCATGCCCCACATTTAGCTGGAAGGATAAGTCGTTCCGACCGCGAAGCCTGAGCACTATCCGGGCCGGGAATCGACCCGATGTACGCGCTGTATTGGTGATGGCTGAGGAGAACGACGAGGGCGCGGCGCGCAACCTTGGTATACCTTGGATACCTCGGTCGCAGGAATGGTCCTCGGGTACGGGCGGTGCCTGTCGAACCCGCGAATTGGTCCTGGATAGTGCAATACGGTGACCTGTAGCTCACTTGATCAGTGAGTGTGGTTTGTGTGGGGAATAAACTCGCCAGCTGGTTAGAAATCGATTCGAATCGCCATCGCTCCTGGATAGTGAGCACTTGACATGAGCTTCGTCCTCGTAGTAAGGACTATGGAACACTGGGGTTATATTGATGTATGGTTTATGAATGCTATGATGAGGTACTATCATATCCTTATACTTGCTTGTAATAGTGCAGGTGCAAACCTAGATGATAGGTAATGATACTTTCAACTTGAGCAAATTAAAAGAAGAAAGATTTATGTAGGTTATGATAGTAAAATCCTGCGGTTTTGCAAAATGGTTGTCAGCTACCCCACTATATAGCCTTCATGATCCTTGATGAGTCTTTATTTTAAGTTTATGATGGGTAAGTCTAGCTGAGTACCTTCTCGTACTCAGGGTTCTACTCCCATTTTGTTTTGCAGATGGTCAAATGTACTATGGTTATTGCATCCTCTGTCTGTACCCAGCCATGGGTGATGACTAGACCAAGGGCGATGGTCACTCCGTCTCTCCTTTTGCTTTTGTGGGAATGACCGAACTATGGCACTGTATCAGACTAAGAGTGTGTGTTGTATTTTCGAACTACGAAGCTTCCGCTACTTGAAGAACTTGGTTTGTAATAATTTTTAGAACTCCGATGTGTTTTATAAATGTTGTAATCTGGATGTATTTGTGGATGGCGACCGCTAAACTTATTACAATCTTGGCTGTTGTACGATGTGTGGTTTGAAATCCTTCGAGATTTCACGGACTACCGGGATTATAAGGGCTTAAGCCTGATGGTTGGACTATGCAAATGGTCGCTGTTAGGCTTAGTCTCTTATAATTTGGTCGGTTCTATTACAGCATCCAAGTTTCCTAGTGGACCAACACATTGGAGATGGGGTTGATCAGTAGGAATAACGATCTTATCAGCCAAATCCTAGAAATTTTTGGGAATGAAAAGAAGAACAAAAAGAGAAAAAGATTCGGTAAGACAGATTGTGGATGAACGTGGGTACAGTAAAAGTGCAGAAGAAAGGGCAGTACGCTGACCTCAGGAACGACGAAGTTGATGGCCATCTCCTTGCGCGGTGGATATGGTAACTGTTCGCACGGTAATCAAGGGATTGCGCAGGTGATTTCACAGGAAGCGGTCATGATTTTGGAGATATTTCACTGTGTGGGATTTCTTGGTCGGTCCATCGGTAGTTCCCTCTAACGGTAATATCGCCGATGGGCGCATAAAGTGGAGAGATCCAGTTTGGAAGGTTGAGGAATTCGAGGAATCTACAGGAGAATCGGGCCAAGGTTGTTAAGATTTGAATGGTCGGTTACCAAATTGGGAGAATTAATTGCGGAAAGGCATCATTATTGCAGAGAATTTTGGAGCATTAATGATTTTATACTCCGAAATTGGGGGGCATGTGTTGACGCCATTTTTGGACACGTACCCAGGGACCTGTGGAGTATAGATCGGCAGGTAACTGGTCTGCAGAAGAGTTGCCGATGAGGATAGTTGCCGATGAAGAGACGATTGAATATGACTAAGGCCAGGGGTGGTGACGTGTTCTTACCGATGATCAATGTCGGTGTTTGCCGATGGCCATAACAGAAAGGCTCCCGATGACTCTGAAGGCAAGCGTGGAGATTGTCAATCGATCTGTGGTGGTGTCCTGGTCGGTTACAAGGGGGTAGTTTTATGTTTTCCTTAGTTATTTAAATTCGTTTTGTATACGGGTTCTGTTTAAATTGGAATTCGAGTCCTAGTCGTGTCTGATTGTAGCTCTTTGAGCAGGGTATAAATGTAGACCCTAGGGCCTTGTAATGAGATATCTATCAATCAATCAAACACAAGTTTTTACTCATATTCCAGCATCTACTTTTACGACGACTTCGTCATATTTTCCTTTTTACTACGAGTTCTTAGGAATTCGTCGACTTAAGCTTGGTGTATTCTCGAGTTCTGCGTGAGTACCTCTTGGCCGTGACATCCGGGCGCATCGTTGTTGTCAGGACTAAAGTATTCGAGTTATCAACTTTACCGATAGTAAGGTCAAATCGGCTGGCATGCCTTAACGTTTAAATTGGGTATTAGCCCTTTGTGTTTGCAGATCGGCTTTTGCATCAACAATACTTGACATTCATCTCTGACCTCCAACCTCAAAAACTAATCGCACACTGCTTCATTGTATATGCCTTCACTTGATCATCTAGCACGTTCCAAGGAATCTGGAACCTCATCTTCATCTTATCCCAAATTTTTGTCTTGTCATCATTGGACACACCGAACCAATTCTTAATTATGATGTCAAGAATGTCCCTCACCCAGAAACCAACTGTGTCCTGGTATGTAGGTAGGGCCTCCTCTGGAGCTAGGGGCTGTCTGATCGGGCTCACATCAATGGTGGCAAATGTGTCATCTAGAAAATTGGTTCAACCCTCTCTCACCTTGTTTCAAACCTAGCCACTTCCTTTTCCTAGGCTGACATAGCCTCTCAGTGCTCATCGTCGCGGTCGTCGGTTCTGGTGCATCTTCATGTGCCACTTCTTGCGGAGACATCATCTCTCTAAACTGAGATAATATAGACATGTAAATCATGGACGAGTTTATATGTAGAAACTATCAATCAAAATCATTTAATTACATGAAATCATGAATGTCTCTAATTTAACTCATCACCTTCTGGATTGTAATCAGGGTCACATGTCAATTCATGATGAGCCTTCCTCACTTCTAGAGGCTCCATGTCATCGCTAGCTTCTTATTCGTATGACGACCCTGATGCTTTTCCCAATTCTACTTGCTCCGTGGGGTGGGATGACCCCTAGATCAAGGTTCCATAGGGTGGTCATCCCACCTACTCTTGTCGATGTACTCATGCTTACCGACTTAGACATATCAACTGCCGATAATAGTCATCTATTTGATAATAAGCCCAGTTCTAAGGTAGAGACTCGCAGTATAGGCGGTTGGTCTGGGTACATTCAGAAGTACCCAAAAACTAGACCTGTCGGGGAAAGAGAACAAGCCATTTTCTTGTACATGTGGCTGGATAGGTTTGTATTCTATGGCCGATCGGCGGGGCCAACCTCTGTCTATCTATCGGCAGCAGAGAGACTGGCCAATGGTGGCCGATTTCCTCTTGGCCGATACCTGCTCGGTTCTGTTTATCACCTTCTCCATTAGGTAGCTAAGAAACTCCTACTCGGCCAACCCATCGGCAACTTAGGGGGACCCTGGTGGTTCATCAACATGTGGCTTAGTATCCACATGCATAAGCGCCTTGAATTCAACCTCTTTGCACAGCGCTTCCCCAGAGACAGTCGAAGATCATGAGCTGGACGAGGAAGAATCGGCAACTCGCTCCCCTCTGAACTATGGTGAAGCTGCCATAGTTTTGCCTGGTACTGGTGGCAATGAGGACCAGGTCAGCCGATTCTTTCAGACTCTTTATGAGGGTCTGGCTAAAGATCAACGGGCATGGATGCCCTATGAGGTTCCAGAAACCAGATTCTCACTCACTTTCCACCCCTTTGATGATGCTCTCAATAAGGACCATGATTTGATGATGGCAATTATCACTCCAAGAGCCGTACCAGTGAACCTCTTTGGTAGCGGGAAAACCTCCAGTCTGACCTGTGAGTTCTACAACCCATCGGCATTAGCTCGCCAACTAGCCTTTGGACAGCTGCCGATTGCACTCTGCTACGCCGATGTGGTGAAACCAAGGGAGACCATAACCTGCAGTCTCGAGTGGATCAGAATAGCTCAACTTACAGATGCTGATTTATCGGCTTGGATCCCAGCTCTCTTCATTACCCAGGCATACAAGCAGTGGTGGGAGGAGTGGAAAGAACACCTGTTCTGCAGATCGGCCCTCACATACCGCAGCATGATCGACCCCAAGTACAAAATTCCCGAGAACACTGTAAGTTTTCAATCGATGCTTCAATCTTCTTCTATCACTTTTATTTTTATCAGTAACTTACTTCCTCTCTCTTTAATCAGGTCGAAGATACACCACCGACAGTCAGCAGGAGCGGAAGGCCGATCGAACTCCTTCCATCGGGTTCGATCTCTCTGATCGGTAACAACGCACCAACCCTGGCAACTCTGATGCATAGGAACGTGCGTGTCAAGAAGATTACCACCAGACGAGCAAAGACATCCCCATCGGTGGCTGCCACTACTCTGGCACAAGCTTTCAAGGTAAATCCCTGATTTCTTCAATTGACACCGATTCCATTCCATACTCACTCGACATTTTCACGAAACATCGACTCCTATGGGAACCTCATCGGTAACCTTTCACCATTTCAACCAAAATTTCATCAATACTCTATTACATTGTTGCTTATGAAACTTTTGTTGTTGCATCAGCAGGCTGGCAAATTGGCAAGGACCAGAAGTACCAAGACAAGTGCCGATGCCCCCTAGTCTAGCAATGTCAAGAGGAAAGGCCCCAAAAGTACCAAGTCACAAGCAAAACGCCGGAAGACAACAACACCTTCTCCCCCTCCTCGAGTGTCACCGGTTCATGTGGAATCGTCCCCTTCTTCACCAGAGGTTCAGACACAGCAAGCGCCGTCTCCACCTCAGCTGCAAGAAGCACCTCAGCCAGAAGAGACATTAGCCGATGTACATGAGCAGACCGCCGATCCAGTGGGTTCAATCATAGCATCGGTAGTCTCCTCAATTCAGACAAGCACTGCACCCCCTCAAGGTAAAGCATTGTCTATGAAATCATTGCCGATGGACTTATCTTTCCAACTTATAATTATCTTTATTAATTTTCAGCTGACATTGTCCCATCGGCAACTCCGGCTGATCAACCTGTGGTACCATCGGCCTCAACTAGCCAGTGACGAGAGATGGCTTTGAACCAAGTAAGCTATTTGATTCTCATCCTTTATTTCACTAACATTTCGTCATCAAATAACCTATCTCCTTTTCCTTTTCAGGAACAAGATTCTCCCGACAGCCTGTTCTCCTTCGCCATCGAAATTTCTAACGATGAAGGCGAGGAAGCAAGCTCCTCTCAAGCAATCGGGATTTCATCGGCAGAAATCAGAGCAAAGCTGGAAGATCTGTTGGCCCTGCTTCATCAGGATACAACTCAACTGGTTGATGACTCC
The DNA here is from genome assembly GCF_000003195.3 of Sorghum bicolor. Taxonomy (NCBI): domain Eukaryota; kingdom Viridiplantae; phylum Streptophyta; class Magnoliopsida; order Poales; family Poaceae; genus Sorghum; species Sorghum bicolor. The sequence continues at coordinate 38,194,461 of NC_012878.2, forward strand.
GATCCAACCAAGGCTCTGTTTAAAGCTCTTAGAGGCAAAATCCCTGCTGATGCCGAAGAGACCCTCTTCAAGGCTACACACTTGGAGAGCCGTCAGCTCCAGTACCAAAAGGCCACTCAGCGCCTTGCTGATAGAGCCACCCATGCCCAACTCTCAGAGGAGGTAATGAAGGTGAAACACCTTGCCGATGAGAAACATAAGAGCATCGGCATTCTACAATCCTCAGGAGAGACACTAAGACAGAAAATCTCTGACCTATCGGCAAAAAGGGAAACCTTGTTAGCAGAGCTCAAGCAGGTAGAAGAGGCTCTTTCCCAAGCTCGGCAAGAAGAAAGTCAGCTGCCTGAAATGATCAAGACCCTCGAACAAGAGCGAAACATTCAAGCCCGCAAGGCATTGGAGATGAAGAAGAAGCTGAAGCCAGTGGAGGGCTCTGCCGATGAAGACATCAAGGAGATAGAAGAAGCCGATCAAATTCGTCTGCGCGCTATATCGGCAATCCAAGCTCTGTTGAATGTATAAACTTTTCATCGGCGGCGTGTTTTGCTCTTTCTTCAAAAACTTCTGATTATTTTGGTCTAGCTGATAGGACTGTTATCGGCATCCTTTTGAAACATCGTATTCAGTCCGAGATACACTTTAATCCAGCCGATAGGAATGTTATCGGCACTTTAAGCTTTCACGCATCGACCCATATGCTCGGGTAATATTTATTTAAGTACTTTCCATTTAATGCTCTGGGAAATTCAACTCCTTCGAGAGTTTCCAAAATATAATCATTACTAGGAGCAGACCGATTTATCTGATAAGGACCTTTCCAATTAGGAGACCACTTCCCAAACTTTGAACTTTTAGTCCCAATCGGTAAAATTAGTTTCCACACCAAATCTCCATCAGCAAACTCCTTAGCTTTTACCTTTTTATCATACCACCTAGCAACTCTCTTTTTATTTTCTTCTATACTTATCAAAGCCCTCAGCTGATGTCCTGCTAAATCATCTAACTCGTCTTTCATCAAAGTAGCATAGTCATCGGCAGCCAGCTGATCTTGAAAAGATAGTCGCCTAGATCCGGTCTTAATTTCCCGTGGTAGCACTGCATCATGTCCGTACACCAACTGATAAGGTGAAACTTTAGTCGACTCATGACATGCCATCCGATATGACCACAAAGCTTCACTCAACAATGTATGCCACCTCCTAGGATTTTCTTTAATCTTCCGTTTGATGAGTTTAATAATTCCTTTGTTAGACGCTTCGGCCTGCCCATTGGCTTGAGCATAATAAGGAGAAGAATTCAACACTTTAATTCCCATACCGATTGCAAATGCATCAAACTCCCCCGATCTAAACATGGTACCCTGATCTGTAGTAATCGTTTGAGGAATACCAAATCGGTAAATAATATGCTCTCTCACAAAATCAATCATATTAGCCGATGTAACTTTCTTCAAAGGAATAGCTTCAACCCACTTAGTGAAATAATCAGTGGCAACTAAGATGAACTTATGCCCTTTGCTCGATGGTGGGTAAATCTAGCCGATTAGATCGATAGCCCATCCCCAGAACGGCCAAGGTTTAATAATGGGATTCATGGCCGATGCGGGTGCCTTTTGAATATTGCCAAATTTCTGACATCCTTGACATCCTTTGAAATACTTAAAACAATCTTCAAGTATGGTCGGCCAATAATACCCATTTCTCCTGATCATCCATTTCATCTTAAAAGCCGAGTGATGTGCTCCACACACTCCTTCATGGATTTCTCCCATCAAACTTTTAGCTTCATCATCACCTAAGCACTTGAGAAGAACCCCATCTGTTGGTCGATAATATAGCTCATCCTCGAGGAGCACATACTTGGTATCTTGAAACCGGATACGCTTCTCAACCTTCTTAGATGGAACCCTTAAATAATCAATGATCTCCTTTCTCCAATCATCGGCACTGATTGCCGATAACGCATTCAATATGGGTTGATATCCCGAGGCATAGCCTCCTCATTATGTAACCGAGGAACATGTTCTAATTGGAAATCCTTGAATTCCTTTAATAGTTGCATACTCTTTTCATAATAGGCTACCAGGACCTCGCTTCGGTATTCATAAATTCCAACCAGTTGATTTATGACAAGCATAGAATCTCGGAAGATTTCAACAGCATCAGCCAGAACTTCTTTTAATAATTCCAACCCTTTGATCAAAGCTTGATATTCAGCTTGATTATTTGTTGACGTGGCAACAATCGGCAAAGAGAACTCATACTTCCTTCCCTGAGGGGAGATTAGTACTATGCCGATTCCTGCCCCCTGTCACACGTGGATCCATCAAAGAAGAGCGTCCAAGGAACAATTTCCAAAGTACCCATCATACCACAATGTTGAGTTACAAAATCGGCCATAATCTGCCCCTTAACTGCCTTAGTCGATTGGTAACGTAGATCAAACTCCGACAGTGCCAAAATCCATTTACCGATTCTACTACTCATAATCGGCATAGATAACATGTATCGGACTGCATCGTCTTTGCATATAACAGTGCATTCGGCCAATAGCAAATAGTGCCTTAACTTGACACATGAAAAATATAGGCATAAACATAATTTTTCAATTGTCGAATACCTGGTCTCAGCATCATCAGCCTTCTACTCAAATAATAAATTACACGTTCCTTCCCTTCAAATTCTTGAATCAAAGCCGAATCGACAACCATCCCATCAGTATACAAATACAATCTGAAAGGCTTTCCTTGGTGAGGTGGAATCAGAACTGGAGGATTTGTCAAATAATTATTGATTTCATCCAAGGCTAATTGTTGCTCTTTTCCCCATACAAACTCTTGATCGGCTTTTAATTTAAGCAAAGGGCTAAAAGCACGAATTTTACCAGACAAATTAGATATAAACCGCCTGATAAAATTTACCTTGCCGATCAAAGACTGGAGTTCAGTTTTGTTGATAGGAGCTGCTATCTTATTGATGGCATCAATAGATCTCCTACTAATTTCAATTCCTCTCTGATGCACCATGAAACCAAGAAATTGCCCTGCCGATACGCCAAATGCACACTTATTAGGATTCATTTTTAAACCATGTTTCCTTGTGCACTCCAACACCTTTCGCAAATCGGCAAGATGCTTTGTGAAATCTCTAGACTTAACCACCACATCATCAATGTAAATCTCTACCAGCTTGCTGATGAACTCATGAAAGATAAAATTCATAGCCCTCTTATAAGTAGCACTAGCATTTTTCAAGCCAAAGGTCATGACTATCCATTCAAACAGCCCAACATGACCAGGACATCTAAATGCAGTCTTCAGAATATCTTCTTCAGCCATGAATATCTGATTATATCCTGCATGGCCATCCATAAAGCTTATGATCCGATGTCCAGCCGCAGCATCGACTAGCAAATCGGCAACCAGCATTGGGTAGCTATCCATCGGCGTAGCCTTGTTAAGATTTCTGAAATCAATGCAGACTCGAAGCTTCCCATTTTTCTTGTAAACTGGGACAACATTGGAAATCCACTCGGTATACCGACACTGCCGAATAAATTTAGCTTCAATAAGTTTAGTTATTTCGGCCTTAATATCAGGAAGAATATTAGGATTACATCGGCGGGCTGGCTGCTGATGTGGCCGAAATCCGGACTTGATAGGTAACCGATGTCCAACAATCGATCGGTCTAAACCAGGCATCTCAGTATAATCCCAATCAAAGCAATCTTTATATTCCTTTAACAAATCGGTTAACTGTTGCTTACACTCAGAATCTAACTTAGCACTAATAAAAGTAGGTCTAGGCTTATCACCATTACCTATATCTACATCTACTAAATCATCGGCCGATGTAAACCCCTGGCCTAAATTTCCATCATCGGCGAACCGATCCATTAAAACTCCTCATCAGAACCGACTGCTTGGATCGGTGGAATTTCATAATCGGCAACTTTGAGGAAATTCTTCTCCCAAATCTCTCCTGAGATGCACCTGGTCCTTTCATAAGTATCTGCTTCTGCCGATGCGATGACATAAGAATAATCTCCGAGGACAATCTCAATCCTATCACCTACCCACAGAACCAAGCATTGGTGCATTGTTGATGGGATGCAACAATTGGCATGGATCCAATCTCTCCCTAGTAGCAGATTATAAGGCACCGTTTCCACTGATCACGAAGAAAGTTGTCGGCAAGGTTTTGCTGCCGATGGTCAACTTGACGCATATTGTCCCCTTAACCGGAGACACATTCCCCTCGAAGTCTTTTAGCATCATATCGGTCTTGGTCAAATCTTGATCTCCTTTCCCAAGCTTCCGATAAACCGCATACGGCATAATATTGATAGCAGCCCCACCATCAACTAATATCTTGGTCATCGGCTGCCCATCAACCCTTCCTTTGACGAACAAAGCTTTAAGATGCTGCCTCTCATTGTCGGCAGGCTTTTCAAATATAGCCGTCATCGTATCTAGAGCCAGCTGAGCTATCTGGTTGGAAAAATCCAGCTCCTCATCATCACTGGACGGTGCAAGGAACTCCATCGGCAACATAAATACCATGTTAACATCTGCCGATGGCCCTTTTCCTTTGGGATCCGGCTGCTGCTGATCTCCAGATTTGCCAGAATTCTCTCCTTTGCTCAAATCTTCTCGTCTTTCACGCTGCAACCTTCTTTTCTGTGTCCTAGTCAGCCCCTCCAGACACCATGGAGGAAGTTGCGTCTGTCTTACCAATTGACGACGAACTTCCCTTGACTCCACCCGGTAAGTATTAGCATCTCTACAAAATATGAACTCATCGGGAACCCGTGCATCTGCCATCTCCTCGAGTTCCTCTTGGTTTCTAGGAAAGTATCTGACACGGTCACCAAGTCTGTCATGCACACTAAGCCTACCCCCCAACCGATCATGAACCGAAGCTCTCCCCCTAATCGGCCCATTAAATCGCCGATCATTGTTTTGATACTGCCGATTAGGTCTATCATACCGATCATAACCATTGCACTCAGGCAGTCTCTAACAGTGGGCAATTTGATGTTTTGTTCCCAACAGTGCATAAAGAACGAGCAATTCCAATGATCTTTATGCCGATTCCACTCCTGCCGGCGTCTTTCTTCTTCCCGACGATAATCCTCCTGTTGGCGCCGATATCGATCTTCACGTTGCTGCCAGGTCTCCTGATGCCTTCTATGAGTAATTACAATACCACATCGGGGAGGCCTTCCTGAGGTGGTTCCTTCCTGAATCAGACCCTTGCTTTTAGCGTCATCGGTAGTAATCTGATGTTGAGGATCCACCGCTGCACTTCTTTCAGCTGCCTCTGATGTTAAAACCTTAGTCTTTTCCTTAGCATCCAACATATTTGTTGGAAATGCATGTTGATAGATCTTCATCGGCTTCTGAGCTTTGGACTTATCAAACTTAATTCTCCCAGATTCTATAGCCGATTGCAGTTGTTGCCTAAACACTTTGTATTCATTTGTGCCGTGAGATGTTGCATTGTGCCACTTGCAATATTTCATCTTCTTTAATTCTTCAGCTGATGGAATCAGTGACAACTTGATTTGACCTTCATGAAGTAGGAAATCAAATATCCTATCGGCTTTGGTGATATCAAATGCAAAATTTTCTGGTTCTTTATGCCCAAAAGGGCAAGACATCGGCTTCTTGTTCTTCACCCATTCTGCCAAGCCAATGACTGGTTCTTCATCAGAATCTGAACTTGCTGCCTCATCGACAAACGACACCTTTTTATTCCATGCTCTCTTGGGCTCAAAAGGTTTGATATCTTGGTCAGAAATCCTCTGCACCAAATGACTGAGACTCTCGAACTCTTGAGAAGCATACTTGTCTCTGATATGCGGCAACAATCCCTGGAAAGCAAAATCGGCTAGCTGCCGATCATCTAGAACCAGACTATAGCACTTATTTTTGACCTCTCGCAACCTCTGCACAAAACTCTCAACCGATTCATCATTGTGTTGTTTCAGCCTAACTAAATCGGTAATCTTCTTCTCATGAACTCCAGAAAAGAAGTATTTGTGGAATTGTTTCTCTAGATCGGCCCAAGTGATTACTGAGTTGGGAGGTAACGAAATGAACCAAGTAAAAGCCGATCCAGATAAAGATGATGAGAACAAGCAAACCCTTAACTCATCTCTGTTAGCAGCTTCTCCACATTGGATGATGAACCTATTAACATGCTCCATAGTTGATGTATCATCCTGTCCAGAAAACTTAGTGAAGTCTGGTACCTTGTACCGATTTGGAAGTGGAATTAAGTCATATGCAGGAGGATACGATGTCCGATAATAGTAAGTGTTGACTTTGGGTTTTATCCCAAATTAGTCTTTCATTACTTCAGCTATCTTATCGGCCCAATATGCATCGGCATCTTGCCGATGAGGCGGCTGTGGATCTGGCACCTGCTGATAAGTTTCATGTGTCTCTGAGGTGTACGATCTGCATGGAACATTGGATTAACCATCTGACCACCAATTTACTGACCAAGATTCATCGGCTGGTTGATCAATCCTTGATTCTAGAACCCAGGTTGGATTTGTCCTTGTTGAAACCCTACAGCCTGATGATTCTGCTGAGGCATCTATGGAAAGACTAACTGCCCTGTCCATCCACTGTTAGCATTCATCGGCATAGGCCCTACCGATGACTGGTAACTAGGCATCATCATTGAATGGAGATACCCTGGCTGTGTCGTAAACCTATGCTGCGTCGGCATTGGATCTGCCGATGCATTAGACATCTGGAACGTTGGAGCTTGAGAATTCCTAGTGTAAGGTCTTGCAGTAGTAGTTGTAGAGTACTGGGGATTTTGATTCATCGGCGGATTTGGAGGTGTCGATGCCATAGGAGCCTTGCGTGTCATGTCAGCCACTTGAGATGTCCTAGGACTTTTTGCTATTAATTCTGGGGGCATACCATAACCCCACCAGTTGAGAGGAATAGTCCCTGACATTGCCGATGCTAATAGATCTGTGGCAAGCTTGATTTGCCCATCTGATGTTGATAGATTGGTTGTCATTGGTGTAGACTGCGCATTAGTGATCCCTAATGTGCTTGGAGGAGAAGTAGCTTCTGTACACACAACGGCTGTAGTAGCCGATGGAGCCGTGTCCAATGATGACCCTGGCTATTGATAGGCAGGACCCACATAAGTTGGTGGTACTTGTCCTTCTTTGAAAGTTCTAGCCACAGCGTTGAAAACCGTGTTGGACAGCACACCAGCTTGATTGATTAAGGCACGGTTAATAGCACTGTCAACCATGTCTTGAAGTTTACTAGGATTGGCTTCAAAAGTAATTTGCCGAGGCATCGGCAACGCTTGGTTCTGGATCACCTCGCCACTCCTACTGATACTGAAGGATTTCAAGCATAGCTGCTTGTAGTCCTCCATGGCTTTTGCCATAGCTTGCTTCTGCTCATCTCTGAGATTGGCTTCCGTCACGGGGATGACGTTCTCCAAGTCAAAATCGGTGTTCGACATTGTTGGTCTTGATCTTGAATCTGTGTCCCACAGAGCGTGCCAAAAGATGTGTTGGTGCAAAAGCTGACCTGCAAACACAAAGGGCTAATACCCGATTCAAACGTTAAGGCGTGCCAGCCGATTTCACCTTAACATTGACAAAGGTAGTAACTCAAACACTTTGGTCCCGACAACAGCGATGCGCCCGGTTGTCACGGCCAAGAGGTGTTCACGAGGAACTTGAGGACGCGTCGAGTTTGACCCGACGAATTCCTAAGAACTCGTAATAAAAGGAAAATATGACGAAGTCGTCGAAAAAGTAGATGCTAGAATATGAGTAAAAACTTGTGTTTGATTGATTGATAGATGTCTCATTACATTGCCCTAGGGTCTACATTTATACCCTGCACCAAAGAGATACAGCCAGACATGACTAGGACTCGAATTCCAAATTAAACGGAACCCGTATACAAAACGAACTCTAATAACCAAGAAAAACATTAAACTATCCTCTACAACCAATCGGTACCCCATCCTGAGTCAATCGGCAACCCTGCGCTTTTCTTCAGAGTCATCGGCAGACTGCCCTTCACAGCCATCGGCAACCATCAGCATTGGCCATCGGTATGAACGTATCACCACTCTTGGACTTAGTTGTATTCGGCTGCTTTTTCATCGGCATCAACCCTCATCTGCAACTCTCCTATAGACTAGTCACTACTCCTCCACCTGCCGATCTACACCTTATTAACTCCAGACGTGCGCCAAAAGATACGTGTCCAAAAATGGTGTCAACAGCTTCCATTTAAGGGTTTCATCGGACATGCCTTCTATGCGAAGGAGGTCACAGATTCATCCAAACTCTTCGAGGTGTGTGTATCCACAAGTAATCTAACGGGAGGTGGACTACAGAGGACCGCATAGCTGTCACCTACGTGGCCTACCACTCGATCCGGCTAACAGGGGATATCCACAAGTAATCTAGGCCTAAGCACCACGCTTACACCTATACTACAACTCTCACCTATAGTGTCCTATAGATTAAAGTACTCAAAAGAGTTGTGAACCAGAACATACATAGATAGTAATTGTATAATGAAATAAGAAGTAGATTACCAGAGTCATCCCATGAGCAAGCTTTAATAGAGCTTGATCATGGCGAAGTACAACCGGAGGAACAACTGACAGGCCGGCCTCTCCTCCAATCCTCCCTCGCTCTCCATCTCGCTACTATCTAGATCTACTCTAGTTTAGAGAAGAGAGGAGAGCTCTCATCTCCAAACCCTAGCTTTTGCTCTGTCTATGAATAATGAATAGGGGATGCAGAGGTCGTCTCCTCTAGGGGCCAGGGGGCTTGCTTATATAGCTCTTCCAAATGAATATGGGCCGTCGGATCAAACCGACCTTAATCGCATGGTTTTCCTTAATCCCTTAGGTCGGTGGAGCATGATCCGCGAGGCGGGGCCTGATTGGCCGAGTCACCTGGGCGGTCGCCCAAGGGGGGAGGGCGGGTGCCCTGTCCCCAGGCTCGCTCGGCCTCTCGTTCGTTCCCGTGGCTTCTGGACTCTTCTAGATGATAGAAAATTGGCGCACATGTTAATATCTCTATGTAAACCCAACGTGTGGGTCTTTCCTCCATATTTCCTGATAACCCCCTGCAGAAATAGACAAACACCAAAACTCGTGGAATTCTGTTAGATAAAACCCTAAGTCTGGGTGTTGGTTGCATTTGGATCCTTTTCTTTATTTATTTGATGATTATATTTGGTACTTAAGGACCGTCAACAGGCACTCAATTAGTCAATGCTATGAAGAACATGGATGTTGGTGATATAAGGCCTAGAGAGGTGATTGATGTTGAAGATGCTAAAAATCAAGTGCTCTCTAACTCAAATGTGCAAGTTAGTGATTCTCATGATATATCTCAAGCCAGTACAAGTGGTGCTCAAGTGAAAGATTAACAAGTGGCTAGTTCATCATCTCAACCAAATAACCAACCAAGTGCAAGCAATCAAGTTCAAATACTCCAACCAACCAATATTGCAAGCTTTGAGCTGACCACTTTGAGAGAGATTAGAAATCGAAGTGCTGATCTTGTGGGCTAGTGTGCATCTCCTCCCTCTCCTCTCGTGTCCAAACTTGGTGCTCATCCAAGAGAGGATTTTAGGGAAACCCTAATATTCATGCATTTGTGATTCATTTTTGTGGCGCTTCGTGGTGATTGCAATTGTGGATTTCTTTTTACTCTTGGTGATTGTCATCACCTATATGGTTGTGGATTTGTTGATTGGTGAGGGGATTTGGTGATAGTGTCCACCCCCAATCAAGGTGATATTTGTGAGGGGTTCTTGGGCTTATTCCCCAGTTGAGTGCTACAAGCCACTGTAGTGGATTACTCATGTCATTGAGCTACCTCACTTGTGTGTAGGTTCTTGCGGTGCCCATTTGTTGGGCTAGGTTTGTGAAACACCTATTAGCCGCCGAACCACAAAGTGTTGGTCGACACAACAGGGACTAGCGTGCTGGCAAGCACGTGACCCTCAGGAGAAAACTATTGGTGCCAATATTGTGATTGGTATTCTCTCGGTGAATATATTGATATACATTGTGATTGGTTCATCCTCTACACCTCGGTATAATTATCACTCACCTCTTTCCTTTCTTGCAAATTAGTTGTAACTAGTAGTTCCTATTTTTAGCTAGTATTAACTAGTTGTAGAGAGTAGTGACATAGCTATTGCTTGTGCCTAGTGATGATAGCAACTAGAATTATTATATAGATGGCTTGCAACTCTTGTAGAGCTCGAGCAAAATTGCTTTACACCTTTTGTTATATTAATCCTTTTCTCTAGTGCTTTGTAGATTTTTAAATAGGCTATTCACCTCCTCTTGCCATATTAGGACCTTTCAGCTGCTCCTCTCAGCAAATAGATCCATTCTGTTAGTACTCAGTGTGAACCTAATATTCCTTGGTTCCCTTGCAAAGTCATTGTGGTTTTCATTGAAATCTTTCCATTACTTGCCATCGGCTAGGTGCCAAAGCTTCCCATCGTCTTTGTGCTCATCAGAAGCAAGTCATCTCATAAGTTGGGCATCCTCTAGGTTAGCGAACAAACACCTCAACCGATTGACCATAGGAAGGTACCACATCATCAAAGCAGGAACCTTTTTCTGCGTATAATAGTCTACTTCTTCCTTTTCTTTACCGGTGGGTTTTGAACTACTTTTCTAGGTCTTTTGTTGGGTCTTCTTTCGTTTTTCCCTTAGTCACGGAGGCAGCACACTCTTCCTCTATGTAGTCTTTGTTTGTCTTGTACCTAGTTGCACCACACTTGGGATAGCTATTCAAGTCCTTATAATCATCACCTCAATATAGGATACAATGATTTCTACAGTCGTGGATCTTCTCAACACCCATCGTGAGTAGACTGATTAGCTTCTTTGCATAGTACGTGTTAGCAGGAACTTTGTTCTCCTTAGGAAGCATGTCTACGATAATGCTCAAGAATGCATCGAAGCCAACATCAGAAAGACCATATCTAGCTTTGCACACCAACAACTTTAGCACAGACCGCAGCGTTGTGAACTCTTTGGTGCAACCCTTGGACTCATCATACAAAGGCTCTTCTGCTGCCTTCATTAGGGCCTCCATTGTAACAAAACCGTCTAATTTATAAGAACTCAAGTGAATTAGCGACCACTCAAGCAGTCAAGCTAATGGACTTGAACACGTATGAACCCGGTAGTCCGACGAAACCTCGATAGATTTTGATTCAACCAACATACAACCAAGAGTACATGATCAAGCATCTCCATCATAGATTACATACATTCAACACAGATCATTATTTTACACACATCGGAGTTCCAAGTGAAATTATTACAACACACATTTAGTAGCGGAAGCAAAGTAGTTTTGAAAACACAACACACTTAGTTTCATTACATGCTAGTCCAAGGTCAGCCCAACAAAAGCATGAGTTAAGCTACTAGAGGTAATCTTGCCCATGATCTATTCATCATCCGCAGCCGGATGGTGACAGTTAGCATAGTAGCCATGATATAAATATCATCTGCAACAAAGGGGAATAAAACCCTGAGTATGAGAATATACTCAGCTAGACTTACCCATCATAAACCAAAAATAAAGTGACACCAAGGATCATGCAAGGCTTATAGTAGTGGATCTGGTTTGACTCACATTTTGCATAAAAGCTTAATTGGGGTAACACATTTATCTTACCACTAGCAGCAAGTTAATTACTTAAATGGCTATTCACTAAATTAGCACCTGTTCTAAGCAAACACTTGATTATTAAGCATCACATTAATAACCATATCCAGATTATCATATAGCCATCATTATCATCATCATAACCATTAAGTCCTCTTAGTGTTTCTACGTTGCCGCTGCTCAAGTCAAGTTCTCACTATCTAGGAGAGACGGCGATTTGAATCGATTCCTATCTAGCTGGATGGGTATTCCTAGCACTCACCCAAGCATACCTCACGAAGGCAGCTTTAGATCACCTTTAGCACAACTCAGGAATAACTTCGTGGGTCCGATCAGTGCCGCACTGCCAGGGTCAGGACTCTAACCTGACACCTCGGTGTTACGCCATTGACTCCCCGGACATACTTACTACCAACTGGGATGTGCACTCAAACAGAACGGGCTATCCGGCCTGAGTTGACTCATAGGCTTCACGGTCGGAACGACTTATTCGGCCAACTAAATGTCAGGCATGCGTTCAACATGACGAGAGGACGTACAGTGTATCGGTCCTTAAATGACACAGACAGGGATAGATCCACACCCAAGACCTCCATCCTTGCTGCTTCACTATCGTCATCCCGCCCGGTCTCCATTCATCATTAGCACTTGGTTATATCCACAACCGTGATCAGATATCCACCTATCTCTCGCAGGTGACAGAAAATCACCCGGCATCTACCGGACTAAGCATGGCTAAGCAATACTTCGATCCTGGAACTACTCAAGGTGAGTTATAAGGGTGGACAAAGAATAGTATTTATGCAGCAAGGGTTTCATACTAACACCTAACACTTAATGCATCAATATATAACCATAAGTGATTGACTATAGGGCATGATATCAAAAATATTAGGAGGCTTATAATGCTCCGGGGCTTGCCTTCGATGAACATGGTAGGATGGTGGTTAGGGCACTCCGGCAAGTCTTCCTCCTCTGCTCCTCCCTCCTGAGGTGGATCCTTCTGCTGCTCCTCCAGCTCCGGCAGGGCGAACTCCAGTACCGTCACTCCTTGTGGTGCACCTAGATATGCATGACAAGGTAATGAACATAAAGAATGCACGTAGGATGCAAGCATGTCATGATGACGGACTAAGGAAGCATGTAACAAAGTGAAAACATGACCAAGAGCTTTTAGGATTAAGTATTTAATAACTTATTGAGTACGTGCATATCTCCTCTCCAGTAGAGACGCTAATTCTACAAGCTACTCAACTTAAACTACCACATATATGCAGTGAGGATGTTGGACAAAACTAGCAGTCACAAGATTTATCTATTACTTGGTTATCTATTGGTAAAATTAAGTGAGTGAGCACTTTCTGGAAAGCTTATCAAATTGCCTACAACGTATCTTTAGACATCACAGGTTGATTCCCAACATAAACAGGTCAAACAAGAAAAGTCCTAGATCTGCTCTGGAAATTCCAGAGAGCAAGCACTTTGCAGCAGCAACTTGTAACAGCTATAACTCCTAAACTATTTAGCCAAACGTTATGAAATTTGGACATAAAGAAGATGAGCAAGTTATATACAAGTTTGTTATAAACAAGATTTCCAGAAAACCTCATCATCATATAGTTATTAAGGAAGTTCAATCAGCTACACAGGAATTGCTCTAGACAAGGCATAATTAGCAAAAATATTATTTTACCACATATGAAAAAGTATCATGGATCCAAACCAAATGCACCAGCAGCTAGAATATGTCTAAGAAACATTGTAAAACTTAATGGCAAGACCAAAACTCACTTTTAACATACCTTTTTCTATTTATTGGTTATTAAAGGTGAATTAATGAGAATATAGCATAAGTGCTTCAATAATTCCAACAAAATTACAGCAAGCAACTCATGCTCCAATAAGGTTACTGTAAAAGATTCATTGGTATTGGACATATAGATCATCGTGAATAAAAATAACAAGCTAACAAAGGCATTAAAGGCATAAATGGGAAACCCTAGCAAAAAGTGTCAAACAACAGATTTCAGATTTTTCATACCTTTATCTTAACATAGCTACCTCACTCAGCAAGTTTCATCTCAATAGGAGTTATAATCTTGTTATTAAAAATGCCACAAGAAACTCCTAATTAAACAAAATATAACTTCATCATACTGCATCCAAAAATCATGCAAAATTTATCAGAGCCTACTCATAGCACAAGTATCATCTCCCTAACTTTTCATCACCATAGAATTTACAGATCTAAAGATAAAATTCCCCACTTTTTATTAGGGAATAAAAGAGATAATTTAAAACTAAATATTTCTATAAAAACAAGGCATATTTCATATTTTTATTAAAAACTAGACTATCTCAAGAGCATGACAGAATTTGGATCTGCCAAACTCAAGATATGAATTTTACAAAAATAGCACAGAATCTGCCAAATTCAAATCACAGAGAGAGAGAGAGTGAGGGACAGACGAGGGGACCCCACAAGTCAGCGGGACCCACTCGACAGTGACACAGGAAGCAAAGATGAGCTCGTCGCCAGCGAATCTCGACGACGGTGAGGTCTCGGCGAAACCCAAGGGCAAGGTTGTGTTCCTCTCCTCAAGGTAGATCTAACGAGGTACCTAACCCTAGCTCTACTAAGCTACAGAGTGCTCACCGGTGCCAATGGCGGCTCGACAGCGCTGCGGGCGGTACGCCAGCGTGCTCAGTCGATGTCGACATGGTTGAGGTCCACGCTGAGCATCATTGAGTCAAGAGGAAGCGATTGGGACAAGAAGGAGAAGAAATGGTAGACCAGAGAGCTCTGGCCACGTTGCCGATGAGCTCAGCGGATCTGTGGCGAGGAAGAAAATGCTCGGAGCTTGGCAATGCCGCCTCACCTGTGCTCGGCCATGGCAATGGAGTTGACGCCGACGTAGAGGACGCTCTGGCGAAGCCTTTGGTGAGATGGTTTGGCCAGAAACGTGACGAGGAGCGCTGGTGAGGTCGCCGTGCCGCGATGGGAGCTCGTTGGAGAAGAAAGTTCGTGGGAGAGAGAAGGTAGGGAGGGAAAAATGGGCGCTGCCGTCGCTCGGGGGGCCGTCGTGGCGGTCAGAGTACGTCGGGCCTGACAGATGGGGTCGCCATCAACATTCGGCCGCCATGGGGCGTCACACGCGTCGACGCCCGGCACTCTGCTTAACTGAATCGAGTCCTGATCTTGTCGATGACAGTAACTGAAACTCAATCTTTGGTGACGCTCAACTCCAGATCTGTTTGATCATTTGGCCAAAAAATTGTTCCACATTGTCAGCTACATGAGTGCTACAAGTTTGCTTAAAATATCATAATCTAATTCGCTCCAGATTTCAAACTACAAGCTTGAAAAGTACCCTAGGAGCAAACTGTGTAACCACACTTAAGGCAGAAAATGCCTAAGTGTTGAAAACAGCACTGAATTCTGCCTTGTGAGCCACTTTTGAGCATGCTCCACATATTTTCATGAGATGACCCAAAAACAAATTTTGTAACCTATAAAATTTACTACAGCGTTGCTTAAGGGTGCACATATATGCAAGGTCTCTAACATTGAGTTCATAAAAGGTCTTTGAAAAGAGGTCTAGGAGGTCAAAGTTGGTCAAACTAAGGTTACCATGACTTAGGGGCATTTTGGGGTGAAACCTCCAACATGAACATTGTTCCAAAACACATTCTAAGCTTAGTTAAGGTATTGGTGGGGATAATAAACACCTATTTGCATTGGTCACACTCCAAAACGCATATAAATAAGCATTCAAGCAATACTTTTTATACAAGTTTCACATGAAATGACACATGACCATGGTATGATGCTTATGGATGAGTGTGATAATGCTTATGCTAATGCAATGCAAATGCTTAACTTGCAAGGCTAACACTAGAAGTGTTACATCCATACCTTTCATGAAGAACACTCATGGATCTTCTGCATGACGATGCAACATTGCCTCTAGAAATTGTGTATCTTCCACAGTCATATTAGTTTCGGCGCCATCTTCATTTCCTCTAGCGAAACCATGATTAGGAACATTTGGCACAACATGTTTAGTGGCTAGACCATCAATGTTAGGTTGTTGTGTCTCGTGTATGAATTCAAACCCGTCAACAAGCACTTCTGGACCATCGACATCGATGTTCATAGGAATTCCAGTTGCATAAGGCGCAAAGCTACCCTCTCCATGCTTTCTCCAAATCAAGTAATCCTTCATAAATCCTCAACAGACCAGATGGGTAAGGATTTGTTGAATGTCATCAAATATAGAAAAAATTCTATAATCCATGCATGGACAATGTATGTGCATCTTTCTTGTTCTCGAAGCATAGTTCTTAGCAGCATCAATAAATGTCTGGACCTCAGTTATGTATGATGGATCTAGTCTTGATAAATTATACATCCAGAATTACCTCTCCATCACTACCTGTATAACACCATTCATGATCTAGGGTTTAGGTAGGATTTATCTAGGGTTTATGGTTTAGCTTGGGATTAAAGGAAAAAACCTAAGTTGCATAGTTAAAAAAATCTAAGTATATAGCATAATTATAGAAAGACACAATTCATTAGAATTGTATAGATGTGGAAAAAATAAATTGAGAAATAAGGAGAGATATTGAAGTAAAAAACCAGAGTACCACATAATTGAGAAAAACTACATTTCTCTCTCTACATAAATATACAATAGCACACCATTGATTCAATCTTGCATAAACTAGCTGAAAATTGAGAAGCAAACATGAAAAGGAAGAGAGGAGAGGCATTATCCAACCATCTTGAGCACCTCATCTAGCCATCTTAAGAAATAAAGACAAGAAGCTAGCTATTCTTCTCCCACACATATGATGAAACCCTATATCCAAAAAGTGGTTTTAATTGAGCATTAATGAGCAAATTTAGGCAATAGGGACATAAACTAACATTTTTTGGCAACCTCCTTCCAAGAACTCAAGATCAAAACCTCCCCCTTGTATTTTGTAAAATTTGAACCTCCAAAATCGCCTCCAATGGAAGGTGACTATGTGATAGAGTGCTGCTCGGGGAGGAATATTGGGAATATGCCCTAGAGGTAATCATAGAGATGATGATATCATGATTGTATCTATGACATATATTATGAGTTTCATGAATATCCATTATAGACAATAGACATCTATGTGAATTGTTTGTGAAACTCTTTTACTTGTATGTTATTCTAAAGTTGCCCCTGATCAGAGTTCATGTGAGGACACACATGAATATTAGATTAGCACATGTATTAGTTGATGACTATGTTTCACAAGTCATATACATAGAGATGTCAAACTAATAATGTGGGCACATGTGTGACATGGGGCTCGACTGACCCAGCATGAGATATTCTTATTATCTCTTTATACATCATGTACATTATATCTTTAGACCTAAGATTGTCGTATGTTCTCAAGATGTGAAACGACCTACTTAGGGACAATTAAATGCTACTCTGTGACAGGGTAGTTCTAAAGGTGGTCTTTGGGTTTATCGAGGAACATACTGTGAGACATAGATGATCAAGATGGAACTTGCCCCTCTCTATGTGAAAGACATAGCACTGGATCACTCAAGTAATTGGATCAACAAATGCATGGTTGTGCTTGGGTTAAGTGTTAACCCATGAGTTGGACCAAATATCGTGTGGGAAGGGAATAACATGTATGTATATGTAGTGGTTCGCCTGATATGATCTTTGCGTGCGTATAGGAGTCGTCATGCCTTGCTAGAGGCTGTCATGAACTATTGGGCGAGTAGGAGTACTCGACCTATGTCTATATGTACGTGAACCCATAGGATCACACGCTTAAGGGGCTAGAAGCGTAATTCAGGTTGGATCCGAATTAGACAAAGCTTAGGGTTTTCTAATTGGGCCTCCAACAAAGGGCTGATTGGAGGATGCCTATATAAGAGAGGGAGGGGCATGGCAAGGGTGATCTCACGCCATTAGGCAGCCGCCGCCGCTCACCCACGGTCGCGCCTATTGCTCCTCGCAAACCTAGCAGTCCGGAGGCATAACGTTTCTTCCCCACATGTGTGGGATACCTCGGGGGTGCTGCATCTGGATCGCAAGGATGAACCACATGAGAGGGATTGATGTAGTGGATGACCATGCAACTAAACGGTACTACTACTACACACACGACTACACCGAGTCGCTTCCAGTGCACCTGTGTGTCTAGTGGTAATCCCATGATCTATAACTGACAGTTGATCCTGTTTTATGAGGTCGAAATTTTTGTTTTCTGGCTAGCGTAGCATCCTCATAATCCATCAGTGGTATCAGAGTCGTTACTGCATTGTTATAGATTTGATTGGGTACATATAGAGATATGTGCAATTTTAGATGAGCTTGGTCCATGGTCTTGTTGTGTTGGTATTGTAACGATCTACTCATACCGGTCAGAATTCTGCCATCCGAGTTAAGTGATACATGTAAATCCAGTCATGATGAGATAGAGATCAACTAGATTGATCTAACTGAACCCTAAGTCAAGTGAAGGGTGTTGGGTATTTCAAACGCACATAGAAAAATCCACAAGCACACGGATACCAATGTAGCTTTCACCCAGGAGTATTCCAGAGCATCAATTTCCATGGGGAACATGAAGTGTATTAGAGAATCAAGGCCATCCAAGGATAAAGGTAACAGAAGAAATATATATATTTTTGGTGGGTAGAGAGGAACCTTCTAGAGTTTTCTAAGTTGATTAGGTGATCAAGATCAGGCTTACTATACTATACTTACTATGGAGCAGTAGGTCCTCTCCAACTCTCGAATAATACTAGGAACAAAGTAGTCAGGAGAAGACTGCCAAAAGCTCTACGAAACACCAACCCAAACATGGGATTGGGCGCAAACTCAGGTAAACTATAGCCTAGACACCATGTCTACGCTAGCGTTTACTACTCTAATTACCTAGGATAAATAGAGCATTCCATCTGAAAGGAGATCAAGTAAGTATAATAAAGCAAGAAATAAATAAGAACTGAACATAGAAATAATTAAAGAACCTCGAGATTGCTGAGCGACGAACCAGATGATGTAAATGTACAATGTTGAGGGAGATCCGACAGATCTGGCTCCTCCTTAGCTCTCTCCTCCTCTCTCACTGTTTTCTAGATACAACTAGACAACTAGAACTAGATGTAGCTAATGAAGGAGATGCCCCTAGCGGGGTCAGGGTTGTATTTATAGCCCCCTAGGTAGCACCTTAGCCCTTGGATCAAACCGACTTAAACATGCACTCAAGATTACTCCTTAAAGGCGGTGGAGGTAGGATCTGCGATGTTAGCTATGATTGGTGGAGATCCCTGGGCGGCCGCCCCTGACAGGTGGGGCGCCCGCCCGGCCACCGAGCCGGTTCGAGCTCCCATTTGGTCTGGATCTTCTAGATTACTGCGGAGTTGAAGTTCGCGGTATTCTCTATATGTAAATCTACCATGTGGACCTCCTTTTGTTCTTATTCCGATAACACCGTATAGAAATAGATAATCACCAAAACTCATGGAATTCTGTTAGTGTAACCCCTATAACTAGGTGATATACTTGTTTTAGTCCTTTCTCATGCTGTTTTGACAGTTAAAAAGAGGACTTATCTACCGTTAACAAACTCCCCTAGCTTACGTTTTGCTCGTCCCTGAGCAAAGATAGACTTAGTGATGGATCAGGAGTTTCTACAATGCTTTCACACCTCACAAGTACACATGCGTTCAAACAAGGACTCTCCTCCGAATTAGAGTGAACTATTCTAACTCAAGACTCACCCATATTACCTTTTACCATGGAGCTTATAGCTATTACTTAGGTCTTGAGTACACTACAAGAAATCAGTCATCTTATGACTTTTTTCCCATGACATTGGACAAAATAGTCACAACTTTGACCAATTTATGACTTTTTTTGTGAAGACAGCTAGACTTAGTGACTTTGGTTAATTTTTGTCATAAAAACTGTCTTA
Organism: Sorghum bicolor; assembly: GCF_000003195.3. NCBI lineage: Eukaryota > Viridiplantae > Streptophyta > Magnoliopsida > Poales > Poaceae > Sorghum > Sorghum bicolor. Next base: position 38,214,165 of record NC_012878.2, read on the forward strand.
GTGCTAGTAGAATAACATTTTGTGACTTTATTTCTCATGTCATAACAACCAATTTGCTATTGTCATATAGAAAATGGTATATTGTGACAAATATGATAAGTCATAAAATATTTTATTGAATTTTTTTGTGCATTACAATCTGAGGTGGCCCAATTTATAACCAGCTGGACCAATTCGAAAATGGTATATTGGAAGAACTTCAGCCTAAGCTGTACGCTGGCCCAATTTATAACCGGCTGGCCCAATTCGAAATAAGTCAGAAAAATAAAAAATTGTGCAATATGAGGGTTTGAACCTGGGACACCAACACTTTAAGTTGTGTCCTTGCCAACTGAGCTATAATGTTGTTTTGGTTTAATGTTGTAGTTTTTACCAATTTATTCATACATTTGTATAATTTCCAAGGAACAAAATCGCCAATGGTGGAATAGAACAAGTCTGAGTGGTGCCCAATGTCAGCAGTTGCGCCACTCTTTATTTTGAAATCATTCTGGTTCTTAAATTTCAGTTTGAACTTGTCCTTTTTCAAAATTTTAAATTTCAAATATTTAAATTTTGTTAAATGAAGAAATGGTCAACATAAAATTTGTAGATCTTGATGAGTTGAACAACTTTGGTATTCATCACTTTTTATGTTGAAATCATTTTGGGTCTCAAATTTTGGTTCAAACTTGTCATTTTTGAAAATTTCAAATTTCAAATATTCAAATTTTATCAAATTAAGAAATGGTCAACAACAAAGTTGTAGATCTTGATGATTTGAGCAACTTTGGTATTCATCACTTTTTATGTTGAAGTCATTTTGGGTCTCTAATTTTGGTTTAAACTCATCATTTTTCAAAAATTTCAAATTTCAAAGCCTTAAATTGTGTCAAATGACAATATGGCCTAAATAAAAGTTGTATATTTTGATGATTTGAACAACTTTGGTATTCATCACTTTTTTATTTGAAATCATTTTGGGTATTAAATTTTAGTTTGAACTCATTGTTTTTGAAAAATTTTAAATTTCAAAGGTTCATATTTTGTCAAATTAAGAAATGATCAACATTGAAGTTGTAGATCTTGATGAGTTGAACAACTTTGGTATTCATCACTTTTTTAGTTGAAATGATTTTGGGTCTCAAATTTTGGTTTGAACTTATCATTTTTGAAAAATTCAAACTTTAAATGTTCAAATTTTGTTAAATGAAGAAATGGTCAACACCAAAGTTGTATATCTTGATTTTACAAAATTTTAGAGAAAAATATCATCACAATTGGAGTTAGTATGAAGGAGAAAAACTAGTTACAAAATTTATACATAGATTAAAAAGAAAAATCACACTATTCTAGATGATCAGTGCATGATCATAGTGAATAGTGTGATTTCTCTTTTTAATCTGCGGATAAAATTTGTAACTAGTTTTTCTCCCGCATACTAACTCCAAATGAGATGATTTTTTTTTCTAAAATTTTCTAAAATCATTCTCTATCAATTTATTGAGTTTTTTTGTCAATCTTTACATATTAAAATATTGAGAAATTCAAATTTTGAATTTTAGAAAAAGAGACAACTTCAAACACGATTTTGGTACCCCAAATTATCGAATGAGGAAAAGTGATGAATACCAAAGTTGAATAACTCATCAAGATCTACAACTTTTGTATTGGTCATTTCTTCATATGATAAAGTGGTAATAACATTGTTCACAAATGTGACACATCACTTATGTGGTTTAATAAACTATATGATACATGTGTAAAATTAGTGAACAATGTATACAAAGATTTTGTCAAATGAAGAAATGGTCAAAATAAAAGTTGTAGATACTGATGAGTTGAGAAACTTTGGTATTCATCACTTTTCATGTTGAAGTCATTTTGCATCTCAAATTTTGGTTCGAACTCGTTGTTTTTGAGAAATTTCAAATTTCAAAGGTTTAAATTTTGTCAAATTACAATATGACCTAAAATAAAAGTTGTAGATATTGATTAATTGAACAACTTTGGTATTCATCACTTTTTATATTGAAATCATTTTGGGTCTCATATTTTTGTTCGAACTCGTTGTTTTTGAAAATTTCAAATTTCAAAGGTTCAAATTTTCTCAAATGAAGATATGGTCAACATCAAAGTTGTAGATCTTGATGAGTTCTACAACTTTCATGTTTCTCAAATTTTCATTTCAGATCATTTGGTATCCCAAATTGTTTTAGTACACTACTTTTTATATAGTAATATACAATAATATATATAATAATAAGCAATGAACTGGGCCTAAACCATAAAATCGGCCCATTACCGTATGTGGCCCATAACATTCTGGCCATTCATTTATGATCGAACGGCTATCTATGTGGCAACGAAGTGTAAAATAGGGTTCCACTTCCAGCTCGAACCCTATCCCTCATCCTTTCTCAACTCTCCCCATCACCAGCCGCCACCGTCGCCTATTTTCTTCTCTCCCGCTCTTCTCCAGTGGTAGCGCCGCCCGGGGCACTCCACTTATCGACAAACCTCTCCCTACCCGTAGCCGTGGACGAGATCTGGAGGTGCCGTTGGGAGATGCTGGGCTGCGGTCCCTGCCACTCTTGTGGTCACTGGGGTCGTAGCCTCCATGCCGCAGGCAACGGGCTCGCTGCTTCCATGGCATGGCTGCCGGACTGAAGCCGACGGTGGCGGCGGTTGGAGGTGCAAGGGCCTGCACAAGTACCTGGAGGACGTGGGCCACCTCGCATGAGCGCTGCCTCCAGGCCCGCACTACCACCGCCGGGGACAAGGCCGTCTCCATCCCTCTCTCAGCCGCCCAGTAACCCTAACTTACTTACTCCCTCTCCCTCACTCAACTCTCTTCCTCAGATCCGGCATGGTTGTGACGGCGATGCGCTAGTGTTGGTGCTTGGGCCCTGGGTGATACGGAGAGAGCGACTCGTCTTCAACTTGGCCACGAGCCAGCGTGCGTCCAGGTCCCTGGCCCGAGATGGCTCCTAGGAAGCAGAGGCGCCGGAAGCCAACAAGCCCACCAAGAGGTAACCTGAGCTTTTTCTGAAACTGTCGTTTTCAGTTCCTGCCTCAAACTGAATTTTTGTGTACTTGATAATCTATCTGCGTGCATCAAATTTCACTACTAGTGGTTTTGGCATGGTTTTTAGCTGCCGAGTGCACGGCGCTAGTTAAGATCCGTTTTCTGCTGGCTGGTCTTGGCCTGGATCTTGTGCTTTCCATCAGATACTGTCATCAGTTTTAGGGGTTCCTGAGGCTGGAATTAACATGAGATTATACTGACCTAGCCCACTCCGGGATTAACTGTCATCTCATCTAGCCAGCGTGGAAACTCCGGGCTCTGGCGCAGAGGCTCCGGGGTCTGTCTGACCTAGCCCACTCGTGCACCAAGTTATAGTTATGAGATGTAATGCATTAGTAACATCAGTCTCATTGTCTGTATATTTCAATTGTGGTGTATTATATGCAAATCATTAAGATGCAAAGTTTTCAGTTACTAGATGCAAAGTTTTCAGTTACTAGATGCAAAGTTTTCAGTTGCTAGATGCAAAGTTTTCAGTTACTAGATGCAAAGTTTTCAGTTACTAGATGCAAAGTTTTCAGTTACTAGATGCAAAGTTTTCAGTTACTAGATGTATGTTTCATTTTTTTTATCAATTATACATTGTTGTGACCTGAATTATTTTCTATCTTAAGTCTGATGCTTGTGAGAAATGACCACATTTCAGTTTTGTTGTGAAAAGTCTCAGGCTTGTGAAAAGTCTGATGCTTGTTGCTCATGGCCTGTTGCTCACGGCCAGTTGCTCATGGTCTGAACTTGTTGATATATACCAGCCAAGTCTGACATCATCATATTGTAATTGCAGTTGCTCTACGTGTAATTGGACACCTTGGGAAGGCATTTGAATGTGCTCTTGGCAGCAGCTCTACTTGTTTGAATTGGTAGGTTTCTGTTTCCCTAGTCGTTGCTTATGATATATTTTTTTATTTCATATTGAAATCTGCTTGATGTCTTACATGAAACTTAGATTGATCCTTAGAAAATTTGCTATGGATTCTAATTTTTTGAGTAAATAAACTGCAATTGTCAGTGAATGCAAAAAAATAGGAACAATTAGTAAGCAAATTGTGGTGTATTGTATGCAAATCATTTTGCTAGTCGAATTTTCAGCTAGCTGTTTCCAGGGATACACAAATATAGATACATGTGTATTCATTTTCTTGCTAAAATTTTTTCTATGCCATCTTGATGTTACAGGTTGAGGGAGGCCTTGGAGGAAGGAAACATATGACATTTTGCTTTTGATAAGATGGAGATGAGGCATTTTGTAGTGAATCTAGCTAGTTAGATTGTGCACGCCAACATATGACCTGTGCCTGCCATTTGACTTAGCTAGATTGTATGTGTGTTGTTCCTTGTATAAAGGTGACTTGTCATGAATTGTGCAAGCAGACTTGGTAATGTTGGCTTGATTGAAAACTTGAGAAAACTTATCTTATATGGTTGATGAGTGTTGTGGGCAGCTGTGGTTTACATATGTATGTGGTTGATGAATAACGTGACCTGTTATGGATATTTATTAGGCATGAAATCTGGTTAATATGAAATTAAAATTATATATAATTATGTGGCGAGCTTCAAGAAACTTATGACTTTAAATCAGTTGTCATAAGTGTTTGTGACTTTCAAAATCAAAGTCATAATGCTATGACTTTGCCCACTAAAAGTCATAAGTGGTCATTAAAGACAGTCATCTTTTGACATTTCAATTTTTGTCAACTTGTTGTCACAAATGACAACTTGTGACTTATTTTCTATGTATTATGACTAATGTTAAATGTCAAAAGATGACAGATTTCTTGTAGTGGTAGTTGAAAGATAGAATGGTTAAGTCAAGCGCTACATGCTCACTCTTTGATCAACTATATTCCGGAGTATTGTAAGATTTTTAAATAAAACTCAAAGATTCCTTGTATGACCCTTTCCAGTCTCTCATATGTGGAATTTTTGGATCCTCTCCGAACCAAGTGAATATGCCTTCTCTTAGAATATGGTATTTATATCACTAAGGCATAGTTGCCTTCTCTCTCTCACCTTACTTCTATTTGGCTTATGTGGAGCTTATAGGTGGAGGAGACAATTCAAACCTACTTGCATATATGAATTAGGATAACATTGCATGGGAGTGACCATATTGACCAAGTCAAGATGGCAGACGTGCGAGTCAAGCGAAGCTTACAAAGACTTGGCGGGCTGGCAGGTCGAGGACGATGGTGACACATGTCGAGTGGCGGGGGACGCGTATGGAGTACGCTACCCGCGGCGGGTTTTGCGGGTTTAGGCCTCAATACATGGATGGAGGTTCCAAGGAGGAACAAACTGCATGTGGTGGTATCGAGGAGTTCATGTCGAGGCGAAGCTACCTCATGAAGGGCGTGGTGGCCGTCGGATGAAAACTATATCGGCTTGGACTAGAATGCCCTGTAGCTCGCTGGTTCACTCTATATATCCACGGGCAAATGGGGAATATGTAATAGGCCCATAAATAAGAGGTGGCAGCCCACAAGCCATCTTACCTACTTCATTTTCATTTTCTATCATCCTTTCTAAGTTTCCCCCCTCCCCTTAGCTCTCTATGTGAGAGAGAGGTCCACAAATCCAAAAAATTGTGTAAGCACTAAGATTTGCTGCGGCAATTGAGGCTTTAACCTCCTTGTGTCCTCTAGATTCGATTCGTGCGATGCTTTTGTGAACCATATTTGTGTTTGAAAGGATCAAGATGCCCAAGAGGGGGGTGAATTGGGCTTCTCTAAAAAATTAAGCAACCTATAAGCTCCAATTCAACCCCTTGTGCCTAGTGTGATTTAGAGAGCTACCGGATAAAAGTTTTGCAACCTAGTTCCAATCCTATTCTAGCATGGCAATTCTAAGAATGTAAAAGCACAAAGTAAATGCTAGAAAGTAAAGGAGTAGTGGAAGAAAGTGCTCGGCGATGTTTTGCCGAGGTATCGGAGAGTCGCCACTCTCCACTAGTCCTCGTTGGAGCACCCGCGCAAGGGTCTTGCTCCCCCTTGGTCCGCGCAAGGACCAAGTGCTCTCTACGGGCTAATTCTTCGACACTCCGTTGTGGTGAATCGCCCAAAACCGCTCACAAGCTTGACACGAGCCACCCACAAGAACTCCGGGTGATCTTCGTGTCGGTGTTTTCCCCCGGGGGGGTCACACCAACGAGTAAATTTGTATGTGTGCTCCCTTTCCCGGATGGTGATGCAAGAAGACACAGAGATTTATCCTGGTTCGGGCAAGAGAAGGCCCTACGTCCAGCGGGGGGGGAGAGAGTTTGTATTATCTTGCACCTAAGTGCTTGTACAGGGGCGAATACAAGCGTGGTATGAAGTGTGGAGCTCTACTACGTATGAACATGGTCTTGTGTCGTGATGCTCATTCTATTCCTGAGTCTCTCCTTTTATAGCTCCAAGGAGAGACCCAGGGTACATGCGTAGATGTTAGAGTAGGGGTCGATAGCCGCATGGAGCGCTGACCTACTCGAGGCTTCCGTACGGCATGGCCTCGAGCCGTCCCATCTTGATAGCCCGGTGATGATTACGCGTGCTCCTGCGTTCTGCCCTGCACGCCGCCTCGCGCTGGTTCTGAGGTCGCACGCTTGTACGGTTTGGCGGCAGATCCGGCGGGGTAGTTGTGGTGTCGTCAGTCGACGCCCAACTTGTCCCTAGGAAGGGACCCTGTTCGGTCGAGGGTCGGACGCCGTGTAATGTGCTGATATCTGGAGCGCTGACCTTGGAGGTCTCGAGGGGGTCCCGATTAGACATTCCATCCTTGTTTCCCGCGTCCTGACACGCCCTTGGTCGTTCGGTGGGAAGGCTGCAAAAAGAACGATGGGACAGAAGCCTGTTCCCTATCACGCCTCCCGTGACCCGAGTGTTAGGTGGGGAAGCGTCAGGTGCATTAAATGTCCTGGCTCTCGTGCGCGCGTCAGGCGGCGGACAGTGTCCTTGCGCTCGACACCTCTCGGTTCGCTCGAGCCCGCTTCCGTATTCGACGGCAGTTGTCGCTCGAGCCCTGGCCGATTCGCTCGACGCTATTTCCGTCTTTGAGGTTGCGGCCATCGATGGTCGTGCGTGTGTGCGGACGGAGCGTCGAATCGAGGCGCTAGTTTTACGTACGGATGGTTTCGTTATTCGTGTTGGTGAGGGTACCCCTTGTTGATACCCTCGACAGTAGCCCCCGAGTCTCCATTCGAGCGCTGGCGCTTGAGTGGAGACTTTCGTCTTTTCAGTCGAGGTTCCACGGGGGCGCGCGAGCGACCCCACGGGGGTAGCCCCCGAGCCCTCGAGGGAGTATTTAACTCCTTCGAGGGTTATTTTGCCAAATTTGCAGAAACGCTGTCAACACCCGTGGTGGAAGGTTCTGTTCGGCTTTGCCTTGCGTGGAGGTTTCGACGTACTCTCGATAGAGCGAGCGTCTTCCACCCCAGATTGAGTTCCTAGCGGGTAGTCCAAGTGAGAACCTGTGCCCCTTTCAAGGGGGTCAGCTGTAGCCCGGAGGCGTCCTCATAAAGCAGGGTCGACGTGGTCGGGGATACCGGTCTCATTCGATAGAGTCCAGCGGCTCGATGCCTCCCTTCGGGGGGATTCCTCTCGACTGTCTCGACCCTACCTTGGACATCGCCAGCGAGTCCTCGAGGCGGGCCTCGATTTTCGACCACTCGCTGGGGATCCCTGACTCTTGGTGCTCGAGATCGGCTGTCGAACCCTTTCGACGGGCCAGCCATCGACCTCTCGAGACTATCGTGGGCGCATACCTTGGCTTACGAAGTAAGGAAACTGCCGTGCCGGTTCGTCTTTCTGCCCGTTGGGCGCACCTTTTGAGGTAAGTGACGTTGCGACACTGTATCGGCGGGGAATTCGGAGCGTCCGGCCTGTGAGGAGAGAAAGGACCGTTAGACGGCGCATTTATGGGAGGGAGTTACCTTATTTCTCGGATCTGTCCGCTGGCGGACTGCTGCTTATAAATACGTCGTGGCGTCGCCGCTGTTCCTCTTCCTTCCGCCTTCTCGCTTTTATTCTCTCGTTGCCTTTGCTTTCTCGCCGTCTCACGCGCACACGCCTCCTCGAGCTGTAGTGAATCTACCGTCCCTCCAGCCGAGATGCCTGTAAGACTCGTCGCCGCCGACGACTGGCGCCCGTCGTCGATGACGAAGCGCCGGTTGTTAGAGCTTGAGAAAGAGGGACTGCTGCGCCGCCGTACCTCGCTATCGTCGCCAGAGTGGATCGCGCCGCCGGCGAGTCACAGGGGGCCTCAGCGGCCCGAGGGCTACGTGGTGTCGTTCGCCAAGTTCCACCGCCACGGTCTGGGCGCGCCCCCGAGCCGCTTCATGCGGGCCCTCTGCTTCCATTATGGGGTGGAGCTCCAGCACTTCTCTCCGAACGCCATCACCGTAGCGGCGGTCTTCGCCGCCGTGTGTGAGGGCTACTTGGGGATGATGCCGCACTGGGAGCTGTGGCTCCACCTCTACAGGGGCGAGCTTTTCCATGCCCCCACCGGAACCACGGGCGTAAGGAAGCCCGTGCGGGCGGGATGCCTCAATCTGGTGCAGAAGACGGGGAAGACGGACAGGCCGCGGGAGTACATCCCGGTGGGGTTATCGACCAACCACGCCGGCTGGGACTCCCAGTGGTTTTACCTGCGGAACGATGACAACCTCCTGCCTTCCTACTCGGGCCGTCTGATCATGGAGCGTCCAGCGGATTGGACATACGGCGTCGTCCAAGCTCATCAATCTCGGCTCGACCGCCTCCTCGACGCCCTGAAGAAGCTTCGCCAGGAGGGTTTGACCGCCGCTCTCGTCCTCTCGGCCGTCCATCACCGGAGAGTTCTCCCTTTGATGTCTCGACCGTTGAGGATGGACGAGATGGGCCCTAGCGTCTCATCTCGGGAGCTCGAGGCGTGTCGGATGTCCAACGCGGCTCCGGCGGACGACGAAGTCGCGGCCCGAGTCAGGGCTGCAATTGCCGGTGATTTTCAGCCGGAGCACGTTAACGGCTTCCCCATGAGACCAGACGCAGGCTCGATCGATCTGGTACGCTTTCTTCTTGCGCGCAGCCTCGATTCTGGGTTTCCTTTCTCCCCTCTCTTTTTTCTAAGTCTACCTTTGTTTTGACAGGGTCGGATTGATGTCCGGTCCTCGAGGCCTCCGGTAAAGGAGGACGAGGTCGATCGTGACAAACGGCGCCAATCTGCCGAAAAGCTAAAGTCTGCCAAGGACTCTGCAAAGAAGGGGGAGAAGAAGAAGAACCTCGACCGCCAAGCATTAGAGGCGCGTCGAGCCAAATCCAGGCAGAGGGGGGAGCCTGAGGAAGAATCCCCTAACGATGATGACGATGACGACGAGGACAGCGACGACTCCGAGGGGATGGCGTCGCGCCTCGATCGGATTCTCGAGGGCCCGCCTCGAGGTGACGTCGACGCCCCCCGGACGGAGGCGCCAGAGGAGGGTCCGAGCGGATCTCGTCGCCCCCGGGCCGACACCCCTCCCACGCCCAAGGCGGGCCAAGACGCACCGCGCCCTCCCCCGATGCCCAGGGAGAGCGGTCTGGCTAGGCCCCAGGCGTCGGGGCCACTAACTCGTGGTCGCGTCGCGGCCTCTGAGAAAGGAGATGCCGGCCGTAGGAGCGCCAGTCCCGGCGCCCGCCAGGCGGGGACCGACGCGCCTAAGCCAGTGCCTGCCCTCGAGGGGGCCTGGAGCCCTGACGCGGGGTGGCTCGAGGCCCACTGGTCGGGGTGGCGGGAGGCGAGCCGTTCTCCCTGTGGGGTAAGCCTTTTTGATGTTGCGGTTTTTCTCTTCCCATTCTTCCACCTTTCCTCATATGCCAACCTTTTTTCAGGCTAAAGCGGACCCTTGAGCAGGCCCAACCGTCCATGGCAAAGAGGCTCAAAACGGGTGCCGCCTCCAAGGAACCAGGTTCGTAGTTTATTTCTGGGCGTTGCGATGTTCCTGTGTCGGTTATCATAACGTCTGACCCTTACCCTTTGTTTCATAGGCTCCTCCAGCTCCCAACCTCCAGCCGGCGTCGAGAGGGCTCCGTCTCGTCCCGCGCCTACTCCGTCGCCGCCGACTCGTGATGAGGCGCCCCAGACGCAAGCGTCAGAGGGAGCCCCCGAGCCCCCTCGATTGGGGGTCGAGGGGGAACCCATCACCATCAGCGATACGTCCGATGGTAACGAAGCGTCTGGGGGCGCTCGCCCTATGGAGGAGGAAGCGTCGACCCCCAACGTCGCGGGATCGACTCCCTGGCCCGCCGGCCTCCGCACCCTCGAGGAGCAGAAGAAGAAGAGGGAGGAGGATGAACAGCGGGAGCGCGAGGCGGCGCGGCAGCCGCAGGAATATGAGGCGCAGCAACAGCAACAACAGCAGGAGGAACAGCAGCGGCAGCAGCAACAGCAACAACCGCAGGAGCAACCGCAGCAGCAGCAGCAGCAACCACCGCAGCAGCAACAGCAGCAGCAGCAGGCGGGCCAAGAGGAGGGACCGCTCGAGCCTCCGCCCCAAGGTCCGGCCCAGCCAGTGCCACCGGAGCCGCAAGAGCTCGGCGAGGAGGAGGACTTGCCGGTGTATGGCCCCCCAACCCCGGCGTGGCTCCTCCCGGGGGCACCTGCCGCGATCCGGGCAGAGCCGGGGCGAGCGGATGGAGTGGTGGCGCTCGCCTGCCTGAAGCGCACGCCCCCCGACCCCGAGTCCGATATCAAGAGGACAATTTATGGCATGGACGGGATCGCCCCAGGGTTCCTCCGGGAACGTCGGGCGTGGGAGGACCGCTTTCCTTCCGAGGAGGATGAAATTGGGGCACCGGGGACCAAGGATGGAACCTGGAAGACGGTGGACGACGACGGACGGTTCCCATGCCTCGTCGACCTGTTCCTGCGCCATGGTGGCTCCCTCGAGACCGTCGAGGGCCTCATCCGCGGCGTTAAGGCGCGGGCTGACCGGGAGATGGAGCACTGGTGCCCCGATCGCATCCGTATCCGGGCCTCCCACGACCCATCTGAGCCCGACATCTTCCTCGACGATCAGAAGGAGGCGGAGAAGTGGGAACACGTCGAGGAGCTCCGCCTTTGGATGAAGCATGTGGTGGGGCTCCTCTCGGACATTATCAACAACGGGCTCGGCCCGGCTTATTTCGTAAGTGTTTCTCGAACTCCAATCCTCATGGTGCTTTCTGGTTTCTGTATTCTAATCCATCCGACTCTTGATTCGCAGGATATGAAAGAGACCTCCCGCATCAAGTCCAGCTTCATACACGCCACGAGGGGCGGTTGGGAGCAGCTCCCCCTCCTCAAGGATCAACTCCTCGAGTCGCAGGAAAAGCTCCTTAAAGCTTACAAAGATCTCATAGCACTCGAGGAGGAGAAGAAGGCGAGGGAGGCTGCCTTGGCTGAGGCCCGAGAGGCCTCGAAGAAGGCGGAGGAGGAGACGATGCAGCTACGGGAGCAGGCTCTTACGGTCGAGGAAGCCGCGTCCAGAGCCCGGGAGGAGGCCCTGTCCTACAAGAGCGTTATCGCGGATCTGGACAAGGAGAAGGGCCTCCTTAAATCCGACCTAGACTCTCTCCGAGAGTCCTTCCGAAAGATGAAGGTGGAGCATGTGAACGGCGAGGTCGCCAGGGGCACCGCGGAGGAAGCCAAGAAGAAGGCCCTCGAAGATCTCGAGGCGGAGCGGGCTCGATCCTGCAGTCTCTCTAACGACGTCGAGCGTCTGAAGGGAGAATTGCTGGAGAAGAGTGGGGCCATTGCTCAGGCTGGCAAGGCGATCGAGGATCTCCGCGTTGCCAACACCGAGCTGGCACGCTCCAACAAAGAGATCGAGGGGGCCAACACCAGGCTGGTCGGCGAGAACACGGCCCTCGAGGAGACCGTACGCGGTATGTTTCCTCTATCAGATTCCTTTTTCCGAGGTGTGCTTAGTTTTTCCTAAGGTCTCTTTGTATTGGCTTTTACAGGGCTCAAGGACGAACTCCTGGTCGCCCAAGCCGAGGCTCGCAACGCCAAGGCTCAGCTCGAGGCGGAGGTTGCTTTGAACCGTCGAGTACGGACGGCGATAAGTGGTCTCTCGACCTCTTGGGAGGTCGAGCCTATGGATGAGTCGAGGGAGGACGCTCGAGGCGACGCCCTGGTCGACCAGTTGTGCTACATAGGCGCGACGTTGCGAGATCGGGTGCGGGACGCCCTCCACATCGGGGTGAAGCGGGCGATGGCGGTTGTCTGCTCGGGCTTCTCCTACGACATGGAGGTGGTGTCCCTTGGCTTCGTCACCGACATCTCCAAGACCGACGCGGAGAACGAGGAGAGGGTCCATGCCTTGATCGACGACGCGGAGGCTCCTGGGGAAAGGTTGGCCAAGCTTTTCGAGCCTGAGGTGCTCCCTCCTGAGGCTAGCTCGGGCGGAGGCGAGGGCGGTGAGGATCGTGCCGCGGACTGAGGCCTGCGAGCCTGCTCAGGGCGCCTGAGGCCCCTTGTACAATACTTTGTTAATTCTGTGGTTAACTGATTCTGTATCACTTTCGTAATTGTTAGATGCTTATTTTGTCTTTCCGCTTGATGCTTTCGTTTCTCTTTGCGCCTACGTTTGTACCCCTTGCTCGATTTTTCGTAAAAGACCACCTCGATCACTTCAATGGTGGGGAAGCGAGTAGAGTTTCCGTAGCCTGGGGGCGTAGGAGTTCTCCAGCTCGTTGTCCCTCGGCCTTTGAGGGGCTCGAGGTGCCTTAGCTACTTGAACCGTGCAAGGTTTACTACGTAAGAAAAGAAAACTTCTTGGTTTTTTCGATACTCGGGGGGGTGTCGTCCACCTGGTAGCCCCCGAGGGGGTGCTGACTATGATGGGTCATAGTCGGCGCCCCCTTTTAACGTCGAGATCGTGACTTATTAATTTTCTCGGCGCAAAGAAAGAAGAATTGTTTCGAGGAAAGACTTTATTTATTCATTCATTCGCTTACAAAGTCTTGGTACAAAACGTAAGCAGGAACATAAGTTTGGAACTTCTAGGGGTAGAATCGACGTAGCTGTTCGATGTTCCATGCGTTGGTGAGAATTGCCCCCTTTTCGTCCGCCAGCTTGTACGTTCCCGGCTTCAGGACCTCGGCTACCACGTACGGACCTTCCCAAGGCGGAGTCAGCTTGTGGCGTCCCTGATTGCTTTGCCGGCGTCGTAGGACTAGGTCACCCACGTTGAGGTCCCTCTTGCGCACATGCTTGTCGTGGTAGCGTCGAAGCCTTTGCTGATATCTGGCAGAGTTGAGGAGGGCCATGTCTCTAGCCTCCTCAAGTTGGTCGACCGCGTTTTCTTGAGTCTCTTTGTTCGATTGTTCGTTGTAGGCCTTGAGTCGAGGTGACCCATACTCGAGGTCTGTGGGGAGGATAGCCTCGGAGCCGTAGACCATGAAGAACGGGGTGTATTTTGTGGCCCTGCTTGGTGTTGTCCTAAGGCTCCATAGGACTGAGGAAAGTTCCTCGACCCATTTTTTGCCGAATTTCTTCAATCGATTGTAGATCCTTGGCTTGAGTCCTTGCAAAATCATGCCATTGGCACGCTCGACTTGGCCGTTAGTTCGAGGGTGGGCTACTGCAGACCAGTTCACACGGATGTGATGCCGATCGCAGAAGTCCAAGAACTTTTTGCCGGTGAACTGGGTGCCATTGTCGGTGATGATGACATTGGGGATCCCAAACCGATGGATAATGTCGGTGAAGAAAAGGACGGCCTGCTCGGAGCGGATGTTGGTGATGGGTCGAGCCTCGATCCATTTGGAGAACTTGTCAATGGCCACCAGCAAATGGGTGAATCCTCCTTTCGCCTTTTGTAGAGGTCCTACTAAATCGAGCCCCCACACCGCAAACGGCCAGGTAATGGGGATCATCTGAAGAGCGTGGGCAGGCAGATGCGTCTGCTTGGCGTAGAACTGACACCCGTGACATGATCGTACGAGCTCGATGGCGTCCGCCACGGCCGTTGGCCAGTAGAAGCCTTGTCGAAAAGCGTTTCCTACAAGGGTCCGTGGAGCGGCGTGGTGACCGCAAGCCCCCGAGTGCAGGTCATCGAGGAGTTTTCGGCCTTCTTCCACAGTGATGCAACGTTGTAGGACCCCCGTCGGGCTCCGTCGATATAGCTCGTTGTCTTCGCCATAGATCACATATGATTTGGCCCGCCGAGCGATACGACGAGCTTCTGACCTGTCTTCTGGCAACTCGCCGCGGATAAGGCAGTCGAGGAACGGTGTGCACCAATCGAATGGTTGACCTGGTCGTCGTTCTATCTCCATCATTTCTTCCACCATCAAGAGCGTATTGACAGCATTGGTTGGTTGGGCGGTGGTGGCGTCGACGCCAGCCCCCGTGCCTAGGTCGACGGATGGCTCGTGAAGATCTTTTGAAAATGCATCAGGCGGCACCGTGCCTCTGGTCGATGCGATCTTGGCGAGTTCGTCGGCTGCCTCGTTGTAGCGTCGAGCGACATGGACAAGCTCGAGACCGTGGAACCTATCTTCGAGTCGGCGGACCTCCTTGCAGTACGCTTCCATTTTTGGGTCGTGGCAGCTCGAGGTTTTCATTACTTGGTCGATGACGAGTTGGGAGTCACCTCGGACGTCGAGGCGTCGGACTCCTAACTCGATAGCGATCTTGAGACCGTTGACCAGGGCCTCATATTCTGCGACATTGTTAGATGCGGCGAAATGAATCCTGATTACATACCTCATGTGGACGCCTAAGGGTGAGATGAACAGCAGGCCGGCCCCGGCCCCAGTTTTCATGAGTGACCCGTCGAAATACATTGTCCACAGCTCCGCCTGGACCTGAGTCGGGGGAAGCTGGGAGTCCGTCCATTCCGCGACGAAGTCTACCAGGGCTTGCGATTTGATGGCCTTCCGAGGCGCGTAAGTGAGAGTCTCACTCATGAGCTCGACCGACCATTTTGCTATTCTTCCCGTGGCCTCTTTGCTCTGGATTATTTCTCCTAAAGGGAAAGATGAAACCACCGTGATGGGGTGACCGAGGAAGTAATGCTGCAGCTTGCGGCGGGCAAGGATTACAGCGTAGATCAGCTTCTGGATTTGGGGATAACGCGTCTTGGTCTCCGAAAGCACCTCGCTGACGAAATAGACTGGCCTTTGGACCGGCAGCGCATGACCCTCCTCTTGTCTTTCGACCACCACCGCCACGCTGACGACCTGGGTCGTCGACGCGACGTAGAGGAGCAGCGGCTCTGCAGGTTGAGGTGGAACCAGGACTGGTGCCGAGGTCAGCGTCTTCTTCAGCCTTTCGAGTCCTTCCTCGGCCTCGGGGGTCCAAGAAAAACGCTCGACCTTCTTTAGGAGTCGATATAATGGTAATGCCTTTTCTCCTAGTCTCGAGATGAAACGGCTCAGAGCCGCCAGGCACCCCGTGACTCTCTGTACACCCTTGATGTCTCGGATCGGCCCCATTTTCGTGATGGCCGAGACTTTCTCGGGGTTGGCCTCGATGCCGCGCTGCGAAACGATGTAACCTAGGAGCATGCCTCGAGGCACACCGAAAACGCACTTCTCGGGATTGAGCTTGATCCGGCTGGTGCGTAGGCAGCTAAAGGCAATCTCGAGGTCCTGGATCAGGTCTCCTCGTCGCTTTGACTTGACGACAATGTCGTCGACGTAGGCCTCGACCGCGGACCCTATATGTTCGCCAAACACGTGGAGCATGCAACGTTGATACGTGGCTCCCGCGTTTCGAAGCCCAAATGGCATGGTCACATAGCAATACATCCCAAAAGGCGTGATGAAAGAGGTCGCGAGCTGGTCGGACTCCTTCATTTTTATTTGGTGGTAACCAGAATATGCATCAAGGAAAGAAAGGGTTTCACATCCCGCGGTAGAATCGACGATCTGATCAATGCGTGGCAATGGAAAGGGAACTTTTGGACATGCTTTATTCAGACTAGTATAATCGACACACATCCTCATTTTCCCATTCTTTTTCTTAACTAATACAGGGTTTGCTAACCAGTCAGGATGATGAACCTCCTTGATGAATCCGGCCGTCAAAAGCTTGTGGACTTCCTCGCCAATGATCTTGCGCTTCTCCTCGTCGAATCGGCGCAACCGCTGCTTCACTGGCTTGGAACCGGCTCGAATCTCCAAGGAGTGCTCGGCGACTTCCCTCGGTATGCCTGGCATGTCCGAGGGACTCCATGCAAACATGTCGGCATTTGCACGGAGAAAGTCGACGAGCACAGCTTCCTATTTGGGGTCGAGGTCGGTGCTGATCGTCAGCACTTTGCCGTCGGAGTTGTTGGGGTCGAGCGGGATCTTCTTGGTTCCTTCCGCCGCCTCGAAGCTGCCCGCGTGGCGCTTAGGCTCTGGAGCCTCAGCGGCCAGGGCCTCGAGCTTCGCGATGAGCTCGGTGGAGTTCTCGACCGCCTCCCCGTACTCGACGCACTCGACGTCGCACTCGTACGCGTGCTCGAAGGAGGAACTGACAGTGATGACACCTTTGGGACCGGGCATCTTCAGCTTCAAGTAGGTGTAGTTGGGTATAGCCATGAACTTGGCGTAGCCCGGGCGCCCGATGATGGCGTGGTACGTGCCTCGAAACCCAACCACCTCGAAGGTGAGGGTCTCCTTCCTGAAGTTGGCCGCCGTGCCGAAGCAGACCGGTAAGTCAATTCGACCTACTGGCAGCGCCTTTTTTCCTGGCACGACGCCATGGAACCCGCCGGCACTTGGTTGGAGCTTCCCTCTATCTATGCCGAGGAGGTCCAGGGTCTCGAGGTAGATGATGTTGAGGCTGCTACCGCCATCCATCAGCACTTTCGAGAGCCGGGTGTTGACGATGATGGGGTCGACGACGAGCGGGTAGACGCCTGGGGCGACTACCTTGTCGGGGTGGTCTTCTCGGTCGAAAGTGATTGGAGTGCTTGACCAGCTAAGGTATTGGGGCACCGCCATTCTTGCTGCAAAGACTTCGCGACGCTCCCTTTTGCGCTGCCTCGTGGTCAATTGAGTCGAGGGCCCGCCATAGATCATGTAGCAGTCGTGGATGGCGGGGAAGCCGTCGTCATCTTTGTTGTCCTCCTTGCTGCCAGCCTTCTCTTTCTTGGAGTCATCACGCGTATCTTTTTTTGAACCCCAGACCGTCGAAATGCTTTCTCAGCATACGACAGTCCTTGAGCTTGTGGTTGGCGCCTCTCTTATGGTAAGGGCACGGCTCCTCCAACATCTTGTCAAAGATGCCTCCATCCGGAGGGCCTCGAGGCTTCTTTCGATCCATGGCGGCGACAAGGTTGTCATCGGAATCTTCCCGGTGGAACTGCCGCACTTTCTGCTTCTTTTTGTTTTTCTTGAGGCCTCGACTGGGGGTCCCATCTTCGTCGATGGGCTACTTGCCTTTCCTTCCTTCTGAGCTGAAGAAGGCGCCGACTGCCTCCTCCCCTGCCGCGTAGTTGGCTACTACGTCCATCAGCTCGTCGACGGTCTGAGGTCGATTGCGACCTAATTCCCGCACCAAGTCTCGACTGGTGGTGCCCGAGACAAACGCCAAGATGACGTCGTGGTCAGGGATGTGCGGCAGCTCAGTGCGCTGCTTCGAGAAGCGTCGAGCATACTCCCGAAGAGTTTCTCCCGACTTCTGCTTGCACTTGCTGAGGTCCCACGAGTTCCCTGGCCGTATGTAGGTCCCTTTGAAGTTACCCTCGAAGACTCTGACCAGATCAACCCAGTTGTGGATCTGATTGGCAGGGAGTTCCTCGAGCCATCGACGGGCGGTGTCGGAGAGGAAAAGGGGTAGCTGTCTGATGATGGCTCGATCATCACCTCGTGCGCCACCTAGCTGACAGGCCAGCCTAAAGTCGGCCAGCCACAACTCTGGTTTGGTCTCTCCATTGTACTTCGCGATGCTGGTCGGGGGTCGAAATGGATTGGGCAGGGGCGTGCTGCGGATCGCCCTGCTGAACACCGGTGGGCCTGGTGGCTCGGGGGCCACCCGGTCCTCGTCGCTGTCGTATCTCCCACCGCGATGCGTGCTATAACCGCGCTCTTCCGCGTCTCCGTGCCGGCGGCGTCGATTTTCTTTGATGTCGTGCCGCGCGTCGTGTCGACGTTGATCGTCGACGGGGAGGATGAGAGCGGTCTTTCTACCTCGAGGGGGAGGTTGTTGTTGGACTGACACCTCCTCTTCGTTTAGAGGCTGTTCGTCGCGCTTCTCTGTGGCAGCTCCTCGCCGTCGAGACGCCGAACTTTCGGCTTGTTGAACCGCCGCCACCTGGAGCAATGTCTGTACCTCATCTCGAATGCGTCGGGCCTGGGAATTCGACAGCTCTGGCATGTTACGTAGCAGCATCGTCGCTGCCACTACATTCTGGCCTGCTCGAGGGAAACGGCTGACAGGTTGCTCTGGCTCTGAGTCACCGACGATCTGTCGATGTACCTCTCGAGCGCGTCTGCGGACACTTCCGCCCGGCGGGTAGGGCAGGTCTTGCTCGAGGATTTGCTCGAGCAGGACGAGGCGCTCGCGGTCTTCGTCGAGCTTCATCTTGAGCTCCCGCAGCTGTGCGAGCTGCGCGGTTCTGTCTTCCTGAGGAGGGGGGTCGACCTGTCCGTCGTTCCCAGGCGTCCTGGGGTCTTCTCGCGCCGCGGGGGCTCGACCACCCGCTGCAGCATCCCGTGTCTCGTCAGTAGTTTCTACCACCCCGTCGATGTGACAGCATTCCCTCGTAGGGTCATAGCTATCTGTCTCGGAGTCGGAGTCCGGTTCGGCGGCGTAGAAACACCCACGTCCTTCCTCCAACAATTGTTACCTGAGGGAGGTGATCGAGTATCGTCCGGGGCCTAGACGACGGAGGCCTTGTACTCGGGAAAGGTCCGGCAGCTCGGACGCCGACCGCCGCGCTTCAGAGCTACGTGGGAGGACCATTGGTCTTTCTACGTACGTCTGGGCATTTGGGCATATCGCCCTGGCGAGCGACGTCGCGGCGTTATCCAATCCGAACGGCAGTGCCGCTCTTGGAGAGAACAACCCGTGTGGAAGTAGCCTAGCTGCGGTGGGGGAGAGCGCGCGAGACGCGTCCCCTCCCGTCGTCGCGCGGTGCTGAGTCGTCGCGCTTGTTGCTTCGTCACACGGTGCTGCCGACTTGTGGCCTACGTCCTGCCTTGCACGAGTTGCTGGTCGTGCTGAAGCAGAGGGGCCGCGGCGGTGCTGTCCGCGCCTCTTCTTAGGCGGGGAGGCGTGGTGGTGAGGGCGTCTCGGGGCCTTCAACCGTGCTGGCGTAACGCGGGCTCCTCCTGGTCCTTTGACTGAGAGCAAGATCATGTCGTAGCCGGAGCCCGTAGACATGAACTCGAGGCTCCCAAACCAAATCACCGTGGAGCGCGGAAACGGCGAGGCAAGAGTAGCCATCCGGAAAGGAGTGGGAAATCGATGAAAAACACGCAGGACCCCTACCTGGCGCGCCAACTGTCGGTGTTTTCCCCCGGGGGGGTCACACCAACGAGTAAATTTGTATGCGTGCTCCCTTTCCCGGATGGTGATGCAAGAAGACACAGAGATTTATCCTGGTTCGGGCAAGAGAAGGCCCTACGTCCAGCGGGGGGGAGAGAGTTTGTATTATCTTGCACCTAAGTGCTTGTACAGGGGCGAATACAAGCGTGGTATGAAGTGTGGAGCTCTACTACGTATGAACGTGGTCTTGTGTCGTGATGCTCGTTCTATTCCTGAGTCTCTCCTTTTATAGCTCCAAGGAGAGACCCAGGGTACATGCGTAGATGTTAGAGTAGGGGTCGATAGCCGCATGGAGCGCTGACCTACTCGAGGCTTCCGTACGGCATGGCCTCGAGCCGTCCCATCTTGATAGCCCGGTGATGATTACGCGTGCTCCTGCGTTCTGTCCTGCACGCCGCCTCGCGCTGGTTCTGAGGTCGCACGCTTGTACGGTATGGCGGCAGATCCGGCGGGGTAGTTGTGGTGTCGTCAGTCGACGCCCAACTTGTCCCTAGGAAGGGACCCTGTTCGGTCGAGGGTCGGACGCCGTGTAATGTGCTGATATCTGGAGCGCTGACCTTGGAGGTCTCGAGGGGGTCCCGATTAGACATTCCATCCTTGTTTCCCGCGTCCTGACATGCCCTTGGTCGTTCAGTGGGAAGGCTGCAAAAAGAACGATGGGACAGAAGCGTGTTCCCTATCACGCCTCCCGTGACCCGAGTGTTAGGTGGGGAAGCGTCAGGTGCATTAAATGTCCTGGCTCTCGTGCGCGCGTCAGGCGGCGGACAGTGTCCTTGCGCTCGACGCCTCTCGGTTCGCTCGAGCCCACTTCCGTATTCGACGGCAGTTGTCGCTCGAGCCCTGGCCGATTCGCTCGACGCTATTTCCGTCTTCGAGGTTGCGGCCATCGATGGTCGTGTGTGTGTGCGGACGGAGCGTCGAATCGAGGCGCTAGTTTTACGTACGGATGGTTTCGTTATTCGTGTTGGTGAGGGTACCCCTTGTTGATACCCTCGACACTTCGTGCCTCCAATCACCACCGAACCGTCTAGGTGATGGCGATCACCAAGAGTAACAAGCAAAGAACTCTCACTTGACCCAAACAAGGCTCTAGAGAGTGTTGGATGCACACTTGACTCTTGGAACTCACTAGAGGAGGATTCTCTCAAGAAATCACTCAAATCTCAATCCTCTCTAGGCTCTTGCAACTCTCTTGCTCCACAACAAGGTTCTCTGATGTTCAAATGGGCAAGAGTGCTCTCATGGACGAGGTGGAGAAGTATAAATACTATCCACCAAGTCCAAAGGTCGGCCAACCGTTTTCCACTGAAAACGGGGTCACCGGACGCACATTATGTTGCACCGGACGCACTGCACCGAGCGTCCGGTGCTCATAACGGCTACCTGCACTTTTCTCTGACAGGTCACCGGACGCTAACTCCCAGCGTCCGGTGCATCGTCCGGTGCTCGGGGAAACTTTACATGCTCCCTGCGCATGGGACCGGACGCTACCCGGTGCGTCCGGTGCTAGCGTCCGGTGCTCAAGGGAACTTTGCAAGCTCCCTAGGTAAGGGACCGGACGCTACCCGGTGCGTCCGGTGCTAGCGTCCGGTGCCTAACCCTAAGCACTGGCCTGTTCTAACGGGTAAGGACCTCACCGGACGCACTCACAGAGCGTCCGGTGCAGCGTCCGGTGCCCAATTGGGCACCCAAACTTCGTCGAAACGCGATCGCTCCAAAACGAAGTTGGTTCCTCTCGATCTAAGGACTATCTTTGAGCTGCCTAGTGTTAGGTTTACCAAGTGTGCACCACACCTAAACCTAAAGCCTTGCCTAAGTCAAGCTACTAGATCAAAGCCCCTCTTAATAGTACGGTTAAAGGAAAACAAAGTCCTAAACTACTCTAAGTGCCCTTCTTCACCTTATGGCACTTAGACCTAGTCTAGTCTTGACGATGTCCATCCATCCTTTGAGAACCGAAACGATTTCGACTATTAAGTTGGCATTTACGTCCCTGTCCATCGAGTACCTATTTACCATGACCTTACCTATGACTTTGCCTCTGCAAAACACACGTTAGTCATAGTAATCAACAATGTCATTAATCACCGAAATCACTAAGGGCCTAGATGCTCTTTCAATCTCCCCCTTTTTGCTGATTGATGACAACCTCGTGTATAAAGAGAGTTGAGGTTTTTAAAGTGACTTGGTTTCCATAAGCATATTACAATAAGAACAAAGGGATTAGTCATGCTTATATCAACCAAATCCAATATCCTGCATCCAAATATGTGAGTGGTATACAACAGGATATAAACATAAAGGCTCATGAGTACATCAGATTAAAAACGCGGAAGCAAAGGTAATATGAGCCAAAACACATGACATTAAGATATCATAATAACCACAAGTCATGTTTCACAACCATAGTATCTCACACAAGTGCAATGCATAAAAGTAAACATGATGCATGATGAAGAAGCACACATAAAAGGTATCTGAAAAGAATAAACTCCCTCTCTAGCTCTAGCTCCCTCTCTAGCTCTAGCTCCCCCTAACTCCACGCACTCTCTCCCCCTTTGGCATCAAGCGCCAAAAACCTAAGAAGACGGCGGAGGAGGCGGAGCAGAAGAGTCCCTCGGCGCGGCCATGAAACGAGCTGCATCATCTGAACTATCGGCCGTCGAGGCGGAGGAGGTGGAGTGACCCTCTGAAGCTGCAGGTGCTGGTGAAGCAGTCCGGGTCTGCTCTGGAGCTGTCACAGGCTGTGCTGGCTGCTCGAGTCCGGCTGACGAAGCTGGCACGGACGCGGTCGCTGTAGCTGTCGTCTCTGGTACGATAGTAGATGGTGCAAGCTGCTCGGACGACGCTACGGACGACGACAGAAGCTCTGTAGTGGTAACTGGCGCCGTAAAGACTGCAGGAGCCTGCAGAGGAGGAGGCGTAGGGTCACCAGTCAGAGCACTGTAGGTGAAGCTGAGGTGCGGATCTGTCTGCGAATCCCACACAAGCTGTGACGCTGAAGCTGACTGAGGGGTGAATCCGGAGCGAAAAGGGGTAAACTGCGGTACCTGCTCAAAGCCTGAAGAGATAGCACCCTGAGAGACCTGGTGCTGAGGCGTCGAAAACGGCTGACTCTGAGCGGGTAGCTGGAGCGGCTGCTGTGAGGGGCTCTCAGTCTGGGGTGCAGGAGTAGGAGGCCTGACGGACGACGTGCCTGGGAGCTGAATCCGCGGTAGCTGTATCCCGGAGGCGGCCATGAGAGCGGCCATCATCGCAGTCTGCTAGGCCTGGAAAGCAAGCTGCTGCTCCAGAAAGGTGAGAAGCTGACGCTGAACCTCATCCTGCCTGGCCTGCAAGGCTGCATTGATGGCAGCCTGATCCCTGTCTCGCCTCGCCTGCTCCTCAGCTGCGCAGCGCTGGTCTGCCCTCATACCCTCTAGTATAGCAAGCAGGGCGGGGTCTGACGCACTTGAAGAACCGCATGCCTCGTGGTCGTGTGCTCTGGGAGGGAGATCTGTCACTGGCGGCTGATAGTCGTCATCTGAGCTGTATGAGGCGAAGTCAAACTCTCCCTCAGCCTCTGCATCGGCGAAAGCCCCAATGGCTATGTCCTGCTGCTCCTCTGTCTCTGCAACAGCTGCTGTACTGTGGGTGCCCCTAGGAGAAGGCGGGGGCACCGGTCCACGTGGAGCACGAGGAGGAGGTGCACCGCGAAGGTCGTGGTGCGCTCTCAGCATCTGCCGGGGGTCGTAGTGGGGGAAGACGGTGTCGGACTCTGTCAACTCCCTCTGCAAGTGAGCTGGCAGGGGCAGTGGCCTAGCACGAAGTATAAGCAGGGTGATCCAATGTGCGTAGGGCAACTGACGTCGGCCCCTGAAGCTCTCTGAGATGGTGTCCTCTATCTCTGAGACAATCAGATCCCACAAGTCAAACTCTGTCTGGGAGATAAGGTGAGCAACTAACCACTGCTGGATGCGAGTGAACCCGTATCTGTAGCCTGTCCTGGGGAGAAGAGTCTTCCTCAACACGAAGTCAAGGATCCTGGCTGGGCGTGTCAAGTCTCCCACTGTCCTGCTGGAGCCCTCCCCAAAAGGTGCACGGAAAAGGGGAGCCACGAAGGATCCACGTTCCCGTAGCACAGCTGGTGAATCCTGGTGGGAGAGGCTCGCAGTCCAAGCACCTCTCTAGCCCTCTGAGCTGTCACTCTGTAGTCTGTCCCCGCCAGTGCGTAGTGGATATAGCTGTGATCTGGAGAAACCCACACTGACGCGTAGAACTCTCTGACCCACTGCTCACAGTAAGTGCCGGGGAGTGCTAGTAACTCTGGAAGTCCGTGGAGGTAGGTGAAATACTGACGAATGTCTGCTCCTACCACGTTCCCTAGTATCTCCAGGTCGATCACTCTGTGCTCCCTGAACTGAGCCTGAGAGCGAACCAGTGCCTCGTAGATGTCCTCCTAGACAACTGTGTAGAACCTGGCACCGGCTCTAGGAACCCTGGCAGCTGGAAACCAGGTGGGAAACGGAACGAACCTCAGCTGCTGGATCTCTCTGGCTGACACAAGAGAGAGATCTCTGTGGATCCTGACTAGCCTCGGGCGTGAAGCTGGTGTGCCTCTCGCTGGTGTGGCACGAACTGTGGAAGTGGACTGACCCGGCGTGCCGGTCCGAGGAACGGCCTGGGTACGAGCACGAGTCGACCTCCTGAGTGGCTGCTCCTGCTCCTGCTCCTGTGCTGGACCCTCTGCCTGGGTCTCTGTCTCCGTGTCTGGATCCTCTTGAGCTAGATCCCTGACCACAAGCCTAACCCTCTGTCCTCCAATCGTCACGGTGCCTGGAGGAGATCCATGGAATGCCTCTGCCTCAAGTACTGCATGCCGCTGCCGTGGCGTGAGGTCATCACCTATCCTCAGAGCACCTGAGCGACCACCCCTCTCGGCTGTCTCAGCCGCTGCTGCAACTGCCTCTGCGACCTCTGCATCTCTGTCACTGGCCTTTCGCTTCTTGGTGGCCAGCTTCTTGCCTTTCCCTTTCTCTGCCGCTGACAGGCGACGGGGAGGATCACCTCCACCATCACCGCCTGGGGAACCTCCTGAGCCAGCTGTCGGACCACTGACATTCTTGGTACGAGCCATTGCAAAACAAGTGTCCGACAAACAACTAACTGACAATGGAGATTAACGCGCTGTAGGAAATCGACAAGATAGGATATATATGAGCAAACATATCGACTAGAGATGAGACAATCCTATAGATCGCAAGAAAAGATGAGATATGGGCGCGAACGGCTTACGATCCACGGACGAGACGCGTTCTGGATTAAAATGTAGCGATCGGAAACCTCCGGAGACCACGAATCTTCCCTTCAAGATGCTGCAGCGAGAAGACAATCGAGATCGGAATCAAAACCTAAATCGAATGCCTTGTGCACATACGAACAAACACCTTGAGGGCAAAGTCCAAAGATCTTACCCAAACCCTTGAATCTCTGCGTGGTTTGGAGAACTACGCGAAGAGAAGAGAGAGGAGAAGATCGGGGGCAGATCTGGCGCGGAGAGAGCTTCAAAGGGCGCCGGGAATCGATGAACGGACGGGGGCGGCGGCGCTAGGGCACGGAGGAGAAGGGCACGGCTCGGGCGAAGAAGGAGAAAAACTGCCGCGCGAATCCCCTGGGCGCGGGCTTTAAGCGCCCGCCGCGGGGTCACCGGACGCTCATAATGTGGCACCGGACGCGTCCGGTGACCACCGGACTCATGCGCAGAGAGGTCTGCAAAATGGCATTGCACCGGACGATGGGCACCGGACGCTGGCTTTAGCGTCCGGTGCTTCAGATCACGCCAGGTGAGCACCGGACGCACAGCACCGGACGCTACAGGGACACTGTTCCTGCGTCCGGTGCGTGCAGCCTGGCACACTCACCGCACCGGACGCTCAGAGGCAGCGTCCGGTGCATCGTCCGGTGCTCCTCTGAGCACTTTTTGGACTAAGCACCACGCCCGACTTTGACCCAACCAAGTTCCATCTTCAAAAGCACTCAAAAAAACACCAAATGGAACTGGTATGAGTGACATCTCTCAAACCCTCAAATTTTCACAAATATTTAGCCATAGGCTTAGTAGTTTTTATGAAGATAGTTCGAGAAAATTACCAAGGAGCATCGTATGGCCATAAAGCTAGGGGTTTGAATCATAATGAGCTTTGAATACTCCCCCTATCTATGGACGAACACAGCGGATGCTCAACAAATAACTGAAAAGAAACGATCAACTAACAAGCATGCACATGACATGAGTTATAAAGCAATACTTGAAAGAAAACTAATGCTTGTCAAGTTTGATCCAAGGTTAAGCTTTTTCACACACACAAGGGGGTTATCTTAAACATGTTAGACAAGCCCTACATGCAAGTTATATTTTTAGTTTTAGTATGCATGATATGCAAAGCAAAAGTTATTTACAAGGTTCAGCACACAACTTTTATCTTTTAGTGAAGTTGGATAGGTCAAGCACATTAAGTTCATTTCTCAACATACAAAACCTAGCTTCATCTAGGGGTTTTGTGAAGATATCCGCCAATTGATTTTCCGTTCCCACATTCTCTAGGGATATGTCACCTTTAGCAACGTGATCCCTAAGGAAGTGGTGGCGGATGTCAATATGTTTTGTGCGGGTGTGTTGAACCGGGTTGTTTGCAAGTTTTACGGCACTTTCGTTGTCACACAACAAAGGTACTTTGTCTAGTACTACTCCATAGTCTAGCAAAGTTTATTTCTTGTAGAGTATTTGTGCACAACAAGCACCGGCGGCAATGTATTCCGCTTCGGCCGTTGACAAGGCAACACTATTTTGTTTCTTTGACATCCAAGAGACAAGTGATCTACCTAGGAAGTGGCACCCTCCGGATGTGCTTTTTCTATCAATCCGGCACCCGGCATAATCCGAATCGGAATAGCCTACAAGTTGGAATCTTGCACCTTTGGGATACCACAAGCCTAGGCAAGGTGTGTATTTTAGATACCTAAGAATTCTCTTGACCGCAATCAAGTGAGATTCCATAGGCATTGCTTGATATCTTGCACACATACACACACTAAACATTATATCGGGCCTAGATGCGGTGAGGTAGAGTAGACTTCCTATCATGGAGCGATAGAGAGTCTTGTCAATAGGGTTACCTCCCTCATCCAAGTCGAGATGCCCATTTGATGCCATGGGAGTCTTGATTGGCTTGCAATCCATCATCTTGAACCTCTTGAGAAGATCTTGAGTGTACTTCTCTTGAGAGATGAAGACCCCTTCCTTCATGTGCTTGACTTGAAATCCAAGGAAGAAGGATAGCTCGCCAATCATGGACATCTCAAACTCCTTGGACATCAAATCACCAAATTCATTGCAAAAATCTTCATTAGTAGAGCCAAAAATAATATCATCAACATAAACTTGGCAAATGAAGATTTCCCCATTCATTTTTTTGGTGAAGAGTGTTGTGTCAACTTTCCCAATCTTGAAGCCCTTCTCAATGAGGAAGTCCCTAAGCCTCTCATACCAAGCTCTAGGAGCTTGCTTGAGACCATAGAGAGCCTTGGACAACCGGTAGACATGCTTAGGGTACCTAGGGTCTTCAAAACCGGGGGGTTGCTCAACATAGACAAGCTCATTAATATAACCATTTAAAAAGGCACTTTCCACATCCATTTGAAATAACTTGATGTTATGACTAGATGCATATGCAAGTAGGATACGGATTGCTTCAAGTCTTGCCACCGGTGCAAAGGTTTCACCGAAGTCAAGACCTTCCACTTGTGAAAAGCCTTTTGCCACAAGTCTTGCCTTGTTGCGCACCACTTTGCCTTGATCATCCTTCTTGTTACGGAAGACCCACTTTGTTCCAATCACTCTTGCATCTTTGGGTCGCTCTTCAAGTGTCCATACTTGGTTGCGAGAGAAGTTGTTCAACTCCTCTTGCATGGCCATGATCCAATCCGCATCACGAAGAGCTTCCTCTATAGTCTTTGGTTCATCTTCAAGAGACACAAAAGCGTGATGTTCAATAAATAAAGCATGTCTAGAACGAGTAGTTACACCACGTGATGGACTCCCGATGATGAGATCTTGAGAGTGATCTTGGAGGAGATGTGATGTTCTTCTTGGTGCCACTTGAGGGGTTGGTTGGGGAGCATCAACATCTTGTGCTTGTGCCACCGCTTGCTCATGAGTGACTTGGGTGTCTTCATGAGCATCTCTCACATCCTTGTCTTCATTTTGTGGACCTTGTGAGGTGGATGGTGGCTCAATGACTTGCACATCATCATCATCTTCTTTAGGCTTGATGTCTCTCACGGGCATGTTCTTCATGGCATCCCTCAATGGTTCACCACCTACATCATCAAGATTATCACTTGCTCCTTGGGAGCCATTAGTTTCATCAAATTCAACATCAAAAGTTTCTTCAACCATGTTTGTGGCATGGTTAAAGACCCTATATGCTTTGGACTTTGATGAATAGCCAACCAAGTAGCCAATGTCACATCTTCTTTGGAACTTTCCCAAGTGTTGGCGCTTCTTGTAGATGTAGCACTTGCATCCAAACACTCTAAAGAATGAGACATCGGGCTTTTTCCCATTGAGCAACTCATATGGTGTCTTCTCTAGGAACTTGTGAGGAAAGAGCCGGTTTGAAGCATAGCATGCCGTGTTGATTGCCTCGCCCCACATCTTCTCCGAAGTGTTATACTCATCTAGCATTGTTCTTGCCAAGGTGATCAATGTCTGGTTCTTTCTTTCTACAACCCCATTTTGTTGTGGTGTGTATATTGAGGAGAACTCATGCTTGATTCCCACTTCATCACAATACTCTTCAATGTTGGTGTTGTCAAATTCTTTTCCATTGTCACTTCTAATTTTCTTGATCTTCACATCAAATTGATTTTGGGCATTCTTTGCAAACTTCTTGAATATTGATGCAACTTCGGCCTTGTCTTGCAAGAAGAATGTCCAAGTGTACCGGGAGAAATCATCAACTATGACCAAGCAATATTTGTTGCCTCCAAGACTAGCATATGTGGTTGGTCCAAACAAATCCATGTGAAGTAGCTCAAGCACTCTTGAAGTAGAAAGATAGGCTTTGGTTGGATGAGTGTTTGCAACTTGTTTGCCCGCTTGACATGCACTACAAAGTTTGTCCTTTTCAAATGTCACATCCTTCAAGCCTCTAATCAATTCTTTCTTCATCAACTTCTTGAGTGTGCCCATTCCAACATGTGCTAACCTTCTATGCCACAACCACCCAAGTGAAGTCTTGGTGAATAAGCAAGTCTTGACATTAACTTCATTGGATGAGAAGTCAACCACATATAAGTTGTTGTGCCGGAAGCCTTTGAATATCACTTCATTGTCATCTTCCTTGGTCACAATTACTTCCTTCTTCTTGAATAGGCATTCAAATCCAAGGTCACATAATTGTCCAACCGAGAGCAAATTGAAACTCAAAGATTGCACATAGAGCACATTGGTGATGGAGTTGTCATTTGATATAGCAACCTTTCCTAGTCCCTTGACTTTCCCTTTTGAATTGTCACCAAATGTGATCTTCTCTTGGTTGTCAACATCTTCATCAAGAGAGGTGAACATCCGGGGATCTCCGGTCATATGTTGAGTGCAACCACTATCAATTACCCAATGTGATCCACCGGTCTTGTAGTTCACCTACACACAAGAGATCAAGCTTGAGATTTAGGGACCCACATTTGCTTAGGGCCCTTGACCTTCTCTACTAGTTGCTTTGGCACCCAAATATTCTTTGGCCTTTGCTTGTTTGGTGGCCCCATGAAGCTAACCTTGACCTTGCCACACTTGTCTTTCCTTACAATGTAATGAGCATTGAAGGCAAATGGTCTTGCATGCTTGGGCAAGGGTGGTGGTAGTGGTGCCTTACACTCATGAGCAAAGTGTCCTTCTTGACCACACTCAAAACATCTTTTTGGCTTTGGCTTGCTTGCTTGATCATGAGTGACTAGAGACTTGATGAGCTTTGTTTGATGAGCCTTATAGCCAATCCCACTCTTGTCCATCTTCATGACGGTGTTCATAAAAAGCTCACTTTGAAGGTCCTTCCCCTTTGTGAACTTTGCTAACCCCATGGTTAGGTGTTCCTTCTCTTTCTTGAGCTTGTTGTTCTCTTGAGTTAGCTTCTTGATGATTGGGTCATTGTTGCTAGCTAACTCATCCAAGATGAATGTCTCATCTTCTTCTTGCTTGTCATACATCAAACCAAGCTTGAGATATTGATTTTCTTCCTTGAGCAACTTGTTCTCATATGCAAGCTTCTTGTCTTGATCAAGTGACTCAATCACATTGGTCTTGTGCTTGGCTTGTTCTTGCAACTCTTTCTTGAGCATGACAATTTCATTCTTGAGCTTGATAGTGTCCTCATAACTCTCGGCCACTACCACTTTCTTGCCCTTGCAATCAACACATTTGCTTGTGCTCTCCACAAGTAAGTCATCACAAGATGTGGCTACATCAAGCTTAGCAACATTGTTAGTAGCAACATGTGTTTCATCAATTGCAAGTTCATAAGCAATTTCAAGGTTGTCATAGTTTGCTTTTAGAGTTGTTAGTTCTTCTTTCATTGCTCTATATCTAGTGATAAGCTCATCATGAACACTCTCATGTTTATCATGTTTTACTTTGAGCTCTTTTAGAGAGAGTTTGAGCTCCTTGAGCTTAGTGGTCATGATCTCATTTTGTTCTCTAAGCTCATCACTAGAGTTAAGCTTTGCTAGAAGTGTATCATTTTCAAGTTCAAGCTTTTCATTTTCACTTCTAGTCTTTCTTATGACTTTTGTGTATTTATTTAGCAATTTTACAAGTTCATCATAAGAGGGTGATTCATATTCACTATAACTTTCACTACTCTCATCCTCACTTTGTACCTTCCGGTCACCTTTGGCCATAAGGCATAGGTGTGTAGAGGATGTAGATGGTGGTGAAGATGATGGTGATGGAGCATCGATGGCGATAGCGGCAACTTTCTCATCATCACTTTCATTGCCGGAGGAGTCACCACTTGAGCTTTCAATGTCGGTGAGCCAATCACCAACAATATAAGCCTTGCCATTCTTCTTCTTGTAGTGCTCCTTTTTCTTGCCACCTTTCTTCTTGTATTGCTTCTTGTCATTTTTCTCATCATCACTTGAGTCATCTTGCTCTTTGTTCTTCTTCTTGTACTTGTCCTTCTTGGGCTTTGGACATTGATGAGCAAGATGACCAAGCTCACCACAATTGTAGTAATCCATCTCAGAGATGGGCTTCCTCTTGCTACTTGTGAAGAACTTCTTCTTCTTGGAGTCAAAGTTGACTCCATTCTTGTTGAGCTTCTTCAACATCTTGGTAGTTCTTCTCACCAAGAGGGCAATAGATGCATCATCATCACTTGAAGTTGATGACTCAACTTCAATCTTCTTGGCTTTGCCCTTGTGAGAAGCTTTGAGAGCCAAGTCCTTCTTTTCTTTCTTGGCCGACGAGGAGCCATCTTGAGGGTTCATGTGCATGTACATCTCATGAGCATTGATCTTCCCCAATATGGTGGTTGGTGTAGCGGTGGAAAGTGTTGACGGTTCTTAAGTATCAATTTTAATTATCAAATAAACAAGAGAAAGGACCAATATGCAACCATCACCTAGAATTAGGGTTTGATCTGACAGAATTCCACGAGTTTTGTTGTTTATCTGTTTCTGCAGGGGGTTATCAGGAAATAAGGAAGAAAGTCCCACATGTCGGTATTACATAGAGATATCAACGCATCGCGTAATTTTACATCATCTAGAAGACTCCAGAAGCCACGAGACCGAAGCGGAGGCAAAACTGGGCCAGGCCCAGGGCGCCCGCCCTGGTAGCCTGGGCGCCCGCCCCCCTGTTGGAGCCAAATCAGGACTCTTTCGCTCGGGATATTCCACCGACCTATTAGATCAAGAAAAACATAGTACCACCTCGCCTATCGACCCAAAAACGCATAGAAGGGGAGGACTATATAAGCAAGGCCCCCTGGCCCCTGGAGAAGACATGAAGAAATTATCATAGAGACTGAGGGGTGCCCTCGAAGGAAAACCTCTTCTCTAATTAATATTTCTTTTTAGGCTTAGCAATCAATGTAAGGTAGAAATAGATCTTCTAGTTTCTACTAGATTGAGAGAGATAGAGTGGAGGTGTAGATTGGAGGAAGCCCGGCCTGTCGGTGTCTACTCCAAGCTTGTACCTGCGGGATCAAGTTCTCCTAACCTGAAGCTTGCTCCTAGGATTCTTCAGTAATTCGACTTCTAAATTCTAGTAAGTTCTTGTTTTATTGTTCTTATGGTTTATGAGTTTACTTTAATCTCTTCGCGTAGAGTTTAGAGTAATCATTGCTGGCGTAAACGTGGTGTTTAGGCTGGGGTACTCATAGATATTCCCTGACTAGCTGGACCGTGGTAGTAGTGAGGAACATGACAATTCCGAGCTACCTTTGTAGATCACATCTCGTTAGCAGGAAGGATAGGGTTTATAGGTGCGGGTTGAACATCCTTTGTGGTGTCTAGATTCCGTTAGCCTCCCCATTAGAATAGTAGATCATCCTTACCAAGGTTAGAAGGAGACTACGGTTGCAGTCTTCTCTGTTTATCACTCACATCGAAAGACATTCTTTGTGCCTAAAGGTTAGTAGTAATAGACCGGTTAGTCAGATGCACTCTTTCTCCTAGTGGTAAAAAAATAAATACGATACTCTGGATAATTTCCCGGGTGAAGTGCTCACCGATATCCGTGTGCTTGTGGATCAATTCCTTATTGCATTCCCAAATATCAACAAGCATTTCTGGCGCCGTTGCCGGGGAGAAAGACGGTTGCTGAGATAACCTGTGTCTTGCTATTAGCTTGTATCTATACTTTTATCTTTTCTTATCTTTTATATCCTTTATTTATTTTCTTTATTCTTACCTTATGGAAAACCAAAATTCTAAATCGATCCATGAGTCTGCAATCCCTTTAGCAACTGACCTTTTACCATGGGAATCATCACAGCCTATCCAAACATCCCAGTATAAGTTAAGTTCTAGGTTGATTGTCATGATTCAAAACCTATCTTTTTTGGGAAAGGAAGACGAAAACCCTTACCTTCATATTAGAGATTTTGAGCAAACATGTGATTGTCTTCGCATTGAAGGCATTTCTGATAAGACTTTACGTTGGAAGCTTTTGCCTTTTTCTTTAAGGGGAGAAGCTAGACAATGGTACAGTCAGAAGGTAAGTCAACAACAAGGTGAATGGGGAGTTTTACGAGCCAACTTTTGTCTAGATTTCTATTCCCTTGACCGCATAGCCGACCTTAGACTCGAAGTCCTATCTTTTAAACAAACAGATAATGAAACTTTGGGAAAATCCTGGAAACGTTTTTCTGATCTTTTAGAATCTGGTCCAAACCTTAATCTTGAAGACCCTGTTCTTTTATTTCACTTTTTTCGAGGTCTTCATAAAAATCACAAACAAATGCTTCACACAATGTCTAGAGGTTCTTTCTTTCGCATCCCTGCTGATGAAGCAAGAGTGATCCTAGATAGAATCCTAGAAGCTGAGATGGATAATACCCTTCATGATGAAACCTACGAAGCCGAAGTAGACACTCTGCCAAATTCTTCATCTACTTTAGCTATCCCAAGTTCTGAGCCACAAGAGGAAGAAATTCCACCACCGGACTTCATGCTGGATATAGAATCTGATCTTTTTGCCGATTTTGGAAATATTTCAAACTACCATTCTATTGACAAACCCCAAAACGGTCAATTTAGCATTTATTTACCAAGTGAATATCAATTGAGAGAGCTTATCTCAGTCATGAGTAGCGAATGGTTGGAGGAATCAGAGCTTTCCTCTGATGTGATCCGTTTGGACACACCCTCTATAACTATACGCTGTGCCTATAATTCTGATCGATTTAATGCTCTCTATAATCCTGTTGTGGGGATCAACATCATGTCTGAATCCTTTGCACTTAAACTATTTAAAAATCTTATCTTAACCCCCACAACAAAGGTCATAAAGGAATCTTCGGGACGATTAGTCCCCAGTCTTGGAATTATTAATGTCCTACCTCTCACGATAGAAGGCTCCATGGTTCATTTGAACTTCTATATCTTTGATACATGGGACTTCGACCTATTGATAGGACAACCTTTTAGAAGACTCCTTTATGAAGGTCATACTGGAAAGCTACACATTTCTTTTGGAAAAACTTTTAAATTCCCAATAATAATTTCACACTCCTTAAACAATAAGGCCGAGTCATATCTTTTGCCTGATCCTATGGAGGAAGTAAAGGCTGCATCTCTAGAGCTTTTAGATGAACTAGACTTAGAAGACGAAACTCCTTTCTTCACTGAAGAAGAAGACGAACCTTCCGAGCCTAAACCCTTAGATGAGTTTGCAGAAATACCTAGACCTCCCATAGAACTTAAAACTTTACCACCCGGTCTTACCTATGCTTTCCTAAACAATAATCCAGAGTTCCCTGTGATCATTAGCGATAAACTCACTCAGGATCAAACTCTGCGATTAATGACCATCCTTGAGAAACATCACTCGGTTTTTGGCTATTCACTTCAAGATCTTACAGGAATCAGTCCTATGATTTGTACACATCGTATTCCAACAGATCCTTCTGTTACACCCTCTCGAGAACCCCAACGTAGACTTAACAACACTATGAGAGAGGTAGTTAAAAAGGAAGTTATAAAGTTGTTGCATGCAGGGATTATATATCCTGTGCCGCACAGTGAGTGGGTGAGCCCAGTACAAGTTGTGCCCAAAAAGGGAGGCATGACAGTTATTATGAATGAAAAGAATGAGCTAATTCCGCAACGCACCGTCACAGGATGGCGGATGTGCATAGACTATAGAAAACTAAATAAAGCCACGAGAAAGGATCACTTTCCTTTACCTTTTTTAGATGAGATGCTAGAGCGGTTAGCAAACCATTCGTTCTTCTGTTTCTTAGATGGATACTCAGGATATCATCAAATCCCGATCCATCCCGATGATCAAAGCAAAACCACTTTTACATGCCCTTATGGAACTTATGCTTACCGTAGAATGTCTTTTGGGTTATGTAATGCACCAGTTTCTTTTCAAAGATGCATGATGTCTATATTTTCTGATATGATTGAAGAGATTATGGAAGTTTTCATGGATGATTTCTCTGTTTATGGAAAAACTTTTGATAGTTGTCTTGAAAACTTAGACAAGGTTTTGCAAAGATGTGAAGAAAAGCACTTAATCCTTAATTGGGAAAAATGTCATTTTATGGTTAGGGAAGGAATAGTGCTGGGACACTTAGTGTCTGAAAGAGGTATTGAGGTAGACAAAGCTAAAATTGAAGTAATTGAACAACTACCTCCACCTGTGAATATAAAAGGAATTCGAAGCTTTCTTGGCCATGCTGGTTTTTATCGTAGATTCATAAAAGATTTTTCATTTATTGCTAGACCACTTACTCTTTTGCTAGCCAAGGATGCTCCTTTCGAATTTCATGATGCATGTCTAACATCTTTCAATTTATTAAAGAAAGCACTCATCTCTGCACCAATCATTCAACCCCCTGATTGGTCGTTGCCTTTTGAAATTATGTGTGATGCTAGTGATTATGCTGTGGGGGCAGTATTGGGACAAACTAAAAATAAAAAGCATCATGCAATTGCTTGTGCCAGTAAAACTTTGACAGGAGCTCAACTTAATTATGCAACCACTGAAAAAGAGCTTCTGGCTGTTGTCTTTGCCATAGATAAATTTAGATCTTATTTAGTTGGAGCTAAAATAATTGTTTACACTGATCATGCTGCATTAAAATATTTGCTCACTAAAAAAGATGCTAAACCACGCCTGATTAGATGGATCTTATTACTCCAAGAATTTGACTTAGAAATAAAAGATAAAAAGGGAGTAGAAAATTCTGTTGCTGATCACTTGTCTAGAATGTATTTTAAGAGTCCACAGGAAACCCCCATCAATGATTCACTCCGGGACGACATGCTCTACGGGATTAACAGGTCTGACCCCTCGTATGCAGATATTGTTAATTTTATGGTTTAAGGGTATGTACCACCAGGAGCAAACAAGAAGAAGCTTCTTCAAGAAAGTCGTTCACATATATGGGATGAGCCATACCTCTTCCGAGTATGCTCTGACGGCTTACTCAGGAGATGTGTGACCACTAAGGAAGGATGGAAGATCATCGACAGATGTCATTCATCACCATATGGAGGTCATTATGGAGCATTCTGTACACATTCAAAGATCTGGCAGTGTGGATTCTATTGGCCTACAATGTATGAGGACACGAAGCAATATATCAGAAGATGTGGGCCATGTCAAAGGCACGGAAACATAAATACAAGGGATGCAATGCCACTCACCAACAACCTTCAGATTGAGCTCTTTGATGTCTGTGGAATAGACTACATGGGTCCATTTCCTCCATCAAAGAAGTGTGAGTACATCTTGGTGGCAGTTGACTATATCTCCAAGTGGGTAGAGGCATTACCTTGCAAGCATGCCGACAACGTCAGTTCAAAGAGGATGTTCGAAGAAATTATATTTCCAAGATTTGGAGTCCCCAGAGTAGTGATAAGTGATGGAGGAGCACACTTCATCGACAAACGCTTCAAGCAATATCTATCAAGACATGGAATCCGTCACAACGTCGCTACCCCCTATCATCCTCACACAAGTGGCCAAGCAGAAACTTCCAACAAACAAATCAAGAATATTCTTCAGAAGACAGTAAATGAAATGGGAACAGCATGGAAAGACAAGTTACCCGATGCACTCTGGGCATACCGGACAGCATACAAGACCCCAATTGGAATGTCTCCATACCAATTGGTGTACGGGAAGACTTGCCATCTACCTGTTGAACTAGAGTTCAAAGCACACTGGGCCATAAAGAGATGGAATATGGACCTGGATGTTGCTGGAGATTATAGAAGAATGCAACTATCAGAATTGGAAGAATGGCGAGAGAAGGCATATCACAATTCAAAAATCTACAAAGAAAGAGTCAAGAGGTGGCATGACAAGAGAATCAAGAAGAAGGAGTTCACACCCGGAGATAAGGTATTACTTTTTAATTCCAGGGTGAAGCTTTTCGGGCATGGAAAACTCCGGAGCAAATGGGAAGGACCATTCAAGGTAATCAATTCATCATCCCACGGAGCTATCACACTTCAAAACAGCGAAGGTACGTTATTCAAGGTAAATGGTCAACGTCTTAAATTATTTTTAGAGCCCAATGAGGAATTTGAAGAAATAGACGTAGTCCATTTTTACCTTCCCATGGAGAATTAGAGCCCGACACTTTTGGTCTGATGGTTTTGGGTCATATATATATTTTTCTAAATAATTTCGCATCTAGAAACGCGCTCGGAAAAGTGGGCCCACAGAGGGGCCAGAGAGAGGGCGGGCGCCCAGGTCAAGTGGGCGGGCGCCCAGCCCCTGTTCCCTCTCGGTCCCGACTTTCTCTGTTATGGAAAATGCACTTAGGGTGATCCGAATAATCCCTCGGATGGAAAGTTTTGCACGCACATCGACGGGAGCAACCCGAACAACCCATAGAGGCACCCTTTTGACCCCTATATAAACAGACCCCTGACCTCAGTTTTCAAACACCAAGCCACCAAGCTTTCTCTCCTTCAATTAGAGCTTGATTAAGCTCTCCTTCAATTAAAATTTCATTAGTTCCTTGCTACTCCAATGGCCGACAAGTACCACGACGATTGGGAAGTCGTCCCCTTCAACCTCAACATGGAGCCTGTGGAAGACCCCGATGCCCGTGCTCTCGTCCCGGCCAACACAGAGCGTCAGCTAGAAGCCATGCCATTACGCCAACGTAGCTCCGCCCAATCTTACCATGCTCAACCAGTTCTCACCGCACCACCACAACCCCTACTCCTCACAGGACCATCATCCAAGACGAAGACCACCATCAAGGTGCCAACCGGCACAAGGATCCTTCCACCTAGACCCAATGAGAGGGTCGTTGGAGTCAAGACCAACTGGAGCGGCGAGATCAACAGTATTCGCTACACTACGGAGGAGGAAAGGCCTTACTTTGAAGGGATTAGAGCAGCCAAAGTCCGTTTCATCCCTCCAAAGGCAGCCCCGAAGCACTCTCTCAATGCTTTTGAGACACCTCCCAAGCGTCGCAAGACTATAATGGATATTGATGAGGAAGTTCGCAGGCTAGATAGAGTTATCATAGACCTCCAGTCCTCGAAACCACAACACCGTTATACTAGGCCTTAGGCAGGATCTTGCAAGATCAAGGAATTAGAGCGCCGCTAAGTTATCTAGATTATACCTTGAGGCAATGCATCTTAGTCATCTATTTTTAAATTTGGTTTAGGTTTACTATTATCATCAGTTTGCTATTATCATCAGTTTGCCATCAGTCTTTTGTAATAAATGCCCCAAGATTAATAAAGAGTATTATTATTATTATTATTATTATTATTATTATTATGTCTTGTGTGTCTCCACTTTATTTTTGTGCAAGAAAGCAGAAAACAAGTATGGGGGAGATCCCTCGACATGCCAAACACACTCCGACTACACCACTCCTCAATCCAGGTACACACTTTGCACACTTTACTTTACACATACATTTATTCTGGATTATGCAGATTACTGTTTCCGACATGATAAAATAAAAAGATTAAAATATTTCTAATCATGATTAATCTCAATTTATGATATTTCCTGAAAACTTGGAATTATTATAAAATCATTTTAAAACCCTGTGTACTTAAGTCAATATGGAATATGTGATGGTAGAGTATGAGTTTCTTATTCTTGATATCATTGTTGCTTGGAGAATTTATTTCAAAATATTCAAAATTATAGCTACCATCCTCAGTGTTTTATATGCCTGATAAGAATGAAAATATTAATTATGATTATAAAAGTTATCTGCTCTGTATTAAGTTTGTTCAAAATGAGTTAGACGCTTGTTGAGAGATTTATCATGCTCCCAAGATCAAGACATTATTTCAGTAAGATTCACTCTTCTAAAGTATTATTGCATTAGAGGCATGGGCTATGCAAAAATAGAGATATTTTGAGGAAATAAAAAGGAGCAAGTGCTCGATAACCTCGCAGAAAAAATGGACAAGTGTCCGGCAGTAGAAATAGGGGTACCTCGGTATCCACTTAAAAAAAGAGAAAAGAGAAAAATGATAGCCCATGGTCCCTCTAATAAGCAATATGCCAGCAAGAGTTGACAAAGTTTTTAATTTTCAAAGTCTTTGATCTAAGAGTATGACATTCCCCTCCTCGGATCCCGTTTTGATCAAGCAATAAATGCAAAGTAAGTATGCTTGAGAATTTTTGCAAAATAAAACAGCCTCAGTGAGATATATATAAAAGATAATGAGTGATCTGAGAGAACCTATGAGGATAAAAAGGTATGCTAACTTTCTTTCAAAAATATACAAAAGCTCCAAGTGACAGGATTGAGAAGAAAGGATCTTTACTCTTAACCATATACTTCCTTGACTATGGTACACAGTGAATTTTTTAACACCCTGCAATTATAAAGAGAATGCTTTAAAATGTTTACCCCAGATATTTTTCTTAACCATCCTTTTCTCGAGGACGAGTAAAAGCCTAAGTATGGGGGTATTTGTTGACGGTTCTTAAGTATCAATTTTAATTATCAAATAAACAAGAGAAAGGACCAATATGCAACCATCACCTAGAATTAGGGTTTGATCTGACAGAATTCCACGAGTTTTGTTGTTTATCTGTTTCTGTAGGGGGTTATCAGGAAATAAGGAAGAAAGGCCCACATGTCGGGATTACATAGAGATATCAACGCATCGCGTAATTTTACATCATCTAGAAGACTCCAGAAGCCACGAGACCGAAGCGGAGGCAAAACTGGGCCAGGCCCAGGGCGCCCGCCCTGGTAGCCTGGGCGCCCGCCCCCCCTGTTGGAGCCAAATCAGGACTCTTTCGCTCGGGATATTCCACCGACCTATTGGATCAAGAAAAACATAGTACCACCTCGCCTATCGACCCAAAAACGCATAGAAGGGGAGGACTATATAAGCAAGGCCCCCTGGCCCCTGGAGAAGACATGAAGAAATTATCATAGAGACTGAGGGGTGCCCTCGAAGGAAAACCTCTTCTCTAATTAATATTTCTTTTTAGGCTTAGCAATCAATGTAAGGTAGAAATAGATCTTCTAGTTTCTACTAGATTGAGAGAGATAGAGTGGAGGTGTAGATTGGAGGAAGCCCGGCCTGTCGGTGTCTACTCCAAGCTTGTACCTGCGGGATCAAGTTCTCCTAACCCGAAGCTTCCTCCTAGGATTCTTCAGTAATTCGACTTCTAAATTCTAGTAAGTTCTTGTTTTATTGTTCTTATGGTTTATGAGTTTACTTTAATCTCTTCGCGTAGAGTTTAGAGTAATCATTGCTGGCGTAAACGTGGTGTTTAGGCTGGGGTACTCATAGATATTCCCTGACTAGCTGGACCGTGGTAGTAGTGAGGAACGTGACAATTCCGAGCTACCTTTGTAGATCACATCTCGTTAGCAGGAAGGATAGGGTTTATAGGTGCGGGTTGAACATCCTTTGTGGTGTCTAGATTCCGTTAGCCTCCCCATTAGAACAGTAGATCATCCTTACCAAGGTTAGAAGGAGACTACGGTTGCAGTCTTCTCTGTTTATTACTCACATCGAAAGACATTCTTTGTGCCTAAAGGTTAGTAGTAATAGACCGGTTAGTCAGATGCACTCTTTCTCCTAGTGGTAAAAAAATAAATACGATACTCTGGATAATTTCCCGGGTGAAGTGCTCACCGATATCCGTGCGCTTGCGGATCAATTCCTTATTGCGTTCCCAAATATCAACAGAAAGATCGCCTTGATGAAGCACGGTTACTATGTGCCCATATTTCTCAATGGGAAGCACACATAGTATCTTCCTTGCTACATCCGCCGTACTCATTTGTGTAAGCCCAAGTCCATTTAGCTCCTCTACAATGACATTCAAGCGAGAATACATTTCATTAGCATTTTCTTTAGGAAGCATTTCAAATGTATTAAGCCTGTTCATCACTAGGTGATAGCGTTCCTCGCGTTCACTCTTAGTTCCCTCATGGAGCGCACAAAGTTCCTTCCAAAGTTCATTGGCGGTTTTGTGGCTCCGAACACGGTTGAACACCTCTTTGCAAAGACCTCTAAAGATGTGGTTTTTGGCCTTTGCATTCCACTTCTTGTTTTCTTGCTCTTGTGGAGTAAGAGCGGTGGCTCTTTCCGGAGGGGCAAACCCTTCGGTCGCGGCTTTTAGGCACTTTACATCGCATGCCTCAAGGTATGACTCCATCTGTATTTTCCAATACGGGAAGTCATCCCCATCGAACATGGGTGGTGGTCCATCCCCGTTAGACATCTTTCTCTAGGCGGTGAAGCCTAAATAATGAGCACTAGGCTCTGATACCAATTGAAAGGATCAAGATGCCCAAGAGGGGGGGTGAATTGGGGTTCTCTAAAAAATTAAGCAACCTATAAGCTCCAATTCAACCCCTTGTGCCTAGTGTGATTTAGAGAGCTACCGGATAAAAGTTTTGCAACCTAGTTCCAATCCTATTCTAGCATGGCAATTCTAAGAATGTAAAAGCACAAAGTAAATGCTAGAAAGTAAAGGAGTAGTGGAAGAAAGTGCTCGGCGATGTTTTGCCGAGGCATCGGAGAGTCGCCACTCTCCACTAGTCCTCGTTGGAGCACCCACGCAAGGGTCTTGCTCCCCCTTGGTCCGCGCAAGGACCAAGTGCTCTCTACGGGCTGATTCTTCGACACTCCGTCGCGGTGAATCGCCCAAAACCGCTCACAAGCTTGACACGAGCCATCCACAAGAACTCCGGGTGATCTTCGTGCCTCCAATCACCACCGAACCGTCTAGGTGATGGCGATCACCAAGAGTAACAAGCAAAGAACTCTCACTTGACCCAAACAAGGCTCTAGAGAGTGGTGGATGCACACTTGACTCTTGGAACTCACTAGAGGAGGATTCTCTCAAGAAATCACTCAAATCTCAATCCTCTCTAGGCTCTTGCAACACTCTTGCTCCACAACAAGGTTCTCTTATGTTCAAATGGGCAAGAGTGCTCTCATGGACGAGGTGGAGAAGTATAAATACTATCCACCAAGTCCAAAGGTCGGCCAACCGTTTTCCACTGAAAACAGGGTCACCGGACGCACATTATGTTGCACCGGACGCACTGCACCGAGCGTCCGGTGCTCATAACGGCTACCTGCACTTTTCTTTGACAGGTCACCGGACGCTAACTCCCAGCGTCCGGTGCATCGTCCGGTGCTCGGGGAAACTTTACATGCTCCCTGCGCATGGGACCGGACGCTACCCGGTGCGTCCGGTGCTAGCGTCCGGTGCTCAAGGGAACTTTGCAAGCTCCCTGGGTAAGGGACCGGACGCTACCCGGTGCGTCCGGTGCTAGCGTCCGGTGTCTAACCCTAAGCACTGGCCTGTTCTAACGGCTAAGGACCTCACCGGACGCACTCACAGAGCGTCCGGTGCAGCGTCCGGTGCCCGATTGGGCACCCAAACTTCGTCGAAACGCGATTGCTCCAAAACGAAGTTGGTTTCTCTCGATCTAAGGACTATCTCTGAGCTGCCTTGTGTTAGGTTTACCAAGTGTGCACCACACCTAAACCTAAAGCCTTGCCTAAGTCAAGCTACTAGATCAAAGCCCCTCTTAATAGTACGGTTAAAGGAAAACAAAGTCCTAAACTACTCTAAGTGCCCTTCTTCACCTTATGGCACTTAGACCTAGTCTAGTCTTGACGATGTCCATCCATCCTTTGAGAACCGAAACGATTTCGACTATTAAGTTGGCATTTACGTCTCTGTCCATCGAGTACCTATTTACCATGACCTTACCTATGACTTTGCCTCTGCAAAACACACGTTAGTCATAGTAATCAACAATGTCATTAATCACCGAAATCACTAAGGGCCTAGATGCTCTTTCAGTGTTCTTATTTTTTTTATCTTCTCGTTCTAACCTCGATTCGCTATTTTGAGACCGATTTGATTCGTTCTTTTTTGCGTTAGCTTGAGTTATGACGTGAGTTGAGCCTTTCCACGGAAGGAAATGAACTAATTCTTCATGAGCTCATAGATCAGGGTGATTTCATGGCTAGGGTTCAAGAAACTCTCCTTTTTCCCTTCCCTTTTGATTTTCTGTTGATTGGCTTCAAATTAGGAGATGATCTCCAAGAGGTACCTCACCTATTACCTTATGACTGTGTGGTTAAAATTTTGTGGCAATTGGTTTTGATTTAATAGCCCAACAATTAGATTTTTGGTTAGAGGCGATTTTTGGAGCTCTCTGATCTTGCTGATTCACGATTCGCGGACAGTCCGCTAGTGAACCATGGATAGTCTGAGTGTCATGGGATAGTCCTACGTGGTTTCGGGTGTTTTGGGGTTTTTGAAGTGCAGACAGTCCTAGAATTATTCATGGACAGTCCGGAGTTTATTTTTTCGCCAAGACTCAAAATTGGTCCAGCAATTTAGGGTTTCTATTTTTTGAACTGGACAGTCCACAGTACTG
This sequence comes from Sorghum bicolor, assembly GCF_000003195.3. NCBI lineage: Eukaryota > Viridiplantae > Streptophyta > Magnoliopsida > Poales > Poaceae > Sorghum > Sorghum bicolor. The sequence goes on from NC_012878.2 coordinate 38,257,332, forward strand.
TAGCGCACCATCCGCGGTATTCGAGGTACTATAGCAAACAGTTCGCCACCTCCAGTTTTGTGCAGTTTGATCCGTTTTTTTGGAGGTTTGTTTCTTTCGGTGCTCGAGTACTTTTGGGTGTGCCTAGGACATCACGTGTGGTATCTTGCTACTAGTTAGCACATGTATCTCACGTCGTTGATTAGTGTTTATTTTGGGTTGTTTGTGAGCCAAGAACCAAAAGTTTCAAAAGAAATTTGAGGCTCCCATTCACATCTCCTCTAGTCGTTGTTTCGGGTCCTTCAGCTATCCTTTCTTATTATGTGCTATGTATGCTAAACTCAAATTATTGCTGGTGGTAAAAACACTAACGATCACATTTGTTAATCGCCTATTTACCTAGGCGGATGTCGGTGAGCATTCTCAGTCGACCATCTCTATTAATCAACTATTCATAGAGACAATCACACAAGTATACCGGCCTCTATGTAAAAAATTAATAGAGACGTGCATTTTCGTGACGTACGATAGCATCTAAAAGCAAGGGAATATGGGAAGTGAATATGGTAAAGGATACCAAGCCTAATTAAGTTTCTCGATGATTTTAGATGTCTTTTCAGTAAAATATTCTACAAAGAAATTTGGATGGATCTTCCACCCATAGAATGTGCCAATCTTATCGTCGCTGGCAAGTGGTATCGTATCACCCGTCATGGAAATACCAGCAATCCATCTAGTCGACATTATTATTTTCTTTTCTTTTCCTAGTCGCACTATAGTAGTCCTAATATTCCAGTACTACAGCCTTGGTGATGTCCTGTCTGGATGAGACACCTGTTATTTCGCTAGAGAGGTACCTAAAAACACGGCCTGTGTTAATTTGGAGGCCGTCCCTTGAAATCTTTTTAGGAGTGACCGTTGAATATACATTTCGAACCAACAGAAACAAATATAAATGCTACTCCCAAAATATCTGGGACAGTTTTTTTTTCTTAATTATGATGAAAAGGACATTGTGGGTGGCCAACTCCAATGTTTACATATCTACTAGCTACTAGTGTGACACACACTTCACCGTGCCTGGACATATATATATCTATAAGTATAAGCGATCGACACATCAAAACAAACCTTCCCAGCGCGAGGAGCGAGCGAGAGATCGAGAGAGATTCAGCAGCATGGAAACAAACGTGCCGGAAGAAAAAAGGACCAGTGCCTCTCGCCAAGGCCTTCACGTCGATCACGAGTCCCTGCAGCAGCCGCAGAGCGATCACAGGAGGAAGGGTGGATGGATCACCTTCCCTTTCCTCGGAGGTCTCTCTCGCCGTTGCTCTCTCGGTTGAATCGATGGATCCATCCATGCATCATGGTCGTTTGTTAAATATGTGCATCTCATATGGTTGCAGCGGCTATGATGGGTCTGGGTGTGGCGATGAGCGGCGTGCTGAGCAACCTAGTGGTCTACCTGATCAAGGAGTACAACGTGCCGAGCGTGGACGCAGCTCAGATCTCCAACATCGTCGCCGGCTGCCTCAGCTTGGCCCCTGTGGCTGGAGCCGTCGTCGCCGATGCCTTCTTCGGCTGCTACCCTATCGTTGCCATCTCCATGGCCTTCTCCGTCCTGGTCAGTCGTGTGTTTTCTTGATCGTACACACAACAGTACAGGCTCGTGTGTCCTTGCTGCTGACGACAAGACTAATGCGTGCGCGCGCATGCAGTCCTCGGTTGTCTTCACCCTCACGGCAAGCCTGCGCGGCCTCCGCCCAGCGCCGTGTCATCTCGGCGCCGGCAGCCCCTGCGAGCCCGCATCGGCCGGGCAGATGGCTGCGTTGTACGCCGGGGTGTTCCTGATGTGCGTGAGCGCCGCGGGCTCGCGGTTCAACCAGGCGACCATGGGCGCCGACCAGTTCGACTCCGCCGCCGACCGCGACGTGCTCTTCAACTGGTTCTTCGTCTTCCTCTACGCGTCCTCCGTGGTCGGCTCCACGGTCATCGTCTACGTCCAGGACACGGTGTCGTGGACGCTGGGGTTCGGCATCTCCGCTGCCTCCAGCGTGGTCGGCCTCGTGGCGTTGCTCCTCGGCACGCGGTACTACCGCCGGTCAGCCGTGCGGGGCAGCCCGTTCACTGGGCTCGCTCAGGTGGCCGTCGCCGCCGCAAGGAAGTGGAAGGTCAACGTGCCGACGTCTGGGGAATTGAAGTTTTACCACGGCCGACCACGGCGAGGTGACGCCGACGACAAAGCTGGTAATGGCGACACTGACCTTGCCCCAAGCGACAGCTTTAGGTAAGAAAAATTATGCTCTTCAGCGCATATCCTAATCCATAGTAATATATATAATAATGTGTGCTGCGCGATCACTAAAATAGTTTTATAGTCGATTAGACAATAGGACTGATCATTTTTAGTGCCACTCTTAAGGTGGTTTCAGTAGGGTGTTTAGTTGTGGGTGTTAAAGTTTAACAGGTACAGTAGTATTTTTGTTTTAATTGGCGATTAGTTTCTAATCATGAACTAATTAGGCCTAAAAGATTTGTCTCGCAAATTATTCTTTAGCTGTGTTTTTAGTTTCGTTTATAACCATGTATATGTCCAAATATTTGATAAGACGAAAGTTAAAATTTAACAAGGCAAACCAAACGGGACCTAATAATATGGTGACGTCTGGCTATAGTGCTATACCCATTCCAGTTTTTACAACCAGGACCCCGTCGAGTGATGATCAGGACACTGGCTAATCCTCCAATCACAAGTACATGGCGTGTTTAACATGATTATAAAAATCTTATTATAATTTTATATTATTATGAAAGTCTTGAGAAGATTCTTTCTATGTAACGCACGACTTATAATGTGTTAGAGCAACTCCAGTCCAAGTTCTCAAATTAGATCCCTAAAACTCTATTTGTAGGCTGGACTAAAAAAATAAAAACCCAAAATTACATCCAACTCCAGCCCAACACCCTATCCTCCGCTCGCACCGCTCGCACCCTATCCTCCGCTGGGGGACGCGACGAACCCTCGCCGTCGGCGCGGCCGCAGCAGCAGGGGGACGCGGATGCCCCGCCTGTCCTCACACCGCTGCTGGGGTCGCTAGACGGTGGCGTGCGGCCATTGACGTTGGCCAACCGGTGCTTCGCCGTGGTGTTCATGGTATTCGTCCCAATGTACTTGTCCGCTAGCCCCTCCCGGTTGCCGCCGTCGCCGATGGTGACGTACATGGCGCGCAGGGGTCCTCCTTGCCGGCGTAGACGCGCTTGAACCTCTCGTACGCGTGGACGTGTCCGGCGAACAAGGCGTCGACGCGGGCGCCGTACAGGAGCACCTCCATGGCGTCCTGCATGGCGGCGCCTTCCCCCTGGTGCGCCTCGTTGATGTTGTACCACGGCGCGTGCACAAGCGCGAGCACGAACACCGACGTCCTGCCGCCGCCGCGGCGGCGGTCGAGCGCCGCGAGGTCGGCGCGGAGCCACCGTTGCTATGTGCTTCCGGTGCCGTAGTCAGTGTAGGAGCCGAGCATGACGACGTGCACGGCGCCACCGACGACGTCGAAGGAGTAGTAGAGGTTGTCGCCCGACGGTGGCGCGGCACCGGCGCCGTGGGAGACGGAGACGTCGTAGGGCATGCGCCACCGCACGTTGTAGGCCTTGAACGGCTTCGGCTCCACCAGCGGCAGCTTCTCGACCTCGTGATTGCCCTGCGTCGCCATCCACGACCGCGCACTCGCCATGGTCGTCTGGCTCTCGCCGGACACCGGGTCAATGGTCTCGGCCGCTAAGTCGTTCCTACGGCTCAGCGACGACGAGGATGACGACAGCGGGGGCAGCGCCGGCGGCGCAGAGGACAAGTGTTGCGTCTACCTCGCCGGTATGCGGGAGGACCAGGTGCTCCGGGCGCTGCCGCGATGCGGCCACTGCTTCCACGACAAGTGCATCGGCAAGTGGCTCAAGGCGCACCCGACGTGCCCCGTGTGCCGGACCACCGCCGTAGCGCGGAGCCAGGCGGCGGCGGCGGCGGCGGTGCGGTTCCGCCATGCGCTACCGCGTGCCGGCCGAGGTGGGGAGGGGGAAAAGTGGGGTGTGTCCCACAGGTAGGGGGAAGGCAGATTAGGGGGCTCAAACTAAAATTTGGAGGACATGTAAAATGGGGCTTAAGTAGGGACTCCACTGGAGTTGATTTTTTTATTAAAACCCCTAAAATTTTGAGTAGGAGTTCAAGTAGGGGCATGGTTGGAGTTGCTTTTAATTGGAATATTTGTATGGAATTTATATGATATTATTATGAGAGTATAATAGATTTGGAAGCCATATGATTTTTTTTAAAGGTTACCCGTAAAACAGTAGGTTATATCATTACTCTTTTCTGAAAGGGAAGAGAAAAAGAGAAAGTCATTAACCCATTGTCCGATGGTCACTATATGTCCCAATATATAGCGTATAAAGCTTGACTAAGAGCCCATTTAGATTCATTAGTGCTAATATAATAGTTAGTTCCAGTAGAAGAAAATCAGCTATATAGCTTTTTATTCACAGGGCTATTGGTGAACCTATTAAGTTGAAGCCCGTTTGGATTCTCCATCTAATAGTTAGTACTCTCTCCATTCTAAATTATAGGGCATTTTAAGAATCTTGGAGAGACAAATCATTTTAAGTTTGACTAAATTTATATAATAAGATAATAACATTTATGATATTAGCTAAGTATTATTAGGTTCTTCATTAATTATATTTTCATAGCATGTCTAGGATATCATAAATCTTTATAATTTTTTTCTATAATTTTGATCAAACTTAAGATTATTTCACTCTCCAAGATTTTTTTAATGCCTTATAATTTGGGATGGACCGAGTAGTAGCTACTTTGCTTCAAGAACTTAGTTAATAATAACTTTTTATTAACTAGATAGTTCATTTAAGCTATTATTAGTTGAACAATCACTAATACAAAATAATTTCTAAAGGCGCCGGATATTTTCGGTAGAGCCAGCTCAATGAGCCACCTCTGAAAATCGTTTCCGAGCCATCTCTAGAAATCAAATTTTAGAGGTGACTGGATCTAAAGTTATCTCTAAAAATCTCTTTCTAGGTAGAGGCTGCTGGACCTAAAGTCATTATTAAAATAGGTGCAACATAGTAAAATTTGTAACTTTTTCAAACAAAGTCAGTTGAAGAGATCTGGAACTTTGTAGTTGATAATTTTTCATTTGAAAGCACTAAAATCATCAAAAGTTTGTTTAAATGTCTCATATTTTAAAATTCAATTTTTTGAGTTTTTTAAACTACCCTGGATGGAGAAACAACCAATCAAATTTATAGATCACAAAAAGATATCAAACATTGCAGTTGAATTTTTTTATATCATCAAGTTCCCAAAATTTCGTTTGAAGTCTACACAACATGAAATTCAAATTTTTCAAATGATCGATCTTGTATGGAGAAACGGCAAAAACTAAAGTTGTAGAACCCGTAGATATATCCAACCTTTTCATTTGAAATCATCTACTAAAAAAATTGTGATTGAATTTTCACATTTGAAGTTCAACCTTTTCAAATGACCTCGGATAGACAAATTTAACACTATATGTAATTTTGCAGTTGAAAACCAAATTTTATTTGAATTCGTTTAGGATCCTACATATTAATTTTAAAATCAAGTAAAATGAATATAATGGGTTAACTTTGGGTGCACTGAATAGTAGTAGAATGCGCGAGGTTCTAGGTTACGCCGTCACGGGTTCAAGGCTTCGCTACAGCACCCACACGTATATTGCTCTTAAATTAACGTGTGGCTGCTTGGTGAGCTGGTGGCAGACTCCCCAGACTAAAAAGTAATTAGCTGTTAAAAAAGTTCCATTGAGAGATTGTATTTCAAGCTATCTCAAGAGCTATCCCCAAACGTTTCTATAATCAAGCCACTCATAAGGTTTTGGCTGTATTTCCATTGATTGATCGGAATGAGCTATCGTTGTCAGCCACCTCTATAAATCCCTTCTTGTCAGCCACCTCTACAAATCCCTTCTAGAGACTATGGGACAAGTGTTTCTATAAATCGCTTATTTGTTGTAACGCAGCCGCCTTTAAAACGTATCTAAGAAGTAGGGTGTTTGAAACCATTATTACTAATTTTAGCTTCTAGTACCAATTAACTCTATTTTATTTATTACAATGTGGCTTTTTCGACGGACATGCACCGGCTTTAACAACAAGTTAAGAGTATCCCAACCGTTTGACAAATAAGCTTTTGCATTCATGTATTTGCAAAAAAGTCTAAAAAAACACCGGTTTGGCAATTGGGCTTTACAATTTTGCTAACTTGTCAAATAGAGGGGAAAGACTCGCATATATGCCAAGCTCCTCCGCGCTTGGCATCACGTCCCTCGCGCAAAATCCGTCGTCCCCGCGTGTGGTCGCACGACTACTCCCTCCTCCCACCGTCATACTTCTTTTTTCAAGTAATTAATGTCAAACCGTTGAAGGTTGCCTCTTTACACCTTTGCCATATTTTTTTGTGACTTGGCAAACTCCCTCATTTACCAAACGAACTATGCAAAACGGTTAGGGATGCTCTTAATGAGAATCTAAAACAAACTTTTTGGCAATCCGACATGATATAACGCGACTTTGTTACAAAAGGGAAGGTGCGAGTACGACAATGATTAGCTACTCATGCATAAATGTTTATATGTTTAAAGCTTCTCGTGTGACCTTTTAGCCTGCAGTAAGCATAAATCCCTTCCGCGCCCATGCGTATACAGCAATGTGTGCGGTGCACAATCCAGAGCTTTATATTATTCTGAAGCGCCGGAATACCTTTACGGCTTTACATCATCGTCTTCTTGTGGGCTGTTTATGCGGCGAATCCACGCAAACGCCCTGGCCGTGTGCTCCAGTTTATTAATTAGGCGCTGATCATCTACTATGCTACTAATAGCAGGGAGCTTTTACTAGGCGTTGAAGATCTACTACTACTAATAGAAGGCCGTCATGCCAAAATCTGATTATGCTTTTCTTTTGGAAGAAAACTCTGATGATCATTCTTTAGCCTGTTGAAAAGGATTTAATAATTCACTTGTCATTTAATAAGGGGAATCCGCGCTTCAGCTGCTGTAGCCGCTGCTGCAGCTGTTGCAGCCGCAGCCGCTTATTCCTGCCGCTATTCGGGCCAGCAGCTAACACCAAAATCTATTTTTTTATAATTTCTCATCACATCGAACATTAAATATAGATAAAAGAAATAATATAATTTGTAAGACAAAATTTTTAAATCTAATTAGTTCAAGTTTTCATAATAATTATCAAATACAAACGAAAGTACTACAATATCTAATTTTTTTAAAAAAAGGTCTAAACAATCCAAACCAGAATCCATAGGTCGTTGCGGTCGTTTCCAACCGGTCCAAATCTCTTTTCTGCGCTCTTTTCTATCTAAACGTGTGCTAACACTGTTTTCACATGTCTATCCAAATGTAGGGGATTGCTAGTAATCCCATCTTTTTCATATCTAGTAAGTTTTCATAGGTCTACTTTAAATTATGTTTCTTAATGACATAGATGGGTAATTTTAAATGTAGAAATGAAAATAGAAAATTGTTTTATATCTATTAAGTTTTCGCTTGTCTACAAAATATCATTTTTTTTAATAACACGTGTTATAGGGTCCCCTAATTAATGTCAAACGGTGTTAGCACACGTTTCTAAGAGGATTATGCTTTTAGTGACGACAATAAATAATTGTGAAAGCGATTCCTTAGTAGGAGTATCATATTGATGATCATGTTTGCTATATAATTTGGCCAATGTTTTAAATATCGGGCTAAGGTGTTTAGCGGTATATCACTAAAACAATTAATAGCGGAGCTAAATCGGACTATAACGACTAAATTGTACATAAATACAATAGCGGCACCCTGCCTCAAAAGACTATAGCGACTAAATTGTACATTTCAGCCAACAGTAATTTCAGCCTTAACTTTTGAGACCAGCGAACAGGCCAGCAGCTATAGCGAGAGATTTCAAACTAGATTTGATATCTCAACAGAGCAAAAACAAACAAAATAAATTTGTTACAATATCAGTGTCGGTTATTGCTAACCAATAAAACCACATTTATGTTTCTTGGACTTGTCAGGTACTGATGCTTCTTCAGTGTTGGTTATTGGTATAACCAATAAAACACCATTTATTATTAATTAAATGCCATTGGTCTTGCTCCATCTCGCTTGTATGGTCAGGCTGTGCCTTTAACGTGCAACTCCAGTTTTCCTAGTAATTGCTACTACCTCCATACCGAAAAACCAGTCGTTCTAGGCCCATCGATCGTTTTCGTAAAACTTATTGTTGTGGCATCGAGGCTAGCATTTTTGACACGATTACCCCTAGCCACTCCTCAGTTCACCTCCATGCAAAAATTCCAAGCCTCTAGCAAAAAAATCTACAGCCACTGGGCTTCAATCTCAGCTCGCCACTCTCAAAACCCCATGTGATAGCCAGTTGGGACGATTTACTTTCTAGTACATGAGCACCCGTAACTGTATTTATTAGGGGCAGACATGGAAAACTAACCTTTAATTAATCACTCTTTAGTTATCACAATCATGTCCTAAACGTCAGGTTTTTCAGTATGGAGGGAGTATATTAGTCGGGGTGATGTAATGTCCAGGTTCTAATTTCTCTAGAAACAAAAAATACTTAAAATTCTAGGACAACAGTTGGATCTTAAAATCTTTATCTAATATTTTCTTTAGAAAGGTGGCAAGAACCTTGCTGGATTTTTATTAGATGAGGTTTATCTAATATTTAAAAAGAAACCATATCTTATCTATGTTAGACGTGTGCTCGAGTTGAGATAACAAAGCACGCAAGTCCGAGGTGGAAGGTCTCATGTAAGTACCTCCACCGTTTTTTACTCAATAAACACATTTAGTCCTGGTTCTTAAAAATCGATTCCTTTATAGTCCCAATTCCTTTATCTAACTGCTCTTGTTTGTTTGGTTCATAAGTCATAGTAGAAAGTACTTTTGGATGATTTTTTATGAGAGAAAAACACTATCGAATAGCTGATAAATTTGGCTGATAAGCAACAAATAGATTGGAAAACTAACAGTGATCCATGTTGCTGTAGCAAGTACCAATGGTCCAGTGGGACAACAACACGGTAGAACTTGCCCCCACCCCACCCACCCAATGGCCCCATCCACCTTCCACGCTATGATCAAATAATGTATCACGGCTCACTAATGTTTTGTTGAACTAACTTGTATTACTCTAGAATAATATATTCTTGACATAATATGCATATATATTATTATACAAACTGGCCTAATCAGAAAATGCACTAGATAAGTATGTGGAAAGTAGAACAAAAAAAGCAGAGAGAGAGAGAGAGAGTGTGTGTGTTTGAGTGGTGTGCACACGAACCAGACCCGATGGACCTTCCGGCATAAAAATGACTGCATTGTGTGTTCATGTCGATCAAACTTTCTTAAGTTTGACTACATTTGTAGAAACAACATTTGTATCTTCAACTAGGTTTATTTATAAAAATAGATTTAATAATATATCTAATGATACTAATTATATACTATAAATAGATTATTTAGCTAAAGTTAAATAAATTTGACTCCTAAAAAAAGAGAATAACAAATAAAAAGAGACTGAGCTGAGGGAATGGCCATAACTACAAGACAATCAGGCAATGCCATGGCTGTTGACCTTACCTGATTAGAATTTTTGTTCTAATTAAGGACCACACAGAATAAGCTGTGTGCTATCTTCGGATTGTAGAGACTAGGACGTTTTTTCCATTCGCTTAATGGAACATTTATTTTCTTTTAAAAAAAGGACCACAGAAGTACTCCTAGTGGGAAAAAATGATGGCCTTGATTTGATCCCCATGTGATCGAATGGGCCAGGTGTTTTGTGCTAACCAGCTAGCAAAAGTAGCATCAGACAACATATAAAGGTATGTTGATTGCGTTAATATTCCTTGATGCATTAAACTCTAAATCCCCATTATTCGAGCTAATAAATAATTCGACATCAACTATGGCATAAGTTTTGATAACCAAATAAAACAGGTATTATTGTCAGTAGAGGTGATCACGTCCGCAGCCTCCAGCCACCTGTGCTTTCAAATTAATAATTCTGTCGGATCAACAGGATGTCATTGCTCTATCAACTAATTTGTCGTATATGCGTGCGTACGACAGATTTGATTGCTGGTCTTGTGTGCGCCTGTAGTGCACTATTTGAAAAATTGAAAAAGCAGATTGTAACACATCGTCAGATTGAAGCAAAACGTAGTGGCAATCACGGATACGTTTGATGTAACCCGTCCCGCGTGCTCTTGTCGTAGGCGTAGCGGCGCAAGGGACCGTGACCGTGACCGTGACCGTGACCGTGTGCATCCCGAACAGTAGGAGACGCGTTAAGTGCATGTGTCGTCTACAGGGCCGGAAATCAGCCTTTTTTTGTCCCTTAATATCTTACGTTTTGTTTTTTATAAGGAAAAACATTCAAATCACATGTTCAAAAAAAACTCATAACAAGTACTAATATAAAATTTTAGATTAAATATACAAATATTATTACTTAGAATCTTTCTATACATATCAAACATTATGTTAAAGTGGGTGAACGAGATACATTCTAAGGTTATCGGTACGCGTTAATACAGGCCACACGAATTGCCCCATGGCGTAGCATGTACAGGGAGTAGATTACAACAGATTTTGTTACAAAAATATCCTAACCAATCTATCTACTTGGATTACAACACAAGGAATGTACCTAGACGTCTACTCTCTAACAACCTGAGCTCACGGTAGACCAACTAGGAGATATGATGCCTAATAGACTATTCTTTAACACTCCCACTCAATCTTAACCTGCCTCAAGGTTAAGATTGCTTCTGAACGAATCTGACTAACTTCGGAAGACTTACTGCTTTCGTAAAGCCGTTAGGAACTTGATCACCAGAGCTAATGAATGTCACATCTAGCAGACCCTATGACACCTGTTCAGCTATTCTCTAACGAAATGATAATCAATCTTTATATGTTTATTTCTTGCATGAAACACTAGATTAGCAGTCAAGTACTTTGCACCAATATTGTCACACCACAATCTCGCTGCAGGAGGATATTTGATGTTTAATTCACCAAGTAACTTTTGTACCTACATCATCTCTGCAGTAGCATCAGGTAGCGCCTTGTAATCAGCTTTTGTGCTTGATCTTGAAATAGTAGCTTGTTTTCTTGTACTCCATGAGACAAGATTCAATCCAAGGAAGACAACAAAACCTCCTGTAGACCGTCGATCATCTACACATCCTGCCCAGTCAGCATCAGAGAAAACACTTATCTTCATAGAAGTCGATTTTCTTATCGAGCTTGGGTGTGCCATGAACATATCTTAGAATTCTTTTAACTGCACTCCAGTGAGTAGTAGTGGGTGCATGTAGGAATTGACACACCTTATTTACTACAAAAGATATATTCGGACGGGTTAGTGTAAGATATTGTAATGCTCTCACTATACTCCTGTACCTTGTAGCATCCTCTGGCCCCAATGCATCACCTTCGGTTACACTTAACTTTTTAGCACTAGATAGTGAAGTACCAATGGGCTTGCTTAGATTCGTTCCAGCTCTCTTTACTACATCGGCAGCATATCTTTCCTGATTTAACACCAACCCTTCTACTGATCTCTTGACCTCTATATTGAGGAAATAGTGTAGATCACCCAAGTCCTTCAATGCAAACTCCTTCTCAAGATCTTGAAGCAAAGCATCCTGTCTTCTTGCGATGAGCTTGTAACAATTATGTCATCAACATACACCAATACAAACATAGTGTGCCTTCCTTTATTATAATAAATTAAGGAGGTATCTGCCTTTGATGGTATGAATCCCAATGATTCTAACTTGCCGCACAACCGAGCATACCATGCTCTAAGGGCATGTTTAGACCATACAACACTTTATCGAGCTTGCACACTAGATTTGGTCTTGACTTGTCCTCATATTCGGGTGGTTGATGCATGTACACTTCTTCCTACAAGACACCATGAAGGAAAGCATGTTGTACATCAAGTTGTCGGAGTGACCATCCTTCTGATAGTGCCACAGACAATATGATACGAATGGTAGCTGCTTTTACTACTGGACTAAATTTGTCTCCATAATTTAGACCATAACATTGCTTGTAGCCTTTTGCAACAAGTCGAGCCTTATACCTATCAATTGTTCCATCAACCTTTTTCTTAACCTCGTACACCCATTTGCAACCTATAATATTTTTGCCCTTCGGTGCTGGAACAAGGTACCAAGTCTTATTATGCAGTAAAGCACTATGTTCAACATCCATAGCTACAACCCATCTTGAATCATGTAAAGCTTCTTCTACTGTTGCTAGTTCTTCTGCAAAAGTAACACCGATCATTCCCCAACGAACAGTTCCATCAGTATAAATCTTGTGTTTTTGTATACCATGTCGAAGCCAAGTAACTAGGCACCGTTGTGATGTAGGTGATGGAATAGACACAGCTATGACACTAGAGTGGTCAACTCTAGTGACTTGATTCTCCTACGACAGCACAGGAACATCTTCCCCCTAGCGCTGATCTATCTGTGGCCACAATGTTGTGGTCGTTAGCTAATTAGCCGAGGAAACTGGCGAAGAGAATCCATTTGTGCCACCTGGAGCTAATCCCAACGCTGATGCTATTGACACGACACCAGATCCTGCGTCAGGTGAAGCAACCTCGGCGTCAGCGCCGTGTCCTGGCAAGGGACACATGTGATAACGTTCCTGATTTTGAATTTCATCATCATTTTCTCCGCCAATTCGGTCTGATTGTGACCCTACACCAAACACATGATCTCTAGAAGACTCATTAGTATTAGCAGGTGGAGGAATATATGCATGGGGATCAGATATTTCAACACCCCTAATGGTAGTATTTGAGTTAATTAAGTGGGGATTCCAGAAGGAGAGAGAGTTCGGTGCGTAATCGTGCACCAGCATTTGGATGCATGGAATGGAATGGGAACACCTCTTCATCAAAAACAACATCAAGTGAAATGTATATTCTCCCATTTGAAGGATCTAAGCACTTATAACCTTTACGATGATTACTATACCAAAGGAACATGCAACGCTTAGAACTGAATTGGAGTTTCTTTGTATCGTAGGGTCTTAGATTGGGCCAGCAAGCATAGCCAAACACACAAATGAAGGTGTAGTCCTGTTGTTGTTTCAGCAAGTGTGTGTGGGGAGTTTCATTCTCTATGACCTTGGAAGGGAGAAAATTTATAAGATGGACAACGATAGCAAAAGCCTCATCACAAAATTTGAGAGGCATAGAAGCATGAGCTAGAAGGGTGAGACCGACTTTAACTGTATGGCGATGCTTTCTTTCTGCAGCACCATTTTGTTGGTGTGCATGAGGGCAAGAAACACGATGGGGATGCCAATTTCATAGAAAAAGGAATTTAAGGATAGGTATTCTCCTCCCCAATCAGTTTGCATAGATGGAATTTTTGGGTTGAATTGTCGTTCAACTAAATTTTAAAAATCACGGAACCTCTAAAAACTTTAGACTTATGGTACAAAAAATATACCCATGTGAACTTAGTGTAATAATCAGTAAAACTCACATAATAACTGTTTTGACCAACTGATGATGGGGCAGGACCCCAAGCATCGAGAACACAAGTTTCAAAGGACTAGTTGAAGTACTAAAAGACCTAGGGTTTGGAAGCGCATGGCTTTTACCCTTTTGACACGCATCACAGACTTAAGACTTGCTGAACTACAGGTGTTGCAACATATCCTAATCTATAATGCCCCAAGGAGGTAGTCGCCTTGGCAAAGCCTAGCGCATATTTATTCTCACCAATCTTGAGAGATAAAGTCCCTCTTCACATCTGCCTTGCAGAACTGTCCTCTTTGTGTCCTGTTCCTTAATGAAAAAAATAGTCAAGATGGAATTCAAGAAAAACATTGTTATCATGAGCTAGATGATTTATAGACTCTTTCATGCATTTGGAACAAGAAGGATTTTATTGAGGTGGATAGTATCATTATTTGGGGATTATAAAATACTAGATACAACATGACATATATCCATACATGATCCACTTGCAGTGTGAACTTGCTCGTGTCCATGTATTTGTCACGTGTTGTGAGTTTCTTCAATTCCGTCGTCAGGTGATCTGTGCCTCCTGAATCCATATACTAATTCGTATCTATACCATACAAAGTGGTTGATGATCGTGCACTCTTCTAAGGAGGGCCGGAGAATGAGGCATCAAACCTCTTTCAGCAGTGGACGACAGCATGCCCTTCCTTGCCACAAAGCTGGCAAGACAGCTAGCCTTCAAAATTGGATCCACGTCCGCCGCCACTGCCCTGGCCACCGCCACGGCCAGGGAAACTACGATTCCTACCACCGTGACCACCATTGTGGCCGTGAGATGGGTTTCCTCCACGATCACCACGTGTAGCCACGTTCACAGATGCATTGGAACCTCCATTCTTGATCTCCTTGTGTTGTTCAAAGCTTACAAGCTAAGTACAATTCACTTATCGAGATTGGTTCGACTCTGGCGCGAATTGCAGACACCATCAGATCAAAGTCATCATCAAGACTAGTCAAGATGTATGAGACCAACACTTCATCCTCTATCTTGTGCCCGGTCGATGCCATGTCGTCTGCCAAGCCCTTCATCTTCACGAAGTACCCTTTGACGCCGTCGTGAGTGCCATCCACATGATGATAACACCAGCACGTGATTGGGATGCAAACATCCCTTCGATTAGAGTCCATGCCTCCTTTGTAGACTTGATCATTGTGGGAATCTGCCCCAAGATCTCCTTAGAGCAGGACATCAATAAGAAACTAGGAACTTGCTGATCTTTCACGAACCATGAGGCAAACTCAGGATTTAGAGCGAGGGAGTCCTTCTTGTCCTCCCCTTTCACGGATTCCAGAAAGGGCTCTGGAGCTTTCGTCGTGGACTTGATGTATGACTCGAGTTGCATGCCCCCTAGGTGATGAGGACTAGGCCCGATCTTCCGAGAGGTAACTAATAAGTTAGATTTGTGGAGATCTCGACGTTGGCGATCCGGCGTCAAATCAAACACGATTCGATTCCTGTAACCATTACACCACTGCTCTACACCACTGCTCCGTTGGTTATCAACCAAACACAACTTGATTGACCTCGCCAAGAAGGCTGTTCCTGCAAGCAAATCGAAGTACACAAGCAAGAAAGTATAAACACGCAATCTGAAAGTGCAAATATGAGTTGACGCGAATATCAAAGAGGGTTCAAGAACTCGATTCCAAATGACTAATCGACACAGTGGAGGAGATGAAGAACGGGGGCCTTAGATCACTGTAAAAAGATTTGTCACCACAGTTACAATGAACGATTTAGTTTCTCGATGAAAAACTAAACTTTAATCAAAACCCAAGTCTAAACAGTGATGGCTGCATGGAGTATAAAAGAGAGGCGTCCTTGGGTTGGAGGTGACCAGGGAGAGACGCCCACAACTTGGGCTTAAGGCCCGACTCAGATACATGGTCAAGCTGGCCCAAAATAGGTGACGCAACACCTTGTCGTGGTCATATAGAATCCACGAAGATAGAGCTAGGACCAGATCCAGAACGACGGCATCGTCGTTCTCTTTCCAACGAGTCCAAGATCACCCCGTTTTGATGTCGTATGAAGAAGTTATGATCGAAACAATGACGACGTGTCTGCTGAATCCGAGGGTGACATGGTAGCTGAGTTGGAGATGAATTGCAACTTGAGAAAGACAATGGTGTCGACGTGTCCGCGTGGCAATGTCCTCATCACTAAGGCTGATAGCACCTGACTGATTGTTGCGGCTCAGCTTTTCTATGACAGGAAAGATGAGCGATGGAGCAAACGAGGCAGCGGATGAGAAAGCTATCGTGTGGAACGACATGGGTTTTCTCCGCTAGGATGATGGCTCCCATAGCATGTTAAATTGGGTGAACGAGATACTTTCTCAGTGTGTTAATATAAGCCAATAATAGCCTGGTGGAGTGGCATGTACAGAGAGTAGATTACAACAGATTGTATTACAAGAATATACTAACCAATCTATCTACTTGATTTACAACATAAAGAATGTAACTACACGTATACTCCCAACATAAGCTCACGGCTAACCAACTAGAACATATGACGCCTAATAGACTTATCCTTTACACATTATACTCCTAAATCCAAAACTTTATAGTTCAAAATTTTACACTTACAATAACTCATAAACTTTGAACTGTCACACTACAAACACTGTCTTGTTATGTTTAAAATTTTACGTTTAAAATTTATAAACTTTGAATTTTCACATTACAAACTCTGTAAACTCTATACTATTAGGTTCAAGACTTTATATTCAAAATTTATAAACTTTAAACTATTACATTACAAGCTTTATACTGTTTTCAAAACTTTGAACTATCGCATTATAAACTTTTTACTTCTAAGGTAAAAATTTTGGGATTTCAAACTCAACACCTAAATTCAGGAACTTTATACAAATTCATTTCAGACTTTTTAGTGGCATGCTATGAACTTTATCCACCTAAAATGGAACTTTGTAATTCGAAACTTTGCACTCCAAATTTTAGAACTTTATACTACAACATTTGAAATTTTAGACTCCAGATGCAAACTTTATAATCACTAAAATTGTTTCGAAACATACCCAACATGAATCTAATTTTATAGATTTCATCATAGAATATAATTGTGCCAACAAAACTAAAAATAAATGGTTGACAAAAATAAGTTATCTATTTAAAATTTGTGTACCATATGTATGTAGGCAACGGATCTAGTACAAACTCATCTCCCGTGCAAACTGTGCAAACTCTAATCTGAACCGCAGGATGTTGATCCAAGGGGTGCATAAGAGAGATGGAAGGAGGGATTTGTAAAAGTGTGATTAAGAGCGGACGGTTAAGTCCAAAATTATCCAATCTCTCCGTACCTCTTGGATCAACATCCTGTGATTCAGATTAGAGTTACGCTAGATCGTATGTATTCTGTAAAAATAGACACGTCACATAACGCACGTGTCCCACCCTCCATGCTCAGTCGGTGCTCTCTCTTGCACCATGCATCCGTATGCTACTACATGACACAGGGCACATGCGTCAAATGTAATTGGGCTTGACATATGAGACCTATTTAACTATTGTATGTTGGCATATTTTTATACAACCTTAGTAGTTTAATAAGCTTATTTAACACTTTATAAAAAAAGTTTATTTAAGTCAAAATAGTAGTTTATACAACACAAATATAGTAGTGGCAGTGTCCTACTACTATTGTCAGTGCTACTGTTTGCATTGAAAATTGCTCCAATCCCTTTCTAAGATCGAGAGTAGTTAAATTAAAAACAGTGCACCATTACATCGCTAACAACGATTCATTGTATTGTAGTTTCCTGAACCGCGCCGCACTGATCACGGACGGTGACACCGTAGCTGCCGTGGACGGGTCGACGGTGATCCGGCCGTGGCGTGTGTGCACGGTGCAGCAAGTGGAGGATTTGAAGACGGTGCTCCGCATCCTGCCGCTGTGGAGCGCCGCCATCGTGCTAAGCGTGGCCATCGGCGTACAGATCAACTTCACGATCCTGCAGGCGCTCGTCATGGACCGCGCCGTGGGCCGCTTCGTCATACCGGCGGGCTCCATGATCGTCGGCACCCTCGTCGCCGTCGTCGTCTCCCTCGGCCTCCTTGACCGTGTCCTCCTCCCTCTGTGGCGGCGCCTCGTAAGGCACGACCCGACGCCACTGCAGCGCATCGGCGCGGGCCACGTGATCACCATCGTCAGCATGGCCGCGTCCGCCGTCATCGAGCGCCAGCGCCTGGCCACCGTGCACGCGCGCGGCGAGGAGGGCAACCCAGCGTGGGTGTCGCCGCTGTCGGCCATGTGGCTGGTCCTGCCGTTTGCTCTGTCGGGGTTCGGCGAGGCTCTGCACTTCCCAGGGCAGGTGACGCTGTACTACCAGGAGTTTCCCCCTTCGCTCAAGAACACGGCCACAGGCATGGTAGCCATGATCGTCGCGCTCGGGTTCTACCTTAGCACGGCGCTCATCGGCATTGTCCGGCGCGCCACGGCGTGGCTGCCGGACAACATGAACGCGTCCAGGCTGGAGAACCTCTACTGGCTTCTCGCCGGCCTGGTGTCTTTCAACTTCGGCTACTACATGTTGTGTGCCAGGTTGTACAAGTACCAGAACGTCGGCAAGTAAAGTAACTGAAGTCTGAAGATGATATGCTAGGATGAGGGCCATCAGGTGACTTGACACTCGCGCTGCATTCTGGCCAATTTGTGTATGCTGTGTGTTGTGCGATCATGCACTAAACAAATTTTATAAATGTGTCTACTACTACTATGAAGAATAAGATTCTGCTGTGTGAGAGAATCTGTATAATAGGATCACCTCCATCAGAAATGAATGGTCCATCATCATATATACTACATGCCAATGGAATATGCGAGCCGGTAAACCTTTATCAACCTGGAGAGTCGTCATTTCAGACTAACCGACGAGGAACTCCTAGTTTTTCTGCCCGAGAAAAACAAAGCTAGAGAAATATAAGGAACAATAGCTCATTCAAAGTACTCTGCAGACAAGCCTATATATCAGCAGACTTCTCTCAAAGGCTACATCGAAAACTACCAGAGTTGATCAATTATCAAACAGAACAATAGCTCATTTCAATGTACTAGTACTCCCTAGAAGACAAGCCGTAACGTTCATGGCAAACTTCCCTAACACTAAATAGTCAAAAATAAAATAAGGACAAGAACAATCAGCAAACATTTTTGCACAAGGTCTGTCACCACTGTAATCAAGCAGAAAACACACTTGGTTGTACTAAATACAGAAACAATTAACAATTCCGGCCATTCATAAACTAGAGACTAGATTTGATCCGTTCGCAAAAAAAAGAGACTAGATTTGATCACAGAGCTGAAGATCCAACAGATTCCACAGTAAAACTGAACAGAAGACTACAGTCGTATTCCGCCTAGTTCAGTCAAGTGGAAACAGCTAGAGCTTCCGCCCCTGTTTACAACGGGAAGATCCTTAAAAAGGATTGTGAAACAATGCCAAGTTTGTGTCCTCATGAGTTACAGTGAAATGATGGTTGTAAGGAAAAGAGTAAACACACACAACATGGGATAATCTTGAACATGGCAAAATAGTCAATTTTCTCCATCAGGCATCAGTAAGACAGAGTGGGATCCTTGAACCAGTTCTGGGGTTTTGTTAGGTTGTCATCAGTCCATGAGTAGGCGAACACATTGTTGCCTTGCTCGTTCCTAATCCTACCTCATCACTTGTGGCCTCTGGATTGTTCATTTTGAGTTATGAACATGGGCAATGTTGAACTGTTCAATTCAATATCTTTCACTTTCTTGTGTTACCATTCACAAATGATTATGGAACATGGCTTAAATGAAAAACTACTGGTGAAAACAAAGGATGGAGCAGAAAGCCAGAAACCATACAAGCCCAACTTGCATGTCACTGAGAACTAGTGCCAGTGTGCCACAATTGCAGTTGGAATATGGGCTTCCTAAGAAATTATTTTCTCAGTGATATGTCTTATCTTTTGCCAATTTGGGTGCCCTTTGGTCCGACAGCTATCTGTAAGAGAGCGGTTGCATTGAGAAAGTACAAGCGTCTTGAGGAAGCGGGGTAGTTGCGGCAGTGACTCAATGTTTGGGCACTCCTGGATGTTCAGTTCCTTTAGTGATTCCAGATGGTCCAAGTTATCTGGCAAAGAGGTCCAACTGCAGCCTGTAACTGTGAGCCTAAAGATATGAACGAAAAACTTACCAATCTTGGGGGGAATACTTGAACCATTGCAATCCCAGAACATAAGATATTGCAAGTGGGAAATATCTGTGCTGTTCAAATCTCGAGTGTCCTGTTCCCCTGACAACCAACGTGGGTATCTCTGACCATCATAGTTTCTGATGCAAAGTGATGTGATCTGGGATGGTGGATGGAGTGCCTCAAGTACCTCCTCTTGAAGTTCTGGGGGGCATCTCTGATGGCGAGTTCTCCATTCTGACACGTTCACAGGTGTCACAGGAGAAAAGAATACCTTTCTGATTTCCTCTATTGCGCTTTGTTTCCTTCTGGAGATTTCATCAATACCACCCCACTGCAGTGTCAGCTCTGTTAAATGTACCTTGTCAGCTAGCCTGGCTTGAAGAGCTTCCTCCTTGCTCCGAACATTTTCGAGGGATTCAATAAACAGCTTTCCGCGAAGGTTGTTTAGGTGTTCCAGCTGTTGTATTTCATATCCCTTTTCATTTTTAACATAGAAGTGATACAGAGATTGGAGTGATGTCAACCTCCCTATGTTAGGAAAGTTCAAGCCATACCATGTGAGCATGTGCCGCAAATTGATAAGGTTGGACATTTTTTCCTCGGAAGAACAGTGCAAAAGGGTGTTAGGTGGCACAGAGAGCACCTGGAGATGATAAAGCTTGGTAACTTCAGTTGGCAAAGTCATGTTGCAGGGAGGGGGTGTAGAAATACCAAGGTACCGCAAATGTCTTAGTTCACCTATGCATGCTGGGATCCTTCCCAACCATTGGACATCCAACTGCACGACCCGCAGCTTCTTTAGACGCATGAGCACACACTTAAAATCATCTTGACTGATCTTCTTGACAGAATAACACATTATTAGAGTGCTCAAGTTTCGCAACTCCAGAATTTGCTCTGGGAATGCTTCTTCATTGTAGGACTCAATGCAAAGATGCCGGACATATTTAGGAATTTTTCCTATGACACCTCTGTTAATTCTAACACAATCACTGCCAGCAACAGACTCTGCTAAGTCATGCAACAAATCATGAACTGTGAAGTACTCTCCGGAATCAATATCAGAACTAGTTTTCCTTTTTAGTTGAAGAAATGCACATGAATGCAAGTCATGGAAGTAGTCCTGGCCCACGTCTTCTACATCTTCCTGCTCTCTTGCATTGATTGTCTTAACAAAGCCCTGTGCAATCCACATATGAACTAGAGTATCTCGTTCCAGCTCATATCTTCTGGGAAAAATATTGCAGTACTCAAAACATCGCCTGACATCGACATCAAGTTGCTGATAGCTCCACCACAGTGCTCCCTTTGTCTTATTCAATAAGTCTAGTTTCGCGGCTGTTTCCCAAAAACTGATATCTGGGTTTCTCCAAAGCTGCCCGGCCACTGTTACTGCTGCAATAGGTGATCTGTGTAGCTTTTTAGCAATCTTGCGCCCAATTGGTATGTATTTTCGATCATCAAAAATTGTACTGTCTAATGCATAATGCATGAACATTGAGAAGTATTGTTCCTCGTCCAAATCAGATATTGAAATAAGGTTGTTAGCACCTAAAGCTGCCTCTTTATTTCGAGCAGTCACCAGGATTCTGCTTCCTCTCTTTCCAACATTGAAGGGAGAAAGTATCTCCTCCAGGTCCTGGTGATTCTCATCGTTGACCCAGAGATCATCCAGTACCAATAAGAAACGCTTGCCGCTCAATTTATCGACCAACTTTGCTTGCAGACCTTTACAACCGCTAATATCAGAGTGCCGATCTTCAGTGATCGCCTCAAGCGTATCATGAAGTATATCATTCACTCTGAAAGTCTCAGAAACATGAATGAGCATGATTGGGTTGAAATATTTCTCTCTATTTTCGTTTTCATGGTCACAAACATATTGTGCCAGTGTAGTCTTTCCAGAACCTGCAATGCCATGTATGCAAATCACAGAGTAACATTTACTGCTACTGGTGCCTGGTGCGTGATCATCTGGTTCCTCACGAAGCATACTCTGTATCATACGACGCTCCCTATCACGACCAAACACTTTCCTTGTAGTACTTGATGTAATGCTTCTCCTGTTCATTTTGCCAATATCATTCCATCCACTACTGCTTTGTTGCTTCAACAGAGGACATTTCCGCGCATCGGTGACAACATTTTCTAGCTCCTCTATTCTTTTCCTCAAGTGCCATCTCGCAATAGTAGGCATGAAAGAATCTACAGCAATGCCATCCACCTGCAAGAAGCAAGTCTCAACTGATTATAAGAAGTACATGTTCAACTACTACACTATAATGAGTATTGTCACTGATTACAAATATAAGTGGTTCTACAAATGCATGCAACCCAATTTATTTTTAATTAGAATACCAAATCCCTTTATGTGTCTACGGGTTCATTTATAGAACTGCATCTCACTGATGCAGCAAATATGTTCCCACTAAGTAATAAATGAAGCTAAAGCTTGTGGCTTCAGTTTCTATTTCTGACACCTTTCCGTTATTTGTGTATTAAGTTATGGCCTATGTCACAGTAAGCTATCTGTGAGGTATTGGCAGAGAAGCTAAAGCTTGGATGCTGTAAATGTTGAATATTTTGATCCTTTGGAACCACTGTTGTAAATCATGTTCCTGTTTCCTCTTAATGCAAAACGGGCCACTATGTTCAAGAAAAATGCGAACGCACTGGGGGTTTCTTCTTCTGGAACTCTAAAAAAATAATAAATGAAGCTTTGCACTTTTGCTGGCAAGAATACACACTAGTTATTTTATGATGATGAACTCTACTCAATTTAATCAGAGATAAACAAAAGTCAAGATTACCATATCACAAACTACATAATCTCCTGTATAGCACCAAAACATACAAACTTGATTTCCATAGTGGAGTACTGCCTTCTTGTATAGCGCTAAAACGTAGTCTGAATTGAGATCTCACAAGAAAATGGATTTATCCAGAACAAAGGGAGAACTAGAAAATACATTGTTGCTAAAATTTCTTGTAGCTGGAACGGCATGAGAGTAGGATGATACCTGGTAATATGTGATGCCAACAATGACGTCATAGGACCAGTCCCGGTACAAACAGGCAATCTCAATTACATTAGTGGACCAGGTGAGTATGGACTTATACCAGCAATGGAGCCTCCTCATGAAGGAAACTGCGGGCACACGAGAAACTGGCAGCAACACAGCAGATCTGTGTAGGGTGGCCTGAATGCATCGCACAGTTGGGTACAATCTCAGTGCCAAAAATTGTAAAGCAGATCGGGTGGTGCACAAGAATCGCCCCAACCAACTCCCCTTGCAACAGGTAACACAAGCCCTGATGGCTTTGGAGAGGCACTGGAACAACCAATTGAGCCAGCTGCTGCATCGTGGCTCAGAATCACCGTCGCCAATGATGTTCTTCTCGATTTGGTAATAATCGATGAGATCCAGAGTGTCTTCTCCTTGGTACAAGGCTGACTTCACATCCTTGGCCAGTAAGTCGAGTGTGCTCACAGCAGATCTTTCTTTTCTCGCTTTTCTCTGCATCCTCTGCTCCTCTATGTCCCTCAACACCTGCTTCATTTCTGCGATAGTGTGAATCTCCAGCTCGCGAAGCTTTCGCGAGGCATCAAAGCCGATGTTGGAAAGGATCTTGTTTAGGAGCAAGCTGATGATGGGCGACAGATACCACCCTAATACGGTTATGATCCACCCCGCCGCTGCAATCCTCCAAGAATTTGCCATGGAGGTTTTCCAAAAGGTGGGTGTGAGACGGGGATGGATATCTAAGGTTCTTGGTCTTCTTGGAAGTACAAAACTAAACTGGAGGACTATTCAACGCAATTCCTGCCAAATCAAAAATCATCGCTGAGGATCGTGAGTTAAATAATGCCACGATAGCGACCGGAGTAAGGATTGTTCTAGGAAGCAACAAGAAAAAAAATACTTTACCTGAGTATAATATTTCCCCAATTCCGTCAAGTCCGAAGTCCAAACAGGTAGAAATAAAAACTTCAGACATATAGAAACTACAAAATATGCAAAATATTACTCACACTCACAGGCAGGCAGCAGCAGCTCAAGCTCCCATGGATGCTGTCAGTGTCAGATTCCATCTTTCACCCCACCCTCGATCCTTCAAGGCTGTCGGAATCAATCCACGCACTGGCATCGCAGTCCACACCGCCTGCTACAACTTCTGGCCGTGCTAACTCGCCGGTGACCGGAGAGATTCTTCGATCCGCCGCGCCGCGCATTTGAGGCATCTCACATCTCAGTCCCGGGGCTTCGATAAAATGGCAATCCTTGTAATTTTTCTTTTCTTCCCTTTTCTACTAGATCTTGTTTAGTTTTAAAAAAAATTGTAAAATTTTTTAGATTTCTCGTCACATTAAATCTTGTGGCATGTATTAAATATAAATAAAATAAATAACTAATTGCATACTGTAATTTGTGAGATGAATCTTTTAAGTCAAGTTTTTGTTTAAAAGGCCTTTCGACGAAGCTTGATTGATTTAGTAAGATAGCTGCATCGTTTATAAACCACAAGGATCATCTATCCAAACAAAAGAGCTCTTATCTACCAAACCTAATCTTGCTAATTCATGAGAAACTGAATTATATTCTCTATTACAATGGCTAATGGAAATAGCAGCAAACTCTTCACGATCTATGATTAGACAATATTTATCAAATACAAACGAAAGTACTATAGTACATATTTTGCAAAATTTTTTGCAACTAAACAAGGCACTAGTTAACTACCCTTTTTTATCAAGCATACCTTTATTAAAGTTAAGAAAACGTACAAAGACACATACACATACAAGTATGCCATAAAAGAATACAAAGGACAGATGTACTAGTATACCATAAAGGAATAAGACAGACGTACAAGTATGCCATAAAAGAATACGGAGGACACCTGCCCTACCCCTACTTTCACAAAAGGCCCATGGAAAAGTGAAAATTACAAAAAGGTCTCTAGACCTTTGCAATCTAGAAAACCTCGCCATCGCCACCTAAACACACCGGCTCCCACCACCGCCGTCAAAACCGAAGCCGAAGAGAGCTCCATCGCACATAGGCTTTGAGATGGACCATAGAAGACACTTTTTTATGTAAAGACCACAGAAGACACTCATCGCCATAAATGAGTAGAAAGCAACGCTAAACATGCATCGGTCGACGACGCAAGCTCTCTCAGCACTAGATCCAATCTCGTCATTGACAGACATTGCTTGCATGAGGAAATCGAGCTCAATCCATTCTCCTGGCATCTACAACACCACAGCCTCCCTCCGCATCCTCAAGACGCAAGATCGGCTCTAGCCGCCGCCACCAAAGACAACACACGGCCACCGACCGACTCCTGTACAAGGGCTCCACACTTGGAGACCCACCTCCATAGGATCGCCGTCAGTGGCGATGCAGAGCGCCGACGGGATGGGAAAGAGCCCAAGACGACCTATTCCATCGCGACGTCATCGCCACCGACCCACCAACACTGCCCAAACACGAAACCCTAGACAAGCTAGGACCTAACCTACACCCTATAGCCCCAGCCAGCAAGAGACCAACCGTCTCCACCACCTCGCGACATCCCTCAGGCCATCGGAGGCAGAGGACACCATTGGCTCCACCGGCCGAGTTGCTCTCCTCCCTTTTTACCTCTCTTAACTGTAGCGAATAAGAGAGTTCGAGATAAGGCGACTGGGCGCTCCGGTGTTGGGACTTTATTGGCTAACTACTTGGCAATATGTGACATGTGAATCTCACTATAATATAGGAGTAAGTTGTAATAAAATTCCATAAACTTAATTCAGTTTGACAAGATAATATAGAACTTGAAAAAAAATCTCATGTTCCAAAAAGGCCTTAAACCTGAAAAGAGAATATCTGGACTTCAATATCCAAACATGAACCCCGTTTTCTTGGCGGGACTGCTAAAAATGTGGAAATTAGACTATGCTATCAAGTATATTTGCGGTATTTGATACAGGTGACTAAACTTTAGTCTTTATCACATCGAATCTTTAAATATTATTTAGGAGTATTAAGTATAGACTAATTATAGTTACATAAATCATGACTAATTCAGGAAACGAATGCTCTAAACCCAATTAATCCATTAGCAGTGAATGTGATGCTATAGT
Source organism: Sorghum bicolor (assembly GCF_000003195.3). Classification (NCBI taxonomy): domain Eukaryota; kingdom Viridiplantae; phylum Streptophyta; class Magnoliopsida; order Poales; family Poaceae; genus Sorghum; species Sorghum bicolor. Next base: position 38,283,345 of record NC_012878.2, read on the forward strand.
AAACATATACTAATCATGTACTAATTAGGCTTAGGGTTTAGATTCTTGGAATTGATTTTATTTTAATAATTATAATTTAGACACATATTAATTAAGATAATATGAAATGTTTGGATATCAATTGAGAGAACTAAACAAACTATAAAAGAAACAAGTAAAAAAAGGAGGACATGGCGCCCTCGACAAAGCGGATTAGGTCGGCTCTTAAGCTGGTTCTACTCGGCAGAGTCGACTAAACCGACTATCCCTATTTTTGGCCCCACCATAGTGCTTGTTGACGGTCGATAACGTCAATATTTATTAGAACTTTAGACGCAAGGGAACACATAAAAACATATTAGTCTAGGGTCTAATCTGACAATTTCCATGAGTTTTGCATATTCTGTATTTTCCAGGGTTTATTTCACAGAGAGCTGAAAAGAGGGATTCTAGGGCATATTTACCACGAAACCCATCCACGACGGAAAACATCACGAGAAGACTCAGGAAGGGTCTAGTAGACACCCGAAGGAACGAGAGCCGCAGAGGAGAAAAGCTAGGGCTGGTCGGCACCACTCTGGGGCCAGTCAGCGCCCTGTTCCGCCCAATGCCCGCCGCCTTCTGGAGTCTTCCTCCTACACATCATTGGAAGCCAAGCAAAGTATTCCTCCATCGATTTTAAGTCGGTTTGATCCGACGGCGCACACAAGATGAAGACGCGGATCGTTGACGTGGCGGTTCCTTGCCCCCTACTCCACCTCGGCCTATATAATGACGCCCAAGGCTCCCCCTAAGAGGTATTCTACACCCCGGCGCTTTATATTCTCCACATAATTAGGGTTAGGGTTCCTCTAGTTGATCTAGTTCTAGTTCATCTAGATCTAGTTCATCTAGATGTAGCAATTAGGAGAGACTAGTTCTTCTAGATCTATTCTTGTTTAGAGATTAGAGAGATTAAGTAGAGGAGTAGAGATTCTGAAAGAGTTTTGGCCTGTCTGTGCTTCTTCGTGGCTGTATTCTTCTGGATCCAGTTCCCTCGCCTGGAGCTGCGTTCTGAGGTACTTTTGTACTTATCATTCTGATTTAAGTAAGCAACTTGTTCTTATTCGTTCTTTGGTTCACAACTCATATTGAGTGCTTTGATCTTGGTCGTAACTTGGTTGAAGTAGTATTTCGTAGTGTAGGCGTGGTGCCTAGGCTAGGTTTACTTGTGAATGTCCCCTGATCAGCCAGACAGACAGTGGTAGTTCGCGTAGGTTACTTTATAGCTGCCTTGATTCCTCTGTAGTCCACTTCCCATTGATAGGACTGATAGGCTTATAGGTGCCTAGTAGGAGATTACTTTGTTTCTTCTCCTATTTGGGTTATTTGCCTGTAAGACGATATTATACAAAGTTTACCGGAGTCAAAACTAGAGTGCATTAGCTATTTTCTTTTTCTTGATATGATCTAGCCTAATTGTAGGGTTAAGTCTATATACTATGTCATCATCACAACGGTTCCCTGTGGATACGATATTTAAAACCTCTAGGTAAAATGTGACACTGGTATGATATCTGTGCGCTTGCAGGTAATCCTACTTAAATCTATTTCAATGGAGTGTAGTTAATTTATACCAACAAGCATTTTGGCGCCGTTGTCGAGGAACAGTTTGCTGATTTTGACTTAGTTTAGCTTAATCTTGTATTATACTTTTATCTTTTCCTATTTTTATCCCAGTCTCTTCATTTTTTTTTGTGTTTATCCTTATGGATATTTATTTAAATTCCACACCTATCTTTATGGCATGTGCAAAAGCATAAAGCATAAACCTTATCATAATATCTATAAGGTATGGCCATGTTGTTGACGGTCCTTAATGCTCGCATTTAACCATCAACTAATCATGGAAAAGGACCTATATGCGACCAACACCCAGACTTAGGGTTTTATCTGACAGAATTCTATGAGTTTTGGTGTTTGTCTATTTCTGCATGGGGTTATCAGGAAACATGAAGGAAAGGCCCACATGTCGGGTTTATATAGAGATATTAACGTGTGCGGCAATTTTCTATCATCCAGAAGACTCCAGAAGCCACAGGAACGAGCGGGAGGCCGAGCGGGCCCGGGGGCTGGGCGTCCGCCCTCCCCCCTTAGGCGCCCGCCTAGGTGTTTCGGCCAATCAGGCCCCGCCTCGCGGATCATGCTCCACCGACCTAAGGGATTAAGGAAAATCATGCGATTAAGGTCGGTTTGATCCGACGGCCCACATTCATTTGGAGGGGCTATATAAGCAGGCCCCCTGGCCCCTGGAGGAGATATCTCTTCTACAGAATCAATGCTAGGGTTTTAATTATTCATCCAAGTAGAGAGGATCCCTCTAGTTCATCTAGTTCTACTTCTAGTTCATCTAGTTCTAGTTCTAGTTAGTTCTAGTTGTAATCTAGAAAATAGGGAGAGAGAAGAGGAGAGCGGAGGAGGAGACGGATCTGTCGGATCTTCCTCAACATTGTACTTTTGCAGCAACTGGTTCGTTCTTCATCGTTCTCCAAGTTCTTCAATTCATAATTCCTGAGTTCTTTAATTACTTTTATTTACATTCAATTTATTTATTGGATTCCCGCTTGCATTAAGTGCTCTAGTCTTTGCAACGCTAGAGTAGTAATTAATAGATTAGACGTGGTGTTTAGTCTTGCAATTACCTGGAATTACACCCAATCCTGCGGATTATTGTGGTAGCCCTAGGGTAGTGACAGCCCTAACGGTCGACGTATTCCACCTCGTTTGGATCGGTGTTTGTAGGACCATAGTCAGAGCTTCCTAGCCCCCTTCTCATATCTTTTTGTGGTTAGTGTTCTGATGTCCTGAAATAAATAATCTTTGAAGTAATTCTTGATTCTTAGATCAACTAGAGAACTCTCAGGAAACTTCCTCTCTTCCCACCAAAAATAATTATATAGTTATCCTTGGGCGATCTTGTATCTTAATTAGTACACTCACGTTCCCTGTGGAAAATCGATACTCTGGAATACTCCCGGATGAAAGCTACATCGGTATCCGTGCGCTTGCGGATTTTTTCTATTTGCATTTAACATACCCAACAAGCTTTCTGGCGCCGTTGCCGGGGAGCGGTAGCTGTGCTAGTTTCGAACCAAGTCGTCCGTGTATCCTTTTTCTTTTCCTTTTTTACCACACTCACCTTACCATTTTCACCATACCACATGGATTTCACTCCTATCTATAAATTCTTTGCTCCAAAGGGCGAGTTATTAGAGCCACCACCATCATCACATCCAATTCTTATAGATGACTACGACCTCGACCCTGATCTAATAGCCATGATTCAGGAGCAACCCTTCTCTCGGCAAGTAGATGAAGATCCATACACCCACCTTAGAGAATTCGAGCAATTGTGCTCTTGCTGATCTATTTTCAGCATGACACAAGAAACCCTTAAATGGAAATTATTTCCGTTCTCCCTTTTGGGAAGAGTGTTGACGGTCCTTAAGTACCAAATATAATCATCAAATAAATAAAGAAAAGGATCCAAATGCAACAAACACCCAGACTTAGGGTTTTATCTGACAGAATTCCACGAGTTTTGGTGTTTGTCTATTTCTGCAGGGGGTTATCAGGAAATATGGAGGAAAGGCCCACACGTCAGGTTTACATAGAGATATTAACGTGTGTGCCAATTTTCTATCATCTAGAAGAGTCTAGAAGCCACAGGAACGAACGGGAGGCTGAGCGGGCTGGGGGCATGGCGCCCGCCCACCCCCCTAGGGCGCCCGCCCTGCTACAGGGACCAATCAGGTCCCGCCTCGTGGATTATGCTCCACCGACCTAAAGGATTAAGGAAAACTGTGCGATTAAGGTCGGTTTGATCCGACGGCCCCCATTCATTTTGAGGGGCTATATAAGCAGGCCCCCTAGCTCCTGGAGGAGGGCAATCCCATTATTCATTAGCCTATTTTCCAAAGATGAATCAGAGAGAGAGGTCCCTCTAGGGTTCCAACCTCATAGGGCTTAGCATCCAATATGAGATTAGAATTAGTTCTTCTAGATTGAGAGAGATAGAGTGGAGGTGTAGATCGGAGGAAGCCCGGCCTGTCGGTGTCTACTCCGAGGTTGTACCTGCGGGATCAAGTCTCCTAACCCGAGGCTTGCTCCTAGGATTCTTCAGTATTTCAACTTCTAAATTCTAGTAAGTTCTTTGTTCTTATTGTTCTTTCGTTTACGAGTTTACTTTAATCTCTTCCGGTAGAGTTTAGAGTAATCATTGCTAGCGTAAACGTGGTGTTTGGGCTAGGGTACTCATAGATATCCCCTATCTAGCCGGACCGTGGTAGTAGCGAGGAACGTGACATTTCTGTAGCTACCTTTGTAGCCCACAATCCCGTTAGCAGGATCGGTAGGGTTTATAGGTTCGGGTCGAACATCCTTTGTGGTGTCTAGATTCTGTAAGCCTCCCCAATAGAATAGTAGATCATCCTTACCAAGGTTAGAATGAGAGTGCGGTTGTAGTCTTCTCTATACATCGCTCATATCAAATCACATTGTTTGTAGCCTAAAGGGTAGTAGCAATAGATTTGGTTAGTCAGATGCACGCTTTCTCCCAGTGGTAAAAATATAAATACGATACTCTAGATAACCTCCCGGGTGAAGTGCTCACCGATATTCGTGTGCTTGCGAATCATTTCCTTATGGCGTTAACAAATATCAACAAGCATTTCTGGCGCCGTTGCCGGAGAGAAAGACGGTTTGCTGAGATAACTTTGAGTCTTGCTATTATCTTGTATTATACTTTTATACTTTTATTCTTTTATCTTTTTATTTTTTCCATACTTATGGATAACTCAAATTCCACACCTATTATTGAATTTTTTGCACCTTCGGAGACCAGCCATAGACCATGGGAGTCAACAAGTCCATTCTTTGCCCCTAATTATGATCTGTGTCCGGAGTTGATTGCAATAGGTCAAAACCAACCCTTTTCTATAGCTGAGGTCCTATCTTTTAATCAAGAAGATAATGAACTTTTAGCTACACCTAGGGAATCTTTTAATCTTTCTATAAATTCTGGTTTAGACCATGTTTTTCCTCAATATTTTCACATTGGTCTTAATCATATAACCTTTGGTAGAGTTTTTCTTTCTTTATCTGTTACTAAAGCAAGGTATGTCTTCATTCGTGGACATCCTTCTTGCACTAGTCTTCATAAAAAAATCCTAGAGATAGAGAAAGAATCATCTCCCAGACGAGGAAAGGAAGTTTCAATAGCCGATTTCCAAACATTTTAATCCCATGATTCGGCTATCCAACCCAAGCTAGTAGTGCTCCAAAATCATCTAAGGGAAGAAGAAATTCTACCTTTGGAAATTCATTTTGGGATGAGCTTAAACTTCTTGCTTCATAAGAGACCTTTGAGTGCATATAGTGTGAACCTTCCTAAGAAGGGATCTCTTAGAAAGCATCTCAAATCCAATCCCTTTGATGGATATCTTGAAAGAGTCAAGGATGGCATCTTAAGTGATGCAATAGAAGGAGAGCGAAGCCATTTAGAAGACAATCTCATCTTCTCCCCGTCTACGCCCACTTTTGATGACTCATTCGAACCTATCTTTAAACCCATCCTTGAGCCTAATAATTTCTACTATGCTCTTTCTCTTGAACCTCCCGATGATCCTATGAATCTCTCTAGACATCCCATGCATAAGAGTCACCAAGACCACAAGGAGGATCGAGAAGAGCAACATCAATGGCTAGAGGGCATTAAAAATCCATGTGCTATCACCATTGAATGGATGGATAAAACAAACTTGAGAGACAATCCTAGAGGAATTTTAAGCATTCATGAAGAATCATCCTTGGAGTTTGAGAATGAGAGAAACAACAATGAGCATGGAAGTTATTTCATAAATACCTCACCAAGTCCTTGCTCATATAAAACGTCTCCCCAATCAATTAGTCTCTCCAACCTTACCACATTTGAGATCTCAAACCCCCTCTTCCTTTCTATTTATAAAAACTTTAAAGGGTTGGTTATCGATGCATATGCCTATAATAAATATTGCAGATATCGTTGAGTCGATCTTGATATAGGCACGCTTAGGTTGGTGTTGGAGATGAAACCACTTCACCAACATAATTTTATGGTTTCCCAAGGACAAGCTTAGTGTCCTAAAACAAGCACTTATCAGATCGTAACATGAACTTTTAATTATTTGCAACATGGCCTTGTGTATTGAGCATATAAAGATAATTGTAGAAATATTCCTTCGGGTATTCGTGTCACTAACCTTTCTAGGATTGGAGCAAGAAGATTCGAGGAATGACAAGCGCAAGGTATGCCCAACCAATCATCATGCAACATTGAATTAAATTCATCCAATCTTGAATTTTGCAAAATTCAAGCTTGGGGGAAATACCTTACATAAGAACATCCTTTGCCATGTTGCTATGTTGGTTGTCCCTACTTTTGAGGCATGCTCAATTTTTCTAAACACTAAACTTATTTTTCATCTCCACCTGAGTAGATCTCTATAAATGTTGTCATGCTACCTTTGTCTATTCACAAGCAAGTGTTGGTTTGGAAGTACTCGACATACTTCCATTGGCATTTAAATTAAGCATGATGCTTAGGTTAAATAGCCTTCCTTAATTTGATTAGACATGGAGTCTAGTTTGGTTACTGAACTAAAAACTGCTTGAGTAGACATTGGTATATTTTGTCGGACTAACCCCTGCAGGAAAACTTTCAATATCAACCTGGGAAGTCTTGAGATACAAACTCACATTGGAGACAAAGGAGACACATGAAGTTTAACGATTTGCACAAGGAAGATATAGCTCATTCATCATAGAGAGATGATCCATAGAACGAGACAAAGAGTGCCACAAACACGGTGCACAACCGCTAAGAAAGAAAAGCTTCCACATGGTGATAATATACCATCACTCTTCAAGTAAGGTAACATCTTAAGGTACTTGACTATCACTTTTATAAGCTTCTCCTTGGTTCTGGCGTTCACATGAATAAAGAGACAAACATAAATCAACCAACCAAATTAATTCAACATGTTTAGTCCTTTAATCTTTGTTCTTAGTACTACCTTCGTGATCCCACACTCCTAATCATATAAGCTAAAATGTTGCACATTCAATCTTTGGAAGATATAAAAAACATAAATATAGATAGATTATCTTTCCATTAGGTCGAGCGATCTGATCTGACAAATGTTTTAAATGCTACACTCATGATCTTATTATCCATCAACTTTGTCTTGCTCACTATGCTTAAGGTTAGAGAAGAACAAATACACTTTTGGTTCTGTTGGTGTTTTTCACCAACAGGGCCCATGCACTTGATCTCTGCCTTGTCTCTATGAGCAGGTACACTTTGAGCAAAACCTGAAGGAGTTTTACAGCTCCTAGATTCCACCAAGTGAAGGACTTGGATCTACGAGCACAAACACACTGAGCAGGATGCTGCCAATGCCGCATCTCGAACTGCTGAATAAACGAAGAACATGGGTGACACCGTATCAAGAGGTGCAGATGTCAAGGCCCACACGTAATCAAATGAAGCACCTAAAGGATGAACACGGTGAGAAGTCTTGTCCAGAAGACTTAAAACATTGGATCCTTGCTGGAAGGTAAAATTGGTATTTATCCATATTTATCTTTCCTGCATTCCTTTTCCTTTTTATTCCATCACTTGCATTAGCATATTTACTTTTCCACATTAGCATTAGAAAAGAAAACAAAAATATTTGTTCATTGCACTTCATCATAAAATATAAAGCCCCATGTGAGTAGACTTGTGGTTTAAAACCCATAGGTATATTGACTATGGTGGCATAAAATAAATATGTTTTCATCTTACAATAAAAATATAAAAATAATAAGTGCATGATCCTGCTAAATAAAATTTATTAGGAGGAATCTCAATATGATAAAGGCTAAGAGATTTTATGCTAACACTTAACCAGTTCCACAAAGCTTTGTTGTCTATTTGAGCTCTACAGAATTCAAGGATCAAAGAAGACTAGCCGGCGGAGGACATAGTAATCGCTGTCAGGGTGCTGCCGACATTCAAATACAACTCCATCACCTGCTAACTACATCAGAAGAAATTACGTCAAAATCCAGCTTGGGGGAGAGCACCCCCATTTATCCAGCTAAGTGTTTCTACTCGCGTTTATACTTTACTCAAATAATAAAAAGATGCATAATCATGAAAATCCAAAAAAAAATTTTGTGCTTATATATATCTTTGCTTAGTTTGCTAAATAAATAAATAAAGTGTGTAGGCCAAACTGAACTTAAATGATAAACTCTTACATGGATATGATAAATAGTTGCTCTGCCATGTACCTAGTTTTCATGTTTGAGCTCTCTCTCAAGTTTAGACATAACTGTTATAATTTAAACCTGCTCTAAACCTGAACTTGTGGGAAGAGTACTTGATCTAAAGTCTAAGTCGTTAACGGATATGATATGGAAAGGTTGAGTTGTTGTTTATCTGTTCCTAGAGTTGCTAGAATTCTGGAGAATATTATCTTTGAAAATCTTTAAAATATTGTATGATGAGTTCCTGTATGATAAGAGTTTAAATTCCTACCACAGCCATACATACATGCTTATTAGACTAAGAACCATACATTTCCTTTTTACTGCTTATGGGCATTGAGTGTGGTCAAGCTGTGTAGACCCTTAGGAGCTTGTCATGCGGTTAAAATCAAGATCCACTTGCACGTTCACTCACACATGCTACTTCTAATCCGGAAGTACGCATCCACATCCACTCACTTCCATCTCCAAATTCACCTAAAATGATTCTACTCCTATCCGGAAGAGAATAGCCAAAACTTTTTCCTATCCCTGTTATTCCCTGTGAAATAAATGCTCGAGATATTTTGGTTACTACCACTTGCTACATTATTCTAGGAGGGTGAGTGCTCTGAAAAAAAGAAAATGAAAAATACGAGGAAATAAAAAGGGGCAAGTGTCCGGAACCTCAAAGAAAAGAAAAAGTGAGACGAGAGGTAAAAATAGACAAGTGTCCGACAATAGAATTAGGGGTACAAGATACCCGCATGAGAGAAAAGAAAAAAAATATAGACCATCTCATTCTCCTCAAAAAAGCTTCAAAGTGCAAGAAAGGTATGTATCCCCTAAAAAGAGCAAAAGTAGAATTAGACTTTCACCATTGTTATCACCATTGTTATCACCATACACCATTCATTCGCCACACATGCACATCTTGATTTGACTTATTGACTTGTTTCTCTGGATCCATGGTTTGACTATGCAATAAATGTCTTGTAAGTATGTATTCTTTATCTCCCACCTATGAGCTCTAGATATCAAAACCTTATTAGAGTAGGGTGAGAGAGAAGGCAATATCGCTATGCCTCATACCAAAAATACCACATACTTTGAGAGAAAGCATATACCATTACTGCCTTGGAAAGGATCCAGAAATACCACAAAAGAGAGATTTGAGAGAGTCATACAAGGAATCTCTGAGATTTATTTGAAAATCTGCAAAAACTCCAGAGCTATAGCTGATCAAGAATAAGAGACATGGCGCTTAACTTGACCGTTCTATCTTTTAACTGCTCAAGAAACAAGTGACAGTTGCACGCCCCATGGTGAAAGGTAAAATAAGTAAGTTTTAAGTCTTAATAGTTACTTTAACTCAGAGATGAGAACTTGTTTGAAAGCATGTGAACCGTCAACATACAGAGGCATTACAGCAACTCCTGATCCATCACTGAGTCTATCCTTGCTCAGGGACGAGCAAGAGGTAAGCTTGGGGAGTTTGTTGACGGTCCTTAAGTACCAAATATAATCATCAGATAAATAAAGAAAAGATCCAAATGCAACCAACACCCAGACATAGGGTTATATCTGATAGAAGGCCGAACGGGCCCGGGGGCAGGGCGTGGGAGAGTCTAGAAGCCACGAGAACGAACGGGAGGTCGAGCGGACCCGGGGGCAGGGCGCCTGCGCTCCCCCCTAGGGCGCCCGCCCTACTATAGGGACCAATCAGGTCCCGCCTCGCGGATTATGCTCCACCGACCTAAAGGATTAAGGAAAACTGTGCGATTAAGGTTGGTTTGATCCGACGGCCCACGTTCAGTTGGAGGGGCTATATAAGCAGGACCCCTGGCCCCTGGAGGAGGGCAATCCCATTATTCATTAGCATATTTTCTAGAGAGGATTCAGAGAGAGAGGTCCCTCTAGGGTTCCAACCTCATAGGGCTTAGCATCCAATGTGTGATTAGAATTAGTTCTTCTAGATTGAGAGAGATAGAGTGGAGGTGCAGATCGGAGGAAGCCCAGCCTGTCGGTGTCTCCTTTGAGGTTGTACCTGCGGGATCAAGTCTCCTAACCCGAGGCTTGCTCCTAGGATTCTTCAGTATTTCGACTTCTAAATTCTAGTAAGTTCTTTGTTCTTATTGTTCTTTGGTTTATGAGTTTACTTTAATCTCTTCCGGTAGAGTTTAGAGTAATCATTGCTATCGTAAACGTGGTGTTTGGGCTAGGGTACTCATAGATATCCCCTGTCTAGCCGGACCGTGGTAGTAGCGAGAAACGTGACATTTCCGTAGCTACCTTTGTAGCCCACAATCCCGTTAGCAGGATCGGTAGGATTTATAGGTGCGGGTCGAACATCCTTTGTGGTGTCTAGATTCTTTAAGCCTCCCCAATAGAACAGTAGATCATCCTTACCAAGGTTAGCATGAGAGTGCAGTTGTAGTCTTCTCTATACATCACTTATATCAAATCACATTGTTTGTAGCCTAAAGGGTAGTAGCAATAGATTTGGTTAGTCAGATGCACGCTTTCTCCTAGTGGTAAAAATTTAAATACGATACTCTAGATAACCTCCCGGGTGAAGTGCTCACCGATATCCGTGCGCTTGCGGATCATTTCTTGATGGCGTTAACAAATATCAACAAAGAGCAAAAAAGTGGTATGCTCATTCTGTAGGAGGCGTTAATGGAAACTGGGATGAACTTTGGGACAACTTTTGTCTCGCTTTCTTCCCACTTTTTCAAATCACTGACCTTCGAATTGAAATTCTTACATTCAAACAAAGAGAGAAGGAAACTTTAGGAGCAGCTTGGGCTAGGTTCACAAGCCTTAGCAATTCTGGTCCGAACCTTTCCCTGTCTGACCATGTACTGTACTACCACTTTTATCGTGGTCTAAACAAGGAAGCTGCTTTTCACCTCGACATTGCTTCAGGAGGCTCATTCGCACACAAACTCACAGATGAGGGGAGAGCTATCCTAGAGAGAATCCTTGAAAATACCCCTTACACAGGCATTTATGATGAGTTTCCTGAAGAAGAAAAAGAAGTCGAGCCTGATCCTAAACCAAAAGATGAGGAACTTGCAACCGAGTTAGAATTCCACCTGACCCATCTATTAATTTGGTTGTAGAGAAACCTCCTGATAAGGGAATGCAAAACCAACTAAGGGATGATGAACCACCACCTTTAGAGCATCCCTTTGAATTCGAGGAAGATCTTTGTGAAGATTATGGAAACACCTCGAATTTTCCTATCCAAACACGACCTCTAGAAGGGACCACTCAATCCGTTCTAAGAGTAGAATCTGTTGACATAGAACACAAAAAAAACTTTCGGCTATTCTGAGTTATGAATGGCTAACAGAAGCAGAGCTATCTCCTTAGGTAGCTCGGATCATCACTCCTTCAACCATTCTTCTATGCCAAATTAGAGGGTCCGCTAGGAAAGTCAACTACAATCCATATGTTGGGATAAATGTTATTTCTAAGGAGTTAGCTGACACTCTTTATCCCAACGAGTCCATGACCCCATCTCAAAAACTTTTACAAAGTCCATCTGGATTAATTCTAGAAAGCCATGGGGTATTATGTGCAGTTCCTGTTAGAACCAAGGACTCTGGAATATGTCTAGATTTTCACATTTTTGACATACCGGAGATTCCTCTCTTGATTGGCAGACCAATCATGAAACTTCTACAAGAACAACCACAATGAGGTCATTTAGACTCCAAGGTTGGGAATTCCACTATTGTTGTTCCTCTTACTAGATCGATTAACATGATAGTGGAACCCAAACTTGAACCAGATCCTATTGAGGAGATCTTAATGCTGACTCAAGAGGAGATGGCCCAACCATTCTTTAATCATGAACACTTTGTTCAAGAAGAAGAAGAGTTGGTAGGACCCGTTGAGCTAGACAAAAATGAACAACCTCCACCTCCTTCGATAGAGTTAAAACCTCTTCCTTCTGGCCTTAGATATGTCTTTTTGCACAACAATCCAAAAACTCCAGTAATTATCGGTGACAAGCTTTCTGATTATGAAACACAACAACTTATCACTGTTCTTGAAAGGCACAGATCAGCATTTGGCTACTCTCTCGAAGATCTCACGGGCATTAGTCCCATTCTCTGCACTCATCGTATCCCAATTGATCCCAATTTTACACCTTCAAGGGAACCACAACGGAGACTTAACAATGCTATGCGAGAGGTTGTTAAGAAAGAGGTCCTCAAAACCTATCATGCTGGGATTATTTATCCTGTGCCACATAGTGAGTGGGTTAGCCCTATCCAAGTAGTGCCAAAGAAAGGAGGAATGACGGTCGTTAGGAATGAGAAGAATGAACTCATCCCTCAACGAATTGTCACTGGGTGGCGTATGTGTATTGACTATCAAAAACTCAACAAGGCTACAAAGAAAGATCACTTTCCGTTACCCTTCATTGATGAAATGTTGGAACGGCTTGCAAACCACTCTTTCTTTTGTTTCCTTGATGGTTATTCTGGATATCACCAAATCGGAATCCACCCAGATGACCAAGAAAAGACTACCTTTACATGCCCGTATGGAACTTATGCATACCGACGAATGTTGTTTGGATTGTGCAATGCTCCAGCTTCTTTCCAACGGTGCATGATGTCTATTTTCTCAGACATGATTGAGAAGATCATGGAGGTTTTCATGGATGATTTTATCGTCTATGGCAAAACCTTCGATCATTGTTTAGAGAATTTAGATAGAGTCTTGCAGCAATGTGAAGAAAAGCACTTAATTCTGAACTGGGAGAAATGCCATTTTATGGTTCAGGAAGGAATAGTGCTAGGACAGAAAGTGTTCGAACATGGTATAGAGGTGGACAAAGCAAAGATTGAAGTTATTGAAAAACTTCCACCTCCCACGAATGTGAAAGGAATCCGTAGCTTTTTGGGACATGCAGGGTTCTACAGACGCTTTATCAAGAACTTCTCTCAAATTGCTACACCCCTAACTACTCTCCTAGCTAAGGATGCACCTTTCATCTTTAGTGATGAGTGTCATAAATCTTTTCAAACTCTTAAGAAAGCACTCATCTCAGCGCCGATTATCCAACCACCTGATTGGAATCTTCCTTTTGAGATCATGTATGATGCTAGCGATTTTGCGGTTGGCACCGTTTTAGGACAAACCAAGGATAAAAAGCATTATGCCATATCCTACGCCAGCAAAACCTTGTCTGGACCACAGCTCAATTACACTACAACTGAAAAAGAGCTTTTGGTTGTTGTCTTTGCTATAGACAAGTTTAGATCTACTTAGTGGGGACAAAGATAATCATCTATTCAGACCATGCTGCTCTCAAGTACCTCCTCACTAAGAAAGATGCTAAGCCTCGTCTAATTCGATGGATTCTTCTACTCCAAGACTTTGAGATAGAAATCCGAGATAGGAAGGGAGTAGATAATTCCATAGCCGACCACTTGTCTAGGCTTCAATATAAGGAAACACATGATGAGCTTCCCATAAATGACTACCTAAGGGATGACACCCTGCTTAAGATAACACATGCAGATCCATGGTACGCAGACATCGTAAACTTTATAGTAAAAGACTATGTCCCACCTGGTACAAACAAAAGGAAGTTGCTTCACGATAGTTGTTTCCACCTTTGGGATGAGCCATATCTTTTCTGAGTCTGCGCTGATGGACTCTTGCGAAGGTGTGTTCCTATGGCTGAGGCTACTCAAATTATGGAAAGATGTCATGCCTCGCCATATGGAGGACACTATGGAGCATTCCGGACACATGCTAAAATTTGGCAAAGTGGCTTTTTCTGGCCAACGATGTATGAAGATACAAAGGACTTTGTCAGGAGATGCCACCGATGTCAAAAACATGGGAATATCAACTCACGAAATGAAATGCCTCTCACAAATAATCTTCAAGTAGAACTAGCCATTCCCTATGTCTGGGAATTGCGAGTATATCTTAGTAGCTGTGGACTACGTGTCCAAATGGGTAGAAGCCCTACCTTGTCGATCAGCTGATTCAAAACATGCCAAGAGAATGTTCGATGAAGTAATCTTTCCTCGCTTTAGTATACCGCGGATAGTTATAAGTGATGGAGGTTCCCACTTCATCGACAAAATCTTTCGGAAGTACCTAGCCGATCATGGAGTTCGACACAACATCGCAACACCATACCATCCTCAGACTAGCGGTCAAGCCGAAACATCTAACAAACAAATCAAAAATATTTTACAAAAGACCGTAGATGAGATGGGTAAGGGGTGGAAGGACAAACTTCCTGATGGACTTTGGGCATATAGAACTGCATTCAAAATACCCATAGGCATGTCACCTTATGAACTTGTATATGGAAAAACTTGTCATTTGCCTGTGGAAGTAGAGTTTAAGGCTCATTGGGCACTCAAAAAATGGAACATGGATCTCCACCTCGCTAGCGAGAATCGTCTGATGCAACTATCTGACCTAGAAGAATGGAGAGAGAAAGCCTACCACAATTCAAGGATCTATAACAAAAGATGGCATGATAAGAGAATCAAGCACAAGGAGTTTAAGCCTGGAGATAAGGTTCTACTATTCAATTCAAGAGTTAAGCTCTTTGGGCATGGTAAGCTACGAAGTAAGTGGGATGGACCATACAAGGTTATTGACACTTCAACTCATGGAGCCATTACCATCCAAGACGACATAGGTAACACTTTTAAGGTAAATGGTCAACGCTTGAAAATCTATCTCGAGCCACAAAACAACCTGGTAGAGGAACTTGATGTGATTGAGTTCATAGAATTCTCACATTAAGCTCTCATAGCTCTAGACAATTACCTAACCCTTAAGATGCTCCACGAGTTTTGTTGTCTATTTGGGTTGTGCAGGATTTTGAGGCTTAAGAAGAGTGAGACCGAACATGCAGGCCACAAGAGTGAACGACTATGTCAACATCGAGCTTGGGGGAGGCACCCCCATGTGTATCTAGATAAGTATTACTTTTCTTTCTTGGCTTTATTTACTAGAATTCAGAAATAAATAAAAAATGCATAACCATGAAACCAAACAAAGTTTTTCTTTTGAGTAATATACAATAGTTTTGTGTAATCCTAAGTTTTAAATAAAATAAAAAGAAAGTTTGATCCAAGTCTAGGTAATTAACAAACATGATGTGAGAAGGTCTGAGCTACTATTTAACTTGTTCCAAGTTTCGCTAGAGTTCTAGAGATTTTATCTTTTGAAAATCTAAAAATTCAAAAAAAATAGATCTTGTTTGACATAATACCTCGAGTCTTATAAGATATAAATATTAAAACTGTGGGCACTTGCTTTGTTCAAGCCATTGTTAATTCTTGTAGTTTTGGTTGAGAGAATTATCATGCTCCAAAGTAGATCTTTTTGTTTTAAAAATATAAAAGATTCACTCTTCTGAAGTATTATTGCGTTAGAGGCATGGTACTATGCTAAAATTTGATTCGAAAAAAGAGTGAGACGAGAGGTAAAAATGGACAAGTGTCCGAAGTAGAATTAGGGGTACAAAGATACCCACTGTTGACGGTCCTTAAGTATCAAATTTAATTATCAAATAAACAAAGAAAAGGATCCAAATGAAATCAACATTTAGACTTAGGGTTTTATCTGACAGAATTCCACGAGTTTTGGTGTTTGTCTATTTCTGCAGGGGGTTATCAGGAAATACGGAAGAAAGGCCCACATGTGGGGATTACATAGAGATATCAACGCACCGCGCAATTTTGTACCATCTAGAAGACTCCAGAAGCCACGGGAAGAAAGCAGAGGCCGAAAAGGGCCAGGCCCAGGGCGCCCGCCCTCCTTCCCTGGGCGCCCGCCCTGACCTGACTCCGTTCGGGACTCTCTTCGCACACGATGTTCCACCGACCTAAATGATCAAGGATAACGTAGTACCACATCGCCTACCGACCCAAAAATGCATAGAGGAGGAGGACTATATAAGGAGACCCCCTGGACCCTGGAGAAGACAAGAAGTTATCATAGAGTTGAGGGGTGCCCTCGAAGGAAAACCTCTTCTCTAAATAGAATTTCTTTTTAGGCTTAGCAACCAATGTAAGTAGAAATAGATCTTCTAGTTTCTACTAGATTGAGAGAGATAGAGTGGAGGTGTAGATCGGAGGAAGGTCGGCCTGTCGGTGTCTACTCCGAGTTGTACCTGCGGGATCAAGTCTTCTAACCCGAGGCTTGCTTCTAAGATTCTTCAGTAATTCGACTTCTAATTCTAGTAAGTTCTTGTTTTATTGTTCTTTGGTTTATGAGTTTACTTTAATCCTCTTCCGGTTGAGTATTAGAGTAATCATTGCTAGCGTAAACGTGGTGTTTAGGCTAGGGTACTCATAGATATCCCCTGACTAGCTGGACCGTGGTAGTAGCGAGGAACGTGACATTTCCGAGTTACCTTTGTATCCCATATCTTGTTAGCAGGACGGGTAGGTTTATAGGTGCGGGTCGAACATCCTTTGTGGTGTCTAGATTCCGTAAGCTTCCCCAATAGAACAGTAGATCATCGTTACCAAGGTTAGAACGAGACTACGGTTGCAGTCTTCTCTATACATCGCTCACATCGAGAAACATTCTTTGTAGCCTAAAGGGATAGTAGCAATAGATTTGGTTAGTCAAATGCACCCTTTCTCCCAGTGGTAAAAATATAAATACGATAACTCTGGATAATCTCCCGGGTGAAATGCTCACCGATATCCGTGCGCTTGCGGATCATTTCCTTATTGCGTTACCAAATATCAACAAGCATTTCTGGCGCCGTTGCCGGGGAGAAAGACGGTTTGCTGAGATAACTTTGAGTCTTGCTATTCACTACAAGAATTCTAGGCTTCTATGACAACTAGATTATGACGAATACAGCCTGTTTTCTGTCACTACCTGCCTGTAGTGACGAAGTGACTGTCGTCACAGAAGGTAGGTCACTAATCACCTTCTATGACCACCAGAGGACTTTGTCACTGATACAGTGACAATAGTTCTCATGTCATTGATACAATGACGAGACTAAATCGTCATAACAAATTGAATAGAGTAACACCACATATATGATGACATGGCTAATGATGTGGCAGAAAACATTTGGCCCATTAGGAATGGGCTTTTTTCATTAATTAGGACCAACCTAGTTGGCCCACATGTTGTGCAAAACTTCTTGGCCTAGTTACAAATCGGCATTTTCTTCCTTTAAGCCCAATATTGTTACAATCCAAGCTGGGCTGACCCATTTAAAAAACAGTCACAAACAATATAATAACAATTACTAATTACACAATAATGACCATACATAATGGGTGCTCCAAACATAACATTTCATATATGTATCATAAATGGGCATACAAAATGGCTCCATAAACTAACATACAGTACTAGCTATATTTGTTCACTAAACAAGTTAATTTGTTCCAGCTATTTCTGTGGTCACCCTGCAGCACTAAAGGCAGCTTGCAGCCGCTGGACACGTTTCTGTGGCCACCCTGCGCCGCTGAAGACAGCTTGCAGTCGCTGCAGACCAACTTGTTATTCATGCCTGCAATTAGTAGACACCAATATGATACTGGTGATGCAGCTAGTAGATATATAATACGAAGTGCAGAACTTGTAATATGATACTGGTTATGCAGTCAAGTGCTAAAAAGCAATTTGTAGCAGTCACTAGAACTGTTATCTAAATAGTATATGATTTCCCCCCTACTAGCTGCCATGGTGTAGGTGGATGACTTTGCAATTCATGAAAAAAGCATGCAGATTATTTTAGAGAAGCATAGAGACACATATACTTGGCGCCGGGATCAAGTAACATATATGTGAAGATGACATTCAGCTTGGGATAAAATCAAAGCACATTCACTTAGAAAAAAAATCAGAAAGCAGTAGGTACAATGCTGAAATAATAGCACATCAGATTTGATCGTTACTATCTGAACTCTGAACTGCAACAAATTCAGGTGGTGAAACAATTAATAAATGTACATATACATAAAACAGGCCATCGATCTATGTTGCCCTCTATAGAATGACCATACAACAGAAATCAAGTAATTCTTCTAGTCATGAAGCAACCAAAGAAAGAAAATGAAATTTGTTTTTACTAAGCTATCTACAATTCAAGATGCAGCATATATCCATCTCACGTAAAAGCAGTAGCTTTAGTGTTGCAATTTTAACACATAAATTCAGTTTGCAATAGTATTTAAATTTCTAAAATAGTAGCTTTCAAGGAAAAGCTTGCTGACAGTTCAATCCATGGTGTTAGCTTGTTTCTCACTTACAGGGCAGTAGTGTCTACTATGATTATCTTTTGGCTATCTGAACACTATCACGAAGTTTACTGTTTGCAACTATATACACATGTTATCTTGTCGATATAACATTAAAAAGTATAACAGAGGGTCACTGCTAGTCTGTAGCCTCACCACTTTCCATGGCGTGCATGTTCAAAAAATGCATAGCTAGTCCAAATGGCTTGCAGAAATGAACGGGAGCCCTTCACTTGCAGTTACTGATTATGCTGGTGTTGCAGATGAAGTCAAAGACCTGGACCATGGTGCCATGCCGAAGCACACTGGACAATCTTCACGTCCACTGGGGCAGCATCCACACGCCCGCAACCTGCAACACTGGGCCCTCAAAGCCATGAATGCGCCATGGATCTCGCCAGAGCCATTGTTGCTGATGGCCTTAAGGATGAAGGAGCCAAGTTGGAAACTTCCTAGCGCAGGTCCGGCCTTCTCTCGTGTGGATCTGGGCTGTGCTCGCCGGTGCCACCTCACCACAGCCGGATCCGTCTTCCAGGACCTGCAACACCATCACTGAGGGAGCCGTCAGCGCTACAAGCATCATCCTGTCATCATAGATGGTGTGGACGAGGCTTGGATTGGTGAGCCCTCGCACCGCCCTAGCCGAGCCGCCGACCCTTCACGCCACCATCGCTGAGGAGGCCGGCCTCTCTACTCGATGCGCTGCCAACCATGGCCACCTTGCTCTCCTCCCTCACTGCTAGAGTGCTAGGACTGGGAGATAGGGTGCAGCTCAGAGTGGGAGATGGGGTGCGGTGGCTGAGGCCTTGTTTAGTTCACTCCAAAAACCAAAATCTTTTCAAGATTCCCCGTCACATCGAATCTTACGTCACATGCATGGAGTATTTAATATAGACGAAAATAAAAACTAATTGCACAGTTTACCTGTAAATCACGAGATGAATCTTTTAAGCCTAGTTACTCTATGATTGGATAATGTTTGTCAAATAAAAACGAAAGTGCTACAGTTCCGAAAACTTTTCAGTTTTCGGAACTAAACAAGGCCTGAGGAAAGGGAATTGTGGCTAGGGTTTCGATAGCCAAGTTCTTATATATTAGGCATGGGCGTATTTCTATCCATCCGATCGTAAATCAATGGCTATAAATTTGTGGGCCGAACAGGCCAGTATCAAAAGGCAGTTGGGCTATTGGGCTCAACACCTAATTTTTATGTTTTGTCTTGCTTTTTAGCTATACACGAAGGTGCACGTGGGATTCCAATCTTTGGTGTGCGCGGGATTCCAAATTTTAGTGTGCTCGGAAACCAATTTTGAGGTTGTTTTGCTGCATAGGAAACTTTTATAGTATCATAAGTGACCTTAAATGAATATAAATTAAAAAATTTTAAACTACAAAGTTTTATAACTTTTCTAGATCTATACGTTTTGTTTTTTTAGTTTCTCCATTCGTGGTCATTTGAAAATTTCAATTTTCAAATTTTCCAAAATTAAAACATAATTTTTCTTGACAAAATGACCCCGAATGAAAATGTTGTCAACTACAAAACTCTATAACTTTTCCATATCTACAACTGTCATTTTGGTTGTTTCTCCATCTAAGGTCATTTAAAGAATTTGAGTTTCAAATTTAAGAAATTGAAACGTAGTTTTCCTTGACAAAATGATCTCAAATGAAAAAGTTTTCAACTTTAGAGTTCTATAAATTTTCGAGATCTACAACTTTTATTTTGGTCATTTTGTCATCTGACATAGTAGCAATAACATTGTTCACAAATTTTACACATCCCTCTTGTAGTTTCATAAACAATAAGAGAGATATGTAAATTTTATGAGCAATGTTACTATCATTTTGTCTGATGAAAAACTGACCAAAATAAAAGTTGTAGATCTTGTTGAGTTCTATAACTTTTATGTTCATGATTTTTTCAGCTGAAATCATTTAATGTTTCGAAATGACGTTTGAAATTGTCAATTTTTGAAATTCAAAATTCAAATACATAAAACATAGACACATGAAAAGATAGACAAAATATAGCTGTAAGAACACAATAGTTTGATAGAGCATGATTTTAGAAATTTTTAGGGAAAAATCAATAAATTTGGAGCTAGTACAAGAGAGAAAGGCTAGTTACAAATTTTAGCCAGAGATTAAAAAGTGAAATGAGTTCTTCAACAATTTCAAAATTAAATTTCACATAGCATTTTGATTTAGTAAATAATTTCTAATGAAAAAATTTTGAAAAACAAAGTTTCGTAACTTTACGAGATCTACAAATTTTATTTTGGTCATTTCTCCATCCGAGATTGTTTGCAAAATTTAAATTTTAGTGCTTATACTATTCGGTGTCTATTTATAGGGAGCCGCCCCTAGAGAAAGGGGCATTGCTACCTATCTTTTTAAGTAATAATGTCAGAAGTAATAATATATTATACAATATAAAGAGCATATAAAATTTTAATTAAACATATAAAAAATTTCGGTTTCTTGTCCGGTTCGGTTGCATTGGTTTGCTCATTTGGTTAAGGACATACGAAAATATATTATATAATTATATGAAAACATATAAAAACTTTGGTTGAATATTATTGCAAAATAATAAAAATTAAAGTTGATGAAAATAGATGTTTTCTAGGTCTTAATGAACAAAAAATATTGAACACTTCAATAAACTCAACTATGCTAATGTCCCAGTGGTTTGCCTCCTCCTTTTTGTTCAGGTGGTGCCATGTTCGATTCCTATGTTCTACACATTTGGATAAATAAAATAGAATGATCCAATATGGCAACAATAGTCGCTTGTTGCAGTTGTAAGAGTTCTTTATTTTGAACTTGTGCTTAGTTCGATCCTCATATTCTACATTTTTTTTTCATTTTTTCTAATTAATCGCTTGTTCTACTAGGAGTTCGATTTAATCAGCCGCTTGTTCTACTAGGAGTTCGTGTTCTACTAGGAGTTCGTTCCCTCAAACATCGCAATTTTTTTTTATTTTTTTTTTACATCAGTCACTTGTTCTAGTCTAGTGGGTTAGTGCTCCCTATTCCAGTACTGAATAGAATAAAAGAAGTAGAACCTAGACACCAACAGTCGCTTGTTCTAGTGGTTAGTTTTCTCTGTTTCATTTCAAAGGTCTAAATTTGATCTACATGTGTCTGCAATTTTTTAGAGCTCACGTGGAGTAGGCACACATGATAACAAGATATTTTGTAAAAATAATAGTTCTATAATTTATATCGATCAACTATCATTGGCGACGTGTACTGAGGTAACAAGATATTTTGAAAAAAAATAAAGTTTTATATTTCATGATGATCAACTATTGTCATTGATCTGTCGTTACAAAGCTGATGCAGAGTATACTATGACGATGTTTATGACAGAGACATAACTTGGTCATAAACAGTTGTCATCCTGCGAACAGTCGTCATAAACAATCTCTGTTTGTGACAAATAGGTATTCTGTCATCTGGTATTCGTCACAGAAGCCCAGATTTCTTGTAGTGATTATCTTGTATTATACTTTTTTACTTTTATTCTTTTATCTTTTTATTTTTATCTTTATGGATAACTTAAATTCCATACCTATTATTGAATTCTTTGCACCTTCGGAGACCAGCCATAGACCATGGGAGTCAACAAGTCCTGCCCCTAATTATGCTCTCTGTACGGAGTTGATTGCAATAGGTCAAAACCAACCCTTTTTTATAGCCAAGGTCCTATCTTTTAATCAAGAAGATAATGCACTTTTAGCTACACCTAGGGAATCTGTTAATCTTTCTATAAATTCTGGTTTAGACCTAGCCCTACAAGACCATGTTTTTTCTCGATATTTTCACATTGGTCTTAATCATATATCCTTTGGTAGAGTCTTTCTTTCTTTATCTATTAGTAAAGCAAGGTATGTCTTCATTCGTGGACATCCTTCTTGTACTAGTCTTCATAGAAAAATCTTAGAAATAGAGAAGGAATCATCTCCCAGATGAGGAAAGGAAGTTTCAATCCCATGATTTGGCTATCCAACCCATCCTTGAGCTTAATAATTTCTACTATGCTCTTTCTCTTGAACCTCCCGATAATCCTATGAATCTCTCTAGACATCCCATGCATAAGAAGGAGGATCGAGAAGAGCAACATCAATGGCTAGAGGGCATTAAAAATCCATGTGCTATCACCATTGAATGGATAGATAAAACAGACTTGAGAGACAATCCTAGAGAAATTTTAAGCATTCATGAAGAATCATCCTTGGAGTTTGAGAATGAGAGAAACAACAGTGAGCATGGAAGTTATTTCATAAATACCTCATCAAGTCCTTGCTCATATGAAACATCTCCCCAATCTTTTGGTCTCTCCAACATCACCACATTTGAGATCTCCAATCCCCTCTTCCTTTCTATTTATAAAAACTTTAAAAGGGTGGTTGTCGATGCATTTGTCTATAATAAATATTGCAGATCTCGTTGAGTTGATCTTGATATAGGTCAGCGTCGGAGGGGAAACCACTTCGCCAACATAACTTGATGGTTTCCCAAGGACAGTCTTAGTGTCCTAAAACAAGCACTGATCAGATCGTAACATGAACTTCTAATTATTTGCAACATTGCCTTGTGTATGGAGCATATAAAGATAATTGTAGAAATATTCCTTTGGGTATTCTTACCACTAACCTTTCCAGGATTGGAACAAGAAGATCGGATGAATGACAAGCGCAAGGTATGCCCAACCAATCATCATGCAACATTGAATTAAATTCATCCAATCTTGAATTTTGCAAAATTCAAGCTTGGGGGAGTACTTTACATAAAAACATCCTTTGTCGTGTTGCTATGTTGGTTGTCCTTACCTTTGAGACATGCTTGATTTGTTAAATACTAATCACACTACTTCATCTACACTTGAGTAGATCTCTATAAATGCCATCATGCTACCTATGTTTATCTTAAGTAAGTGTTGGTTTGGAAGTACTGGACATACTTCCATTGGCATTTAAATTAAGCGTGGTGCTTAGGTTAAATAGCCTTCCTTAATCTGATTAGACATGGAGTCTAGTTTGGTTAGTGAACTAAAAACTGCTTGAGTAGGCATTCGTATATTTTGTCGCACTAACCCCTGCAGGAAAACTTTCAATATCAACCTGGAAAGTCCTGAGATACAAACTTACATTGGGGATAAAGGAGACACATGAAGTGTAACAATTTGCACAAGAAAGACATAGCTCATTCATCGTAGAGACATGATCCATGGAACGAGACAAAGAGTGCCACAAACAAGATACACAACCATTACGAATGGGAAGCTTCCACAAGGTAATACTGTACCATCACTCTTTAAGTAAGTAACATCTTAAGGTACTTGACTATCACTTTTATAAGCTTCTCGTTGGTTCTGGAGTTCACATAAAATAAAGAGACAAACATGTATGATTTGTAGCTCCAAATTAACCAACCTAATTAATTCAACATGTTTAGTCCTTTAATATTTGTTCTTAGTACTACCTTCGTGATCCCTCACTCCTAATCATATAAGCTAAAATGTTGCATATTCAATCTTTGGGAAGATATAAAGAAAAAAACATAAACATAGATAGATTATCCTTCCATTAGGTTGAGCCATCTGATCTGACAAATGTTTTAAATGCTACACTCATGAACTTATCACCCATCAACTTTGTCTCGCTCCCTATGCTTAAGGATAGAGAAGAATAAATATACTTTTGGTTCTGTTGGTGTTTTCCACCAACAGGGCCCATGCACTTGATCTCTGCCTTGTCTCTATGAACAGGTACACTTCAAGCAAAACATGAAGGAGTTTTACAACTCCCAGATTCCACCAAGTGAAGGACCTGGATCTACGAGCACAAACACATTGAGCAAGATGCTGCTAACGCCGCACTTCGAATGACTGGGCAAACGAAGAACATGGGTGACACCGTATCAAGAACTGCAGACATCAAGGTCCACACCTAATCAAATGATGCACCTAAAGGATGAAGACGGTGAGAAGTCTTGTCGAGAAGACTTAAAACATTGGATCCTTGTCGGAAGAGCTCAACATCGTCGACTCAAGTCGCCTTTCCTGATCAAGAAAGACGACCCTGGTGTTCCAAGCATCGAGTGCACAATCAATGGATACTCTTTTCAGAAGACACTCTACGACACCGGATCTGACGATAACATAATGGTTGCAGTCACTTATTAGCTCCTGCATGGAACCATACCCCTACAACCAACATACATTCAGCTCCAGATAATTTTCAGGTCATTGACATGGGAGAAGACGAGTAAGATCCACCCACCATCCTTGGAAGACCGTTCCTCAACATTATCAAAGCCATCATCTACGTTGGAATCGGAGAAGTCCACATGCACTTTCCCTCTGAGAAGGTACGCCGCTATTTTATTGACCCTAACTATTTAGTTGAAGACTCGAAGCAGGTCAGGACAAGAAGAAGATAACGCAACCGCAACCAGAGGAGGCAAATCATCAAGAACGGATGGGTAGACTACGAAGGGGAAGTGATAAGGACTGAAGACATACAGCTTGAATAGAACTGTCCTGAGGAGACCGTAACACCGAGTCAGGTGTGGAGAGAGAAGATAGTTATACACGAAGAGGAGGCGCCGCCGGAACCACCGACTACGCCACCCATTTAATCCCAGGACGACTGAGAAAACGGAGAGTCCCATTCGGAGGACTTAAAAACACCGAACACCTTGCCAAGAGGTAAACTTGGTAGTTATCCTTTTCCTTTCAATTATTCAATTATAGTTTCCTTAGTTAAATCAAGTTCATATCATCTCGAAAAGAAAATAAAAATGTTAAAAATAGTAAGCCCCATGTGAGTATGCTCATGGCATAAAACCCATAAGTACATTCACTGTGGTGGCATAAAAATAAAATAAATATTTTTTCTCTATAAAAATGAAAATATAAATAATAAGTGCATGATCCTGCTAAATAAAATTTATTAGAAGGAAGCTCAATATGATAAAGGCAAAGAGATTTTATGCTAACACTTAACCAGTTCCATAAAGCTTTGTTGTCTATTTGAGCTCCACAGGATTCAAGGATAAAAAAAAAACTAGCAGACGGAGGACATCCTAATCGCTGTCAGGGTGCTGCCGACTTTCAAATACACCTCCACCACCTGCTAGCTACATCAGAAGAAATTACGTCAAAATCCAGCTTGGGGGAGAGCACCCCCATTTATCCAGCTAAGTGCTTCTACTCGCGTTTATACTTTACTCAAATAATAAAAAGATGATAGTCATAAAAACCCAAATAAATATTTTGTGCTTTTATATATATCCTTGCTTAGTTTGCTAAATAAATAAAGTTTTCTATGAACCCTTATGATAAGCTCTCACATGGAAATGATGAATAGTTGCTCTACCATGACTAGTTCATAAAATTGAAATCTCTCTCAAGTTTAGGCATGACTGTTGTGAATTAAGATTTGCTCTAAACCTAAACTTGTGGAAAGAGTACTTGATCTAAAGTCTAAGTTGTTAACGGATATGATATGGGAAGGTTGAGCTGTTGTTTATCTGTTCCTAGAGATGCTAGAATTCTAGAGAATTTTATCTTTGAAAAATCTTTAAAATATCACATGATGAGTTCTGTATGATGAGAGTTTAAAATCCTACCACAGCCATATATACATGCTTATTAGACTTTGAGCCACACATTTACTTTTTACTGCTTATGAGCATTGAGTGTGGTCAAGCTGTGTAGACCCTTAGGAGCTTGTCATGCGGTTAAAATCAAGATTAACTTGCACGTTCACTCACACATGCTGCTTCTACTCCGGAAGTACGCATCCACATACAACCACTCATTTCCATCTCCAGATTCAACCAAAAGTATTCTACTCCTAATCCGGGAGAGAATAGCCAAAACATATTTTCCTATTCCTGTTATTCCCTGTGAAATAAATGCTCCAGTTATTTTGGTTACTACCACTTGCTACATTCTTTCAGGAGATGAGTGCTCTAAAAAAAGAAAGAGAAAAAAAAATATGAGGAAATAAAAAGGGGCAAGTGCCCGGAACCTCGAAGAAAAGAAAGAGTGAGACGAGGGGTAAAAATGGACAAGTGTCCGACAGTAGAATTAGGGGTACAAGATACCCACCTGAGAGGAAAGAAAAAGAAAATATAGAGCATCTCATTCTCCCCAAAAAGCTTTAAAGTGCAAGAAAGTTATGTATCCCCTCAAAAGAGCAAAAGTAGAATTAGACTTTCACCATTATTATCACCATCATCACCATACACCATTCATTCGCCACACATGCACATCTTGATTTGATTTATTGACTTGTTTCTCTGGATCCATGGTTTGACTATGCAATAAATGTCTTGTAAGTATGTATTAGTTGTCTCCCACTTCTGAGCTCCAGATATCAAAACCTTATTAGAGTAGGGTGAGAGAGAAGGTAATATCACTATGCATTATACCAAAAATACCACATACTTTGAGAGAAGGCATATACCATTACTGCCTTGGTAAGGATCCAGAAATACCACAAAAGAGAGATCTGAGAGAGTCATATAAGGAATCTCTGAGTTTTATGTGAAAATCTGCAAAAACTCCACAGCTATAGCTGATCAAGAATAAGAGACATGGCGCTTGACTTGACCATTCTATCTTTTAACTACTCAAGACACAAGTGACGGTTACAAGCCCCATGGTGAAAGGTAAAATGAGTAAGTTTTAAGTCTTAACAGTTTACCCTAACTCAGAGATGAGATCTTACTTTTAAGGCATGAAACCACTGCAGAAACTCTTGAGTTCATCCTTGCTCAGGGACGAGCAAGAGGTAAGCTTGGGGGAGTTTGTTGATGGTCCTTAAGTATCAAATTTAATTATCAAATAAACAAATAAAAGGATCCAAATGAAATCAACATTTAGACTTAGGGTTTTATCTGACAGAATTCCACCAGTTTTGGTGTTTGTCTATTTCTGCAGGGGGTTATCAGGAAATACGGAAGAAAGGCCCACATGTCGGGATTACATAGAGATATCAACGCACCGCGCAATTTTGTACCATCTAGAAGACTCCAGAAGCCACGAGAAGAAAGCAGAGGCCGAAAGGGGCCAGGCCTAGGGCGCCCGCCCACAATCCCGGGGCGCCCGCACTGACCTGGACTCCGTTCGGGACTCTCTTCGCACACGATGTTCCACCGACCTAAAGGATCAAGGATAACATAGTACCACATCGCCTACCGACCCAAAAACGCATAGAGGAGGAGGACTATATAAGGAGACTACCCTGGCCCCTGGAGAAGACAAGAAGTTATCATAGAGTTGAGGGGTGCCCTCGAAGGAAAACCTCTTCTCTAAATAGAATTTCTTTTTAGGCTTAGCAACCAATGTAAGTAGAAATAGATCTTCTAGTTTCTACTAGATTGAGAGAGATAGAGTGGAGGTGTAGATCGGAGGAAGGTCGGCCTGTCGGTGTCTACTCCGAGTTGTACCTGCGGGATCAAGTCTTCTAACCCGAGGCTTGCTTCTAAGATTCTTCAGTAATTCGACTTCTAATTCTAGTAAGTTCTTGTTTTATTGTTCTTTCGTTTATGAGTTTACTTTAATCCTCTTCTGGTTGAGTATTAGAGTAATCATTGCTAGCGTAAACGTGGTGTTTAGGCTAGGGTACTCATAGATATCCCCTGATTAGCTGGACTGTCGTAGTAGCGAGGAACGTGACATTTCCGAGTTACCTTTGTATCCCATATCTTGTTAGCAGGACGGGTAGGTTTATAGGTGCGGGTCGAACATCCTTTGTGGTGTCTAGATTCCGTAAGCTTCCCCAATAGAACAGTAGATCATCGTTACCAAGGTTAGAACGAGACTACGGTTGCAGTCTTCTCTATACATCGCTCACATCGAGAAACATTCTTTGTAGCCTAAAGGGATAGTAGCAATAGATTTGGTTAGTCAAATGCACCCTTTCTCCCAGTGGTAAAAATATAAATACGATAACTCTGGATAATCTCCCGGGTGAAATGCTCACCGATATCCGTGCGCTTGCGGATCATTTCCTTATTGCGTTACCAAATATCAACACCCACCTGAGTGGAAAAAATGGACAGGTGTCCGATAGTAGAATTAGGGGTACTTGGTGCCCACTTGAAAAAGAAGAAGAAAAAAAGAGAGAGACTAAAAAAAGAAAGAAAAAAATGATAGCCCATGGTCCCTCTAATAAGCAATATGCCAGTAAGAGATGACAACCTTTTTAAAAAGGTCAAAGGTCTTGATCTAGGAGTATGACATTCCTCTCCCTTGCTTCGAGCATTGACATAGCAAAATGCAAAGTAAGTATGCTAAAACTTTTAAAGCTTTACTTATATATCTTTCGAGAAGAAGGCAAATGCCTCAGTTTTATTTTGGAAACTTACAAAAACTCTAGAACAAAGGTAAGACAGAAGAACTTGAGACATAGTGCTTGACTTGATCGTTCTGTGTTTCAATCACTTAAGACCTTAGTGATAACTTAAAAACCCTGTAGTAAGAGGCATAAAAGTAACCCCTGTTTTCTTGCTGATTTTAGCTTTGCTCAGGGACTTGCAAAGGTTAAGCTTGGGGGAGCTTGTTGATGGTCCTTAATGCTCACATTTAACCATCAACTAATCATGGAAAAGGACCTATATGCGACCAACACCTAGACTTAGGGTTTTATCTGACAGAATTCCACGAGTTTTGGTGTTTGTCTATTTCTATAGGGGTTATCCGGAAACATGGAGGAAAGGCCCACACGTCGGGTTTACATAGAGATATTAACGTGTGCGGCAATTTTCTATCATCTAGAAGACTCCAGAAGCCATGGGAACGAGCGGGAGGCCGAGCGGGCCCGGGGGCTGGGCGCCCGCCCTCCCCCCTTGGGCGCCAGCCCAGGTGTTTCGGCCAACCAGGCCCCGCCTCGCGGATCATGCTCCACCGACCTAAGGGATTAAGGAAAACCGAGCGATTAAGGTCGGTTTGATCCGACAACCCACATTCATTTGGAGGGGCTATATAAGCAGGCCCCCTAGACCCTGGAGGAGAAATCTCTTCTACAGAATCAAAGCTAGGGTTTCAATTATTTATCCAAGTAGAGAGGATCCCTCTAGTTCATCTAGTTCTAGTTCTAGTTCATCTAGTTCTAGTTCTAGTTAGTTCTAGTTGTAATCTAGAAATAGGGAGAGAGAAGAGGAGAGCGGAGGAGGAGCCGGATCTGTTGGATCTTCCTCAACATTGTACTTTTGCAGCAACTAGTTCGTTCTTCATCGTTCTCCAAGTTCTTCAATACATAGTTCCTGAGTTCTTTAATTACTTTTATTTACATTGAATTTATTTATTGGATTCCCGCTTGCATCAAGTGCTCTAGTCTTTGCAACGCTAGAGTAGTAATTAATAGATTAGACGTGGTGTTTAGTCTTGCAATTACCTGGAATTACACCCAATCCTGCGGATTGTTCTGGTAGCCCTTGGGTAGTGACAGCCCTAACGGTCGACGTATTCCACCTCGTTCGGAT
This sequence comes from Sorghum bicolor, assembly GCF_000003195.3. NCBI lineage: Eukaryota > Viridiplantae > Streptophyta > Magnoliopsida > Poales > Poaceae > Sorghum > Sorghum bicolor. The sequence continues at coordinate 38,313,416 of NC_012878.2, forward strand.
CGGTGTTTGTAGGACCGTAGTCAGAGATTCCTAGCCCCCTTCTCATCTCTTTCTGTGGTTAGTGTTCTGATGTCCTGAAATAAATAATCTTTGAAGTAATTCTTGATTCTTAGATCAATTAGAGAACTCTCAGGAAACTTCCTCTCTTTCCACCAAAAATAATTATATAGTTATCCTTGGGCGATCTTGAATCTTAATTAGTACACTCACGTTCCCTGTGGAAAATCGATACTCTGAAATACTCCCGGGTGAAAGCTACATCGGTATCCGTGCGCTTGCGGATTTTTTCTGTTTGCGTTTAAATACCCAACAAGCTTTCTGGCGCCGTTGCCGAGGAGCGGTAGCTGTGCTAGTTTCGAACCAAGTCGTCTGTGTATCCTTTTTCTTTTCCTTTTTTACCACACTCACCTTACCATTTTCACCATACCACATGGATTTCACTCCTATCTATAAATTCTTTGCTCCAAAGGGCGAGTTATTAGAGCCACCACCATCATCACATCCAATTCTTACAGATGGCTACGACCTCGGCCCTGATATAATAGCTATGATTCAGGAGCAACCCTTCTCTGGGCAAGTAGATGAAGATCCATACACCCACCTTAGAGAATTCGAGCAGTTGTGCTCTTGCCGATCTATTTCTGGCATGACACAAGAAACCCTTAAATGGAAATTATTTCTGTTCTCCCTTTTGGGAAGAGTGTTGACGGTCCTTAAGTACCAAATATAAACATCAAATAAATAAAGAAAAGGATCCAAATGCAACCAACACCCAGACTTAGGGTTTTATCTGACAGAATTCCACGAGTTTTGGTGTTTGTCTATTTCTGTAGGGGGTTATCAGGAAATATGGAGGAAAGGCCCACACGTCGGGTTTACATAGAGATATTAACGTGTGCGCCAATTTTCTATCATCTAGAAGAGTCTAGAAGCCACGGGAACGAACGGGAGGCCGAGCGGGCCCGGGGGCAGGGCCAATCAGGTCCCGCCTCGTGGATTATGCTCCACCGACCTAAAGGATTAAGGAAAACTGTGCGATTAAGGTCGGTTTGATCCGACGGCCCATGTTCATTTGGAGGGACTATATAAGGAGGCCCCCTGGCCCCTGGAGGAGGGCAATTCCATTATTCATTAGCATATTTTCTAGAGAGGATTCAGAGAGAGAGGTCCCTCTAGGGTTCCAACCTCATAGGGCATAGCATCAAATGTGAGATTAGAATTAGTTCTTCTAGATTGAGAGAGATAGAGTGGAGGTGTAGATCGGAGGAAGCCCGGCCTGTCGGTGTCTACTCCGAGGTTGCACCTGCGGGATCAAGTCTCCTAACCTGAGGCTTGCTCCTAGGATTCTTCAGTATTTCGACTTCTAAATTCTAGTAAGTTCTTTGTTCTTATTGTTCTTTGGTTTATGAGTTTACTTTAATCTCTTCCGGTAGAGTTTAGAGTAATCATTGCTAGCGTAAACGTGGTGTTTGGGCTAGGGTACTCATAGATATCCCCTGTCTCGCCGGACCGTGGTAGTATCGAGGAACGTGACATTTCCGTAGCTACCTTTGTAGCCCACAATCCCGTTAGCAGGATCAGTAGGGTTTATAGGTGCGGGTCGAACATCCTTTGTGGTGTCTAGATTCTGTAAGCCTCCCCAATAGAACAATAGATCATCCTTACCAAGGTTAGAATGAGAGTGCGGTTGTAGTCTTCTCTATACATTGCTCATATCAAATCACATTGTTTGTAGCCTAAAGGGTAGTAGCAATAGATTTGGTTAGTCAAATGCACGCTTTCTCCCAGTGGTAAAAATATAAATACGATACTCTAGATAACCTCCCAGGTGAAGTGCTCACCGATATTCGTGCGCTTGCGGATCATTTCCTGATGGCGTTAACAAATATCAACAAGCATTTCTGGCGCCGTTGCCGGGGAGAAATACGGTTTGCTGAGATAACTTTGAGTCTTGCTATTATCTTGTATTATACTTTTATACTTTTATTCTTTTATCTTTTTATTTTTTTTCCATATTTATGGATAACTCAAATTCCACACCTATTATTGAATTTTTTGCACCTTCGGAGACCAGCCATAGACCATGGGAGTCAACAAGTCCATTCTTTGCCCCTAATTAAGATCTGTGTCCGGAGTTGATTGCAATAGGTCAAAACCAACCCTTTTCTATAGCTGAGGTCCTATCTTTTAATCAAGAAGATAATGAACTTTTAGCTACACCTAGGGAATCTTTTAATCTTTCTATAAATTTTGGTTTAGACCTAGCCCTACAAGACCATGTTTTTCCTCGATAGTTTCACATTGGTCTTAATCATATAACCTTTGGTAGAGTTTTTCTTTCTTTATATGTTAGTAAAGCAAGGTATGTCTTCATTCGTGGACATCCTTCTTGCACTAGTATTCATAAAAAAATCCTAGAGACAGAGAAGGAATCATCTCCGAGACGAGGAAAGGAAGTTTCAATAGCTCATTTCCAAACATTTAATCCCATGATTCGGCTATCCAACACAAACTAGTAGTGCTCCAAAATCATCTAAGGGAAGAAGAAATTCTTTTCCAATCTTGCAATCTGGTACCCATCCGGAATTTTTATCCAAATAAAATGTAAAGGCAAGTGTAAGTACATCTCGTACTCAGCAAGAATAACATGAGGTTCATGAGGCTCAAAGGCTAGACACTGGTTTAACTGCATGTAGCTTTTAGTTGTCACAATTTTAGCATATGAGTAGCATCAAGTTGTCAAGACCCAAAATAAACTCATGATCAAGTAAAGTGAATAAAGAATAGCATAAACAACATATTAACAATAATAACATTAATGATTTGCCATTAGTGATCATTTATTCTGTATTGGTCCAAGGCCGCTCGTGACCGTGAGCACGGCTGATATATCAGTTTTACACTCTGCAGAGGTTGTACACTTTCACTGTGAGTCATGATTTACCCTTTCGCCCGAGGTCATGAGTCTTTAAACCCCCTTCCTGGGGAGGCCGACAGGGTTCACTATGAAGCCTTTCAAAGGTTCATCTAACAAGTTAGGGCCGCTTGGTTTCATCAGTCAGTCCATGTGATTCACCTACAGGAATCCACGGTCTGCTATTCCCCATTTGCGCCACATGGGTAACCTCTAACAAGCTAGAAAAGGTCCTCATACTGAGCTAAAGCCAGAGCCAGGTAGCCCTCACAGTTGTATTGTATGTCTCGGATGGTCATATAGAGATAAGTCCTGAGAAACTAGAGCACCATAGGATAGCCCAATGCTCTAGCCCTCTTTACTAAAGTTTCTAAAAAGTCATCTTTTAATGTTTATTGCATATTCCATTACTCAAATTACAAGATCATGGTTTAGTGGAGCACTAGCATAAGCTACCCAATGCAAAACCATAGATGACAAGGTATAAGATCAATACTAGGAAATCCTTAACAAGGAGACACATGCAATATGAATTGTGTGATTAAAGTTATTAGGAACAAGGATGATCCCATGCTATACTTGCCTTGAAACTCATATCCATCTTTTAGTTCCAAATCTTCCACAATCTGCTTCGTGATCACCTGGCAAAAGTTCACCGACTAAACTCAGTCACCACATCAACAGCAATCATCTAGAGGCAGTCATACAAAGCAAACAAACCTATAATTAGAACAATACACCAACAGTAGAAGATAAAGATGAAAAGTTTATAAAACAAATCTACATCGCACTACGATCACACAAATGTAAAGATCACAAAAATCGGAGCTATAACGAAGAAGTTATGATTTTCCTAAGATTTTCTTAAAAAAATAATTAATTAAATAGGATCACGAAAATAAAAAGTTTCAAATTTGTAAAACAGTGAGACTAACATGTAGATCTTGTGAGTACGAATCTAACACAATTTGAATGGATCAAATTAGAGTTAAAACGAATATTTTATGAGCAATATAAAACCAGTGCAATTTTGTAAATGCAGAAAACGTATTTTTAATCAAACTGTCGGGATTTACGTTTTCAAAGTCACAAAGCGTAACCAGAGAAAACGCTTTGGATTGCGGGTTATATATTTAAAAAGCGCAGGGTTTCTTTAGCAAAAGACGCGGTCGAAGGGGTATCCTTCATCTGGGGCCGTTGGATTTCATTTGGATGGCCGAGATTAGATCGGGGGTGGGGAGAGGGGACAGCCGGCCGGAGCTGAGGGTTCCCACGGCGGCGCCATTGCCAGAGTCGGCAGGTGTTCGTTGACTTGGCGTTTTAGGGCACCGTTGACGGTCCTTAAGTACCAAATATAATCATCAAATAAATAAAGAAAAGGATCCAAATGCAACCAACACCCAGACTTAGGGTTTTATCTGACAGAATTCCACGAGTTTTGGTGTTTGTCTATTTCTGCAGAGGGTTATCAGGAAATATGGAAGAAAGGCCCACATGTTGGGTTTACATAGTGATATTAACGTACCGCGCAATTTTCTGTCATCTAGAAGACTCCAGAAGCCACGGGAACGAATGGGAAGGCAATCGGGCCCGGGGGCAGGGCGCCCGCCCTCCCCCCTAGGGCGCCCACCCTGAGGTAGAGACCAATCAGGTCCCGTCTCGCGGATTACGCTCCAATGTGAGAGTAGACTAGTTCTACTAGATTGAGAGAGATAGAGTGGAGGTGTAGATCGGAGGAAGCCCGGCCTATCGGTGTCTACTCCGAGGTTGTACCTGCGGGATCAAGTTCTCCTAACCCGAAGCTTGCTCCTAGGATTCTTCAGTATTTTGACTTCTAAATACTAGTAAGTTCTTGTTTTATTGTTCTTTGGTTTATGAGTTTACTTTGATCTCTTCGCGTAGAGTTTAGAGTAATCATCTCTAGCGTAAATGTGGTGTTTGGGCTAGGATACTCATAGATATCCCCTGACTAGCTGGACCGTGGTAGTAGCGAGGAACGTGACATTTCCGAGTTACCTTTGTAGCCCATATCCCGTTAGCAGGATCGATAGGGTTTATAGGTGCGGGTCGAACATCCTTTGTGGTGTCTAGATTCCGTGAGCCTCCCCAATAGAACAGTAGATCATCCTTACCAAGGTTAGAATGAGATTACGGTTGTAGTTTTCTCTATACATCACTCACATCGAGTCACATTCTTTGTAGCCTAAAGGGTAGTAGCAATAGATTTGGTTAGTCAGATGCACGCTTTGTCCCAGTGGTAGAAATATAATTACGATACTCTGGATAACCTCCCGGGTGAAGTGCTCACCGATATCCGTGCACTTGCGGATCATTTCCTGATGGCGTTACCAAATAATAACAGGAACGAAAAGATGAACCAAAGACACAGGGGCGTAGAGAAGCTTACCGCGATCTCACCTAGGGCTAAAACGGGGTCACGGGGCGGCTGGATTGCGACCACAACGAAGAACGGCGGACGACGGTCCCTACAGAAGTTCGACAAGGTCAAACTGTGCATAGAGGGGACAAACTCGTGAGAAAGAAGGCTTGGCGAACTCGCAAGGACGATAGGAAGCTCGGTAGGGAGCTTACGGAGGCGAAGTTGCTGCGCTGTGGAAAACCGAGCGCGGTGTGGATCTCGGCGGCGTTCTATGGCTCGGCTATGGCGGCCGCTCGTTCTAGGGTTGGGGTAGGGGGTTTAAACGAGGCCAAGGCCGCTATTGGAAGCCCCCTCGGTGTGCGGGTCACGCCACCATGGAGAATCCGCGCGGCCGGTGCTCACGTCGGGGTTGAGTCCGGTTTGGACACGAGGTGGAAGACGCGGCTGACCAGTGGGTCCCACCTGGCAGTGACTTAAGGTCGCAGGGCCCGCTCGTCAGTGGAAGAAGAGAGGGAAGGGGTGCTGGCATGGGGGGAGGTGACTGGGCCGCGGCTGCCACTTGGGCCAGAGAGAAGAAGAAGGGGGGAAAGGTTCTGGGCCTTCGGGCCAAAAATAGAGAGGGCGAGTTCTTCTCTTTTTTTTCTGTTTCCCTTTTCTTTTAAAACAAACCTATTCAAAACATTTTCAAAACCAAATTTGAATCCCTTTTTAATCTTTAGCCAAAACCACTCATCACAATCAATCAAATGCAGAGGCATGCATGCTCAAACAAGTTGTTAACTCCTATAGTAAATTTTAATTTAAAGAAAATAATATTTTTCGTATATTTCATGGCACAAAAAAACACAACTAAAATAATTTCTCCTATTTTGGAAACTTGCAAATTTTGGGGTGTTACAATTCTACCCCCCTTAAAATGAATCTCGTCCTCGAGATTCGGTTGATGCTTACTCAAACCAATGCGGGTATGCTTTTCTTAGATGCTCTTCTCTCTTACAAATAGCCTCCTCTTTGGTGCACTGATTCCACTGTACTTTGTACATCTAAAAATCCAACTCCTGGTAACCCTTTCTGTTGTTTCCCACTTCAGAACTAATTCTCTTCTGAGGTGTCAACATAACTCTTATGTCGAGACTATGCCACCCTCAGATTATCTCTGATCACTCTCAATTGCTGTTCTGCATCACTTAGAATCTCTAGCCCAAACACTTGTTTTCTCCCATTTGATTCCAAATCAACAGGGTTCTACACTTACATCCATACAAGCTTTCAAAAGGCGCCATCTGAAGGCTCTTCTACGAACTGTTTTTCTAAGAAAACTTCGCATATGGTAAACTCTTTGTTCCATACTGCAATTCCCAAGCTCACAACATATCTTCTAAGTAATCTTTTCAGTTCCTGTGGTTCCCAAATGAGTAACTAGTAGAGCTCACTTGGCAGTACTAGTGACATCACCCAGTTCAACACTCAACCCTTCGAATTTCAGTGTCATTTGAACTCCCCTAGCACACTCTTTATGCTCTGAGCATTCGCAAAGGCTTTTCTCCTTCAAGTGATAGCATTTTTCCTAGTCATAACTCTTGATTCACTCAACTCCATCGACAATGTGACCAGCTCAAATCCAACTTCCTAAAGACACCCTTTAGATTCTTACGTTCTACACAGATATCACTCTTACATCCAAGAAGATAGTATCTCCATGCTCCACCATGGATACCTCCACATCATGTGTTAGGTGGTCCAACTCACTTAGTCAACTTATGCATAAGCCACTACTTTTGTATGGAGCACATCTAAGGTCTTGATGGAATAGAAGAACCCTATGTGTTGATCTTTATAACACATTCAGTGAACCACTGATAGAGTCTTATCATTCCAAGTCAATCTCTTAGTCACTCTTATGTCAAGATCACATTGGCTCCAGCAAACCTATGATAGCATCTCTTGCCATATCTATAAAACTCTAAGTCTCATTCACCTTCCTTTGGTGGTTTCCAACTCTTGCATCTTTAACCTTCCTAAGTCCATCATTAAAGATGACATCTCTTAGGTGACAACTTTCATCAACTAGAACATATTGGTCGTGCTCTCTTTAGCAAAGAAATCTTTTATGTCTCCATAGAATCAACAATAGACGTAGCATATTCACTTCCTAAGTTGTCAAGTGACCAATTTCACTAACTTGAGCCAGGGTAGATGATTATAATCATGGGATATCTCTAGAGACAACTTCTCACTTCATGGTAAATTGAAAGGGCATTAACCTATCATACCAAGGTACTACCCCCCTTAAGATGAGATAGGTCGGGGACAACATGGACTAGCTCTCATATTCTGTTTAGATGATTCACATCATAAAGTCTTTTAAATTCACTGTACCAAGTCTCATGATTCGGAGTGGGTTTCATCACTAAGTTCCAACTATTGGTACCTCTATCATAGTTGAATTGCTTTGCTCTCACATCTCATGTATCACTTCGTAGACTTTGGTGTCACCTGATTCTCATAAGCACCACTTCCAAGCTATGAGTACCGGCAATGACCTATATCTCCATCCATATTAGCACACTTCAATGGAACTATTTCTTGCATCAAAAACCAAATTTACCAAACACTTGAGGTCCTTATCGACGATCCAACATTAACCAATACTTCTCCTTGTAACTCCTTTGATAAGACTACCCCCCCTTAGAATAGGTAAATAGGGGCTTGAATGGGTAGTTTAGTCCATCTCTCAAGTGAGTTTCTTATCATAAGTTCTTCTAATACCGAAAAGAAACTCATGTGCACTGATATGTACAAGAAATCTGTAGTTCCTCACGATATGAAAAACACCAACGCAGTAAAATAGACATAACTCCTTTTCTGTTAATCCAATAGGGTCTTAGCTTATACCGCTAGAAACCTTATCAAATTCCCTACAACTTTCATATAGAAGGCTTCCTTAGTTTCTGTCTTTAAACCTGGGTAAAACAGCCCAACATGATATCCATCTCGACAATGTCTCAGCATCGATACAGCAATTTGCAGAAGTCATATCTCGGGTTACTTAGATCATATGGTGACCATCCTTATATTATTGGAAATCTTATGAAATTTTCCACAACTTTCGTGTACAACTCTTTCCCAGATTCTGACTTTAGTTGGCTGAAAAATAGGTACTAACTAGAACTATCCAGATTTTGAACTGTGCGGAAGCATTAACTTGTAGAGGTCATAACTCAAGTTCTATTGATCCGATGAAGTTGCAGCTTACATTGTTGGAAATATTATCAAATGGTCTAAAACTTTATATGTGAACCTCTTTCCAAATTCCGGAGTTACAATTGTCTAAAACAGTAGGCAACTGAAACTGGTCCAGATTCCTGACAGCTCAACTGTACCATCTTGTGATTTTCGTAATTCCCAAACCACAACAGCTATGGGGGTGATTCTTGCGGTTAGAGAAGGATCTTGAAGTCTACTATCACCCAGAATTTTCACATGATTTTATGGTTCTCCGAAAATAGGGATTTGAACTGAAGAAGATAAGTTGCTCTCAAAAGACAAGGTAGAGAAAACAAGAGAAACTAAAACCCATCTATTTATTTCATTAGTCCTTATACCTTAGGCCTATAAACTAAATGAAATTGTGGAGAAACCCACAAAATCATTGCACTCATTGCAAAAATCCAACCCAAACATAAGCACTAAAACAAATCAACCAAACATTGAAGATTCACAAAGCACACATATTTGACTAAACTCAACTTTTGCTACTAACGTTTATTACAAAGGGGGACTTCCTACTTATTAAACACGGTGTGACTACAGCGACATCCGGGGTAGCATCTCTTGCGTGGAGTTAGGCGAGGTATGTCCTCCACCTCATTGATCTTAGGTAATCTAGCACGACTTCTCCACTCATCAATCTCATCCAGGGCTTCCTCATAGTGTTGCCTTACTTCTGCCAATTCCAGTTGACTGTCTTCTAGCTTTTGATGCATGACTTGGATAGTCACAGCCATCTCCTTTAGTTGTTCATTCTGCTCCAAGTAGGGGTCAGCCATCACACATTACAAAGTGCCTGGTGGACGACGAGGAAGATACTTTTGTTTGCCATTCTTCCTCTCTTCGTAGTGCTTTCCATGATATGCCAAAAGAGCTTGATGGGCAGCATCAGATATGGTAGCATGCTTACTGAAGCGGTCACTAAGAGACGAATGAATGGATTCCACCATGCGTGAACCAGTAAACCCATTCCACCTTGTGATGTGTGCTTCTGTGCTCCAGTGGCTCTCATACTTAGGATGAGTCCACTTAGTGCATTTATATTCCACCTTGGCTTGCTGTTCAGGATAGTGGTCTTGTAGTATACGCATAAACCGAGGGTGAAAGAAATCTTCGCCACTGAAGGAAGTGGTAAAGTACTCCTTCTGCCAACAAGTATGTCTTCATGTGACAGGGCGAGCTTCTTCATACTCTAGTTCCGTTAAGCCATAAATACCCCGGGTCAAACATGGTCTTCCTGAGTTGCTGCGAGCAATCTTTTCGTTACGAACCATCTATAGAATTAGACCAAGAGTAAGTTAGAATCGAAGCAATACTTTTATAATATAATTAGATGATGGAAGCATAAGAATTTTAGCAAATAGCAAGGATGAGATAGTAAGCATGAATGTAGTGAAGCAAAGATGACTAAATCGACCATTACTATCTAGGCTTGCGTCCTACAGTTAGCATTGCTTTGATACCACTTTGTAGCACCTAGTTTTAAGAACAAAACCAGATACACACCATATGTGAGCCCAGGAAGCCAAATCTCACATATAGCCACAAATAGGGGTAATATTGTCGGTGTTTTACCCTTGGGGGGTCACACCAACGAGTAAAACTTGTGTGCGTGTTCCCCTTCCCAGATGGTGATGCAAGAAAGACACAGAGATTTATCCTAGTTCGGGCAAGAGAAGGCCCTACGTCCAGCGGGGGGGGGGGTGTTTTCTATTATCTTGCACCTAAGTGCTTGTACAGGGGCGAATACAAGTAGGTATTGTGGTGGATTCTAAGTTCTAGTCGGAGGCGATGTATGGTTGTTGTTCTACGTGTGTCGTCCCCTCATCCTTTCCTATGCCTCCCCTTTTATAGTTCCAAGGGGAGACCTAGGTTACATGGCGTAGGTGACAGAATAGGGGTCGATAGGGGCGTGGTGCGCTGACCCACCCGAGGCCTTTGTACTGGCGTGGCCTCGAGCCGTCTTGTTACTCGGTACTTTGGTGATGATTGCGCATGCTTCTAAATTCGGCTCATGTGCATCGCCTTGGATTGGCTTAACAGTGGGCACGCCTGTACGTCGTGGCAGTAGTCATGTCCGGAGTGGTTGAGGTGCAGTCTTTCACCACCTGACTCTTCTCCAAGAAGGAACGTATTCGCTCGAGGGTCCAGTACCGCGCATGGCCTTGCTGATTGATGCGCTGACTTTGGATGCCTCGAGGGGGGTCGTGATGCGACGTCACAACTGTCTCACTGTGCTTGGCTGTACCCTGGCTCGTCTGAAGGGATAAAGCTGCGAAAAGGGGGATTGGATGGGTGCTCGCTCCCTATCACGTTTCTCGTGACTGTCGGGTTAGGTGAGAACACGGCAGGCGCATTAAATGCCCTGGTTCCCGTACCCGCGTCAGGCGGCGGACGACGTCCTTGCGCTCGAGGTCTGTTGATTCGTACGAGCCGCTTCCGTATTCGACGGTCGCTGTTCAGTCGAGCCTCTATCGATTCGCACGACCCTTTTTCCGTGTTCGAGGCTATGGTTGGCATCGTGCTTTGGTAGTCGCGCGTGCGAGCGGGGGCGTCGAGTCAGGGGCCTCGATTTGTATATGGGTCCTCTCGTTATGAGCATTGGTGGGGGTACCCCTTATTGACACCCTCGACAAATATCAACAGACAATGCTTAATATATAACAAACTTAATACAAAAGATATAACCTTGGATAGCAAATAGTGGAAAGACACTCCGTTCTCCAGGCGAAAGCTCCAAATTTACAGGGACAACTGACTGGTTGAGCACAAGCCTAAACTCTTTTCCAAGCTTGCAATCTGGTACCCATCTGGGATTTTTATCCAAATAAAATGTAAAGGCAAGCGTAAGTACATCTCGTACTCAGCAAGAATAACATGGGGTTCATGAGGCTCAAAGGCTAGACACTGGTTTAACTGCATGTAGCCTTTAGTTGTCACAATTTTAGCATATGAGTAGCATCAAGTTGTCAAGACCCAAAATAAACTCATGATCAAGTAAAGTGAACAAAGAATAGCATAAACAACATATTAACAATAATAACATTAATGATTTGCCATTAGTGATCATTTATTCTGTATTGGTCCAAGGCCGCTCATGACCGTGAGCACGGCTGACATATCAGTTTTACACTCTGCAGAGGTTGTACACTTTCACTGTGAGTCGTGATTTACTCTTTTGCCCGAGGTCATGAGTCTCTAAACCCCCTTCCTAGGGAGGTCGGCAGGGTTCACTATGAAGCCTTTCAAAGGTTCGTCTAACAAGTTAGGGCCGCTTGGTTTCATCAGTCAGTCCATGTGATTCAACAACAGGAATCCACGATCTACTATTCCCCATTTGCGCCACACGGGTAACCTCTAATAAGCTAGAAAAGGTCCTCATACTGGGCTAAAGCCAAAGCCATGTGTTGACGGTCCTTAAGTATCAAATTTAATTATCAAATAAATAAAGAAAAGGATCCAAATGAAATCAAGATCTAGACTTAGGGTTTTATCTGACAGAATTCCACGATTTTTGGTGTTTGTCTATTTTTGCAGGGGGTTATCAGGAAATACGGAAGAAAGGCCCACACGTCGGGATTACATAGAGATATTAACGTGCCGCGCAATTATCTTGCATCTAGAAGACTCCAGAAGCCCGCCCTCCTGCCCTAGGCGCCCGCCCCCTCTGGGAGTCCAATCAGGACTCTGCTTCGTGAGAGATCTCCACCGACCTAAAGGATGAATCTAAACCATACAATCTATGTCGGTTTGATCCAATGGCCCATATTCACTTGGAGGGACTATAAAACCAGACCCCCTAGCCCCTGGAGGAGAGAGCCTCTCAACCCTAATTCATTGTTCCTCAAGGGAGAAGAAGCCTCTAATCAAGATTAGAGCCACCACATCAATTAGATATCTAGATTAGCATAGCTACATAGGATTAGAACTAGAAGGAGTCAATCTTCGATTGGTTTCCAAATCTGTCAGGAGGATTCTTGGTAATTCTCTAATTGTGCTTCTAATTGCTTTCTAATTATCTTTGTTCTTCAATATTATGAATATGACTTTGTTCTACTTCAATATATTGCTTATGATTTTGCTCTACATGCTTATATTCAAGATTATATTGTTCTTAGTTTATCATAGTTATGTACTTGGCTTAGTTAGATTCGATCTATATACATGCTTAGGATCGTATAGCGTTTATCCATCGGATCCATGGGTAAATGATAGATATTGTGTAGGCGTGGTGCTTATACCGTATTTATCTGCGATTGTACCCAATATGCCAGATCGTGGGGTGGTTCGTGATAGTGATAGCTTCATTGATTCTTATATAGTCCCCCTCTCATGTATTGGGCTGGCAGAGCAACATTATTACAGGGGAGTGATTGCTATGTTTCTTATTTACCTTGCTAATATCACTATGCATGGGCGTAGTCTTGTCTTGCAATGATTGCTAAGTATGCTTGCACTAATTATGACAATGCTAAACTATATAGTTGAGAATAACTTAGGGAATATTCTTGTAGTTCGTTCTAATACCATGCTAATGACTTTCTAGAGTATCTAATTGAGGTGCTTATCATATTTATTATGTGGCTAGATCAGATTAGTTATCCTTGTCACTATTATTATTTCATATATCTTTTATGTGACACTTACCCCTATATGAAGAGTTAGATAAATGTTCTCAATTATACATGCAATGATAGATGCTCAATCTCATATTCTATTCTGTAATCAATATTGATGATTGCTAATCCCTTCCCAGTGGTAAAAATATAAATAACGATACCTGGAATACTTCCCGGTTAAAATGCTACATCGGTATTAATCTGTGCGCTTGCAGATCCCATTCATTATTTATTTAGAAGAGCAATTGCATATTTCAATACCGCGTCTCTTATATCATGCTGGGGATGACAACTTGGCTTAAGTGGTGTGAGGGATAGGTTTGGCATTTTTGGCACCGTTACTAGATTTAGAGAACTTAGTCTACTTTTGGTAATGATGTTAAGAATACCCAACAAGCATTTTTGGCGCCGTTGCCGGGGAAGGTTGATTACTAATCAAGAATGGAATAAAGGATTTTGAGTTATCATTCACATCACTAATATGATTGAGCTTATCTATTCTCTCATACAGTTTTACCCCGATATTTTTCTATTTTATCTTATGCAGGGGAATGTATGAATAGAAGACATCTTCCAGGAAATTTTGTTGACAATCCCGAAGCATTATTCAAGAAGACGAGAGCAAAGCTCAAGAAGAGATCATCAACACTTCAGCAAGAAGCTTCATCCAATCAAGAAGATCATCGGAACTTGTCTTCAGAGTTCGAGGCCATGGCGAACAAATCAATCCGCGAGTTCTCAGCTCCCACTACGGACAACATCGGCACTGGACCTGCTGCAGAGATCGATGGCAACTTTGAGCTCAAGCCTGGACTTATCAACATGGTGCAATCCAACCAGTTCTGTGGGAAGGCACATGAAGATGCTAGTGCTCATTTACAACACTTCCTAGAGATTTGCAACACATTCACCATATCAGGAGTTTCCAAAGATGCTATACTACTTCGCCTCTTCCCATTCTCACTGTTAGGAAGAGCGAAGCAGTGGTTCTACGCTACAAAGGAGAAGAATACTACGTGGGCACTCTGCTCAACAAACTTCCTGGCTAAGTTCTTTTCCATGGGCAAGACCAATGCTCTCCGTGGGAAGATTACAAGTTTTCAGCAACAAAATGATGAATCCGTTCCAGAAGCATGGGATATCACTCACCATACCACAAGCCACAGCTCTTGTGGAAAAGATGGTGTCCAACCAAAGCTGGAATGAAGAGAGGACCCAGACACGCAAGAGAGGTGGAGGTATGCATCAGCTGAAGGAGGTAGACATGCTGTCTGCAAAGCTAGACCTGCTCATGAAGAAGCTCGACGATAAAGCCGGAGACAAGAAAGAAGTTATGCACATCTACGAATCTCACATGACTTGTGAGGAGTGTGGAGATACTGGACACTCAGGCAACCACTGCCCTGAGATACTTGAGGACGTGAACTACATCAACAACTACTACTACTACTACAACCGTCCTCAACAAAATCAAGGTTGGAATCAACAGAGGCCTAACTACTCAGGTAATTATCAAGGTAACAATTCTTACAACAATAATAATAATAATTTTCCACCTCTGAGAGAGTTAGTGTCTAATCAAGGAAAGCTAATGGATAACCTATCTAAGAAATTGGCATCTAATGATAAAATGCTAGAAAATATAAATAATATAATGGATAATTTCTCTACTCCCATCAAGAATCAAATTAGCTTTAATAAAATGATTGAATCTCAGTTAAATCAAATTGCTGCTACTGTTCCTGCTACTAACCCCGGTATACCATCACAACCGGAAGGATTAGAATCTGCAAATCTTGTAGACATGTTTGATGCAGGTAATTGGAGTAACCCCGTCACTGAATTCTCTACTGACCTTCTGCCGGTCAAGAGAGGAGATCCAGGACGCCCTGTCATCCCGATCTCCATCGGCAAGGTGGACGTCCCAGAAGCACTCTGTGACTTTGGCTCCAGCGTCAACATTATACCCAGGGTACTCTATGAAAAATTCTTTACATATCCTTTATTAGAGACAACCATGTGTTTGCAGTTTGCAGATCAGACGATAACTTTTCTAAAAGGAATAGTGAAGAACCTTTGTGTCCGAGTTGGTACCTTGTATGCCCCAGCAGACTTTGTAGTGATAGAGACCGGAAATGATGAGAGAGCACCCATCATCTTAGGGAGGCCATTCTTAAACACCACGGGAGCTATCATCTACGCTAGTGCTACCAAGATCAGTTTCTACGTCAAAGGGAGGAAGGAGACATTTTTCTTCAAGAACAAGACTACACAAATTCCAGACCAATCCAGACGTGAGTCAAGGAAGAGGACCAACAGGAGGAACAGGAACAAGCAAGTGTGGACCGAGACAGCTAAGATGGTCACTGCAGTTCATGGAGGCCAAGACCACCAACTTAAGTCACCGCTTTTGACCAAGAAGGATGACCCAGGAATGCCAAGCATCTACTGCTCCATAAATGGATTCAACTTCTACAAGGTAACTTGCGACACCGGATCGGGCGTCAACATAATGGCCGTAGTCACCTATCGGCTCTTGTTTGGAACCATGCCCCTAAGACCAACATACATTCAGCTCCAGATGGCAGACCAGACATTTTGAGAAGTCAAGGGAATAGTAACTGATGTCCCAGTCAAAATAGACGATCATTTTGTCTACACAGACTTTCAAGTTATTGACATGGGAGAAGATGAGTACGATCCACCCATCATCCTTGGAAGACCGTTCCTCAGCACCGTTAAAGCAATTATCTACATTGGAATCGGAGAAGTCCATATGCACTTCCCCTCAGAGAAGGTACGCCGTTATTTTACTGACCCTAACTATATTGTTGAAGAATCTAAGCAGGTAAGAAAGCAACGCAACTGCAACCAGAGGAGGCAGATCATCAAGGACGGATGGGCAGACTATGAAGGAGAAGTTGTAAGGTCAGAAGACGTAGAGTTTAAACAGAATTATCCAGAGGAGACGGAAGCACCAAGTCAGGTGTGGAAAATGAAGATAACTATACATGAAGAGGAGGCGCTGCCAGAAGTACCGACTACGCCACCCAACGAACCTCAGGACGATTAAGAAAATGGAGAGTCCCGTTCGGAGGACTTAAAAACACCGAACGCCTTGCCAAGAGGTAAACTTGGTAGTTATCCTTTCCCTTTCAATTACTTTAAATAGTTTACTTAGTTAATTAAGTTCGTGCTATCCTAAAAAGAAAATATATATATATATATAAACAGTAAGCCCCATGTGAGTATACGAGTGGCATAAAACCCATAAATACATTCACTGTGGTGGCATAAAAATAAAATAATTATTTTTCTGCTCTATAAAAATAAAAATATAAAAACAGGGAGTAATATTTATTAAGGAGTCTCAACATGATAAAGGCTAGATATTTATGCTAACACTTAACCAGTTCCACAAGCTTTGTTGTCTATTTGAACTCCACAGAATTTAAGAATCAAGAAGACTGGCAGACGGAGGACATTCTAATCGCTATCAGAATACTGCTGACTTTCAAATACACCTCTACCACCTGCTAGCTACATCAAGAGAAATTACGTCAAAATTCAGCTTGGGGGAGAGCACCGCCATTTATCTCGATAAGTATTTCTATCTATCTTTATACTTACATTATTTTAGAATATAAATACACATAAACTATGGAAAACCAAATAAAGAGTTTGTGCTTATATATATATATATATGTCTTTTGCTTAGTGTGTTTAATAAATAAATAAAGTGGCTATGCTAATCTGTATCTAAATAAAACTTAAGCATGGATATAATGAATAGTTGCTCTGCCTAATTTGCACATTTTAAGTTCTCTCTCAAGTTTAGACATAACTGTTATAATTTAAAAGCTTGCTCTAGATCTAAACTTGTGGGATAAAAAATTGATTTGAAGTCTAAGTTGTTAACGGATACGATATGGGAAGGTTGAGCTGCTGTTTATCTGTTCCTAGAGATGCTAAAATTCTGGAGAATTTTATCTTTAAAAATCTTTAAAATGTTGCATGATGAGTTCCTGTATGATGAGAGTTTAAATTCCTACCACAGCCATATATACATGCTTGCTAGACTTTGAGCCACACATTTAATATTTACTACTTATGAGCATTGAGTGTGGTCAAGCTGTATAGACCCTTAGGAGCTTGTCATGTGGTTAAATCAAGATTTCACTTGCACGTTCACTCATATATGCTACTTCTACTCCGGAAGTACCATCCACATATATCCACTCATTCCATCTCCAGAATCACCCAAAAATATTCTACTCCTAATCCGGGAGAGAATTGCCAAAAATATTCCTGTTTTTCCCTTGTGAAATAAATGCTCAAGTTATCTTGTTACTACCACTTGCTATATTATCTCAAGAGATGAGTGCTCTAAAAAAATAATAATAATAATACGAGGATATAAAAAGGAGCAAGTGCTCGGAACCTCGAAAGAAAGAAAAAGTGAGACGAGAGGTAAAAATGGACAAGTGTCCGACAGTAGAATTAGGGGAACAAGATACCCACCTGAGAGAAAAGAAAAGAAAAAGAAGAGCATCTCATTCTCCTCATAAAGTTTCAAAAGCAAGGAAGGTATGTATTCCCTCAAAGAGCAAAGTAGAATTAGACTTCCACCACCATTGTTATCACCATCATCACCATACACCATTCATTCGCCACACATGCACATCTTGATTTGACTTATTGATTTGTTTCTTTGGATCCATGGTTTGACTATACAATAAATGTCTTGTAAGTATGTATACTTTATCTCCCACCTATGAGCTCCAGATATAAAAGCCTTATTAGAGTAGGGTGAGAGAGAAGACAATGTCATTATGCTTTATACCATAAATACTACATATCTTGAGAGAAGGCATATACCATCACTGCCTTGGTAAGGATCCAGAAATACCACAAAAGAGAGATTTGAGAGAATCATACAAGGAATCTCTGAGTTTTATTTGAAAATCTGCAAAAACCCCAGAGCTATAGCTGATCAAGAATAAGAGACATGGCACTTGGCTAGACTGTTCTATCTTTTAACCACTCAAGACAGAAGTGATGGTTACAAGTCCCATGGTGAAGGTAAAGTAAGTAAGTTTTAAGTCTTGACAGTTTACTCTAACTCAGAGATGAGATCTTATTTAAAAAAGCATGTGTACCGTCAATTTTTAAAAATATTGCAACAACTTATGATCCATAGCTGAGTCTATCCTTGCTCAGGGACGAGCAAGAGGTAAGCTTGGGGGAGTTTGTTGACGCTCCTTAAGTATCAAATTTAATTATCAAATAAATAAAGAAAAGGATCCAAATGAAATCAAGATCTAGACTTAGGGTTTTATCTGATAGAATTCCACGAGTTTTGGTGTTTGTCTATTTCTGCAGGGGGTTATCAGGAAATACGAAAGAAAGGCCCACACGTCGGGATTACATAGAGATATTAACGTGCCGCGCAATTATCTTACATCTAGAAGACTCCAGAAGCCATGAGACCGAAGCGGAGGCGAAACGGGGCCAGAGGCAGGGCGCCCGCCCTCCTGCCCTGGGCGCCCGCCCCCTCTGGGAGTCCAATCAGGACTCTACTTCGTGGAAGATCTCCACCAACCTAAAGGATGAATCTAAACCATACAATCTATGTCGGTTTGATCCAATGGCCCATATTCACTTGGAGGGACTATAAAACCAGACCCCCTGGCCCCTGGAGGAGAGAGCCTCTCAACCCTAATTCATTGTTCCTCAAGGGAGAAGAAGCCTCTGATCAAGATTAGAGCCACCACATCAATTAGATATCTAGATTAGCATAGCTACATAGGATTAGAACTAGAAGGAGTCAGTCTTCGATTGGTTTTCGGATCTGTCAGGAGGATTCTTGGTAATTCTCTAATTGTGCTTCTAATTGCTTTCTAATTATCTTTGTTCTTCAATATTATGAATATGACTTTGTTCTACTTCAATATATTGCTTATGACTTTGCTCTACTTGCTTATATTCAAGATTATATTGTTCTTAGTTTATCATAGTTATGTACTTGGCTTAGTTAGATTCGATCTATATACATGCTTAGGATCGTATAGCGTTTATCCATCGGATCCATGGGTAAATGATAGATATTGTGTAGGCGTGGTGCTTATACCGTATTTATCTGCGATTGTACCCAATATGCCAGATCGTGGGGTGGTTCGTGATAGTGACAGCTTCATTGATTCTTATATAGTCCCCCTCTCGTGTATTGGGCTGGCAGAGCAACATTATTACAGGGGAGTGATTGCTATGTTTCTCATTTACTTTGCTAATATCACTATGCATGGGCGTAGTCCTGTCTCACAATGATTGCTAAGTATGCTTGCACTAATTATGATAATGCTAAACTATATAGTTGAGAATAACTTAGGGAATATTCTTGTAGTTCGTTCTAATACCATGCTAATGACTATCTAGAGTATCTAATTGAGGTGATTATCATATTTATTATGTGGCTAGATCAGATTAGTTATCCTTGTCACTATTATTATTTCATATATCTTTTATGTGACACTTACCCCTGTATGAAGAGTTAGATAAATGTTCTCAATTATACATGCAATGATAGATGCTCAATCTCATATTCTATTCTGTAATCAATATTGATGATTGCTAATCCCTTCCCAGTGGTAAAAATATAAATAACGATACCTAGAATACTTCCCGGTTAAAATGCTACATCGGTATTAATCTGTGCGCTTGCAGATCCCATTCATTATTTATTTAGAAGAGCAATTGCATATTTCAATACCGCGTCTCTTATATCATGCTGGGGATGACAACTTGGCTTAAGTGGTGTGAGGGATAGGTTTGGCATTTTTGGCACCGTTACTAGATTTAGAGAACTTAGTCTACTTTTGGTAATGATGTTAAGAATACCCAACACCATGTAGCCCTCACAGTTGTACTGTATGTCCTAGATGGTCATATACAAATAAGTCCTTATGGAGAGAAACTAGAGCACCATAGGAGCCCAATGCTCCAGCCCTCTTTACCAAATTTGCTAAAAAGTCATCTTTTAATGTTTATTGCATATTCCATTACTCAAATTACAAGATCATGGTTTAGTGGAGCACTAGCATAAGCTACCCAATGCAAAACCATAGGTGACAAGGTATAAGATCAATACTAGCAAATCCTTTAAGGAGACACATGCAATATGAATTGTGTGATTAAAGTTATTAGGAACAAGGATGATCCCATGCTATACTTGTCTTGAAACTCATATCCTTCTTTTAGTTCCAAATCTTCCACAATCTGCTTCGTGATCACCACGTAAAAGCTCACCGACTAAACTCAGTCACCACATCAACAGCAATCATCCAGAGGCAATCACACATAGCAAACAAACCTATAATTAGGACAATACACCAACAGTATAAGATAAATATGAAAAGTTTATAAAACAAATCTACATCGCACTACGATCACACAGACGTAAAGATCACGAAAATCGGAGCTATAACGAAGAAGTTATGAT
Source organism: Sorghum bicolor (assembly GCF_000003195.3). Lineage (NCBI taxonomy): Eukaryota > Viridiplantae > Streptophyta > Magnoliopsida > Poales > Poaceae > Sorghum > Sorghum bicolor. The sequence goes on from NC_012878.2 coordinate 38,334,097, forward strand.
TTTCCTAAGATTTTCTCTAGAAAAAAATAATTAATTAAATAGGATCACAAAAATAAAAAGTTTCAAATTTGTAAAACAGTGAGACTAACATGTAGATCTTGTGATTACGAATCTAACGTAATTTGAATGGATCAAATCGAAGTTAAAACGAATATTTTACGAGCAATATAAAACCCGTAGCAATTTTGTAAATACAGAAAACGTATTTTTAATCAAACCGTTGGGACTTACGTTTTCAAAGTCAGAAAGCGTAACCTGAGAAAATGCTTTGGATCGTGGGTTATATATTTAAAAAGCGCAGGGTTTCTTTAGCAAAAGACGCGGCCGAAGGTGTATCCTTCATCTGGGGCCGTTGGATTTCATTTGGATGGCCGAGATTAGATCGGGGGTGGGGAGAGGGGACAGCCGGCCAGAGCTGAGGGTGCCCACGGCGGCGCCATTGCCAGAGTCGGCCGGTGTTTGTTGACTTGGCGTTTTAGGGCACGAAAAGATGAACAAAAGGCACAGGGGCATAGAGAAGCTTACCGCGATCTCACCTAGGCTAAAACGGGGTCGTGGGGCGGCTGGATTGCGACCGCAACGAAGAACGGCGGACGACGGTCCCTGCCGAAGTTCGGCGAGGTCAAACCATGCATATAGGGGGCGAACTCGTGAGAAAGAAGGCTTGGCGAACTCGCAAGGACGATAGGAAGCTCGGTAGGGAGCTTACTGTGGGGGTATAGACCCCTATACCCTTACGGCTAGACTTGGGTCAGGAGGCTTGGCCCATTACGAGACAAGCTCAAGGTTTGATCCGACAGCTTGGAGTTTCGCGCAAGGAAACAAGACGTGGAGATCAAGCAGGATTCTAGTCGGTTAGAATAGGGATTGATATCGAACTATCTATAGCAATTGTAACCGACTAGGATTAGTTTCCAGATTTGTAACCCTGCCCTCCGAACTATATAAGGAGAGGCAAGGGACCCCCCTAGGACATATTATTCTCTCAACACAAATCAATACAACCAGACGCAGGACGTAGGTATTACGCCAACCCGGCGGCCGAACCTGGATAAAAAGCTTGTCCGTGTCTTGCGTCACCATCGAGTTCGTAGTTTGCGCACCGTCTACCGATAAACTACTACCGTGGGTATACCCCAAGGTAGACTGCCGACTAGCTTTCGTCGACAGTGGCGCGCCAGGTAGGGGGTGTGCGTGCAACTTCTCTGGCGAACAAGATGGTTACGATCCCAGCTTCCGCGACCGTGCCTGAAGGCCTCACGTTCACCGTCGGCCAGATCACGTGGACGACGTGCAGCGACGGCCTCACGTCCACGGTTTCAAAAGAAACTCAAATCCGATCTGAGACCACGCCGTCTCCGACCACTCGCATGGCGGCACCGAGCGCCCGACCACCGCTCCCGCACTATAAGGGAAAGAAGATCGGCTGCTCGGACTCTCTCCAAGCGCTCGATCGCGCTGATTCCAAGCTACTTGAAGCCTCCCAACTAGTGGACGGAATCCTGCGTCAGCCTGATCAAGCTGCTCCAACAGATTTTTTCAAATCCCGTCGGCCAACTCGTGTCTTTACACACGAACGGCTGGGAACGCCCCTGACGATAACCTCAACTCCCTCAGGATGATCCGTCAAGCTCAAGAAGGGAGACTATCCTTGCGGCCTGAACAACTCGGCCTCTCTCTACTCGCGGCACATCCAATCCGTTTTCAGCAAAGCGGGTCAGTCGCCAAAAAGGAACGATCGTCACTACGTCAACATGGTGACAGTCCAAGAACCATGGGACGGCCAGACTTCCAGCACCAACTCAAGCACCGGTTCCGTCCCCACCAAAGTTATAAACACCGAAGACGAGGACTACGACCTGGATTTGCCCTCACACCCTCCGGGTTTCCCTCGTTTCCCGGTATTCCCCCCTCGGCGAGGAGATATTGTCTTCAACGTCAGCGCTGACGAACCGGTCATCGATGGAGAAACGGACGAGCAGAGGCAACTCCGCGAGCAGCGCAACGCCGATCGCGCCCGACGACGTGCGGACGAGCAACAACAAATTCCACCGCATAATCTCAACGACGCTTTTGACATGGTCGGGGACCAGCCAGTCTACAAGACGCCAAGCGCCAACGTGGCTGTGGCCATGGCTAATCTAGATCGGCTCCCTGATACCCCTGAATGCCAAGGAGTCCGGACCAGCATCCGAGCACACCTGATCGCCGCAATGGGACAGACAGCCACTCTGCTCAAGAGAGCCCAGGACGTCTCTTACATGGAAGCCACCTCCGACCAGACCAATCGTAGCCGGACCTCACCACCTCCAAGCAGGCGTCGCCATAGCCGCTCTCCCGACAACCATCGAAAAGATTCACGGCGCGACGATGGTGGTCGGGACACTGACGGCCACCCTGGGCAGAACCGCAGACGCGGTCAAGAAGTAAACCAACACAGGGATCTCCGGCACAACATCCCTCCCAAAGATGCCCGGGACCGCATCAACAGGCGTGCCACAGAGAGAGCAGCCCACGAAAACCTGCGCCGTATTGAGTACGATGCAACACACGGCCCCCCGGGCCTAAGGCAATTCTCCTCACACCTCCGCCAGGTTGTGTGGCCCCACAACTTCAAGCTCGAAAAACTTAAAAAATACGATGGCAAGGAAAATCCAGAGAACTGGATCACTCTCTATGAAATCGCCGTCCGATCAGCAGCGGGAGATGAGCACGTCATGGCCAACTACTTCCCCGTAGTCCTCGACCAGGCTGGTCATCAGTGGCTTCTTGGCTTGCCCGAGGACTCCTTCGACTCTTGGGAAGAGCTACGCCAGGCTTTCATCGACAACTTCATCGCCACATGCGAGCAGCCTGGAAATAAGTATGACCTCGAAAGGATAAGGGACAGGAAGAACGAACCTCTGCGCGATTACATCCGACGATTCTCGGATATGCGCCTTAAGATCCGGAAGATTTCCCACGACGAGGCCATCTCTGCCTTCATCAAGGGCCTGCGCTTCCATGAAGCGCTAAGGAACAAGTTGTTGCGTAAACGGCCAACAACGGTGGCGGAGCTCCTCGCCACGGCCAAAAATTATGCCGACGCCGACGACGCAGAGAAACTAATCCGAGACGATGCGAGAGGTCCCGACCAGCCTCCCCGGCGAGATGACGGTTGCGGTCGATACGACAACAGGAACAACCGCCGCCCTGACAACCGCGATCACAGAGAAGGTTGGGATCGGCGGCGCGAAAACCGCGACGATTTCAGAGGAAAGCGCCCCCGAGACTATGACCACGAAGTAAATACGGTCAAGCGTCCCAACGGGCGGCGGGACTATCAAGAAGACTACAACAAAACGTTAAAGGGACCGTGCCAACTACATCCAAAGTCTAATCATACCATGGAAGAGTGTCGCGTCCTCAAAAGCATCTATACACGGCGGGCCGCCCAAGACGACTCCGCTAAGAAAAATGGCAAGCGAGACGGGCACGACCACGAAGACGAGGATGAGGACCAAGATAGGGACCCCCGACACCAATACGTCAGCCCCACTGACGTGGTCCACTCCATCTTCGGGGGCAAGGTCTCCATCGAATCTAAGCGAGAAAGAAAGCTATTAAAGAGAGCCTGCCTCAACATAGACAGTACGGACGGGCTGATCGCAGATCCAAAATTTCCCCCGTGGTCGCACAGGGAGATCTCATTCAGCAGGAAGGACCAGTGGGCCGCTATCCCAGAGCCAGGTCGTTTCCCTCTGATCCTGGACCCTTGCATCAACAGCATCAGATTCGAGCGCGTGCTCGTGGACGGGGGAAGCTCCATCGACATCCTCTTCCGCAACAGCCTGCCCGCTCTCAATATATCTCCTGCACAACTAAAACCCTACGATGCCCAATTCTGGGGGGTTTTGCCAGGTCAGAGCTCAGTGCCCCTCGGACAGATAACATTGCCTGTCCAATTCGGCACACTCGACCACTTTCGGACAGAGTTTATCAACTTCGTGGTCGCGGACTTCGACAGGACCTACCACGCTATACTGGGCCGACCATCACTGACAAAGTTCATGGCAGTCCCGCACTACTCATACCTGGTACTTAAGATGCCTACGGAGAAGGGTGTCCTAACCATCAGAGGCAACGTCTATACCGCGTATACCTGTGAAGAAGAGAGCTTCAAGATCACCGAAGCAATAGACCTCTCAATCCGCATGGCAGAAATAGCAACCCAAGCCGCGCAGCTACCCCCCGACCAGCTTCGACTACCAGAGCAGGAGACAGCCAGGAAGAATTCAAAATCCAAGGAGTACAAGGAAGTACAGCTGGTCAACGGCAGCCCCGAAAAGACGGCCCTCATCGGGGCCAATCTGGATCCAAAATAGGAAGACGCGCTCGTCAGGTTTCTAAGGGACAATGTGAGCGTTTTCGCATGGAAACCCGCAGACATGCCCGGCGTCCCACGAAACCTGATCGAGCACTCCTTAAATGTCTCGAAGACCGCAAGACCAATCAAGCAAAAGCTGCGACGGTTCGCTCGTGACAAAAAGGAGGCTATTAGGACAGAAATAACACGGCTTCTAGCAGCCGGATTCATAAAAGAAGTATATCATCCCGATTGGCTCGCCAATCCGGTTCTTGTACGCAAAAAGAATAATGAATGGAGAATGTGCGTTGATTACACTGATCTCAATAAACACTGTCCTAAAGATCCTTTTGGTCTCCCTCGCATCGACGAGGTGGTCGATTCAACAGCCGGATGCGAACTCCTCTCTTTTCTAGATTGCTACTCTGGTTATCACCACATCTCGCTAAAGGAAGACGATCAGATAAAAACATCCTTCATTACTCCTTTTGGCGCATACTGCTACACGACCATGTCCTTCGGACTCAAAAACGCCGGAGCCACTTATCAACGGGCTATCCAGCAATGCCTCCACGACGAGATTCGTGATGACCTCGTCGAGGCCTACGTAGACGACGTGGTCGTAAAAACAAGGGACGCAAGCACCCTAATCGACAACTTAGACCGAACTTTCAAGGCGCTTAATCGGTACAAGTGGAAGCTTAACCCCAAAAAGTGCATCTTTGGTGTTCCTTCTGGTCTACTACTCGGCAACGTTGTCAGTCGCGACGGCATACGACCAAACCCTTCAAAAGTAAAAGCAGTACTCGACATGCGGCCACCCAAGAATGTCAAGGATATTCAGAAGCTTACCGGATGTATGGCCGCCCTCAGTCGCTTCATCTCAAGACTAGGAGAAAAAGGCCTCCCTTTCTTCAAACTCTTCAAAGCGTCGGAAAAATTTTCTTGGACAGAGGAAGCCGACACCGCATTCACTCAGCTCAAGACTTTTCTCACTTCGCCACCTGTCCTTACAGCGCCTCAGCCCGATGAAGACCTACTCCTTTACATTGCTGCAACCGACAGGGTTGTTTCCACTGCAATAGTGGTCGAGCGAGATGAACCAGGTCATGCCTATAAGGTCCAGAGGCCCGTTTACTTCATAAGTGAGGTCTTAAACGAGTCCAAGGCCAGGTACCCACAGATACAGAAGCTCATATACGCTATCCTAATAACGTCAAGAAAGCTGAAACATTACTTCGACGGCCATCGAGTCTCGGTGACCACTAGTTTCCCTCTCGGGGACATTCTGCGCAATAAAGATGCCAACGGCAGAATCGTAAAATGGGCAATGGAGTTATGCCCATTTTCCCTGGAGTTCCAGAGCCGCACCACAGTTAAGTCTCAGGCCTTGGTCGATTTCATTGCTGAGTGGACGGATCTCAACGAGCCTCCCGTTCCTGATGTCTCCGACCACTGGTCAATGTTCTTTGACGGGTCCTTGAACATCAACGGTGCCGGCGCTGGGACACTGTTCGTGTCGCCTAACAAGGACAAACTGCGTTACGTCCTTAGGATCCTCTTTCCGGCGTCAAACAATGTCGCCGAATACGAAGCGTGCCTGCACGGCATAAGGCTAGCTGTTGAGCTAGGAGTCAAACGCCTCTATGTCTATGGCGACTCTGCTTTGGTTATCAATCAGCTCAACAAGGAATGGGATGCAACCCACGAAAAGATGGATCTCTACTGCAAAGAAATTCACAAATGGGAAACCAACTTCTACGGCATAGAGTACATCCATGTGGTCCGGGATAAGAACTAGGCAGCAGATGCGTTGTCAAAGTTAGGATCATCTCGGGCCCAGATCCCGCGGGGTATTTTCGTCCAGGACATCCACGAGCCCAGCGTAGGCTCCTCCCTGGTCGACAAGCAACCCACTGAGGCAATGCTCATAGACGATGCCACTCCGACAACCGGTGGTCATGATTGGCGTACCCCGTTCATCAAGTATATAATGGACGGGACAGGCTTTCAGGACAAGACAGAGAACGAGCGCCTCATTCGACGGTCAAAGAACTACATCCTGGTCGACGGCAAACTTATGCGAAAAAACGCAAGCTCTGAGGTACTGCTCAAATGCATATCCCAGGATGATGGTATCAAGCTCCTAGAAGACATACATGCTGGATCCTGCGGCAATCATGCCGCATCCAGAACGTTGGTCGGAAAAGCCTTCCGGGCAGGTTTTTATTGGCCAACCGCGGTCAACGACGCAGAAAAGTTGGTCCGACACTGCGAAGGATGTCAGTTTTTCGCTAAGAGGACCCACGTACCTGCTCACGAAATTCAAACCATCCCGTCGTCCTGGCCCTTCGCTTGCTGGGGGCTTGACATGATCGGGCCATTTAAACCAGCTCCCGGCAACTTCAAGTTTGTTTTTGTATTAATCGACAAGTTCTCCAAGTGGATTGAATACATGCCTCTGGTCAAAGCAACCTCCGAGAAGACTGTAGAGTTCCTCAATCAAATCATACACAGATTCGGTATCCCGAACAGCATAATCACCGACCTGGGTACTCAGTTTACTGGCACCACATTTTGGGACTTCTGCGATGACAGAGGCATAGTCATAAAATATGTGTTGGTGGCTCATCCACGGGCCAATGGTCAAGTTGAACACGCAAACGGAATGATCATTGACGCCCTAAAGAAAAGGCTGTACACCGAAAATGACAGAGCACCCGGTCGATGGATGAAAGAGTTACCTGCCGTGGTCTGGGGCCTCCGAACTCAGACCAGTCAAAACACAGGAGTATCTCCCTACTACATGGTCTACGGCTCCGAGGCAGTCCTGCCGTCTGACATAACCTTCGGATCTCCTAGGATCGAACACTTCGACCAGGCGACAGCCGACAACGCCAGAGAACTCGAAATCAACTGCATGGAGGAAAAGCGTTTGAATTCTTGTCTCCGAACAGCAAAGTACCCCGCGGCAGTCAGGCGATACCACAACAGGAACGTCAGGGACCGTTCCTTCGTGGTCGGCGACCTGGTACTTAGGTGGAGAACAAGCCAAGAGGGAATGCACAAGCTCTCCACTCCCTGGGAAGGACCCTTCGTGGTCGCCGAAGTCACACGACCCACGTCCTACAGATTGGCATACCCAGACGGGACACGCGTGCCTAACTCTTGGCATATAGACAAACTTCGACGATTTTACCCATAAGTTCCAATAACTTTCGCTTGTAAATATCTTATAATTGTCAATAATAAAGTTTTCTATTTTTTGCCTATACTTTGTTGCACGCAGAACTCTTGGCAAACCTTCTGCAATGGAAGCTCCTAGCGACTACAAAGTCGAATACGGTGACACGTCACTCAGAAAGTTGTACAGCGCTCAAAATAACAGTCATGACAAAAGCAAACTTCATTACAAACTTTACATACAAAGTTTACAATAAATACCCTGACGGGCAGACGCTAGTCTATTCCTACAGACTACCCTATCGGCCTAACTGCTCGGGCTGATCACCCGTTTGGCCCTGCTGCCCGGACGAAGGGGTCGGGGCCACCGGTGCCTGGCTGGTCGAGACCGCAGGCGTCGACCGCCCATCTCCCGCAACGGACGCGCCCGACAGCTCCTTGGCCGACCTGTCTGAGCCTGGCTGGTCAGGGGGAGTGGCCGTTCCGCACAGATTGATGTCGCCGATCACCATCGACGACAAGTCCAACAGACCACCCCGAAGCTCATCCGCCTCCTGCGGGCCGACCTCCTTGGGATACCCCTTCTCCAGCCTGGACAAGTCGACCAGGGGGTAGTGGGCGCGCACCATGCTAAGGACATGCGCGCCAGCGAACTCCCCAGCGTCCTTCACAAATTGCTGGAGCCAGTCCCACGCCCGTTGCGCCTTCTCCACCGGAGTCAACTTCGGCGCGCGGGGCTGGCTCTCCGGGAGCTCGGGACTGATCAGATCAAGGACCGGGGATACTCCCTTCTAGATCTTACAACAGTTGACCTTCCAGGAGTCCCGGTCCTTGACCAGCTCATCCAGGTGTTTCTTGGCGTTCACCTTGAGCACTGCAAGTCAAAGCAGGACGTTATCTTCGACATATCAAAAGACAAATGGGGTGACAAGGGGCAGATAACGAGGCGATGCGTATTACCAGATAACTCCCGGTCCTTACGACCCAACTCCTCTGCTGTTCGACGCCCGGACTCCAGCGCACCAGCGAGCTCTTGGCTGAGCTGCTCCTTCTCCTGCCGGAGGCGCGTCACCTCCTCCTCCAGGTCTAAATAAATCATAACCTGGTCAGCAAAGCAAACTACACAGATACACGCAGGTGCTCGGAGCACGTGACTAACCTTCTCGCTGACGGTACTGGTCGGCCAAGCGACGGGTAAGCTCGAGACGATGCTCCTCTTGGGCATTCATCTCAGCCACTTTTTCCCCAACCTCCGATCGCAGCCGGTCCACCTCCGCGGACAGGGCCTTGTTCTCGGCCACAACGCCTTCTATCTGGTCGAAGCACCATTTCCGGTACTTCGCCGTTTTCATCGCGCCCTACAAAACGAACATATGACAACCAAGCAAGACAACGCACAGAATGTACAATAGCGCAAAGAACCGCTTACCTTGACTTCGTCGACGAGGCGTTTAGCTGCGCGCTCGACCCTGGCAGCCTCCTCGGTCTCGGCGAGCTCCTCATGCCCGATGAAGTGATCCCCGCGTTGGCGCCACACATACACGTGTTGGCGGCCATCGCGGGGACGACCTTCAATCTCCTCCACCGCGTCGTCGGAGGCCGCCTGGGTTTCCTCCTCAACCGTCGTATTGCCCCCGGTAGCAGTCGAAGGCATTACTGGCCCCCGGGCCAGAACCGGGGATCCAGCAGTCGAAGCGGCCCCTGCTCGGGGCGGCGTGGGGACTTCGCTCTGCTCGGCGGGAGGAGGGGTTGGGGCTCTCCCCTCCCTTTCTGTGGCGTTCGCTGGGGGAGGTGCCCCTGTAGCCTTCTCAGCCCTGGCCGGGCTGCTCGCCGTGGTCGGTGCCGCGGCAGGGGGCTCCTCGGTGCTCACAGGCACAGCTGCAGCCGCAGGCTGCTCCGTGGTCTGCGGCGCCGCATCTTCAGCAGCGCAGGCAGGCTCACCCGTCCCCTGGCCGGCGGCATGGCCGGGGTTGACATCCGACGCCACGCTAAAAGAACAAAAGTATAATATAAAAAAAAACAAATGCCAAAATACGTAATTCGAACACTTACAGGTCCGATCGACGGTGGGTCGCGGTGAACCTCCTCCTCGTCCGGCCAGCTGGCACCTGCGCTCCCATCTCGACAACGCGCGGTGCAGGAGGGTCGCTGGCCACCCGATCAGTAGTGGCCGGTGCACTATCTGGGCGGCTCCGAGGACGTCGAACTAGCGACGGTGCAGCCTCCTCGTCGTCGTCGTCGTCACCAATCCGCACGAGCCGACGGCGCTTCGGCGCTTGGCTGCTCTCTGCCGGCAGTGTCGCCGCCGGCGACGGATCCGCAGGCATTGGCCTTTTCCCCGCCACCCTTTCCTCGGTGGTCGGGACAGGGTGGGCTTGTTCCTCCTCACTGCTGGTGTAATGAGTACACCGAGCAGCGTCCTCCTCTGGCGGGACTTCTCCCGCAGGATTCTCCATCCCCGGTGCCAATGATATATACACTGTGCACCGATCGACATCGCCAATCTGCAAAAGCAACAAAGATGAGTCAGCGGCAGACAATATACGAATGCTAAAACAAAATAATCTGCAACATACCTTTGGTGCTGGTCGTCCTAACTTGAAGGCTTGCACCCGATCACTGCCACGGATGAAGCCTCCATCTGCGAAGTTGAACAGCTCGTTCAACAGCTGCTGTACCTCCGCCTTCTCCAAGATCTCCGGTCGCATCCTGGTCGGGTCCACGCTTCCGGCATACTCGTACGCCGAGTGCACCCTCTTCTGGCAGGGCATCACCCGACGACAAATGAAGTTGCCGACCACGCCAAGCCCGTCCAGGCGCGACCAGTCGATCAGCTTCATGAGATCCGCCACTTGACCGTCGAACTCCGGGCGGTCGGTCCAGCTTACCCTCTTCTCAGGAATGTATCCCACGTCGCAGAACGTGGAGCTGCCCGGTTCCTCGCTGATGTAAAACCACTTCCTATACCATTCGGTCAAGGAAGTGTTCCATGGACAGTGCAGGTAGCGGTTCTTCATTCCATCACGAAGGTTGAGGTATACTCCACCTGCAACCTTGGAGCCTCCAACCGCTCCCTTCTTCCTCAAGCAGAAAAGATAACGAAAAAGATCGAAGTGCGGCTCTATACCAACACAGGCCTCGCACATATGGATAAAAGTGGAGATAAGGAGAATTGAGTTCGGGTGCAGATTGCAAATCCCGATCTCATAATACAAAAGAAGACCTTGAAGAAAGGGATGAACAGGAACCCCAAAGCCCCTCTTAATGAAATCCTCGAACACGACGATCTCACCGGCACGAGGGTCGGGGAAGCTCTCCCCTTCCGGCGCTCTCCAGCCGCCGAGCTCCGAGCTATGCAGGAGTCCCATCTCGACGAGGTCACCGAGGGACTTGGTGGTGCTGCGGGACTTTTTCCACTCCCTGGCCATCAATTCGGCCCTTTTCTTGGAGTCGCTCTTCGCCATTGGAGGTGAGGAAGTGGACTTGGGCTACGAAGATGAAGGTGATTGAAGGAGGCAAAAGAGGAAGGCCTGATGGCAATGGCAGGGTAAGCAGTGCAGGCGGAACTGTCTAGCTCTTATAACCCGCAACTCCACCCCTCCCACTTCCTGTATTCTCGGGAAGTGGGCGGGCCATGCGGCGGATGCGGCGTTTCGGTTTTCAATGATTATAGACAATTAATGCAGAGGAGTTTTCGTACCAATTGATGGTTTCCTTTTTTCAAACCACGCAAAGGGCGGCTGCACAGTTGCCAGGCACAACTTTTCATGCATCCATCTGACACACCAACAGAAGGTCTCGTCACGTCAACTTTAACTGGAAAGATTTTTTCAAAAACAAGAAGACACATATGGCAGAGAGTCAACAATCTGGGGACTGCACCGACCACCGAGCACTTGATGCTCGGGGACTGGTCGATCAGTCTATCAACTCGGACGCCAAGGACTGCACCGACCACCGAGCACTTGATGCTCGGGGACTGGTCGCCCAGTCTATCAACTCGGATGCCAAGGACTGTACCGACCACCGAGCACTTGATGCTCGGGGACTGGTCGCCCAGTCTATCAACTAGGACGCCAAGGACTGCACCGACCACCGAGCATTTGATGCTCGGGGACTGGTCGCCCAGTCTATCAGCTCCGAACTTTAATATATCGCACCGACCACTGAGCGCTCGATGCTTGGGGATTGGCTGTCAAACAATTGTACACTCGGGGACTGGAAGATTAGTCTATCCAATTGCTGATGAACTAGTAAATTCAATTTTAATTTTTTAGACCTTGCTACAAGGCTCATACTTCGCCTTCCAGCAAGCTCGGGGACTACATCGGTACGATGCATCTGGCAATGCATCTCAGTTCCAGACTTTCTTTGAGGACTTTTCTTTTGACCCTGGCACCACGTGCCTACGTCACCTACTACCAGGCTCGGGGACTAAGTGGGCACACTTCACCTTGCAGTGAATATGCTTGCTTTTTTGAGGTTTATACTTTTCTTAAAAGTAAAGTGGGCACACTTCACCAGGAAAGAAATCTTTTTTAATTTAGAGCACCATGCTTCTTCGAACAATCAGCTTCTTCGATGTCAATATTGATCAACTGTCTTTTGAGTTGGTCAAAGTACCGTTGCAACTGTTTGGGCGATTCTTTTGTTTACTGAAGACGTCAAGCCTCACTGATCGAAGAAGCTCAAGACGACGTGTTACATCACAATACATGGTGCTCGGGGACTAGCTGTGGGGGTATAGACCCCTATACCCTTACGGCTAGACTTGGGTCAGGAGGCTTGGCCCATTACGAGACAAGCTCAAGGTTTGATCCGACAGCTTGGAGTTTCGCGCAAGGAAACAAGACGTGGAGATCAAGCAGGATTCTAGTCGGTTAGAATAGGGATTGATATCGAACTATCTATGGCAATTGTAACCGACTAGGATTAGTTTCCAGATCTGCAACCCTGCCCTCCGGACTATATAAGGAGAGGCAAGGGACCCCTCTAGGACACATTATTCTCTCAACACAAATCAATACAACCAGACGCAGGACGTAGGTATTACGCCAACCCGGCGGCCGAACCTGGATAAAAAGCTTGTCCGTATCTTGCGTCACCATCGAGTTCGTAGTTTGCGCACCGTCTACCGATAAACTACTACCGTGGGTATACCCCAAGGTAGACTGCCGAGTAGCTTTCGTCGACACTTACGGAGGTGAAGTTGCTGCACTGTGGAAAACCGAGCGCGGCGTGGATCTCGGCGACGTTCTATGGCTCGGCTATGGCGGCCGCTCATTCTAGGGTTGGGGTAGGGGGTCTAAACGAGGCCAAGGCCGCAATTTGAAGCCCCCTCGGTGCGGGTCACGCCACCGCGGAGAATCCACGCGGCCGGTGCTCACGTCGGGGTTGAGTCCGGTTTGGACACGAGGTGGAAGACGCGGCTGACCAGTGGGTCCCACCTGGCAGTGACTTAAGGTCGCGGGGCCCGCTCGTCAGTGGAAGAAGAGAGGGAAGGGGTGCTGGCGCGGGGGGAGGTGACTGGGCCGCGGCTGCCACTTGGGCCAGAGAGAAGAAGAAGGGGGGAAAAGTTCTATGCCTTCGGGCCGAAAATAGAGAGGGAGAGTTCATCTCTTTTTTTTGTTTCCCTTTTCTTTTAAAACAAACCTATTTCAAAACATTTTCAAAACCAAATTTGAATCCCTTTTTAATCCTTAGCCAAAACCACTCATCACAATAAATCAAATGCAGAGGCATGCATGCTCAAACAAGTTGTTAACTCCTATAGTAAATTTTAATTTAAAGAAAATATTATTTTTCCTATATTTCATGGCACAAAAATACACAATTAAAATAATTTCTCCTATTTTGGAAACTTGCAAATTTTGGGTTGTTACAGAATTGTTCAGGACACAATATTCCTAGCTTAGGAGTTTTGAGTGCACTTCCTATTATTATTAGTGATTTCTGCATTTTGCTAAATTTTTATATATTTGATGTGTGGGATTTTAATGTAATGATTGGAGTACCAATAATAAACCTTCTTCAAGAAGGTCGTAATGGTAAATTAGACATTAAATTTGGAAAAGGATTTAGTTTTTCAATGCCTATAACTCATGCAGTAAAAGTTAAAGCAGAACCCCTTCCTGAATTAGATCCAATAGAAGAGGTTAGGACATCCGAATTTGATAATTTTAGTCAACCTGATTTAGAAGATGATACCCAGTTCTTCATCGAAGGATAGGAAGAGGATCCAATTGATTTTGAACCTCTTGATGAATTACTAGAGCCACTTAAACCTCCTATTGAGCTTAAACCACTACCTTCTGGACTTAAATATGTTTTTCTAAATAATGATAAAATATATCCTATGATTATAAGTAATAAACTCTCAAATGAAGAAACTTATAAACTAATAACTATTCCAGAAAACATCGTGTTGCTTTTGGTTATTCACTCCAAGACCTAAAAGGGATTAGCCCTGTTCTTTGCACTCATCGCATACCAACCAATCCAAAAAACACCTTCGAGAGAGCCTAAGCGTACACTCCAGAATACGATGAGAGTAGTAAAGAAAGAGGTCTTAAAGCTTTTGCATATGGGATTATATATTCTTTACCGCATAGTGAGTGGGTAAGTCCTGTGCAAGTTGTACCTAAAAAGGGAGGAATGACAGTTGTCTAAAATGATAAAAATGAATTAATACCTCAAAGAACTGTCACTGGATGGCGAATGTGCATAGATTATAGAAAACTCAACAAGGCAACAAAGAAAGATCATTTTTCTCTACCTTTCATTGATGAGATGCTAGAGCATTTAGCCAATCATTCTTTCTTTTATTTCCTTGATAGTTATTTAGGATATCACCAAATCCCTATCTACCCTGATGATCAAAGCAAAACCACATTTACATGTCCCTATGGAACTTATGCTTATCGTAGAATGTCTTTTGAATTATGTAATGCACCTGCTTCTTTCCAAAGATGCATGATGTCTATATTTTCTGATATGATAGAAAAAATCATGGAAGTTTTTATGGATGGCTTTTCAGTTTATGTAAAAACTTTTGATGATTGTTTAGAAAATTTAGATAAGGTTTTGCAAAGATGTGAAGAAAAACACTTAGTCCTCAATTGGGAGACATGTCATTTTATAGTTAGAGAGGGAATAGTGTTAGGACACTTAGTGTCAGAAAGAGGTATAGAGGTAGATAAAGCTAAAATTGAAGTAATCAAACAACTACCTCCACCTGTTAATATAAAAGGAATCTGAAGCTTTCTTGGTCATTGTGGGTTTTATCGTAGATTTATAATAAATTTCTCACAAAATGCTAGGCCAAGTCTAGATTATTAGCTAAGGATGTACCTTTTGAGTTTGATGATGAATGCTTAGAATCATTTAATATTCTTAAGGAAGCACTTACATCAGCACTAATCATTCAACCCCCTGATTAGTCTTTACCTTTTGAAACTATGTGTGATGCTAGTGATTATGTTGTAGGCACAGTCTTAGGACAGATAAAAGATCAAATACGTCATGCAATTGCTTACGCTAGCAAAACAATGATAGGAGCACAATTAAATTATGCAACCACTGAAAAAGAAATTTTAGATGTTGTTTTTGCTATTGATAAATTTAGGTCTTACTTAGTTGGAGCCAAAATAATTGTTTATTCTGACTATGCTGCTCTTAAATATTTGCTCACTAAGAAAGATGCTAAACCACGATTAATAAGATGGATCTTATTATTTCAAGAATTTGATTTGGAAATTAAAGATAGAAAAGGAATAGAAAATCCTATTCCTGATCATTTGTCTAGGATGTATTTTAAAGAACCTTAGGAGTTACCTATTAATGACTCATTAAGAGATGACATGTTGTTTAAAGTGACCAAGACAGATCCTTGGTACGCGCATATTGTCAACTTTATGGTTGCAGGATACGTACCACCAGGAGAAAATAAAAGGAAGCTCATTTATGAAAGTCGTCTCCACATATGGGATCCACCCTATCTCTTCCGGGTATGCTCAGATGAGTTGCTTAGAAGATGTGTACCAGTGGAGGAGGGCATGCAGATCATTCAGAAATGTCATTCATCACCATATGGAGGTCATTATGGGGTATTCTTTACTCATGGAAAATTTTGGCAGAGTGGTTTCTTCTGGCCAACCATGTACGAAGACACCAAAGATTTCATCCGAAGATGTGGGGCATGTCAGAAGCACGGAAATATCAATACTAGAGATGCTAGGCCACTCACCAACAATCTTCAGATAGAGCTCTTTGATGACTGGAGAATTGATTACATGGGACCATTTGTGAAATCACGGAATTATGAGTACATTTTGGTGGCAGTTGACTATGTATCCAAGTGGGTAGAAGCCATGCCATGCAAAAGGGCTGATTCAAGACACTCAAAGAGGATGTTTGAAGAAGTTATATTTCTAAGGTTTGGAACACCTAGGATGGTTATAAGTGATGGAGGAACACATTTCACTGATAAGAAGTTTCATTCATACCTACAAGCGCATGGAATATGACATAATGTCGCTACTCCATATCATCCTCAGACAAGTGGCCAGGCAGAAACATCAAATAAACAAATCAAAAATATTCTCCAGAAAACAGTAAATGAGATGGGAACTTTATGGAAGGATCAGTTACCAAATGCACTATGGGCATACCGGACAGCTTATAAAACACCTTTGGGTATGTCACCATATCAATTAGTATATGGTAAGACCTGTCACTTGCCAGTTGAACTAGAACATAAAGCTCACTAGGCTATCAAAAGATGGAATATGGATTTTGAAGCCGCTGGAGAGAAAAGAAAAATGCAATTATCAGAACTAGAAGAATGGAGAGAAAAGGCGTATCACAATTCAAAGATCTACAAAGAACGAACAAAGAGATGGCATGACAAGAGGATCAAGAAGAAGGAATTTGCACCAGGAGATAAGGCATTACTTTTTAATTCCAGGTTCAAGTTATTCAGGCTTCAAAAATTAAGGAGCAAATGGGAAGGACCCTTCACCGTCGTGAATTCATCACAACATGGAGCAGTAACTCTACAATCAAGAGAAGGTACGTTATTCAAGGTAAATAGACACTGACTTAAACTTTATTTAGAACCATTTGATTCAGGAGTAGTTGATGAAATAGAATTTATCCAATTACCAACATATTAAGCTCTAATTATTCTGGTACGAAAATTTATTTGAAAACGCATCTAATAGAAAATAGGAAGAGTCTAAAGGCACCACGCAGAAGGGCACCCAAAGTGGGCCCTTGGTGGGGCCGGCCGGCGCCTATGTGGGGCCGGTCGGCGCCCCCTTGTCGCCCCTCGTCCCGACTCTTGTTCCTTATTCTTCTACACTCTTCCTACGGATATTCGTGCATAATCCAATTGTAATCAGATATTCTTTCGTACGGATCCCGTAGAGCCTAGAATCTGTCCTCATCCCATCTCTTGAAAACCCATATAAATACGTACCTAGACCCCCCTCAATAGTATCCCATAACCAGCCACCTCTTTCCCCAAAGAAGCTCTCCAATCTAGATCTATTAGCAATAGTAGATAATGCAGTCATCATTACCTAAAGATACTTCTGGAATGTTGCCTAGGTCAGGATTGACATCATGGTCGCTGCTGGTGATACATCATCTAAAGGATCAAGAAGTTCAGGTTCCTTTTCAACAATAGATTTCTGAGCAACATCCTGAAAAGTTAGAAAGTTAGAGAGTTAACAGATGCATGGGCATATTATGTATTTATGAAAGGATACCTTGATAGCTGCATCGGCTAAAGATTTGAGTTGCTTAGAAGAAGTAGTCCTGGTCTTCTTTGAAGTTGTCTTATGAGAGGTAGCCGGTTGTTTTCTTTCGGCTGATCATCGAGAAGATTTGATGCTGGCTTCTTCATTAAAGCCTTTAATGAAGGTGCATCATTACCTAGTCTTGGGTTGGGGCACCATATATCATAGTTCACTAATGGTTAATCAAAATGATTAAAAGTATTTTGAGGTATAAGACTCTGGAAATACAGGATATAAAAAACATACCTCGGGTGTGGCTTGAAAATCTGGATCTAGGAGGGAGCAGTAAGTAGATACTGGGGCATTAAAATATGCTGGCTCCACTCTTGCCACCAATGATCATAGGCTGTGGAAGTAAAAAGGGTATAGTTCCATCCAATAATGGCTTCTGGCAGCAAGGATTGCTCAAAATGAAGAATCCTATTATACTCTATCCCAGTGGCAATAGCTTCCCTCGGCTTCACCTTGTCAGCAAAGAATAAGGCTGGGGGCAATTGGCCAAAACCCATATGTCTAGCTACTATTGAAGGACAGTAGAATTCATAAGAAGTTGGGGGTTTTTCTCTGCCATGTCTGATCTCAATAGGTAGAAGACTTGGCCTTACCAGATGACTCAAGATTTTGAATTCCTCAACATAACTATAAATGTTTTGGAATCGGAATGAAGCTAGGAGTTCAAATTCTGGAATATCCGAATATACAAACCATTCCAGAGTTGCTTGTGGGAAGTCTTTGTAGAAGAGCTTGAAAAAGTCAGTAATCGATACATCAATGGTTATTGTCGATGCTGCCTCACCAAAGGACATACATCGGCAAAATTTTTGACTCTTTGGAAGGTGTTCTTCTTGCTCTTTTAAATATTCCAAGGAAGGGAAAGATAGGTTGATCAGTTCTGGAGTCACTAACTTCTGTAGGTGTAAGTTGAGCCATAACTGCAGCAGCCACTAGGGGCCTGTAATTGTTGGAACAGTTTCATTCTGCATCAGATACTAGGAGACTTTGTTCAGCAAATTATACAAGGCTCCAAGAAGAATCTTGCCAAGTGGGATTTCAGAGTTGCCTACTATCTTTTCTGCCACAGTCAGATAATTGGAAGTTGGAGAACAGGTTTGACCATAGAAGACATATCTATCTAGCCACATGTTCAGAAAGGTTGTGTGCTCTCTATCAGATACAGATCTGCTATCAGCCTTGTGATTGATAATATATTGGGACCAACCTCCAGTCTTGGTGCTATCTAGTCTAGCAGTGGGTTTCACCAGCAGGCTGAAAGGATTGATGTGTTCTGCAATGTTGAGGCCTGTTAGCATGTGAACATTGGCTAATGTTGGGGACATTGGGCCTTGCCTGAAGAGGAAAGCATTGTAAGTATTGGACCAAAAGAAGCAGACAGCTTTGAGCATCGGTTCTGATATCAGAGAGGGATAAGGAGATGCATTGGTCCAAAATTCTGGTTGTCTAGTCTACTCTCTTCTTGGCTGCTACCTTGATTAGTCAATTCCTCCAGCCTAGAATAATTGAAGGCCAGTTCCTTAAAGAAGTCCACTTATCCTAGAGATTTGGATGCATATTGGACTCCATGAAAAGAACTCTGTTAGTCTCGGCGACAATGACCCTGCTAGGATCTGGATCACCCATCGGGCGTAGGAAAATCTTGTGTACATTGTCCTCAAGCGGGATGAAGACCTGGTTTTGGAGATCCTAGAGACAAGGAAATCAAAAGTTGAGAAAGGAATAATAGGGCAGGAAAATTCAGAGAAATAAAAGAAAGAAGCATACCGCTGGGATGTTGTCGATAGACGCCATCAGAGCAAGAGTCGCCGAGATGTAAGGATTCAATGTGTTGAGGTTTAATTGCGTAGACACTAGGCGGATCGTGTGGACTTCGAATTTTCGATTGAAGATGTTTGGAGGGAAACCCTAGCTTTTAAGACCGATGAACGGGGAAGACAGAGGAGGAAACGGAGTAATCAATATGTCTGTATCGGTTTTGAGTGGCACTTTTGGAATAAAACCAATTTTATCCCAAAATTGGGGGGCATGTGTTAATCCCAAATTTTGGCGAGTCAGAAAACCGCCACTGGGCCTGCTTCACAGAAGGAGGGACGACCGGATGAGTGGATCGACTAAACCAGAAGCGTAACGAAATTAGTCGATCAGAAGGATGTCGGAACAAGGCAACACGAAAGAAGACGTGTCGGGTTCAATTAGGAAAGAGAAGTTAGAGTCCAGGTTATCTTTTTGAGGAAAAAGTCATATTAGAGCATGAGACTAGGACTCCAGACTATAAATATTATGAACTCGATCCTTGTAAGGATATACACAATCATAATAGAAACCCTTTCGGCTCCGGCCACAAACCTTAGGAGTAGGAGTAGAAGTAGATTTTGACGAGACCTTCAACAAATCAAGCTACATCGGTTGAATTCGACCTTCGGTTTGCTTGTAAGTATTGTCATAGATCATGTTTAGTTTGTCATGGCTGCATCATTTAACCTCATGTCAAGCTTATGAACTAGTTATCGACTTGAATTGTGTTTGTAAGGCTACATTGCTTCAATCTCTTATGAATCTCGATTCAAGTTAGTTATCGGCTCTTAAATTGGTAATTTAATAGATTTATCAAGTTACCAATATTATTCAAAGTTTAATGTTTTATTTATTGTAACAATATTCTGTGTGATCAAGGTTTAACGAGTTGGCTCGAGCTTCGAATATAAACGCTTATCATGAACCTCAAAGCAAACCACAATCATTAAGCGAATATAAGATAGCTAATTTGTTGATCTTGATCGTTACATGTTGTGTATTCGAGATATTTATTTAGTTATGATTAATTTGGTGTTAATAACTAAATCCGATTATAACAACATGGATAGATCTTGTTCCTGCCTCATGGACCCTGTATCGGCTAAAATAGTCGATCCAGTTAAGCTTAAACGAATAGCGCGCGTGCATGAGTCTGTTTACGCATTAAATGAACTAGTAATCTGTGTTGATTTTATTGAAGCCCGCTGGCCATTAGACTAGGTGAATATAGATTTATTGCAAATTGTGAAAGTAATTTATTGAAACCGCAGGCTGTTAGACCAGTTTTAGTAAGTTATTGTTTATTTAGTGGATAAAAGGATAATGCATGTAAACTATCTTTTATATTTATACATAGCGCATCGGCTAAATAGCCGATCCGATAATTTACACCCGAAAGATGCATCTGTTCAATATATTTGATAATACTTATCTTTTTGCATTGTTTTAAGGCTTTCTAGTTAATTTTCTTAATTCAACAGTTTCTTAAGGCCATACATCTCGGAACTGTCTAGTAATAACTGGCTACCGGCAGGTTCCATAATTTGATATTTGTACTTTCACCTTGTTAATTTTCAGGTCAAATTGACTGGCACGCCCCGGAATCGATTCACCAAGTTCGTGTGTTGTGGCTCAAGAGGTCTAGGACTTCAGCTTCTGCACTCCCTCTGAGAGCTCCCGAGATTGTTGGTGTGAGAAACCAATTATTGTACCAACAATTTGTGATTGATTAATTGTGCTATCTTCTAATGTCAATTTGTATGTAACTGGGACTGATCCATCATGTAGTGCTCATGTGTTTGCTATAAAATGCTGTGAAAAGCTATTTTTACAACCAATAGTTCCGACTCTTTTAAATGATTTTGCTGATTTCACGTAGTTTGGAAATACATGAACCTGAATCCCAATTTCGTGTACTACTTTCTCAAGACAAATTTATAGTATCAGATTTGGAAATCGGAATGACCTGATTAAACGTTTCATGTAATCCAAATGCCCATCCATCACTAAAGTCTAAGGCCTTGTTTGAATGTAGTCGTATTCACATCAATCCACATGTGTTGAGGTGGATTGGAGTGGAATTTGAACTAAATTCCACTCCAATCCACACCAACACACATGGATTGAAGTAAATACGACAACATCCAAACCTAAAGAGGCCCAGTATCACGTCTCTTTCTTCCCTCTCTTTTTTGTTTCTTAGTTCTCTGTTGTAACTTGTTAGTTTCTTAATAAAATTTTCAGTACGGTGCACCCCTCTTGTACCATACAAAAAGAAAGGCAACGAATAGCTCATCGTGTGACGATAACAGTTGCATGTCAACTTGACCTACAAGTTGAATCATTATTGAGTTACTCCAACTGGAGACAACAAACTATTTCTATCTCTAAAGCCGTTAAAAACTGACATATAGAAGTAAACCCGTTTTATTACACGATTTAGGAATGATCACCTTTTGCCATTCAAGATGTCTGGCTAACAAATAGGCTGATGCTTTCACATAGCTTGGTTTGGCAAAATTATTTATGAAATGGTCAGAATGTTCCACAGAAGCATCAACTAAATCAGTCTAGGCTGAAAAGAGGAAACCTCAAGAAGATGCAGGCAGCTGGTAACATCAAACGCCAGGACAAGCGAACGGACAAACTTGCACATTGACAATCTTTACACTTCCTTTTCCATAGACATCACTATGCCTTGTATGGGCTGGTAGTGCCACCACCAATTGTACTGCCTACTTTCAGGCTACCATCCGAATTTCTCTCAAACAAGTCATCGAAAAACTTGTTTGAAGGAACATAAGATGGCCTCCGAGCCCCAGCAGACAGTGGTTGCTTCAAGTTCCCATTTATTGGTGAGTCCAAACTCGCGGTTCGAAGTGGTACCCCAAAAGAATGTGATTGCTGCAGAGGCCTCAAGTTCGGTGGCATGATAGGAGTGCTCGAAGTGGACTGGTGCTGAGATGATGATGATGATGATGCTACAAAAGGGTTCAATTCGGTGTTGTCCTGTGAAGCCCAGGGTGGCGGCGGGTAAGCAAATGAGCTGTAAGATAACTGTGCTTGAGTGGGTGTCAGTTGTTGACTTCCTGTGGTCTTAGACTGAGGCTGAGCCCACGGAGCGACATAAGTTGCAGATACATGTCTTTGGTTTCCATGATAAGCCTGCGGATGCCCACTTGTCGGTGAGCTGGCTTGATTTAAGCCTGGTTCAGGTGTTACCGGGGTATAGGATGGTGATAGAGTTGATATGGTGAGTGCAAGAAGGTCACTCATAACCTGCTCCTCTGGAGATGTCCTCACTGGGGCTGGAGGATCATGCAGAGACAATGCATTGCTTGCAATGGATGGTGATGTTGTGGGAACAGAAGCTGTAGAACTTGATATTTCATCATGGATGGTTGATGAAGAGGTGCTCGGGGTGTTTGTGGACTGAAATTTTGAGTTCCTGGTCAAAAAGTAACAGTTAGCTCTGGATAATAAAAGGAAAACAAAACTAAGAATCAAATGTCAAGATTCAAGATTGGCATCAGGACAGTGTAACCTTCGAGCTAGCATAGAGAACTCGTCATCCTCATTTTCTTCATCTTCGTCATTCAAAACATTGGTTGGTACTATGGTTGTAGAAACTGCAGCTTGTGGAGGAACATTTGCTCCTAGGTCTAGAGCCATTCCTGATGGCACTTCACTGATAACATCTATTACATCAGAAGATAAAGGAGAACCTGATGCAATCGAATCATGTTTCTCAAGCAGAATTTGTAATTTATCATTTAAATCAAGAGCTTGGCCCAAGAGTTCCTCGTCCCTGCCGTGCAGAAGGGGAGCAACAGAAAATTAGTTTGAGAGTACAGACTAAAATAAAATATCTTTAATACTACCATCCTGTTAGATAAGTTGACGATACAACATGGACAATGTATAGCTGATATTGCTCCCCTCTTCGTCATGGTACCCAAGTGGAGAGCCAACAGCCAGAAAGTTTTGGAGGCTCTCATTGATCTGACGTGGGTCAGTGACTTACAGGGGCCGTTGAATGTTGGTATCCTTGCTGAGTGCCTTGATCTGTGGGATCTCGTAGTTCAAATGAATTTGCAGCCCGAAGTGGATGATACGAACATTTGGAGTCTTGCACCATCTAGGGAATATTCAGCAAGGTCGGCTTATGATGGTTTCTTCCAAGGATAAGTTTCTTTTTGCCCTTGGGAACCATTTGGTTGGACTCTGGGTAAATGTTGCTTATTCACGTGGTTGTTTGCCCATAACAAATGTTGGGGCTGATCGGCTGGCTCGCCGAGGTTTGCAACATCCTCCTTGCTGCCCATTGTGTGATCAGGAAGGTGAAACAATTAATCACCTTTTGGTGGCATCTGTTTTTTCATGGCAGTTTTGGTTTGCGCTACTACAACGGGTGGGGCTTCAGAACCTCTCTCCTCAACAGTCTTCCTTTGATGGCTGGTGTTCTAGAATCAACAAAGGGGTGGTCGAACAGGTTTGCGGTGTAAATTCCATTGTAATTCTCGGAAGCTGGACCATTTGGAATCAATGTAGTGTTTGTGTTTTTATGGGCTGAGGGCATTGCTTGTCTATCTGCCTTGTCTCTTGAGGGAAGTTTTTTTTCTCCTCCTGGTCATGGTAGTGTTTTGTGGTTGTGATGTATGATGGGCGATCCAGTTGTTTGAGCAGTGGGGTGTTGGTGTGTGTTTTGCAAAGGTTTCTCTACCTGGTGTTTTCATTTTAATATAATGATATGCAGCTCTCTTGCATGTTCAATAAAAAAAAATACTACCATCCTATTAAATTACCCTATATGGCTATCTGAGTATGTGCTTGATACCAGTCAACAATTCTATACTATGTCAAGAGTTGTCGGATGTTTTTCTTTCTACAGTTGGCAAAACACCTCAAACAATAGGGGATGTCTCAGTCTAGGAATTTAATATGAATGATTCGAATTATTTTCCAGTGAAGCAGTGCCAATATTAATCTTCTTCTTTAATGATTTGATACACATAACTCTTGCGTATTTGAGAAAACTACTTATAAACATCGGATTCATCATCGGATCAGCCACCACCACCGAAATTACTGAATTTCATGAAATTCGTCCGAAATTTCGCCGAGTGTATCAAATATTAAAGTGCTTGATACCAGTCAACAATTGCCCACCCCACGACATGTCCTCCGCTCGTGCGAGCCGCACGAGCCCTCTACTTCGTGACACACCACCTCTCTTCCCGCACGCGATCTCTACGCGCAACTGCACGATGACACACTGTTATTTTTCTATGAGGTTGCGGCTTGTTGCGAATGAGTAGTGAAGTGTTAGGGGCTTTGGATGATGTTTGCCGTGGGAAGTCGGAGCTGCTTATCGCGTTGTGATAAGCTTGACAATGATGACATGCAGTAGGATCCGTCAGTTGTGTCACCTTTGGGTGTTTATGGGTTACTCAGAGCTAGCTGTCTGGGCTGTCGTGTTTAATTTTTTTTCCAGTTTTCCTTTAAAAAACTGTGCGACTGCGGTTTTTGGGTCTAGTTTCCTTCATAAACTGGGTGAATTCTATTTCTTCTTATTTGAAAGGCAGAGCTTCAGCATTACGTTCAAAAAAATAGATCTAAACCTAGAACTTCCATGCTCCCAACAACTTAATAGCAATAGCAGGCGATAACTGATAAGTGATATGCACCAGTGCTGAAAGATCATAGAACAAAAGATTCACATAGTCATACCTTACTATGTTTACTGAACTCATGATCTTTTTCTGGTATGACCGGCATTGGGCCACAAGTTCTGTAATAATTTCATCATTGGCAGCCTAAGTGATATAAAAAATGTCAGAAATGCTACTTTAAATATGCACATTAGCTCATATAAGGTTTATATGTATACAGAAAAGAAAACTAGACCAACCTAGGAGGAACTAGATGGCATTATATTAAGAAGAAAAAGACTTGACCCTGATTGGTCTGGGCATACATCCACACCCATGACCAACGGAGCCAGCTCATCCTCCTAGATGTATAGAGAGGGATGGGCAAAATAAGCAATAGGTCGTGCAGCCTAGTTTAAGTAGCTATAGATAGACAGAAGACACATACTAGCAAAGTAGCAAGAAACATATTGTTTACTAACAAAATCATCATCTGCCAACTCTAGACTCCTTAAAGACGCAAGCTAGGGTACTCAAGGATAAAATAACAATCAAATTAGCAATCACTTAGTTTAAACTTAAAAACTATGAACTTTTGAGCACAATAAATTTGTTACATATACCAGGATATAATCAAACATATATGTTCTTACGTCTTTATCATTTGGATTGACAGCTCTCAACATCTCATTTAATAGTTCCACAGCCCCCAGCATTCGTTCCAAGTCTGAGATGCTAAATACGCAAAAGCATGTCATGTAGCACAGAACACAAAAGAATCAAACTTTTTATCCAAAATAATGCTTCTTTAAAGTAAGATCACCTCAGAGAAGCTCCATTTGATGACATTGCCTCATCAAGCCTTGAGGAAGAATCAACTGGCATTCCATACCCTGCTTGAAGATATGATGGCAAAGACTCTGGTCGTGTGACCGGAGGAGTAAATATTGGTGCAGCATCAGGTGAACGCTTTGGAAATTCGACACCAGATCGCTGCAAGAAAAATATTCATTCTTAGGAAAAATAAGCTACCACCTGGAAGCGTTGTCTCAAAAAACGAATACTTTAGAGAGAAAAATAAACACATGAGTAAGATATTCAGAAGAGGCGTTCTTTAAATGTTTCTCGCGGTATTCCCAATGTTAAAAATCAAGTGTTCACTGGAGTCTATGGGCCACAAGGCGATGAGGAGAAGGTGCTGTTTTTACAGGAACTGAGAAATGTCAGGGATCTATGCAATGGACCTTGGCTGTTGGGAGGAGATTTTAATTTGATTTATCAGGCTGCCGATAAAAATAACCCCAATTTAGACAGAGCAATGATGGGAAGATTCAGGCGATTTCTAAATGACAATGATCTCAAAGAAATTCCACTCCTGGGTCGTAAATATACCTGGTCCAATGAAAGGAGATCGCCAACTTTGGTAAGACTAGACCGGGCTTTTTGCTGTGGTGACTGGGAAAACATTTTCCCGGATGCTGTCCTGCAAAGTACAGCAGCTGGAGTCTCCGACCATTGCCCACTCATCCTTGGTTTGAAGGTGTGCACTGCCGGCAAGCGTAGGTTTCATTTTGAGAGCTTCTTGACCAAGATGCCTGGTTTTCTGGATGCTGTGAAACAGAATTGGGAGGCTCCGGTACAGTCTACTTGTGCTGTTGAGCGCTTGTTCTTTAAGCTGCAGCGTCTCAGCAAGGGGTTGCAGAAATGGGGGCAACGGAAAGTTGGTAATATTAAAGCTCAGCTGGAATTAGCAAGGGAGATCCTTCATCGTCTGGAAATTGAGAGAGATGTTAGGGCGCTCTCTGATCATGAGGAATGGCTGAGAAAGAAACTCAAACTTCATTGTCTCGGTTTGGCCTCTCTGGAAAGAACCATTGCTCGGCTGCGTTCCAGGATTCTGTATATCCAGGAAGGTGATGCCAATACTGCTTTCTTCCACCAACAGGCCAGGTACAGAAAAAAGAAAAACTTCATTTCTAAACTCCAAGTTGGTAATCAGGTGGTCGTCTCGCAAGAGGATAAGCAGAAGGCAGTGGATGATTTCTATGAGAACATTCTTGGTACGGCTGAAGAAAGGGATTACACTCTGGATCTTGACGTTTTGGAGATTCAGCAACATGATTTATCTGAGCTGGATGTTCCTTTTTCTGAGGAGGAAGTGTGGGCTACTATAAAAATTATGCCCCTGGATAAGGCCCCAGGGCCGGATGGATTTACAGGGAGGTTTTATAAATCCTGTTGGAGTATTATTAAGAGTGATGTGCTGTTAGCGCTGGGCGCCATCCAGCGAGGCTATGTTTTCAAATTTCGACTCTTGAATTCAGCTTACATTACCCTTTTGCCTAAGAAAGCGGATGTGCTGAAGTTAAGGGTTTTCGGCCTATAAGTCTTATTCACAGCTTTGCCAAACTGGTGACTAAGCTCTTGGCGAACCGCCTTGCCCCTCTTTTGCCTTCTATGGTTTCTGCAAGCCAGAGTGCCTTTGTGCGGGGAAGAAGAATACATGACAATTTCATGTTGGTTCAACAGATGGTCAAATCCTTGCATAAGATGAAAGAGGCACATATCCTGCTTAAATTGGACATCTCCAAGGCGTTTGATTCAGTTTCTTGGTCGTTCCTTTTGGAGGTCTTGCGCAAGGTGGGGTTTGGGCAGCGGTGGCGGGATCTTATTTGTTTAATCCTATCCACTTCTTCGACACAGATCCTAGTCAATGGAGAGCCTGGGGACACAATTTACCACCACCGTGGTCTAAGGCAGGGAGACCCTCTGTCCCCAATGTTGTTTATTTTAGTGATGGATGTTCTGAATTCCTTGGTTAATTATGCCACCTCAGTGGGTTTGTTGCAGCCTCTAGTCCTCCAGCAAGCACGTCATCGAGTCTCCTTCTATGCTGACGATGCGGTGATATTTTTGAGACCCTACAGTTTGGATCTTATCACCATTAAGCATCTCCTGGATTTCTTTGGTCATGCCTCCGGCCTTAGAACTAACCTAGCCAAGAGCTCAGTGTCCCCCATTCACTGTTCAGATGAGGAGCTGGCTCTCACGGCAAACACTCTCTCATGCTCTATTAAGGCTTTCCCTTGCACGTATCTTGGCCTCCCACTTTCAATCGGAAAGCCAACTAAAGAGGTGCTGCTACCTTTGGTGGATAGGGTGGCAGACTACCTCCCTGGATGGAAGGCTTCGTTGATGCATAGGGCGGGACGGTTAGTAATGGTTAAGGTGGTGCTGACTGCTGTTCCAATTTATCACCTAATTGCCTTGGACCTTCCAAAATGGGTGATTAAGGCCATCGACAAAAAACGTAGAGGTTTTCTTTGGAAAGGTCATCAGCAGGCCAATGGAGGGAATTGCCTAGTAGCCTGGGAAAAGGTACAGAGACCTCTTGAATATGGAGGGCTTGGTATTCATAATCTGGAACTCCTGGGTTACGCTCTTAAGATTCGGTGGCTGTGGGCTCAGAAAACAGATGAGGCAAGGCCTTGGGCTGGTCTTCCTATTACTGTCCCTCCTAAGGCCCGGGCTCTTTTTCATGCTGCTGTTGATGCCATAGTTGGAGATGGTGAGAAAATTTTGTTTTGGACCGACAGATGGCTGGATGGGTATACCATCGCTGATTTGGCGCCTAATTTGTTCAAGGCGGTTCCTAAACGAACAACCAAAAGAAGAACTGTGGCTCAAGCCCTGCATAATAGATGTTGGGTGCAGGATATTAAAGGAGCCCGTACAGTAGAAGTCATGCTTGAGTACTTCCAGATTTGGGATTTTGTGGAGGGTTT
This sequence comes from Sorghum bicolor, assembly GCF_000003195.3. Taxonomy (NCBI): domain Eukaryota; kingdom Viridiplantae; phylum Streptophyta; class Magnoliopsida; order Poales; family Poaceae; genus Sorghum; species Sorghum bicolor. Next base: position 38,362,670 of record NC_012878.2, read on the forward strand.
CGTTCTGCATCCAGACACCCCAGACAAGTTCAGATGGAAAATATCACATGATGGCTCATATAGCAGCAAATCGGCCTATGCTGCCTTTTTTGTTGGATCCATCAAGTTTGGTTCTTGGAGAAGGATCTGGAAAACCTGGGCTCCTCCCCGCTGCAGGTTTTTCATCTGGTTGGTGTTCCACAACCGGGTTTGGACAGCTGATCGTTTAGCAAAGAGGAACCTTCCCCATCCTGAGGCTTGTCCATTTTGTGATCAAGAAGAAGAAACAATAAATCATTTGTTAGTGGGCTGCGTTTTTGCTCGACAAGTCTGGTTTCTGGTTTTCCAACACTTGGGGCTCCTGCAGTTGGCTCCACAACCTACGGTGACTCGTTTCTCTGGGTGGTGGAAGAAAACAACTTCTGATGTCCCCAAGGAAGCACGTAAAGGCCTCAATTCCTTGATTATTTTGGTCGCCTGGGAGATCTGGAAGCACCGTAATACTTGTGTCTTCGACAACATGAGGCCAAATGTTCAGGAAGTCCTTAGGGCCATTAGCTCGGAGGGAGGGATTTGGTGCTCAGCGGGGGCATCCAAACTCCAGGAGCTGGTCCTTAGGTTGCCTTCTGAGGCATAGGGTCTAGAGGTTATGGTCGTGTTTTGGCCTCTGAGTGGCGATTCTGTTTTCAGTTGTACTTTGTGTGGGGGTGTGTGAGTCGTGGGGTATGAGTGTGTTGTTTGGGTCTCTGTGACCTTTGTATGGATCTCTATGACCTTTGTACCTTTTTTCTTCCTTAATGAAATGACGCGCAGTTCTCCTGCGCTGTTCGAGAAAAAAAAATTTCTCACCTAAACAACACATGCAACGTTTTGCAATATGGTTCTTGCTAAATTTTCCAAAAATGTTGTTCTTAAACAATTTTGATTAGAATACAAGGCAAAATGGTGCAGAAAGACAGAGAACAAGATAAGTGATGTTTACTACAGCTATGCCACACATGGAAAGATCTTGAATGAGACAAAAAGTAAACGAGCAATGATGTTTTCACCCCTACTTTAAACTCTATTTGAGATTTTGACACTAACTGTGACTTTACACGTACTTTTCCAACTTTGTGATTTTGCCTTTACCTTTGTTTATTCCAATAGCCGATTGCCCCTGTTTTGGAGTTCCACTAAGTGGAGTTGGATTAAAATAACTACAAAGAGGGAACTGATTGAAAAATTGGAGAAGGACCAAACTACCCTCCCTACCCTTTCACCTGCCTTTTATAACTCACTAAAAGTCCTCCCTGCTCACACCGTCTCATCTAACAATACCCATCAGTGGCTAACCCTAGCATGGCCATGGCAGGCTGCTATAAGCAAGGTATGCCGGGCAGGTGGGCGCATGGGCGGGAGGCAACGATTCTGCTTTGTATTTTCATGTTGGTCCCCCTCTTAGATATGGTATGGGTAAAACATTACATATGACTATGATTTATCTTTGGTACAAAATAATAAATAACTGCTCAAATCTCTTTTTTGACAACAGAACAAATTAAAATACATAATTTTGGTAGACTCAGGTAGAATCTTAGATTTTAGACCAATCCTATGACATTAATCCATCAAGTCTCCGTTTGGGTTTAGAATCTATAATTTTGACAACCTTGGGCTAGGCACAAGGTGTCCGTCAAAACCCTAAATATATTCAAATTTCTATCAGAATATGTCAAAACTCGATCCAATTTGAAATATGTGCAGGTTTTCAAATATATCCAAAATTCAATCGAAGTCTTTTGAAATATCTCAAAACGTCGGTCAAAACATAGTAAAAGCACAAATCCTAGAAAAGTATGGGCAAATCTGCAAGGACATATATGTGTTTTCACTGCTGAGTTGACACCACTGAGTAGTCTTAACAGAATGAGGGTAAACACAATCTTCAGTATGAACAAGAGTGGGGAAGGGATAAATTCTCCCATCATTCTAGCGGCCAGGGAAATAAATGGAGTGATTCTGTCTTCAAAGACGCTATAACCACTAAATTGAAAAATATATAGGTAAAACTACAATTAGAGTTGAAAGCACATAAACGCTCAAACAGTCTTGCAGAAAGTGGAATCATTGCTTAGGTAGATCCATGTGGACAGGGGAGTCGTTATTGTCACCACTCTGTGTGGAAAATAATTGGTATAGTGGAAAAGCCTAATGATCTGTTGTTGATCTGATGTTATCCATTCCTCAGGGAGTATTTATTGGAACATATGGTGGATAGACTATGAGTACAAGTCAAGTTGTACTAGGCCTAATCCTATTCTATCTCTAGGATTCTATCTTTATCTCTAGAGTTTGTTTCCATCTCCAATTATTTCTAACCATACATATCTTTATTTCCAACACTCTCTAGTCACAGGCTGTTTCCTGAATTAAAAAACTGCGTGCAGGTTGGGTTGTTAAGAATCCTTACTCTTTTCCCCCTCCTTGTATATTTCTCTCTTCTCAATCAAAAATATGCAGCTCTCCTGTATGTTTGAGAAAAAAGATAGAAATTTGGAATGGTTTACAGGTTCAACATGAAAACATCGAGAATCAGTAGCCCTAATGGTTTGATTCATCTTAAAGATAGGTCATACAATTGTTGTTTTGTATCGAACTAGTGAATTCGATATTTGGATGTTAGTTTGGAATTTTGAACAATAGACTATTGTAGTAATGTTGTGTTATGTTGTGATGTGGGCGCCAGTAACAAAGGCATTCTAGGGCTTGAGATGCTGTCAGGAGTGCAGCAATAGAGGTGCATGCAGCTGTGATCAATAGCAATTACTAGATGGTTGGGGATTAGTAGTTATGGCTGCAGTAATAGAGGCGCATGCAGCTGCCAGCAGCACAGCAGTAAGAGCATGTGGTTGTAATCAATGAGAATTAGTAGTATGGTTGAGAGATTAGAGTTAATGGTGGGGAGAGAAACGAGGAGCTAGAGGCTGCGCGCCAGGGCTGGGCTCCTCTATTTATACCCTATAACCAGTTGAGATTGAATCAAGTAATGAACAACAAACAATCTAGTTACCCCAAATATTCTAGTCTCCCTCCACGCCGACTTTGCTCGGCCTTCCTCTTGGCAATGGTTATCCCTCCTATCCCCGATATGAACTAAGGTTCATGTAGAGCATGACAAATGCAGCGAGCTGCTTTATTACACTGGATAGCTGATAGTTTATTTAGAGTAGCGACGACAACGGGTGCTGGATGACCAAGGCGGGAGTGCCACAGCTTCAAGGAGATGACGGCGACATGACAGCGAGGAGGTGTGCGATGTGGAATGGTGTAGAGGTCCCCGTTGCTATTGCACCGAAGGAGAACCGTCTTGGTCTTGAGATCCTTAATAGAAAAACCAGACGCGTCAAACTCAATTGAACAATTATTGTCGCGAGTAAGCTGTCGAACAGATAATAACAGGTTACGGGTGAGTTGGGGAGCAACAAGAACATGATCAAGATGAAAAGAACGATCAGCTATTTGTAAAAGAGATGTGCCACAACTAAGAACAGGAATTGATTGCCTGTTGCCGACCGTGATGGAGGACGGTGGCGTCAGGAGACGGGAAAGAAGAATACCGTTGTTGGAGGACATGTGGGATGTCGCTCCGCTGTCCATGACCCAGGAGTTGGAGCCCTAAATCGCCATCTGGTTGAGGGCGGCGATCAGGCTGGCTTGATCCTAGGATCCGTACGCCGGGGGCGCAGAGAACTGGGGCGGCGCGAAGGCAGTTTGAGCCTGATGCAGAGGTGGGGGCGGTGGGGGAGGCGCTAATGGCGCACCCCACTGCTGCTGCTACTGCTGAGGAGTCCACTGGACGGCCCAAGGGTTGTAGAAAACCCAAGGGCTGGCCGGCTGAGGAGCCTGACGACCGCCGGAGACCGCTGATACTGGTTGCGCCCACCACTGTTGTTGTTGCCGTTGTCGTTGCCGCCGCGGCCACCTTTGCCCTGCCCCCCATGCCCTTGCCACCACCTCCACGGTTGGAGGCCGAAGAGGAGGTGGACTGGCAGGAAGGCGAGGTGCAAGAGGAGTTGGTGGATGCGGCGAGCGCTGATGACGAAACCTCCTTGCCCTCGCTGCCGAGACGAAGTTCCTTGACACGGAGCATGTTGGTGGCAGACTTGAAGTCGAGAAGCGACATATTGGCGATGATGTCGGCGGTGGTGGCGAAGCGGGGATTGATGCCGCGCAGGAGATTGAGCACGAACTATGAGGGGGAGATGGTATGCCCAACCTCCCGTAGTGCATCGGCGGTGTGCTTCATCTGTTGCGCGTAGGCGTCGACAGAGAGATCGCCCTGGGACATGCTGTGGAACTCTTGCCCAAGGACGATCGCCCGAGGCTCCTTGTTCACCTAGAACAGGGCCTCGATGGAGACGTACAGAGCTCGCGCGTCTTGATCGGGCTCCATGGCGAGGTCGAGGACGGTGTCGTCGCAGGAGCCGTACATCCAACCACAGATGTAGGCGTCGGGCTGAGACCACGTGGGGCCAGCTGGGCACGCGTCCTCCGTGCCGTCGATGTGGCCTCGAGCAGCCCATACTTGCCGCAGAGGGCGGTGAAGAACGCCTTCCACTTGGAGTTGTTGGGATGCTCGAGGCTGAGGGAGATCAGAACGTGCTGCTTCACGTTGACGGCTGCATAGGCAGCGAAGAAGGCAGGGGCGACGCCGTCTCCCATGGCGTCGGATGTGGACGACCCGAGGACGCCGGAGGTGATGAGGTTCAGGCCCAATCTTCCGAGAGGTAATTAGTAAATTCGATTTGTGGAGAACTCGACGTTGGCGATCCGGCTTCAAATCAGCATGATTTGAACCCTGCAACCGTTACACCACTGCTCTGTTGGTTATCAACCAAGCACAACTTGATTGACCTCGCCAGGAAGGCTTTTCCTACAAGCGAATCGAAGAACACAAGCAAGAAAGTATAAACACACAATCTAAAATTACAGATATGAATGACGCGAATATTCAAATGAGAGTTTAAGAACTCAGTTCCAAAGGACTAATCGACACAGTGGAAGAGATCAAGAACGGGGGCCCTGGATCACTGTAAAAGGATTTGTCACCACAGTTACAATGAACGATTCAGTTTCTCGATGGAAAACTAAACCCTAAACAAAACCCGAGTCTAAACAGCGGCGGCTGCGTGGAAAATAAAGGACAAGCGACCTAGGGTTGGAGGCGACCAGGGGGAGGCACCCACAACATGGGCTTAAGGCGCAAATTCGATACATGACCAAGTTGCCCCAAAATAGGTGATTCAGCACCTTGTCGTGGACATAAAGATTAATCCACGAAAGATCTGGAGCTACGACCAGATCCAAAACGACGGCGTCGTCGTCCCCTTTCCAACAAGTCTAAGATCATTTAGCTTCGATGTCGTATGAAGAAGTTTTGATCAAAACACTGACGACGTATTTGCTGAATCCGAGAGTGACGTGGTAGCTGAGTTGGAGATGAATTGCAACATGGAAAAGACGATGGTGTCAACGTATCCAGCGTGGCGATGTCCTCATCAGGAGGTAGCAGAGGACTGCGATGATTACGTCGTGACGGACTGGCGCGCCTAATCGCGAGGAGCCGGGGCGCGGGTAGACGGCGGGGTGACGAAGCCGGACGGCCGGGTGTGGCGGCGGCCTGGGCGGTGCGACAAAGTCGGGCGGCCGGGTTGGCGGCGGACCGGCGCGGCTGTGTGGTGAGATGGCACGAGCCCTAGAGGTAGGGCGCACGGGCAGAGGAAGCGAGGATCGTTATTAGATTGATGCCATATAGAGCAACACCGCACACCCAATAGGGGGGCCGAGAAGCCTTGCAGTACATGTACAAGTTACAATGTGGCACTAATACAAGTCAGGCTAGGAGTACAAGGCCAAAGGGTCGTAAGCCCAATATGGGCTGTTATAATTATATTCTAACAGTTCATAGCATATGTCCTCTGTTATGTCACACCATAGATATGTTTGGACATATCTTATTACATATATGGTAGAAAACATGCATATTTATCACAAGAGGCCATGAGAAATAAATATTATATTGATAAATAATGTAAAACCACTGATTTGATGGGTAAACCAATAGTTGGACCAGTGAATCAATAGCCTGACTGGTGTCTCTGGTCTGGCCATTTATGCTATCAACCCAAAAGTAAAATGTGTTCTGCGTGATATAGCTATATGAAGTGCAAGAAACATGAAACACACCTTCAATTCAGCATATGCCCAGTAATAATGAGGGTGCTTTCCACCAGGCCCTCCAAATGCTTCTTGCCAAGAGTCCAGGAGCATCAGGATCTTATCCCTCACTTGCATATCCGCCTGTGACAGCATTCAAACTTAATGAGAATGTAAAGGATCTCATATTTATGCTACATATGGTTATTGAAATATAATGCCATAACCTCATGGTGAGTATATACAGCAAATTGTCTGCATGGACAAAGCTCGGAGAAATACATATGATAGCTGAAATAAGATGAAGGATTAAGCCTTAATGTGCAGTCAAAATTGTCTATTCAATAACTAAAATTTCAAAATGTCATGGGCCAAAGTATGGGCCACCATGACAGGCCAAGCGAGACCTAGCGCCGAGCCCTGGCCGGCCACAGCCACTGGCACTGTCAGGCACGCGTGGCCAGGGGGCAGGGGAAAACAACCCCTCCGGCCCCCTCCCAACCAAAAGAGTCCAGATTAGATGAGAATTAGATTAGATGAGAATTATAATAGATTTGGATAAGATTGAGAATAAATAGAATTAGAGTTTGTTTAAGAAATAAGATTGGTTTGTTAGGACAGGAAAGTTCAAACCTATAAGGCCATCTCTAGTTTGCTTGGCAGTCAAGTCCCCTAGCGACTATAAGTCTAGGGTTTATGTAACCATTTGGATCTTAAGCAAGAATGGAGCAGTTGGTCGCCCCTCTGTTCCTCTCCCTCTCTCCCTGCACCTTCTCCCCTCTCCCTGTAGCCATCTCCCTTCCCCTGCGCCATCTACTACAGCCGCACCCTCCCACTAGCTAGGTCCATCGCACCTGGTATCCAGAGGCCAGATCGCATCCATGCACTTAAACACCACCATGTCGACGGAGATGAAGGCGTACCTCGAGGCCTTCGCTACCACCCTCGTCAAGCGCATGGAGCAAGGAGACTCCAAGGAGGATGCTGATGCCTTAGTCACGGCCAGGGCAAAGTTGGAACGTGAGGCCGTCACCAAGGACCTCAAGCCCAAGACGAAGCGAGCCATGGAGATCATCGGGCGTACCTTCCTCAAGGAGAAGATGGAAGGCTCCAAGTCATCGGGCATCCTCGAGATCGTAGATCATTCTTCATCACCTTGCTTGAGCTAGAGGAGCGACTGGGGTCCTCCCCGCCCTACCCGAGGACGGTTCCGCCCTACCCACACCCATCTGCAGCACTAGGGTCCTTCCCGGTCCTCCAACCGCTCTACTACAAGCTTTTGTTCCCCACATATGAAGGCAAGGAGGATCCGCTACCATGGCTGAACTGCTGCGAGCAATTCTTCAAAGGACAGAAAACACCCACCAACGAGAAAGTCTGGTATGCCTCTTTTCATCTAACAAGTGGAGCACAACAATGCTAGATGCATTTGACGCAGGACAACATGGTGAACGACTGGCATAGTTCGCTCGTTGCGTCAATGAGCACTTGGGCCCACCAACTTGACGTAACCCGCTGGGCGAGCTGGCGTCCCTGCAGAAGACCGGCACCATTGGCGACTACACACAGCGCTTCCTGGCACACGTGGCATGCGCTAGTGAAAGCCCTAGTTTGGTTTTGGATAATTAATAAAACCTAAGTGTACTAATCTTTGTCATAAGTGAAATACAAAGATAGGTTGGTACCCACCAAGTGGTGGAGCTAGATGATGGTCATGATGATAAAGGTGACCAAAAGATGATATTCAAGTGCTCCAACTTGGAAAAGAAGAAAGAGAAACAAAATAGGCTCAAGACAAAGGTATTTTTATTAGGCCATTTTGTTTTACCACTCAAGACACCTAACGGGTGTGAGTTGATTTAGGATAGATAACCGTACTATGATGAGGGGAAATCTTGAATTGCAATGGTTATCTAGTGCCACTAAGTGTGAGTCTCATTTGCATATACCTAGAGCTTAGTGACGTGGTGAGTTGCATGAGAAAGCCTATAAAAAAATTTGTGAAATGCTAGCACACATGCACATGGTGGTGTACACTTGGTGGTGTTGACGCATTTGCAAAGGAGAAGGTGTTGGAGTTGATTTTAATCAACTTGGTGAAGAGAGAGGTTTTTCGATGTTCTTCAGACATTAGGATGGCTTTTAGATTGAAATACTGCTTGATCCATTATGGCTTGGATCAAGTATCCATATGGTTTGTGTAGCCCTTTGAGTAAGCTTTCCAAAATGTCTAAGATCATCGAGTTCGGAGTTCGCAGCTAGAAGTTAGCAACCTTAAAAGGTTTGAAATGGTGCTGAGAATACAGGACCAGAAGTTCCGGTGCCTGACAGGAATTCCGGTTGGGTTGAGAGAGGTGCGCCCGCATTGGAGAGAACACTTCCGGTCTCTGACAGGAAGTTCTGGTCCATGACCAGAAGTTCCGGTTAGGAGCTTTTGCGCATGCCCTCGCGTGTTAGGATTCACTTCCGGTCTTTCACCGAAAGTTCTGGTGTGGACCGAGCCTCAACAACAGTCAGATCTACTTGGACTGAGGCTCTCCAATGGTCAGATATGCTTGGACCAAGCCTCCAACGGTCAGACCTACTTGGACTGGAAGTTCCGGTCCCAGGCACCGGAAGGGACCGGAACTTCCGGTGCCACACTATAAATACATGTTTCCCTTCTTTCTGACGCGAGAACTCGAAGAGAACACAGTTCTTCCTCTTTGGTGGCTCCTTCAAAGAGTAGAGAAAGCTCTCCCTTCCTCCTCTCTCACTCCCTAAGCTTTGTGAGCATCACCCCCTCTCCTCTCCATCTCCATAGTTTGGTGTTCTTTGGTGAGAGGATTTGGGAAAACCCTAGTGTTGTGCTTTTGTGATTTCATTCTTGTGGCACTAGGTGGTGATTGCAATTGTGGATTTCTTATTACTCTTGGTGATTGCCGTCACCTAGACGGTTGTGGTTTTGTTGATTGGTGAGGGGATTTGGTGATTGTGTCCACCCCCAATCAAGGTGATATTTGTGAGAGATTCTTGGGCTTATTTCCCGGCAGAGTGCCAAAAGCCACTCTAGTGGATTCCTCGTGTCATTGAGCTACCTCACTTGTGGTAGGTTCTTGCGGTGTCCTAGTGAGAACGAGGTTCGTGCTACACCTCTTAGCCGTCGAACCACCAAGTGTTGGTCGACACAACAGGGATGTAACGTGTCGGCAAGCACGTAAACCTTGGGAGAAAATTGTGTCTCTATTGTGATTGTTCATTGAATTTCTCTCGGTGGTTGGAATTCATATTATTGTGATTGGTTCATCCCCTCTACGCGGCGGTATAAATATCAAATCCTCCCTTTTACATTTCCACAAACTAGAGTAGCTTACTTACTTGTATAGAAACTTTAGAAACTTTAGGTAGCTCTCTAGTGTAAGTAGAGACATAGTTATTGTGTGACTAGTGATTATAGCAACTAGAATTGTTGGTTAGGTGGCTTGCAAACACACCATTAGAGCTAGAGCAAAAAGCTTTGCTTTGTTATTTACTAACCTCTTGTTCTAGTGAGTTTGTAGAATTTTTAAATAGGCTATTCACCCCCCTCTAGCCATATTAGGATCTTTCAGCCAGGATGCTTGACGAGCAACAACAGATCAACATCTACACTATCGGTCTCATGGAGCACATGGAGATGAACATCAAGCTCTAGAACCCGAAGGGCATGGAGATGGCCATGTCCTTGGCATGAGCATACGAGCAGCATGCAGCTGTTATCTCCCACGCAAACAAATCTACGACACTAGTACGCTCTGCAGCTTGTCCTCCCCTACCCCAAAGGCGTCGTCCTTGACACCCACTACATCGACTACACCGGCCTCCTCATCGACTACATTGCCGACTGCCCTGCCTCGCACCTTCAAGTGCCTCACCGCTGAGGAGATGACGGAGCAGCGGCATATGGGATTGTGCTACAACTGCAATGAACAGTGGCAATGAGGTTGCCTACCGGGGAGCCTACTTCAATGTGTTGTTTCGCATCAATGCTGAGACGTTCCAGATCGCCACCTGGTGGACATCGGTGTCAACATCGACATCATCCTTGGCACGCCATGGATGGCCAACCTCACCAACGTCCTCTAAAATTTCGCCTCCTTGGAGATGCAGTTCCAACGGGGCGAACGCACTGTCATCTTCGATACCGACACCACCTGTCGAGCACCATAGAACATGTTGGCCCTTCCTGCCCCGACACCGATCATGCCGCTGCCCCTACAAAATGTGCCCATGTTTTTTTTTCTCGAATACGCAGGAGGACTGCGTATCATTGTATTAATAGAAGGAAAAAATGGAGCCGTACAGAAACTCAAACAAACCACACACGCAGACTCACGCGCGCACGCGCACACACAAAAATTAAACTTCGATTAACAAAGAAGAATTGCCTTCATCACCATAGCAGCCACTAAAAGGTCCTTGTTTGGTTTTGGTAATTGAGTGACAACTTAGGTGGACTAATAGTGTTTATGTAAGATACACAGGAGTTTAGTCCACAGGTGAATATGAGATGATGGAGGAGCTCATTGCATATGAGACATGGCTTGGTAGCTTGGTGACGTAGCTTGGTGGCAACCAAGTGAACCTCAATAGAAAATCATCGTGTCAACATTGTTCTTCCCGTTGATTTGCAAGTCCCTAACACAAGCTTGTATTTACATTCTTATACTTGTGCTTGTGTAGTTGCTCTTGTAATTAGTTAGCTTGTATAGCTTGCTAGTTACCTTCTTGCTTGTGTAGCTAGAAGTAGTTCCCTTGTGTGGCTAATTTGGTTTGTGTAACCTTGTTAGTCACATTGCTTAGTTTGTGTAGCTAAGTAAGTTATGCTCTCTAATTTGGCATTAGTTGTCTTGTTATTGAGTTTTGCTAGTGAGCTTAGGAGCACTGTGCTTTTGCTTACTACTTGTGTAGGAGCTCTCCCGTGCTAAGTACTTTTAAGTATCAGTGGCATAGGTTTGTATGACCTTGTATCTAAAATTGGTTAAACGAGCTCTTACTAAGGTAGCACCTTGTTTCCTTGTTTAGGAACTTTTACAAGGTGCTAGATAACTTAGATAGAGGGGTGTAGTCTTGGCTAGGCTGATAGTTTTAATTCCACATGCGTTTTGGTTAGCCAGCGCTATAAGTTTTAGAAAGGACTATTCACCCCCTAGTCCGCCATCTTGACCCTTCAGCCGCGCTGCAACCAGAGCCGCGTGACGTGCCTGAGCTACGTGCCATCGCCACCGCCATCATAGGCAGCACAACTGCACTAGCCTGGTCCCTTGACCAAGGGATCCTCTTCTTTGACGAGCGCTTCTACCTCCCGGCGGCATCACCACTATTGCCAAACCTACTAAGGACACTCCTCATCGTTGGACGAACAACGAACCTGCGACTACTTGCGGTGGATTTCCATATTCCACCAATGACTGCGACATTCACGTACACCTTCCCCGTGTGCGTCTTCATGGCGCGGGAGTGGCCCCAAGGCATACTAACTGTCGACAATGGTCATCATCTTCAATAGCACTGGTTGCCAACTCCTCTCCACCGGGAACGTCTACATCGAACAACTTATGTTTGGCGACATTCTGCACCTCACGACGATGACACCAACAAGGATTGCATCAACAATCTACCAACGTGTCACGGGCTTCGTCCTCCCTAGCGTTGACAACCATGTACACCACTTTAAGTGGCCTCCAACGCCCATGCAGATGTTCACCATCGATGCCGGCGTACATTGTCAGATCGCCGCCACTCAAGAGGCACATAGGCCGACATTTGCTACCGGAACTCACAACTAATACATCTTTGGCTAAATTCAAGTTTCTATCGTCGACCACACACGCCACAACATGATCCGTGCGGGCATGGTACTGGGCCATCTCATCAACTGAATCAAGGCGATACCCTATGGAGGAGCTCTTCCCCCAAGCGATATCAACAGCTAGACCATGATTCAACGCGAGGACGCACTGAGTGGAGAAGAGGGGAGATGTCATGGGCCTAAGTATGGGCCGCTGTGACGGGCCAAGCGATGCCCAGCTCGGGGCCCTGGCCGGCCGCGTTCTCAACCTGGGTGCTGCGAGGGGGCGGACACAACGGCCCCTCCCACACTAAAGAGATAGGAATAGATGAGAATTATAATAGATTTGGATAAGATTGATAATAAATAGAAATAGAGTTTGTTTAGGAAATAATATTAGTTTGTTAGGAGAGGAGAGTACAAATGTATAAGGACTCCTCTAGTTTGCTCGGGTCATGTCCCCAAGAGATTATAAATATAGAGGTCCTGCAACCATTTGGACCATAAGGAAGAATTCAGAAGTTTCTCTCCCCTCTATCCTCTCTCCCTTTCTCCCCGTGCCTCCTCTGCTCTCCTTGTGGCTGCCCTAGACATCGCCACTACCCCTGTGCACATTGCAGCCACCCCCCCCCCCTGCCAGCTAGGTCCATGACACAAATGAAATATCAAACCCCAATATTCAGTGGTTCGCCCTGTTTCCAATACTGCACCAACCTGTGTACAGATTCTACTAGTCATTTCCAATATTATGAAATAAAAGGCAGTCTCTCTGAACATTATATTAATTGTTTATGGCAGAATCCTACAGGTCTGTTTAGCTTAAAATCAAAATAGACCACGAATGGTATGGAGCCACTCAGCCACATATTTTTTCTTGAAAACGTAGGAAAGCTGTGCTTCATTATATATATTAAGAAGAAAGAAAGGGGCTAGAGCCCAACAGAGTCCATGCCCCAAGCACAATGAGAGAGTTGAGACACAAGGATATTGTTCAGCTTGATGCCACATATGAGTCAAGTTGCTTTGCAGCTTCATGCCACATGTAGAAACAAGAATATTTTCAAAAGTTGCCACTCACTGATTAAATTGGTGCAGTTTTTTAAAAAGGAAAAACACAACTGCAAAGATAAGACCCTTATGTCCGCAATAAGAGGAGAGCTATACAAGTGCGAGAAGAGCTAAAAGCAGGGAGAGAGTTCTGCTTCAGAGTCACAAGCCAACAAACCACAAAGTATATATTATACGTAACTAAAAGCCTAAAATGGTTATAAGGAAATTGAGAAAAGTGACCTTTTTCTTCACAATCTTGATCATTTCCTCCAGTATATTGCGCTCTACAACTTGAAAATGTACATGATCCCCACAGTTCTTTATTAGAGTCTCTAATAGCTGTAAACAAATCTCAGAGGATTCACTCACATAAAAACAAACAAAAAAAGATTAAACAGTTCTTTAAGCTTAGAAGCATACCGTCAAAGCAAGAAACTGAACATTTGCATTCTTGTGCTGAATACGTTTTTTCAAAGCTTTAATCACCTCTTTTCCTTGCCTGAAATTAGTATACGGTTTGATTAGTGATTTTCTCTGGTAGGAAACAAATAATAAGAAACTACATGCACAACTTTGCCATGCCCTATCCCTTACAGATCCTCACATTTCAGAGAAATTTTAATTTTGCAAATGAGGCTACCTCATATGGTGGGTTTTGTGGGTTCACAACTTCACATCCCCACAACCCCCTGCATTGCTGTTTGGATTTTAAGTAATTCTTCAAAAGAAAAATATTCAGATGACATACTTTTTATTTGATCCATTCCATATCTTGTTCCTGCTAAAACGCCTTAGCTATTTGACCTATACTTCACAGCAAACTATTTCGTCAAATTGCTTAATTTTGTTAATTGCATGAACTTAGAAGTCAATGTATGATATTCAACATAGCAGCAAAGCCCTTTTCATCTAAAAACTTATAAGTTCCTTTCATCTAAAAGTAGTGATGATAATTTAGAATGAGAACACAAAGGGGGAAATGAAGAGGATCATGGTGCAGTTCAGACTTTTACAGCAGTATTATGCTAAGGAAAATAATGTTATGCGGCACCAATCCATGGTGCATTCTATTGTAGCATACTACTCTGAACAAGATATTCTTAGGCTGCAGTACAGGAAAATACCGCTTAGCATACAAACTGCGTAGCCATGAGAGCAGATTCCTAAGTTTCTCGCGGCATCTGGATACTTGATTAGAAAAAGGCAGCCTTCGCTTACTCGATTGGATACTTTTTTGCGTGGGAACATTTTTCAGAGGAAAGAAAAAAGATACGAGGAACCATGAAAGCAAATACTAAATTTCAGGGCACGATGAAGCCTGGGAAATGTCATCGTCCCAGCACTTGATTGGATACTTTGTTCACATAAAAAAGGTTTGGTCTTATCCTCTAGTGCCAAGGCGATTCAGAGAAAAATGGGATATATATTTTGGCATATTACTTTTTAGAGGTTGCTGATACGAAGAGAGAAGATAGGAGATAATTGTCTAATCTCGAAAGAATCTGTGTTTGCAATTTGCATGAATAACGCAGTTCATTCGATGATACTAGAACAGAGCAGAGCAAAATAGTTTTCCTATTAGTACTGATCAAAGGAATCGTGCCAAGAACACGAACCTTTCGCCATTATTGCGGTGGCACAGGAACCAAGAATTCAAAACAGACCTCCCAGAAGAAAAAGACGACGGAGACAGAAAGATGTACCCGTGATCGGAGTTGACGGCGTCGCAGATATCGATGTTGAGGGTCCAGTCGGGGCCCAGCAGCAGCTCGTTGGTGGCCTTGTCCACCTTGACCGCCGCCATGGCTGTGCTGTTCGATCGACCTCTCGCGCCTCCTCCTGCAGGGGTCACCGACGGCAACGGTGGCGGTGAAAGGAGGAGGATGAGGAGGAAACGCGGAAAGGGCCGGGGGCGGCGGTATTCGTGGGACGCGGGGGGAGTGGAGAGTCCGATGGAGGGGATGGATGGATCACTCGGGTGGTGGCGCGCGGTAAACAACAAAAACGGGCGGCCATTACTAGGGGGCGCGACGCAACACAACGCAACGCATATATGCTGCGCTTTCGGCCCACGCGACCCGAGGGCAAGGCTCGGCGGCCACCCGTGCGATCCGTGCACGCACACCTGGCTGAAAGCGAAACGAAAGAAGGCGGCCAGCAGCCAATTCAGTAGAACTTCACTTTCTGAGTCTCTCTACTTTCTAATCTCCGATATACTGTACTCACTCTATCTCTATTTAATTGTTATTGTTGGTGTATATGCTATAAGTTTAACTCGATTGATATAAAATACATGTAATATTTATATCTTTAAATAAATTTATTAAAAAGACTAGATTTAAATATCTTTCTAATAATACTAATATGTGTCATAAATATTAATATTTTTTAATATATATGTAATTAAAGCTATTTCTTGGGAAGCATAAACGCATGAAGGACCTTGTTTAATTCTACCAAAATCTAAAAACATTTTAAATTTTCTTATCATATTAAATCTTAACTAATTGTACAGTTTATTTGTAATTTAGAGCTAAATTAAATAATAATTATCAAATACAAACGAGAGACGAGAGTGCTACAGGTAGCCAAACTAGAAAACCATCGCCAACTACTTCCTATTTTCCATAGAGTGATTTAAGCGGAAGATCAAGGTAGAGAGCGCTAAAAATTAATTCTATAGTAATATAACTTTAGTGGAGTTTGAACAGACAATGTTGGCAAGAGGTGGACAACAGATTTTTTTAACTCCTAGCTTGTAGTATAATTAGAAAAGTAATTTTTATCAACTTCCCACTAAAATCCAATTGTATTTTAAATGTTTAGTAAGAATCTATAGAATCCGCTTTAAAGAAGTTAGAGGCTTGTTTGATGCCTCTCAAGGATCAAGATGGCGGACTAGAGGGGGGTCAATAGTCTTTTCTAAAACTTTATTACGCTGACTAACTAAAACAAATGCGGAATTAAAACTATCGGTTTAACGAAGACTACACTCCTCTATCTTAGTTTTCTACCACCTGGCAAAAGATTCTAAACAAGCAAACAAGATCTACCTTAGTAAGAGCTCACCTAACAAATTCTAGAAATAAGGTCACACAAAAACCTATGTCACTAGTACTTTGCAAAACTGGAGGAGCTCCAACACAACTAGTAAGCAAAAGCACAAAGCTTCTAAGCTCACTAGCAATGCTCAATAACAAGGCAACCAATGCCAAATTAGTGAGCACAAAATACTTAGCTACACAAACTAACAATGTCACTAACAAGGTTACACAAACCAAATTAGTCACGCAAGGAGAACTACTTATAGCTACACAAGCAAGAAGGTAACTAGCAAGCTACACAAGCTAACTAATTACAAGAGCAACTACACAAGCACAAATATATGAATGTAAGATTAAGCTTGTATTAGGGACTTGCAAACCAACGGGAAGGACAATGTTGACACGATAATTTTCTTCCGAGGTTCACTTGGTTGCCACCAAGCTACGTCCCCATTGAGACAAGCTCCATAGTTGCCGCCGGTCCTCTTGCTAGTGGTGACCCGCAAGTCACACTCTCCCACATGTAGTGCTTACCACAAGCTCTAGCACTTGACCTGGTTGGACCACTTATCACCCTTCACATCTTGCTCAATCAGAGTTGCTCTTCGCGATCCCCGCGGGGTGAGCACCATAGCCCTCACAATCTCTTCTCCGGAGCACCGCACAATCTCCTTGCGTGCTTCGATGAAGTCACAAGCCACCAAGCCATCTAGGAGGTGGTATCCACCAAGAGTAATAAGCACCACCGGCTTGCAACATGAACAGCTAGTGCTACTCGATGCAATCTCGCAATGGAACGCACTAGAATCACTCACTCACACAATCGGATCATCACTATCAAGCATATGTGACTTAGAGGCTTGACTAGCACTCCCCAAACATGGATACTAAGTCCCAAGGGTGCTCAGCCTCAGCCAAGGCCGACCACCACTTCTATTTATAGCCCCAAGGGCTGAAATAGTCGTTACCCCTTTACTGGGCAAAACTCGTGGGCACCGGACGCAGTGCAGGGAGCCATCAGACTTTCGAACCCAACGTCTGATGCTCACCATTTGAACTCGACCGTTATCACCAACGGCTAACAGGCGCGCTCGCCTGAAACAATAGCACTGGACGTGTCCGGTGCACACCGGACACATACGCAGAGAGGGTATTTTTCACGCAGGGTCACCGGACGCAGGCCACCAGACGCTCTTCTACGTCCGATGCTGTGGGTTCTACTTCTGCAGACCACCGGACGCTCGTCACCAGACTCGCTTGCGTTACTGCTCGTGCGTCCGGTGTGTTCACCTCAGCAGGTACAGCATCTGATGCCTCCGAGCCCAGCGTCCGGTGAGTGTTTTTCACTCCCGCGACTTCTCCAAACTTTCCACCGGCGCAATAGAAAATATGCGTTTTATTTTCTCAAAAGTGTCGAATACCACCATATGTGTACCAACATGTGCAAGTGTGTTAGCATTTTCACAAATTTTCTCTCAAAGGTGTTAGCCTCTCCACTTGCCACGTCACTCGATCCTAACACGTATGCAAAGTTAGATTGCTCAAGTGGCACTAGATGACTAATATACAAACAAGTTTGTCCTCTTAATAGTACGGCCATCTATCTTAAATCCGGTCATAATATTCTCTACACACCTATGACTGGTGAAATAGAAATGCCCTAGGTTATACCTTTGCCTTGCGCTTTCCATTTCATCTCCTCCAATGTTGATGCAACACATGCACCAAACAATCATCAAATGTTATGATCCACTTCATATCATCACATGACCATATTGGTTCATCGATCTTGACCTCACTTGCTCTTCACTGTTGCCTCGGTCCATCGGCGCCAAGTCTTGCTCAAGCTTCACCGTCGCACGTGGTCCCTCGCTTCAAAGCCTTCGATTTGTCCTTCACTCTTGCAACCGGTCCATCAAGTCAAGCCTTATCTTGATCTTCTCCACCTTGGTCACATGACTCCATGTCATGTCTCATTTGTCAAGCCTCATCTTGATCTTCTCCACCTTGGTCACATGTCTCATCACATAATCACCTATGGACTAATCTTCTGTGCATCTCACATAAACACTATTAATCCACCTAAGTTGTCACTCAATTACCAAAACCAAACAATCAAAATCGATGGCCTGGATTGCTGCCTTCCTGACAATCCTTCCAGGTAAGCAAGAAAACAGATCTTAGGAGCAGAGCTCTTACAAACTAGTCCTGAATAAATGGATGTTTGGAACAGTTCCACAAACTCTGCTCTACAAACTCCATCATAGAGCAGCTCCACAAAAAACTAGAGTTTGTGGAGTACTTCTTTAGGTGCTCTCACAACTCCACCCTTTTTCCTCAAACTGAGTGCGTGGAGCTGAAACCGTTTAGCTAAAAAACATGGAGCGGAGCTGGAAAAATGTGGAGCAAAGCAGTTCCAAACACCCCCTAATTAGAAGTAACTCCAAGAGCCTCTTATATGTTTTATTCATGGATAAATAGAGATTTGGAAAGGAATATCATAATTAGAAGTAACTCCAAGAGCTTCATTAATTAGATATGCAAATATTATGATTCTCTATCTTGAAATCCTCGCTAGCTAAAAATGAATAGCAAGACTGCTGATACTTTAGAATGCACGTAAGATATGGTGAAACTGTTCGAGGATGAAAGATATAGGAAGTAATTTTTATTCAAATGGCTCTATAAATAATTATTTAGAAAGTGATTTAGAAGAGTCCTAAAGATTCCCATACCCTGTTCGGACTTTCTGCTTCTGTTTTCCTCTACTAGGAGTCTATAAATTTTTCTTACCCTTAAAATTGTTACTGAATTAGAAAAAAAAATCCTAAACTTGGATACCAAACAACATACACAATTTATCTCTTAAAATTAGAGAAATTACCTAAAATAGTTTATATAGTTTTTTAAATGGTTTTGCTAATCTAGCAGAGATATGGCATATGAGACCGATATGTCTTTGGTTTTTTTATCGATGTAATTTTTGTATTGGACTCTTAAAATGATCTTTGGTGAAAAATTTCCATCCAAAAACTTTTAGATTTCGCCGAGCACTGCAACTTTAATATACTCCCTCCATCCAATAACTGTTATTTACGCTTCCCGGGAAACAACTTTAATTACATATATATTAAAAAGTATTAATATTTATGTTACATAATTAGTATCATTAGAAAGGTATTTGAATCTAGTTTTTTAATGAATTTATTTTAAGATATAAATGTTACATGTATTTTCTATAAATCAAGTCAAATTTGTGGCACGCACACCAACGATGACAATTAAATAGAGATGGAGGGAGTAGATCATTTGTTCATCCATAGCTGTTTATAAAAAAAAACAGGAACTAAAATTTCAAAGTCTAATAACTTAAAACAGACATTTAGGTCTCCAAACCATCTTAAATAAAGAAGTTATCAAATACAAAGTTAAAGATCATATTAAGAGCTACAAGCAGTATGGTAAATACCATATGTCAACATTTATGGCCATTTGAAAAAATTAAAATTTTGATTTCTTAAACGAACCTGTAAATGATCTTAAATAAAGAATTATTAATTGCAATGTTGTAGCTCACATTGAGAGCTACAACATTTTTATAGATCATATTAGCATGTGAAGTCATCTGAAAAAAAAGTTGTGCTGGCTAGTGTTTATAGTGGTGAAAGTACATATGCGTATTTGTGAGCATCTGCATAAATACTGTGATTCAAAAAAGTCATAATGTTTTTCAAGATAAATCTACTTGTATCATTACCATTTTTATTAAATACAACAACCAAAATAATTAACTCCACTGTTGTTCCAAAATCCAGGAGTGTCAAATTCACTGTTGAAATCGAAGACAGACCCCATATAATGCATATCGTAAATTAAAAGAAATGAAAGCCTGTAGTCAGTTAACTACAGAGGTCAATTTTAAGATCAAAGGAGAGTGCAATGTAGTTGCTCATGACTTAGCTCAATTGGCAAAGAGAACAAATCAGAGTTGTGTTACTGAGCTAATGGCATCTGAACATAAAAACATCTTGATCCATTCATATAAGTACTCGGGGAAAAACACTCCGTCACCTGTCCCATATTCAAGCAAATGTGGCCATCTCGTCTCACGGAACGATGGTGCCCCTGTGTAAGGATGGGGCATGAGTTCGAAGATTTTCTCAATCTGTATAGAAGTTCTTCATGAGTTCGAAGATTCTTCTTAAGCTGAAACATCCAAGATTGTCCAGCGAGTTTTTTTTTCAAAGAAGGAAAAAATTAATCACCTCTACTCTGCTGCTGTGACGTAAGATATGATATAGAGCATGTGCCACCAGTGGTAAGTGCATCATGCACGAAAAAACAGCGTTGGCCTCTGTCAGCTTGGCACTAGTGTGACTTAGCAAAATGGTGGATCCATGACTGCATGGCATATCAACTTCTCTTTCCCTGGACGCTGTCTGGGGTGGTGCCTGCTATTTAGATTTGCACTAGCTACCGCCGCCCAGCGCTGCTGTGGCCATACCCAAGTCGCCATCGCCACATCATGGGAAAAGGGCCGACATGGTGGGTTTAGGAACGAGCGCGCGTCGATGACGATGATTCAGCCGTTTGACTTGAGCCAATTAATTGCCTGTTGATTCAATCTCTGTACTAAGATTAATTGGCTCCAAGTCAAAACACATATCGTTGTTACGTGATGTCGATGGTACCCTGTGGCCTAATTGCTTTTCTGATTTGGTCGCGACGGAGAAATGAGCATTGATTGACGCTGCAACCAGGACCGGTGCTTTTGTTTTCTGCTAGCTGGAAAGTAGAGGTCCTAGAGGGAGCAGTCAGAAAGTGGCCAAAGCCAACGGAGCTGCATCGACCATGCCAGTGGACAGCCAGTGCTTGTGGTTGTCTTTTTCTCGGCCATGCACGCACTGTACTCATGACATGACATCGTTTGTAGCTGTAGCCCGTTAGGATCACCACAATCCACGTAGCACAAACTTTTTTATAAAAAGAATATATAGACACCACCAACTAATCACTCAGATTCAAATTATATATACATCTTTTTGGCTCTTATAGTTACACAACTTTTACTATTTATCTAAACATAGAACCAAGTTAACATGTGATGGGTCACATGTTTCCGCGCCCTCAACTTCTACCACCCCAGTCGGCGGCTCCCGTCGCCTCGCCGTGCCATCTCTACCTCCTGCTCCCACCCCTTGTGCTAGCCCTCCTACCATCTCCCACCGCCACAGCGGATGGCACCCACCCCACCTCACCCTATCGTAGTCTCGCCCGCAACCACTCTCATGTCATGATCGCTGCCCTCAAACCCTCTTCTACTGCCACTAGTGAGTGCATTCCGGAAGGCTAACCCTTTGTTCCTCCTGGCATATGACAAGCGGATGGGTCGCACGAGTGCACGAACGTGTGATCCCTTGTGTGTTAGAGTTTGGCTAGACATAGCATAGTATCTAGATGCATAAGAAAAGCTATGTTTCTAGAAAAGCCCAAACGAATTATTATTTAGAACATAGGGTATATTAATCATAATATATAGATAGGTGAATCTGTTGGCAATATAATTGACAATAAGTTTCTAGTGTCGAGATGTTGAAGGCAAACATTTGGGACGAACAAAAGTGAAATCTAAGCAAAAAATATATATATTTTGGACATGTTGTGCCAAAATCAGCATAGCTGGATTCCCAAACACGCAAGTTCCCCTGTAGATGGCTTGGCAAGGTGGTTTGGCTTGGCAAAACCAGCCAGGCAAATTTTTCTGCTGTTCTGAGATTATGGTTGGAGGCCAATTTGGTTTTGGTTCGTGTTTTCGCATGGGAAGCTGATGAAATACATCTTAGAGTTATTTTATTTTATTTTATTTTATTTTATGATAAGGCCACCCCTCTATATAAATGAGAGAATCATAGTCGATTAAGGGATTCAACAGTCGTCAAAAAAAGACATCTACCTTTTGTCCTAACTCTCTATCCTTGCTATTCATCATGTCTCTCGATAAGATTTTTTGGCATAAAATAACCAGTTTTTTTATCTCAGCCTGTAAAATGCTCACATGTAAGGAAGATCAGCGATATTTTTGGTAAACAAAAGGACTACTAGAAAACCTGGGGAAGTAAATAGTTTCATCTCCTTCTCTCAACTACTATGTATAGTGTGTTCGTGCGTTGCTAAGTTTATACTAAAAATACACAGATCATACAATAAAATAACAATACTATAAAATTTAATTATTAATATTAAAATAACAATTAATGCAAAAACAAAGTTTTTGAAATTATCATAGTCATAGAGAGCACGGCGTCGTAGGCTTACAAACTCTACTTTATAGACCTTTCCATGATGCGGCTAAGATAATATTTAATATCGATAGGAAGAAATCTCTGATATCCTTTTCTTTCATGCGCTAATAAGTCCACAAATATGTTTCGCCGCATCTCCATACCATCTTGTCACACATTTGAATTTGACTATATATATGTAAATATTAGTACCTACATCTTGTGAAAAAACTTCCACAAAAACTTAAAACGAAGTGTTATACTCACTGTACGTATAAATATGTGTGTGGCTTTTGGTCTATTCCATAGGATAAGATATCCTCTTAAATATCCGTAGCAAGATTCACGATCAGTAATATATAGAAATAGTTAAAACATAGGTATTGTTGTTGCAAGTAGTGTTGCTTTCAAGTTAGTTACCCAACTATGTCCTCTGCAATGTTTTCTAATTTTAAGTTAGTTACCCATCGATTCCAACAGTTTGGCATTTATTTTTCTTTGCCATTTGTTGTAGTTTGCTAACTCCCAAAACAAAATGGAAAAGAGAAAAACAAACCATCTCCAAGAGTTTTGCAAAATTGACTTGGCATTTACCAAATTGTGGACCCAACTTGACTTGCCGCGAAATTTTTGTATGAAGGAGTAGCGCGGGATTCGCGGCGATCGCGTCTGCCATGTGCTCCGCCGGTTTGCATATATGCACAGTTTGACCAAGTAAATAAAAACATGCCCAAAATGCCAATCCAAGATGCAAAACTGTTGGATACGTGTTTTTGAGATTTTTGCCAAAAAAAAACAAGAATGCCAAACTCAAATGCCTAACTATTGGAGATGCTCTTACCCATCTAATGTTTAATATCATGTAGTTGTAGCTAAATCCAAAGAGTCTATTTGGCATACATCAGCGCTGGTGTGTCTTTACACTACTCTTTAACAGGTCTAGGGTCAATCATGGTAAGCATCTTTTCCTACTGATCGAAAACATAAAACACATATTTTTGAACATATAGACATGGCAAAAGAAACTGCAAACACGGTAATGTTTAAAATAGTCTATAGAAAACAACTAATAAAAGTAGGAGCAACAAACTTAATTATGCTAAGTTGTACTCCATATCCTCATATATACCACTCCAAGGGGTAGTTACCATGGAGTATGAAAATTGATATTTAAATAGGATGAGGATTAGTATATTTCCTATAGTGTGTAATAGAATTTTTTTTTTGCATTGATACTCAAAATTTGTTCAGATGGATCTCTCTCCAAAATTGGATGTACTGCAAGTATCCCTTGAAAATATTTGGCAAAATGCAGAAAATTGCGTTTTCACAAAAATCATTTAGCATGTGGAGTATAATTTCGGAGGACATCTATTTCAAGGATTTAAAAGTTTCACAACAGAACATCCTGCACTCGCTTCATACAGAGATAGCACCAGGTTACATAGCTACAAAAACAGAGTTTGAGCCAGTCATAGTTTAGGTTTCTGCTAAAGTTTTTGCAGTGTAAATATGAAGTGAAACTCAAGGTAAGGACATAGGACACAACAACGGGCACTTACTTCATAATGTCAATTCATTTTGGCGTAGACCTTTGGAGAGGATTGACGACTCACTGTGGGCTTGGACACAGGATGCGGAATGCAGGGAGAGTAGCTGCCTTGAGCTGCTTGGTTTTGGAATGGCTTCGACGTCGCGGTGATTCCTCGTTTCCCACCGACAACGTCCACGCGGCTCACCATCGAAGCACGGCGCCGGTGTTAGCGTCGGTGCTGCCCCGGACGACAACGTGCGTTGGTCCACGCTGGTCGAGCCGAGGAATATAGGTGCAGTGATGTGGCGGGAACGGCGCCAGTGCATCACCGTGGCAACAGAGTGGCGAGGTCGTTTGATGGCTTCACATTTGCGTGTGCAGGGGTCACGGACGTAGCATTGCATCCAGCAGCAGCCCGTCCTATACCGACAAGGGAGATCATGGAGGCATGTCATCCAAAGTGAGCCGGCATTGGCGGAGGCGGTGGGATGCATGCCACGAGCCGGACATGGCTGCGGATGGGGCAGAGTCAAACGCCTGCGCGAATGTCACACTAGGTGTTATAGAGAAAGGAGTGTTGGCGGAGGAGGCAACACGCAGGCCACAGAAGCAGACGTGGCTGCGGACGGTGGCAGAGTCAAGAGGGTGATCTTTCATTGTCGGTGATTCGGGGTTATTGTGGGTATCAGTCGCACCAGCGAGTGATCGATGGGGAGTCACATGGTGAGGGGTGGATGAAGGTCTTGACTGATTGCCCGCGGCATGGATTCATGTGAGCAAATAGAGACACTCTTCCTTCTGTGTGGCCAAGTGGACTTCCTTATGAACAGAGATGTATGCGCCCTTCCTTTCTTGCTGTGGACGGACGTGCGACAACCAAATAGGCAGAGGTGGAAAACTTCTTTTTGCACAGGATGAGGTGAAGCTAAGGCGAGACACAATTGTTGTTGCACCAAATGATTGTCTTCCTTTTTGTTCTTTTTAGTTTAGGAGAAAAAGAACAAAACATGGACACTTTTTGGTGCGAAATTTCAATGTGGCCCCAAAGTCCTGCTTGCTATATTCCCACAGTCTGTCTCTCAAACATGCGTGGCTGCCGTTGCAATATTCAATTCAAATAAAAAAGGAGAGACCAAATCTATTGTTTGTTTCAGAAGGAAAGAGCAAGATTAGCATTGCACGCTGTTGCATGTCTTCACCTCCCTTGCATGTAACCGATTGGTGCTGCCCCTTGCGACATGATTAAAAGGAAGGAAAGAAACCTCGAAACAAAACAATCTGGAGGGATCAAACAACACTCCCATCATCACCATGTCCACGCCGCCACCATACGTGCCCTGCACCCGCTCGCAGCTCGCCGTGCTGCCACCGCCTGTGACCACCCTATGCCAACGTCCCAGCCCTGTCCCACAGAGACACATTGCCACCACGCCGATCACAGAAAACTCAGCCGGCTCCCACGCGCACCACAAGAATGGCAACTCACTTGAGACCTCTACAATCCAAGTGACATGTCAAAACACCATCAGACCCTACTGTGTCCTCTGACAACCGTGCGACATGGCATAGAAATGGCACACAATACAATCCTGAGAAGATGGTACATCCATCCGATGCTAATGCATGTAAGTACTTCAATGTGCGCCATCCTCTCAAAGTAGAGGAGGCTCGTAATGTACATGTCGCACAAACAATAGATGGGTTCAATCCATATGGTATGATGGCTGCACCATACACATGTTGGCCCATGTCATCATCCCCCTCAATCTCCCCCAAATTTCTCCCTTCAACGGCAATTGTGTTCCTATCATTCATTATTCCAGGACACCAGGGGAGTAATATGGGTGTCTTCATGGAGCCTGTGATCAATGACAAGAACATGGTATGCCTGTGATAGATCAGTGCTTGGTTCAAAGGGGTGTGGACATATGACCGAGATATGAAGACAAGCACCAAAATGCACGTCTGGTACACTACTCCTAGCAGGACTTCCTAGCGTATGGGTTAATGTATGTCTGGTGTGTTTTGGTGAAGTTCCCATGCCCATTATGCAAGGAAGCTATGAGGTTCACATTGTTGAAGAAGGGTGTCAACAATTCGTCTTTCAACAAACATCGTCAATTCCTCCCTCTTGACCATCCATTTAGAGAAGACATCAAGAGCTTTACAAAAGGTGTCAAAGTGACGGACCCGAGACCACGCTTGAGGGCTGGGGCCGAGGTTCATGCTCAGATAGATGCTCTCATGACCAATGAAGAACATGGTATGGTGAGCAACATATGTGGACTCATAAGTTTGGCTTGATGAGGCTCCCTTTTGATACTAGATACGCACATAGAGAAATAATCTGCAAGTGTACGGATATCAGTGAGCACTTCACATGAGAGATATTCTAGAGTATCGTTATTTATTTATCCACAGAGAGAAAACATGCACCTAACTAACCCAAATCTATACTTAACCCCTATGCTACAGACAAGATAGTAAGATATGAGTGATATAGAGAGGATTACTCTATCAGTCTTCCTCTAACTTATGGTAAGCTGTTTAGTTATTGTTCTAAGTGGAGCACCTAAGGAAAAGAGACACCACAGAGCATGCTTAACCCTAACACAATATTTCCTACCTTACCTCCTAATGGGACATGGATTATGGAGACACCAAGGGGACTGTCACTTCCCCCCATTGTTACCACAAAATCAGGCCATATAGGAAGTATCTACGAGTATTCCTAGCCCAAGCACCGCACTTACACTATGAATAATTACTTTATTCCCTACACAAAGTGAATAAAGTAAACCCATAAACCAAAGAACAATAAACTTTATAGTATTAGAAGTCAAATTGTCGAATGATTCTAGAACCATGCCTCAGGTTATGAGACTTTGATCCCACAGGTACAACTTGAGAGGAGACACCAATAGGCTAGGCTTCCTCCACTTCTACCTTCACCCTGTACTCTCTCAATCTCTCTTGTTGCTAAAACCCTAAAGAGATAGATCCATTCAAGGGACTCCTCTCTGGATAATTCTCTTTGGAAAATATGAATTAGGGTTTATGAATTGGTACTGATCCAGGGGCTAGGGGCCTTGCTTATATAGCCCTCTTGATTGCACCATAGCCCTCGGATCAAACCGGCCTAAATAGGTTTTCAAGATTACTCCTCAAGGTCGGTGGAGGCAGGATCTACGAGATTGAGCCTAATTGGCTGTTGACGGTGACTAATACCCACTTGGAGACATAGTCAACTCCCACAAGAATGTGCTCACATCCCTTTGACTTTGGAAAAGGTCCCATGTAATCAATTCGCTAGACATCAAAGAGCTTAACTTGAAGGTTGTTGGTGAGTGGCTGTTGACGGTGGATAAGCTATAAAATCCACACATGAAAACACCGTCAACAGCCCGAAAATAGTGGAAGAATGGCATAGCATAGGCATCTTTTATCACTAAGAGGTTCCACTTGTGCTCTAAGTATTTGGATGCAGGAACACCTATATTTGGGAGAAAATGAGCCCCTGGACCCACCAAGTCCCAGTCGGCCGACCTACACTTGGGGCGGTCCAGGTGCTGGCTCAATTCCAGGATCCTAAGACAACACATCCAAGTCCATCTCGACCCTCACATCACATTTGTGTTTCTGTTCAAGGGTGAAATATGGAGGTACAAGGATCCACGGACCCACCAGAAGAACCAAACCAAATAAGAACACATGTTGCACTCCATGACTGATGGGGACAGCAATGGAGCAAGGCTGGTGTGCTCACCTCACCAAAGCTTGGTCGACCGATGCGACATGTTGGCCCGATCTTCACGATGTAGGAAGAACATCGATAACTAGCTGAAGAACAGCCGGATAACTTGCTGCAAGCAGTGATAACTAGTGCAACCTGACAAATAAAACTCGAAGCCAACCACCGTCTTTAACCGGCAACCTGAATCGAGGATTCGCCCAACCACACTGTCAAACAACCAACCAACACAACCTACAATCAATCAAGGAATACCTTGACGGGAGTAGGAACACCAATTGGGAGCGGATGAAGCCGCCACCTATATAATCCCGCGAGGAAATCACAAGAGAAAGGGGTAGAGATCACTCTCTGAATATTTGCTAGCACACAACTAAACAAAAGGGGTTCTGTATTTTAATTATCAAGTCTTAGATTACAATGAGTCTTAGGGGGTATTTATACTAGCAACAACCCTACTAGATAGGTATGAAAACGAAATAGAGTTTCTAAGGAAAGGCAATGTGAAAGGTCCCCTCGAAATGGATTCCCGAAGTGGCTTCGCGTGACTGTTGGCCTCCAGAGTAGTTTCCAATAAACTGACCATAACTTTTTATTGGGAAGTCCAAATGATGAACTGTTTTTTGTGACTAAAAAGTTATGAAGATTTCTTTGCACTGGTCCATTTTTTACTTCCATTGGTCCGTTTTTTACTTCTTCTGGAACTTGCACTGGTCCGTTCTTCAGGTCTGATTCATCTTTCTCTTCTTCTATATACCTGAGTACAATCAAGGTACAACACTTAGGTAGTATATAATTCTTATTAATGTTAAAATGAGTCTCACAAAGTAGCACGTGGACCTCTTGTTGTAGCTTCTTTGCACGACTACGTGTAATTGGTCCATTGATGACTTGGACTGCTATCAGCGTAGGTGAAACTTGAGTGAATGTAGCTTTACTAAGAGCTTGTGACGTATTGCTTGGTGGCGTGGTCATATCATCCTCCCCCCTTGAAAAGGAGTCGTCCTTGACTCTGAAGTGTCTTCACTTGTGAATGGTGAGAGATCTGCAACATTGAAGGAGTTGCTCACGCCATAACTTGCAGGAAGATCAATCTTGTATGCATTGTCATTGATCTTCTCAAGAACACAAAATGGACCATCTCCTCATGGCAACAATTTTGATTTGCGCTGCTGAGGAAAGAGATCCTTGCGCAATTGTATCCACATCAAGTTCCTGGGTTCAAATAACACCTTCTTCCTATGTTTGTTCATACTTGTAGCCTTGCATCCTGCCTTGACTTCAATTGCTTCCTTGGTCTTCTCGTGTATCTTCTTGATGTATGCTGCACGCTTGGAGGCTTCCATATTGGTTCTTTCTTGCAATGGAAGGGGCAACAAATCTATTGGGCAATAGGTTTGAACCCATATACAATTTCAAAAGGACACATATTAGTGTTAAAGTGTACTTCTGTGTTATATGTAAACTCCACATGTGGCAAGCATTCCTCCCAAACCTTCAGGTTCTTTTCACCATTGTTCGCAGCAACATTGACAATGTGTGATTCACTTTCTTATATTTCACAATGTATGAAAATGCTTTGATGAACTCAACCCATTTGGCATGACGACAGTTCAGTTTTGCTTGTCCTTTCAAGTATTTCAGTGCTTCATGATCAGAGTGAATAACAAATTCTTCTGGCCATAAGTAGTGCTACCATGTTTCAAGCACACGTACCAAAGCATATAATTCTTTATCATACACAAAATAATTCAGTTGAGCGCCTCCTAGTTTTTCACTAAAATATGCTACAGGTTTTCCTTGTTGCATAAAAACTCCTCCTATGCCAATTCTGCTAGCATCCCATTCAACTTCAAAAGTTTTAGTGAAATCAGGAAGAACAAGTAACGGTGCTTCAGTTAAACATTTCTTTAGTTCTTGAAAAGCATTTTCTTGTGATTTTCCCCATTTAAAGTCAACACCTTTCTTTGTCAATTCATTCAAAGGAGCAGCGATGGTACTGAAATCTCTCACAAACCTCCTATAAAAACCAGCAAGGCTATGAAAACTTCTTTCTTGACTTACATTCGTTGGAGTTGGCCAATCTTTGAAGGCTTTCACCTTGCTTTCATCCACTTCTAGGCCTTTTCCTGAAACAACAAAGCCAAGAAACAAAACATGGTCTGTGCAAAAACTGCACTTCTCAAGATTAGCAAATAATTTCTCCTTTCTAAGCACTTCCAAGACTTGCCGAATATGATTCACATGTTCCTCAAAAGACTTGCTGTAAATTAAGATATCATCGAAGTAGACAACAACAAATTTTCCAATGAAAGCTCTCAAGACATGGTTCATTAATCTCATGAAAGTACTAGGAGCACTAGTCAAATCAAAAGGCATAACTAACCATTCATACAGCCCAAATTTTGTTTTAAATGTAGTTTTCCATTCATCCCATGTTTTCATTCTTATCTGATGGTATCCACTTCTCAAATCAATTTTAGTGAATATGGTGGAACCACTTAATACATCAAGCATGTCATCTAAACGTGGAATAGGATGGCGATAGCGAACTGTGATGTTATTTATAGCACTACAATCAACACACATCCTCCAAGAACCATATTTCTTAGGCACTAAAATTACAGGAATAGCACAAGGACTAATACTTTCACGAACAAAACCTTTATCAAGAAGTTCTTGCAATTGCCTTTGTATCTCCTTTGTTTCTTCTAGATTGGTTTGGTATGGTGGTCGATTAGGTAGTGCAGCCCCTGGAATTAGATTAATTTGATGCTCAATCCCACGAATTGGAGGTAGTCCAGCCGGTGTTTCTTCTGGAAAGACATCTCCATAGTCCTGCAAAAGATGAGACACAACACTAGGAAGAGAGGTCATGTCGTTAGCTGAAATTAAAATGTCTTTGTACACAAGTACAAAGAGCACTTGTTCAGGGTTGTTCCTCACTTCTCTCATTTCA
The DNA here is from genome assembly GCF_000003195.3 of Sorghum bicolor. NCBI lineage: Eukaryota > Viridiplantae > Streptophyta > Magnoliopsida > Poales > Poaceae > Sorghum > Sorghum bicolor. Next base: position 38,393,275 of record NC_012878.2, read on the forward strand.
TATTTTGTAGCTAGCATGACTATATTCTCTCCCTCTCCTTTCTTTTTATCCCTCAAATTTGGCTTGTGGCACTCACTCACCGAATTGTGGATGACACTCAATTTCTTTTGCTCTCCTTCCTCTCTACTCACTGGAACAATTTCAGATTTCTTTTTGTAAATGTTCAGCCATGATTTGTTGGGGTGTCATAGGCTTGAGATTAAACTGCTTCCCCTTTAGATTGATATTGAACTGATTTGTTCTCCCACAATGTTGGCTATATCGATCATATTGCCATGGCCTTCCAAGCAGCAAGTGACACACCAACATAGGTGCCACATCACACTCTACTATGTCAACATATTCACCAATCTTGAATGGAACGTTTACTTTATATCCAATCTTGATATCTCCCGAATCATTCAGCCACTGTACATGATATGGATGAGGGTGTCGTAGCAGCTTCAAGCCAAGTTTATCACCCTTCTCACAACTAGCAAGATTATGGCAGCTCCCTCCATCGATAATCACCTTCACCACTTTATCATGCACCTTTGCTCTAGTTTGAAATAATTTGTGTCGCTGCCCATTTTCAGCTTCATTTGCCTGAACACTCAAGATTTGAGTCATCTCAAGAGCAGCTCCTTGCTCAAACTCGCAGCCAGTAAGGTCCTCATCTCCATGGGCTTCCTCCTCAATTCCCCCTTCACTAGCTGATTCAAATTCTCCATCATGATTCACAATGATTACCTGAGTATTGGGGCATTCCACACTTGAAGCTCTGAATTCCATTACTCCTAGAAGTAGAACCCACTGAAGTAGTGATTGGTGCTGCTAGTTTTGAACTTGAGACAGCAGTGTTCTTTCCACTAAAACTACCCTGAAAATTAGATCGTGAGCCTCCACTTGAGCTTTTCACCATGGACGGTTCAACAGCAAATTTTGTGTGTGATTTGCTTCCTCCAGAGAAATTCCTCGTGGATGGTTCAACAACAAATTTTGGCATGGTAAATTTTAGTTTGCCAAAAATTTCTTCATGGCTACCTCTTCTATGACATCGGCGACCAAAACCGAGTTGGAAGCGGTTGAAATCTTTGACATACTTGATCTTGAGTAACTTATTTTTTCCCTTTTCTAGGAACAAGAATCCCCAGACAGCCTATTCTCCTTCGCTATTTAAAACTCTGATGATGAAGGTGAAGAAGCAAGTTCCTCTCAGGCAGTCGGAATCACATCGGTAGAGATTAAGGCCTAGTTGGAGGACTTGTCGGCCCTGCTACACCAAGACACGGCTCAGCCAGTACACGATTTTGATCCGGCCAAGGCTTTAGTCGAGACCCTTCGTGGTAAAATTCCAACCGATGCAAAAAAAGTCCTCTTCCAGGCTGCCCAAATGAGTGGATGTATGTGGATGCGTACTTCCGGAGTAGAAGCAGCATGTATGAGTGAACGTGCAAGTGAATCTTGATTTTAACGCATGACAAGCTCCTAAGGGTCTACACAGCTTGACCACACTCAATGCTCATAAGCAGTAAAAAGTAAATGTATGGTTCATAGTCTAATAAGCATGTATATATGGCTGTGGTAGGATTTTAAACTCTCATCATACAGGAACTCATCATGCAACATTTTAAAGATTTTCAAAGATAAAATTCTCCAGAATTCTAGCATCTCTAGGAACAGATAAACAACAGCTCAACCTTCCCATATCGTATCCGTTAACGACTTAGACTTTAGATCAAGTACTCTTCCCACAAGTTTAGGTTTAGAGCAAATCTTAATTAATAACAGTCATGCCTAAACTTGAGAGAGATTTCAATTTTGAGAACTAGTCATGGCAGAGCAACTATTCGTCATTTCTATGTGAGAGCATATCATGAGGGTTCATAGCAAACTTTATTTTTTTTATTTAGCACACTAAGCAAAGATATATAGATATATAAGCATAAAATCTTTATTTTGGTTTTTATGATTATGGATCTTTTTATTATTTGAGTAAAGTATAAACGTGAGTAGAACACTTAGCTGGATAAATGGGGGTGCTCTCCCCCAAGCTGGATTTTGACGTAATTTCTTCTGATGTAGCTAGCAGATGGCGAAGTTGTATTTGAATGTCGACAGCACCGTGACAGCAATTAGGATGTCCTCCGTATTCTAGTCTTCTTTGATCCTTGAATTCTGTGGAGCTCAAATAGACAACAAAGTTTTGTGGAACTAGTTAAGTGTTAGCATAAAATCTCTTAGCCGTAATCATGTTGAGCTTCCTCTAATAAATATTACTCTCTTTGGTAGGATCATAAATTTATTTTTATATTTTCATTTTTATAGGACAGAAATATATTTATTTTATTTTTATGCCACCAAAGTGAATGTACTTATGGGTTTTATACCATGAGCATACTCACATGGGGCTTACTATTTTTAACATTTTTATTTTATTTTCAAGATGATATGAACCTGATTAACTAAGCAAATGATTTTATATAATTGAAAGAGAAAAGATAACTACCAAGTTTACCTCTTGGCAAGGCGTTCGGTGTTTTTAAGTCCTCCGAACGGGATTCTCCGTTTTCTCAGTCGTCCTCGGATTTGCTGGATGACGTAGTCGGTGGTTCCGGCGGCGCCTCCTCTTCGTGTATAACTATCTTCTCTCTCCACACATGACTCGGTGCTACAGTCTCCTCAGGGCAGTTCTGTTCAAGCTATATGTCTTTAGACCTTACCACTTATCCTTCGTAGTCTGCCCATCTGTCCCTGATGATTTGCCTCCTCTGGTTGCGGTTGCGTCGTCTTCTTCTTGTCCTGACCTGCTTAGAGTCTTCAACTATATAGTTAGGGTCAGTAAAATAGCGGCATATCTTCTCAGAGGGGAAGTGCATGTGGACTTCTCCGGTTCCAATGTAGATGATTGCTTTAACGTCGCTGAGGAAGGGTCTCCCAAGGATGATGGGTGAATCATACTCGTCTTCTCCCATGTTAATAACCTGAAAATCTGTATGGACAAAATGATCATCTATTTTGACAGAGACATCAGTTACTATACCTTCAACCTTTCGGAATGTCTGATCTGCCATCTGGAGCTGAATGTATGTCGCTTTTTGGGGCATGGTTCCGAACAGGAGCTGATAGGTGACTGCGGCCATTATGTTGATGCCCGACACGGTGTCGCAAAGCGTCATCTGGAAGTTGTATCCATTAATGGAGCACTGGATGCTTGGCATACCTGGGTCGTCCTTTTTGGTCAGGAACGGTGACTTAAGTCGACGATCTTGACCTCCTTGAACTGCAGTGACCATCTTAGCTGACTCGGTCCACATTTGCTTGTTTCTGTTCCTCCTGTTGGTCCTTTCCTTGGTTCATGTCAGGATTGCTCTAAGATTTGTGTAGTCTTGTTCTTGAAGGAAAACGTCTCCTTCCTCCCCTTGATGTAGAAACTAATCCTGGCAGCACTAGCATAGATGAATGGCCTCCCTAGGATGATGGGTGCCCTCTCATCAGTACCAGTCTCTATTACCACGAAGTCTGCTGGGGCTTACAAGGTAGCAACTTGGACGCAGAGGTTATTCAATATTCCCTTCGGGAAACTTAGTGTCCGATCTGCAAGCCTAGGCATAATGTTGACGCTGGAGCCAAAGTCGTAGAGTGGTTCTGGGAAGTCCACCATGCCGATGGAGATCGGGATGATGGGGCATCCTGGATCGCCTCTCTTGACCGGTAGAAGGTCGGTAATTACTTCCACAACGGGGTAGCTCCAGTAGTTACCTACATCAAACATGTCTACAAGATTTGCAGATTCTAATCCTTCCGGTTGTGATGGTATACCAGGGTTAGTAGCAGGAACAGCAGGAGCTATTTGATTTAACTGAGATTCAATCATTTTATTAAAGCTAATTTGATTCTTGATGGCAGTAGAGAAATTATCCATTCTATTATTTATATTTTCTAACATTTTATCATCAGATGCCAATTTCTTAGATAGGTTATCCATTAGCTTTCCTTGATTAGACACTAACTCTCTCAGAGGTAGAAAATTATTATTATTATTATTGTAAGAATTATTACCTTGATAATTACCTGAGTAGTTAGGCCTCTGTTGATTCCAGCCTTGATTTTGTTGAGGTCGGTTGTAGTAGTAGTAGTTGTTGATGTAGTTTATGTCCTCAAGCATCTCAGGGCAGTGATTGCCTGTGTGTCCAGTATCTCCAGTGTATTTGTGCTCGTAGATCCAGGTTCTTCACTTGGTGGAGTCTGGGAGTTGTAAAACTCCTTCATATTTTGCTCGAAGTGTACCTGCTCATAGAGACAAGGCAGAGATCAAGTGCATGGGCCCTGTTGGTGGAAAACACCAACAGAACCAAAAGTGTATTTGTTCTTCTCTAACCTTAAGCATAGTGAGCAAGACAAAGTTGATGGATAATAAGATCATGAGTGTAGCATTTAAAACATTTGTCAGATCAGATCGCTCAACCTAATGGAAAGATTGCGTGTGCAACATTTTAGTTCATATGATTAGGAGTGTGGGATCACAAAGGTGGAAGGACTAACCATATTAAATCGATTGAGTTGGTTAATCTAGAGTTGTAAATCATACATGTTTGTCTCTTTTATTCATGTGAATGCCAGAACTAAGGAGAAGCTTATAAAAGTGATAGTCAAGTACCTTAAGATGTTACCTTACTTGAAGAGTGATGGTACAGTATCACCTTGTGGAAGCTTTCCTTTCTTAGCACTTGTGCATCGTGTTTGTGGCACCCTCCATGGATCGTCTCTTGTGAGCTATGCCTTCCTTGTGTAAATTGTGAAACTTCATGTGTCTCTCTCTTTGTCTCCAATGTGAGTTTATCTCAGGACTTCCCAAGTCGATATTGAAAGTTTTCCTACAGGGGTTAGTCCAATAAAATATCCAATATCTACTATAGCATACTATCGGCTCAAAAATCAACCTAGACACCATGTCTAATTTGATTTAGGAGGGCATTTTAACCTAAGCACCATACCTAATTAAAAATCTCTTGGAAGTAAGATCATCATTCCTAAACTAAGCACCATGCTTAATTAAGAGATAAATGAAACTATTCCAAACCTAGACAGATACTAAAGCAAATAAAGGTAGCATGAGAGCATTTATAGAGATCTACTCAAGTGGAGATGAAGTAGTGTGATTAGTATTTAACAAATTGAGCATGTCCCAAAGGTAGGGACAACAAACATAGCAACATGGCAAAGGATGTTTTTATGTAAAGTACTCCCCAAGCTTGAATTTTGCAAAATTCAAGTTTGGATGCATTTAATTCAATATTGTACGATGATTGGTTGGACATACCTTGTGCTTGTCATTCATCCGATCTTCTTGCTCCAATCCTGGAAAGGTTAGTGACAAGAATACCCGAAGGAATTTCTTACAATTATCCTTATATGCTCAATACACAAGGTAATATTGCAAATAATTAAAAGCTCATGTTACGATCTGATCAGTGCTTATTTTAGGACACTAAGCTTGTCCTTGGGAAACCATCAATTTATGTCGGCGAAGTGGTTTCCCCTCCAACGCTAACCTATATCAACTCAACGAGATCTGCAATATTTATTATAAACATATGCATCGACAACCGCCCTTTTAAAGTTTTTATAAATAGAAAGGAAGAGGGGGTTGGAGATCTCGAATGTGGTGATGTTGGAGAGACCAATAAATTGGGAAGATGTTGCATATGAGCATGGAGTAAACGAAGTGGCTATGAAATAAATTCCATGCTCATTAATGTTTGGAGTGAAATCTATGTGGTATGGTGAAAATGGTAAGGTGAGTGTGGTAAAAAAGGAAAAGAAAAAGGATACACGGACGACTTGGTTCGAAACTAGCACAGCTACCATTCCCCGGCAACGGCGCCACAAAGCTTGTTGGGTATTTTAAACACAAACAGAAAAATCCGCAAGCGCACGGATACTGATGTAGCTTTCACTCGGGAGTATTCCAGAGTATCGATTTTCCACATAGAACGTGAGTGTACTAATTAAGATTCAAGATCGCCCAAGGATAACTATATAATTATTTTTGGTGGGAAGAGAGGAAGTTTCCTAAGAGTTATCTAGTTGATCTAAGAATTAAGAATTACTTCAAAGATTATTTATTTCGGGACATTAGAACACTAACCACAGAAAGAGATGAGAAGGGGGCTAGGAAGCTCTAACTTCGGTCCTACAAACACCGATCCGAACGAGGTGGAATACATTGACAATTCGTAGGATTGGGTGCAATTCCAGGTAATTGCAAGACTAAACACCACGTCTAATCTATTAATTACTACTCTAGCACTTGATGCACTTGATGCAAGTGGGAATCCAATGAATAACTTGAATGTAAATAAAAGTAATTAAAGAACTCAGGAATTATGAATTGAAGAACTTGGAGAACGAACCAGTTGCTGCAAAAGTATAATGTTGAGGAAGATCCGACACATCCGGCTCCTCCGCTCTCCACTTCTCTCTCCCTATTTTCTAGATTACAACTAGAACTAACTAGAACTAGAACTAGATGAACTAGAGGGATCCTCTCTACTTGGATGAATAATTGAAACCCTAGCTTTGATTCTGTAGAAGAGGTATGTTCTCCAGGAGCCAGGGGGCCTGCTTATATAACCCTTCCAAATGAATGGGGGCCGTCAGATCAAACCGACCTTAATCGCACGATTTTCCTTGATCCTCAAAGGCGGTGGAGCACGATCCGCGAGACCTGCCCTGATTGGTCACCAGGGCAGGGCGGGCGCCCTGCCCCCGGGCCCGCTCGGCCTCCTGCTCGTTCCCGTGGCTTCTGGATTCTTCTAGATGATAGAAAATTAGCGCACACGTTAATATCTCTATGTAAACCCGACGTGTGGGCCTTTCCTCCATATTTCCTCATCACCCTCTGCAGAAATAGACAAACACCAAAACTCGTGGAATTCTGTCAGATAAAACCCTAAGTCTAGGTGTCGGATGCATTTGGATCCTTTTCCATGATTAGTTGAAGGTTAAATGTGAGCATTAAGGACCGTCAACAATTACATAGGTGGCGGCTTCATGCGATCCCAATTGGAGCTCCTACTCCCTTCACGGTATCCCTTGATTGATTGTAGGTTGTGTTGGTTGGTTCTTTGAGAGTGTGGTTGGGCGAATCCTCGATTCAGGTTGCCGGTTAAAGACGGTGGTTGGCTTCGAGTTTTATTTACCAGGTTGCACTAGTTATCGCTGCTTGCAGCAAGTTATCCGGCTGTTTTTCACCTAGTTATCGATGTTCTTCCTACGTCGTGAAGATCGGGACACTGTGACGCATCATCTCGTATCAAAGCTTTCGTTACCACGGTAGGAATTTTATCCCTAGCTACACATATATTTTTGCTTCGTCCTATCCACCAAAAAGCCAGAAAAATATATTGCTTAGACCTTTCTTTCAATCTGTTATTTTAGTGAGTTCGGTTAAGTCACAGTCCATTAGAGTCTTTGTTTTAGTTGCTGATGAGTTATCCTTCGCATGTTCATTGTGCCTCTTTTATATCTAAAAATCCCCACAAAAAAATCTCTATAGCCTATATCATTCTTTGTGTTAACTTTGATTCTATCTAGCTTCTGGTTGTTGTTTTATTTCTATCTTTAGTTGTGCAAGTATCATAATCTCATCCCTGTTTTTAGTTCTACATAAAAAGAAAAAAGTGTGTCAAAAAAAGAAAAGAAAGTGCAAAAAAAAGTGAAGTGAAAAAAATGAGAAAGGTTCAAAGAGAAAGTCTGAAAGATTAGCTGATTTATGTGCACAAGTGCTGAAAGTTTCATATCAAAATCTGCAACCAGTTTGCTATCTTTGTTTGGTGCAAAACTTTGGTTGGATCTGATTGCAACACTTGCATCCCAATCATACTCCTTGTTTGCATCAATTCTGAAATTTCTTTGCGTGTGTGTGATCTATTTATACACTTCGAATCTTTTGATCAGCACTAGGCAGAAAACTTCTAGTTTGGATCGTTACTTAACTTTACAACAACTAGAATTCAGATTGCATTCCCTGTGTATTACTCCCCACCAAGCTCCACATAAAAACCATCGTAATCGGTACTCTCTGTTCTTGTATTCGCCTCGCCATCACTTTCAGTTGCCACCACACATTTGTTTTCCTTGTAATCTGCAGCAGAGGAATTCATAAGAGCTTCGGTGGTTAGAGAGGTGAGTTGTGAGGGCCACCAAATTTTCATATTCCATAAATACAAATTATTTGTATTCAGCTAACCTTACAGGAAGATGGGTGATGGAATAGAGGATTGTGTCACTTTGGCACAATTTAATGAACTCCGACAAAGCATAGAAGAAAAGTAAGATAGGTTGTCACAAGATCTTCAGAACCTTATGACTGAAATCAGAAGGCGTCGCCAACCTCATGATGGAGCAAGCAACCATGGTGAAGATGGAGATATGAGTGATAGAAGTGCTGCTAGTAGAAGCTCAAGGGAACAAGGAAGGAGGAACCGAGGTAGGGGAAGAGGTCACGGTCGAAGAAATTATGATGATGAAGAATCTGAAAAGGAGGATGATGATGATCATTCTCAATATCGATATGGTCGACGACATCGTAGAAGAGGCAATCATGAGGAGAGGCTGGGAAAACTGAAGTTTACCATGCCAAAGTTTGATGGTGGGTCTGATCCTAAAGCTTATTTCACTTGGGAGCTGAAAGTGGATAAAATCTTTTGCTTGCATAATTATTCAGAAGTGAAGAAGCTGGCAATGGCATCTCTGGAGTTTGAAGCATATGCTCTGTTATGGTGGGAGCAGCTCCTCAGTGATCATGAAGAAGATGGAAGACATCCTATTGCAACTTGGGATGAAATGAAGAGAGAAATGAGAAGTTGTTTTGTGCCGAAGCACTATCGGCATGATCTTTTTGATAAATTGCAGAATTTGAAGCAAGGAAGTCTTTCTGTTGAAGAGTATTATAAGGAGATGGAGAAATCTATGATTAGAGCCAATGTGTATGAAGATGAAGAGCAAACTATTTCACGTTTTATGGCTGGGCTGCATCGCAATATTTAGTGCATTGTTGAGTTTCAGCCATACCGTCATCTTATTGATTTGGTACATCAAGCAACCAAAGCTAAACGTCAATTGCAGCAAGATGCTAAGAGCAGCAAGTCCTTGTCCTTTGGTATGAGGAACTTCTCTGGTGGAAGCAAATCAATCACCAAGTTTTCTGCTGAACCATCCATGGTGAAAGGCTCAAGTGGAGGCTCACGATCTAATTTTCAGGGAACTTTTAGTGGAAAGAACAATGCTGTCCCAAGTTCAAAACCAGCAGCATCAAACACTACTTCAGTGGGTTCCACTTCCAAGAGTAGTGGAATTCAGTGCTTCAAGTGTGGAGGCCGTGGACATGTATCAAGAGAGTGTCCAAATAATCGTGTGGTCATTATGAATGATAGTGGAGAATTTGAATCAGCTAGTGAAGAGGAAGCTGAGGAAGAACATGTTGATCAGGGCCATAAAGATAAGGAACATACTGGGTGTGAATTTGAGCATGGTGCTGCTCTTGTGGTGACTCAAATCTTGAGTGTTCAAATGAAAGAAGCTGAAAATAGGTAGCGACATAATTTATTTCAAACCAGAGCAAAGGTGCATGATAAGGTGGTGAAGGTGATTATTGATGGAGGGAGCTGTCATAATCTTGCTAGTCGTGAGATGGCTGATAAACTTGGCCTGAAGTTGCTACGACACCCTCATCCATATCATGTACAGTGGCTGAATGATTCGGGAGATATCAAGATTGGGTATAAAGTAAACGTTCCATTCAAGATTGGTCAATATGTTGACACAGTAGAGTGTGATGTGGCACCTATGTCGGTGTGTCACTTGCTGCTTGGAAGGCCATGGCAATATGATCGATATAGCCAACATTGTGGGAGAACAAATCAGTTCAATATCAATCTAAAGGGGAAGAAGTTTGTTCTCAAGCCTATGACACCCCAACAAATCATGGCTGAACATTTACAAAAGAAATCTGAAATTGTTCCAGTGAGTAGACATGAAGGAGAGTAAAAGAAATTGAGTTCCATCCACAATTCAGTGAGTGAGTGCCACAAGCCAAATTTGAGGGAGAAAATAAAGGAGAGGGAGAGAATTTAGTCATGCTAGCCACAAAATCTGAAATGAGAGCAGTGAGGAACAACCCCAAACAAGTGCTCTTTGTACTTGTGTACAAAGACATTTTAATTTCAGTTAACGACATGACCTCTCTTCCTAGTGTTGTGTCTCATCTTTTGCAGGACTATGGAGATGTTTTTCCAGAAGAAACACCGGCTGGACTACCTCCAATTCGTGGGATTGAGCATCAAATTGATCTAATTCTAGGGGCTGCACTACCTAATCGACCACCATACCGAACCAATCTAGAAGAAACAAAGGAGCTACAAAGGCAAGTGCAAGAACTTCTTGATAAAGGTTTTGTTCATGAAAGTTTAAGTCCTTGTGCTGTTCCTGTAATTTTAGTGCCTAAGAAAGATGGTTCTTGGAGGATGTGTGTTGATTGTAGAGCTATAAATAACATCACTGTTCGCTATCGCCATCCTATTCCACGTTTAGATGACATGCTTGATGAATTAAGTGGTTCCACCATATTCACTAAAATTGATTTGAGAAGTGGATACCATCAGATAAGAATGAAAACAGGGGACGAATGGAAAACTGCATTTAAAACAAAATTTGGGCTGTATGAATGGTTAGTTATGCCTTTTGGTTTGACTAATGCTCCTAGTACTTTCATGAGATTAATGAACCATGTTTCGAGAGCTTTCATTAGAAAATTTGTTGTTGTCTACTTCGATGATATCTTAATTTACAACAAGTCTTTTGAGGAATATGTGAATCATATTCGGCAAGTCTTAGAAGAGCTTAGAAAGGAGAAATTATTTGCTAATCTAGAGAAGTGCAGTTTTTGCACAGACCATGTTGTGTTTCTTGGCTTTGTTGTTTCAGGAAAAGGCATAGAAGTGGATGAAACCAAGGTGAAAGCCATCAAGGATTGGCCAACTCCACGAATGTAAGTCAAGTAAGAAGTTTTCATGGCCTTGCTGGTTTTTATAGGAGGTTTGTGAGAGATTTCAGTACCATTGCTGCTCCTTTGAATGAATTGACAAAGAAAGGTGTTGACTTTAAATGGGGAAAATCACAACAAAATGCATTTCAAGAATTAAAGAAACGTTTGACTGAAGCACCTGTACTTGTTCTTCCTGATTTCACTAAAACTTTTGAAGTAGAATGTGATGCTAGTGGAATTGGGATAGCAGGAGTTTTAATGCAACAAGAAAAACCTGTAGCATATTTTAGTGAAAAACTAGGAGGTGCTCAACTGAATTATTCTTTGTATGATAAAGAATTATATGCTTTGGTGCGTGTGCTTGAAACATGGCAGCACTACTTATGGCCAAAAGAATTTGTTATTCACTCTGATCATAAAGCTTTGAAGTACTTGAAAGGACAAGCAAAACTGAACCGTCGTCATGCAAAATGGGTTGAGTTCATTGAAACATTTCTATACATTGTGAAATATAAGAAAGGTATGGACAATGTTGTTGTTGATGCTCTGTCACGAAACAGTGTGTGGCTAAACCAACTTGAGGTAAAGGTTTTGGGACTTGAAAGTTTGAAAGAACTTTATAGTAATGACCCTGAATTTTCAGAACCATATAAACATTGTAAAAATGGAAAAGGTTGGGAAAAGTATCATATACATGATGGATTTTTGTTTAGAGCTAACAAAATCTGTGTTCCAAATTCTTCGGTTAGATTGCTTTTGTTGCAGGAGTCTCATCGGGGAGGATTGACAGGCCATTTTGGACAAAGGAAAACCTATGAGCTGCTAGAAGATGATTTTTATTGGCCCAAGATGAGAAGAGATGTCATCAGATTTGTGGAGCGATGCGTCACCTATCACAAAGCTGAGTGTAAACTGAACCCTCATGGTTTATATACTTGTTTACCTACTCTTAAAACTCCTTGGGAAGACATAAGCATGAATTTTGTGTTGGGGTTGCCTAGAACTCAGAAAGGAAAAGATTCAATTTTTGTTGTGGTTGATAGATTTTCAAAGATGGCTCATTTTATTCCTTGTAACAAGAGCGACGATGCTTCACATATTGCTAACTTGTTCTTCAAGGAAATTGTGCAGCTGCATGGAATGCCTAGAACCATTGTATCTGATCGTGATGTCAAGTTTGTGAGCTATTTTTGGAAAACATTATGGGAAAAGCTCGGAACCAAGCTTTTGTTCTCCACCACTTGTCACGCTCAAACCGATGGACAAACTGAAGTGGTGAATCACACATTGTCAATGTTGCTGCAAACTATGGTGAAAAAGAACCTGAAGGTTTGGGAGGAATGCTTGCCACATGTGGAGTTTGCATATAACTAGGCAGTACACTCTACCACTAATATGTGTCGTTTCGAAATTGTATATGGGTTCAAACCTATTGCTCCGATAGATTTGTTGCCCCTTCCATTGCAGGAAAGAACCAATATGGAAGCCTCCAAGCGTGCTGCATACATCAAGAAGGTACACGAGAAGACCAAGGAAGCAATTGAACTCAAGGCAGGACGCAAGGCTGCAAGTATGAACAAACATAGGAAGAAGGTGTTATTTGAACCCAGGGACTTGGTGTGGATACACTTGCGCAAGGATCGCTTTCCTCAGCAGCACAAATCAAAATTGCTGCCACGAGGAGATGGTTCATTTCATGTTCTTGAGAAGATCAATGACAATGCATACAAGATTAATCTTCGTGCAAGTTATGGCGTGAGCAACTCCTTCAATGTTGCAGATTTCTCACCATTCACAAGTGAAGACACTTCAGAGTCAATGTCCACACTCTACTTTGTGAGATTCATTTTAACATTAATGAGAATTATATACTACCTAAGTCTTGTACCTTGATTGTACTCAGGTATATAGAAGAAGAGAAGGATGAATCGGACCCTGAAGAACATACCAGTGCAAGTTCTAGAAGTAGTCAAAAACGGATAAGTGGAAGTCAAAAACGGACCAGTGCAAAGAAATCTCAATAACTTTTTACTCACAAAAGCTATGAAGGTCCATGAGGACATGTTAGAAAGCTTGATGAGTCTACTTTCCAATGAATCTAGTGGCGACCAGTTTGGATACTCCATATTGCCTGCAGTCCAGAATTAGTAGACTGTTCAGAAGGTCAACAGTCTGTCATGACAGAATGTTGGTACAACTTGCCAAGTAAAATTGTACCAATCTACAATGTTTCATGCTGGTTGACATATATTGTTGGAAAGCCCTTTGAGTTTAGTTTGACACCCAAGAAACGGTTCATCATTTGGACTTCCCAAGAAAAAGTTATGGTCAGTTTATTGGAAACTGCTCTGGAGGCCAACAGTCACGCGAAGCCACTTCGGGAATCCATTTCGAGGGGACCATTCACTTGCCTTCCCTCAGAAACTCTATTTCGTATTCATACCTATCTATCAGGGCTGTTGCTAGTATAGATATCCCCTAAGACTCATTGTAATCTAAGACTTTTGATAATTGAAATACAGAATCCCTTTTGTTTAGCTGTGTGCTAGCAAATATTCACAGAGTGATCTCTACCCCTTGCTCTTGTGATTTCCTCGCGGGATTACATAGACGGCGGCTTCATCCACTCCCAATTGGTGCTCCTACTCCCTTCAAGGTATCCCTGGATTGATTGTAGGATATGTTGGTTGGTTCTTTGAGAGTATGGTTGGGCGAATCCTCGATTCAGGTTGCCGGTTAAAGACGGTGGTTGGCTTCGAGATTTATTTGCCAGGTTGCACTAGTTATCGCTGCTTGCAACAAGTTATCCGGCTATTTTTCACCTAGTTATCGGTGTTCTTCCTACGTCGTGAAGATCGGGACAACGTGACGCATCAACAGGCTTTCAAGGTAAAACTCCTCAATTTCCTTCGCTTGCATCAATTTAGTCCTGTACTCACATCTTTCTTTTAGGGCACATCGGCTGCAACTGCAACTTCATCGGTAATTATATTTTCCAACAAAAATTCATCAATATTCTTTTGTGATTTTACTCATGAAATTTCCGGTTGTTGCAACAGCAAACTAGCAAATTGGCTAAGACCAGAAGCGCTCAAACAAGTGCCGATGCCCCCCAGCCCAGCCAAGCTCCGACCAAGAGAAAGGGTCCAAAAAGTACCAAGACCTAGCCAAAGCGCCAGAAGACAGTACCATCGTCCTCTCCTCACCCAGTATCACCGATCCCGGTAGCATCACCCCCTTCTTCACCAGAAACCTAGACACAAGAAGTACTTTCTCCCAACAACCAGCACCTCAGCCACAAGAAGCATCAGCCGATGTCTCTGAACAGATCGCCGATCCGGTTGATCTGGGCACATCATCGGTCGTTCCCCCAGAACAGACAATCACCGTACCCCCTCAAGGTAAAGTGCTGATCACAAAATTATTACCGATGGATTTACCTTTATAACTTATAATCATCTTTGTAATTTTTTAGTTGAAGTTATTCCATCGGCAACTTCAGCCGATCAACCCATAGTACCGACTGCATCTCCACGGCAGAGGTAGGAAATTCTTCTGAAGCAAGTAAGTCGCTCGATTCTTTCAGACTTTTTATCATTAAGACCTGGCTTTAAGTAACTTATCTTCTTCCTTTTCTAGGAGCAAGATTCCCTAGACAGTCTATTCTCCTTTGACATCGACATCTCCGATGACGAAGGTGAAGAAGCAAGCTCTTCTCAGGCAGTGGGAATCTCATCAGTAGATATTAAAGCAAAGCTGGAAGACTTGTTAGCTCTGCTGCATCAAGATACAGCCCAGCTGGTAGATGATTCTGATCCAGCCAAGGCTTTATTCAAGACTCTTCGTGGTCAGATCCCAGCCGATGCAGAAGAAGTCCTTTTCCAAGCTGCACACTTAGAAAGCCGCCAGCTCCAATATTAAAAAGCCACTCAGCGTCTCGCCGATAGAGCTGCTCACGCCCGGCTCACAGAGGAAGTAATGCAAGTAAAGCGCGCCGCCGATGAAAAACACAAGAGCATCGGCATTCTGTAGTCCTCAGGGAATGAGCTAAAGCAGAAGATTTCCGATCTATCGGCAAAGAGAGAAGCCCTGCTAGCTGAACTCAAATAGGTAGAAGAGGCCCTGACCCGAGCTCAGCAAGAAGAAAGTCAACTGCCTAAAACGCTCAGAACTCTTCAGCAAGAAAAAAAATCCAAGCCCGCAAAGCACTGTAAATGAAGAAAAAGCTGAAGCCGATAGAGGGTTCTGCCGATGAAGACATTCGAAAAATAGAAGAGGCCAACCAGATCCGTCTGCGCGCCATATCTACTATCCAAGCTCTACTGAACCTATGAGCTCTTCATCGTCAACTCGCTCAATTATGCTCTTATAAAACTTCTAATCATTTTGGTTCAGCCGATAGGACTGTTATCGGCACCTAAACATTATGCATGATCCTAGATACAGTTCATCCAGCCGATAGGAGTGTTGATCGGCATTTAAACTTTCACGCATCAACCCAAATACTTGGGTCGTACCTCTTTAAATATTTTCCATTTAATGCTCTGGGAAATTCAACTCCTTCGAGAGTTTCTAAAATATAAGCATTGCCAGGAGCAGACCGACTTATCCGATAAGGACATTCCCAATTAGGAGACCATTTTCCAAATTTTGGACTTTTAGTCCCAATCGGTAGAATTAACTTCCACACCAAATCTCCATCGGCAAACTCTTTATCCTTCACCTTTTTATCATACCAATTAGCAACTCTCTCTTTATTTTCTTCTATGCTAATTAAAGTTTTCAACCGATGCTCTGCCAAATCATCCAACTCATCTTTCATCAAGGTAGCATAGTCATCGGTAGTTAATTGATCTTGAAAAGACGTCCGTCTAGATCCAGTCTTAATTTCCCATGGTAACACCGCATCGTGTCCATACACCAATTGATAGGGTGAAACTTTGGTTGACCCATGACATGCCATCCGATATGACCACAAAGCCTCATTTAACAATGTATGCCATCTTCTTGGATTTTCTTCAACTTTCCGCTTAATAAGCTTAATAATCCCTTTGTTAGAAGCCTCGACCTGCCCATTAGCTTGAGCATAGTAAGGAGAAGAATTCAACACTTTAATCCCCATACTGATTGCAAATTCATCAAACTCTCCCGATGTGAACATAGTACCCTGATCGGTAGTGATTGTTTGAGGAATGCTAAATCGGTAAACAATGTGTTCTTTCACAAAATCAATCATGTTGTCTGATATCACTTTCTTCAAAGGAATAGCTTCAACCAATTAGGTATAATAATTGGTAGCAACCAAGATAAACTTATACCCTTTGCTTGATGGTGGATAAATTTGACCGATGAGATCAATAGCCCATTCCCGGAACGACCAAGGTTTGATAATAGGATTCATGGCCGATGCGGGCGCTCTCTGAATATTGCCAAACTTCTGACATCCTTGACACCCCTTGAAATATTTAAAGCAATCTTCAAGTGTAGTCGGCCAATAATATCCGTTTCTTCTAATCATCCATTTCATCTTAAAAGCCGACTAATGTGCTCCACATACTCCTTCATGAATTTCAACCATCAAGCTCCTAGCTTTAGCATCACCCAAACATTTGAGCAAAACTCCATCTACCGTCCGATAATACAATTCTCCTTCAAGGAGTACATACTTTGTGGCTTGAAACCTAACATGCCTCTCAACTTTCTTAGATGGATCTTTTAGATAATTAATAATCTCCCTTCTCCAATCATCGGCATCAACTGCCAATAACACATTCGAGATGAGTTGATATCCGAGGTGTGTTGGGCCAATCGGTTAGCTTCTTCATTATGCAATTGAGGAACATGCTCCAATCGGAAATCTTTGAATTCCTTTATCTGTTGTACACACTTTTCATAGTAGGTTATTAAAACCTCACTTCGGCATTCATAAATTCCAGCCAACTGATTTATAACAAGCATAGAATCGCCGAAGATTTCAACAGTATCAGCATGAACCTCATTTCATAATTCCATCCCTTTGATTAGCGGTTGGTACTCAACCTGATTATTCGTTGATGTGGCAACAATCGGCAAAGAAAACTTATGCTTCTTTCCCCGAGGAGAAATTAACACTATGTTGATTCCTGCCCCTCGGTCACATGTCGATCCATCAAAGAAGAGCGTCCATGGAACGATTTTCAAAGCTTTCACTATACCACAATGCTGAGTCACAAAATCAGCCATAATCTACCCTTTGACTACCTTAGCTGACAACGCTAGTATCCACTTGCCAAATTCCGACAACACTAGTATCCACTTGTCTTTGATATGTGACAACGCTAGTATCTCGGTCACATGTCAAATTCCAACAATGCTAGTATCCACTTGCCGATTCTACCACTCATAATCGGCATTGATAACATATATCGGAGTACATCATCTTTGCATATAACAGTGCATTCGGTCGATAGCAAGTAGTGCCTCAATTTGATGCAAGAGAAGTATAAACTTAGGCACAACTTTTCAATTGCTGAATACCTCGTTTCAGCATCCACCAATCTTCTACTTAGATAATAAATCACATGTTCTTTCCCTTCAAATTCTTGAATTAGAGCTGAACCGATGACCACATCATCGGTAGAAAAATATAACCTGAAGTGCTTCCCCTGCTGAGGTGGAACTAAAACCAGAGGATTCGTCAAATAATTCTTGATTTCGTCCAATGCTAACGGTTGCTCTTTTCCCCACACAAATTCTTGATTGGCTTTTAACTTAAGCAGAGGACTGAAAGCACGAATCTTACCAGACAAATTAGATATAAATCATCTAATAAAATTTATCTTACCGATCAATGATTGAAGTTCCATTTTATTAGTGGGAGCAACTATCTTGTTGATGGCATCAATGGATCTCCTACTAATTTCAACCCCCCTTTGATGCACCATGAAACCAACAAATTGTCCTACCGATACACCAAATGCACATTTATTAGGATTCATCTTTAAACCATGCTTCCTTGTGCACTCCAACACCTTTTGCAAATCGGCTAGATGTCTTGTGAAATCTCCAGACTTAACCACCACATCATCAATATATATTTCTACTATCTTGCTGATGAACTCATGAAAGATGAAATTCATAGCCCTCTGATAGGTAGCACCAGCATTTTCAGACCAAAAGTCATGACTATCCATTCAAATAATCCAACATGACCAGGACATCTAAATGCCATCTTGGAAATATCTTCTTCAGCCATAAATATTTGATTGTAGCCTGCATTGCCATCCATAAAGCTAATAACTCGATGTCCAGCCACAGCATCAACCAACAAATCAGCAACCGGCATTGGATATCCATCCATCGGCTTAGCATTATTGAGATTCCTGAAATCAATGCAGACACGAAGCTTCCCATTCTTCTTATAAATGGGAACAACATTAGAAATCCATTCGGCATACCGACATTGCCGAATAAATTTAGCTTCAGTAAGTTTAGTTATTTTGGCATTAATGTCAGGATTAATATTGGGATTGCATCGGCATGATGGCTGTTGATGCGGCCGAAACCCAAACTTGATAGGCAACCGATGTTCAATAATCGATCGGTCTAAACCAGGCATCTTGGTACAATCCTAAGCAAAGCAATCTTTATATTCTTTTAATAAGTCGGTCTATTGTTGCTTACACTCAGAATCTAACTTAGCACTAATAAAAGTAGGCCTTGGCCTATCACCATTACCTATATCTATTTCTACTAGATCATTAGCCGATGTAAACCCCTGACCAAACTTTTTGTCATCGGCGAACCTATCCATTAAAACTTCTCGTCGGAACCGATTGCTTAGATCGGTGGAATTTCACAATCAGCAACCTTGAGAAAATCCTTCTCCCAAACTTCTCCTGAAATGCATCTGGTCTTTTCATAAGTGTCTACCTCTGCCGATGCAATAACGTACGAAGAATCTCTTGGGACAATTTCAATCTTGTCACCTACCCACTGAACCAAGCACTGATTCATTGTAGAGGGAATACAACAATTGGCATGAATCCAATCTCTCCCCAATAGCAAATTATATGCACCTTTTCCACTGATGACAAAGAAAGTCGTCGGCAAAATTTTGCTGCCCATGGTCAATTCAACACATATGGCCCCCTTGACTGGAGACACATTTCCCTCAAAGTCTTTCAACATCATATCGGTCTTGGTCAAATCCTGATCCCCTTTGCCAAGCTTCCAATAGATCGCATATGGCATAATATTGATAGTAGCTCCACCATCTATGAGTATGTTGGTCATCGACTGTCCATCAACCCTACCTTTGACAAATAAAGCTTTAAGATGCTGCCTTTTATCATCAGCGTGCTTTTCAAAGATAGCTGTCATTGGGTCAAGAGTCAACTGAGCTATCTGATCAAGGAAATCTATCTCATCATCCTCACTAAAAGGTGGAAGAAACTCTATCGGCAACATAAATACCATGTTAACATCTGCCGATGGACCCTTTCCCTTGTGATCCGACTACTACCGATTTTCAGACTTAGAAGAATTCTCTTCCTGATTCAATTCTTCCTACCGTTCTCGCTGCATCCTCCTTTTCTGTGTCCTTGTCAATCCTTCTGGACACCACTGGGGAAGTTGTGGTTGATTTACCGGTTGATACCGAACCACCTTTGATTCGACCCGATGAGTATTAGCATCTCTACAGAAAATAAACTCATTGAGAACTCGTGCATCCGCCATCTCCTCAAGCTCCTATTGATTTCTAGGAAAATAACCGATACGTTCACCAAGCCTGTCATGCACACTAAGCCTGCCCCCCAGCCGATCATGAACTGACATCCTTCCTCTAATCGGCCCATTGAAACGCCGATCATCATCCTGATATCGCCGATTTGGTCTATCATACCGATTGTAACCATTGCACTCGGGGTAGTCTCTATCAGTTGGTAACTTAATGTTTTGCTCCCAATAGTGGATGAAGAACGGGCAATTCCAATGATCTTTATGCCAATTCCACTCTTGTCGGCGCCTTTCTCCTTCTCGGCGTCGATCCTCTTGTTGGCGGTGATACCGATCTTCATGCTGCTGCCATGTTTCCTGATGTCTCCTATGAGTGATCACAATGCCAGATCCATGAGGTCTTCTAGAACTAGTGCCTTCCTAGATTAACCCTTTACCTTTAGCGTCATCGGCAGTGATTTGATGCTGGGGGTCTATCGATGCGCTTCTCTCAGCTGCTTTCGACGTCAAGACTTTGGTCTTTCCCTTGGCATCCAGCATGTTTGTGGAAAAAAAGATGTTGATCAATCTTCATTGGCTTTTGAGATTTGGAGTTATCAAATTTAATCCTTCCGGATTCTATAGCTGATTGCAGCTGCTGTCTAAACACCTTGCACTCATTTGTGCTGTGAGATGTCGCATTATGCCACTTGCAATACTTGATTTTCTTCAATTCTTCTGCCGATGGAATCACATGGTTGGGTGACAATTTAATTTGCCCCTCCTGAAGCAGAAAGTCAAATATCCTATCGGCTTTGGTGATATCAAAAGCAAACTTCTCTGGTTCCTTATGGCCAAAAGGAAAAGACATCGCCTTTTTGTTCTTCACCCACTCTGCCAAGCCGATGACTGGTTCTTCATCAGAATCTGAACTTGTCACCTCATCGACAAATGACACCTTTTTGTTCCAAGCTTTGCTAGGCTCAAAAGCCTTGATATCTTGATTAGAAATCCTCTGCACCAAGTGGCTTAGACTTTCAAACTCTTGGGAGGCATACTTGTCTTTGATATTGGCACCAACCCTTGAAAAGCCAAATCGGCTAGCTGCCGATCATCCAGAACCAGGCTATAACATTTGTTCTTGACATCCCGCAACCTCTGCACAAAACTTTCAACCGATTCATCATTGCGTTGCCTCAGCCTTACTAAATCGGTAAGTTTCTTCTCATGAACTCCGGAAAAGAAATACTTGTGGAACTGCTTCTCTAAATTAGCCCAGGTAATCACTGAGTTTGGAGGCAATGAAATAAACCAAGTGAAGGCCGATCCAGATAAAGATGATGAGAATAAACGAACTCTTAACTCGTCTCTATTAGTAGCTTCTCCACATTGGATGATGAACCTTTTAACATGTTCCATAGTCGACGTGTCATCTTGTCCAGAGAATTTGGTGAAATCCGGCACCTTGTATCGATTCGGAAGAGGGATGAAATCATATGCAGGAGGATACAGTGTCCGATAAGAATAATTATTGACCTTGCGTTTTATCCTGAACTGGTCTCTCATTATTTCAGCTATCTTATGGACCCAATTGGCATCGGCATCCTGCCGATGTACAGGTTGAGGTTCTGGCGCCTGCTGATAAGCTTCTATGTGCCTTTGAGGTGCACGATCTCCAGGCATCATGGCATTAGCTACAGCCTGTTGACCACCCATCTGCTGAGTGAAATTCATCGGCTGATTTGTTGGACCTGGATTCTGAAAACCAAGCTATATTTGTCCCGTACCCTGATGATTCTGCTCAGCCATCTGTGGGAAAACAAAATGCCCTGTCCAAACATTGTTAACATTCATCGGCGTAGGCCCTGCCGATGGCTGATAATTGGGTGTCATCATTGGATTAACATACCCTGCTTGAGTCATAAACCTTTGATGCGTCGGCAGCGGATCCACCGATGCGTTAGGTATCTGAAATGTCAGCATCTGAGAATTCCCAATAAAAAGCCTTGCAGTAGTAGTTGTAGAATACTGGGGATTTTGAGTCATCGGTGATATCGGGGGTGCCGATGTCATAGGAGCCTTGCCTATCACGTCAGCCACTTGAGACATCCCAGAACTATTTACACCAAAATCTAGGGGCATACCATATCCCCACCAGTTGGGAGGAACTTGACAATTTTGGATTACAGACCCTAACATTGCCGATGCCAATAAATCCGTAGCTAGTTGGACTTGTCCCTCTGATGTTGCTGGAGTAGTCCTCATCGGTGTAGATTGCCCATTAGTTATCCCTAACATGCTTGGAGGAGAAGTAACTTCAACGGCTGGAGGAGCCGATGGAGTTGTAACCGATGATGAACCTGGCTGATGATAGGCTGGGCCCACATAAGATGGTGGTATCTGTCCTTCTTTAAAAGTTCTAGCTATAGCATTGAAAACTGTATTGGACAGTACACTAGATTGATTGATTAAAGCATGATTAATAGCACTATCAACCATCTCTTGCAATTTACCACGATTGGCTTCAAATGTGATTTGCCGAGGCATCGGCAATGCTTCCTTTTGGATCACCTCACCGCTCCTATTGAGACTGAAGGACTTGAAACACAGCTGCTTGTACTCCTCTATAGCTTTTGCCATAGCTTGCTTCTGCTCATCTCTAAGATTGGCCTCACTTACGGCAATAATGTTGTTTGCATCGAAATCTATATTCGACATGTTGATCTTGATGATGAATCTAGGTCCCACTGGGCGTACCAAAAGATGTGTTGATGCCAAAATAGATCTGCAAACACAAAGGGCTAATACCCGATTCGAAGTTGTAATACCCGATTTTAAGGACAAAATCAGATACACACCATATGTGAGTTTTAGAAGTCAAATCCCACATATAGCTACAAATAAAGGGTAATATCAAAAGACAATGCATAAATATATAACATAGTATAGAAGAGATAACCTTTGATAGCAAATAGCGGATAGATAACTCCAAACTTTGGGTATTACAGAAGTTAAGGCGTGCCAGCCGATTTGACCTTATAATCAACAAAGATGATAACTCAAATACTTTGGTCCCGACAACAGCGATGCGCCTGAATGTCACGGCCATAAGGTATTCATGCGGAACTCGAGAACTCGCGGAGTTTTGACTCGATGAATTCCTAAGAACTCGTAAGTAAAAGGAAAATATGCAGATTGACGAAGTCATCAAAAAGTAGATGCTGGAATAGATGTAAAAACTTGTGTTTTATTGATTGTGTATATTACATTGCTACTGGGTTTATATTTATACCCCTCCTAGAAGAGTTACAATTAGACATGACTAGGATTCTGATTCCAAACTAGACAGAATCCTTGTACAAAACATACTCTAATAACTATGGAAAATATTAATTTATCCATCCTAGGCGGTCAGCGCACCACCGTCACCTTTTCGGCAAGTCCTACACCTCCTTCTGCTATCATCAGCGAATCACCCTTCATCGGCATCGTCAACTATCGATATCGGCCATCGGCATGGACCAATCATCATTCCTGTACTTAGTCACATTCTAGTGTTTTGTCATCGACATCATAACCCATCAGTAACTCTGTTAACCGGCCATCACACCTTTCGCCTGTCGATCTATGTTTCATTAACTCCTAGATACATGTCCAAAGATACGTGTCCAAAAATGACATCAACAATAATGATAGCTAGGAGGTATCTCTCTAGGTGCCAGTCTTCCTTGATAAGGTGGAGCGTTGAAATCTCTAGCAAGCCTCTGGCTCTGAGGAAAAATTTTCATAGCCGATTGATTATAATCTAATGTCGCCTGTTGCACTGACTGCTGAACAGTGTTGTTGTTGATGGTCCTTAAGTATTAATTTTAATCATCAAATAAACAAGGAAAATGATCCATATACAAGCAACACCTAGAATTAGGGTTTGATCTGACAGAATTCCATGAGTTTTGTTGTTTATCTATTTCTGCAGGGGTAATCAGGAAATATGGAGGAAAGGCCCACATGTCGGGTTTATATATAGATATTAATGTGTGCACCAATTTTTCTCAGTCTAGAAGAGTCCAGAAGCCACACGAATGAGCGGGAGGCCGAGCGGGCCCAGCAGCAGGGCGCCCGCCCTGCCCCCTAGGGCGCCTGCCCCCCTATGGTTGCCAATCAGCACGAGTCACACAAATTATGCTCCACCGCCTCTGAGGATCAAGGAAAACCATTCAATTAAGGTCGGTTTTATCCGACGGCCCACGTTCATTTGAGAGGGCTATATAAGCAAGGCCCCTGGTCCCTGGAGGAGAGCAATCCCATTATTCATTAGCATATTTTCCACAGAGGATTCAGAGAGAGAGGTCCCTCTAGGGTTCCAATCTCCTAGGGCTTAGCATCCAATGTGAGATTAGAATTAGTTCTTCTAGATTGAGAGAGACAGAGTGGAGGTGTAGATCGGAGGAAGCCCGACCTGTCGGTGTCTACTCCGAGGTTGTACCTGCAGGATCAAGTCTCCTAACCCGAGGCTTGCTCCTAGGATTCTTCAGTATTTGAACTTCTAAATTCTAGTAAGTTCTTTGTTTTATGGTCCTTTGGTTTATGAGTTTACTTTGATCTCTTCGCGTAGAGTTTAGAGTAATCATCGCTAGCATAAACGTGGTGTTTGGGCTAGGATACTCATAGATATCCCCTATCTAGCCAAATCGTGGTAGTAGCAAGGAATGTGACATTTCTGTAGCTACCTTTGTAGCCCATAATCCCGTTAGCAGGATCGGTAGGGTTTATAGGTGCAAGTTGAACATCCTTTGTGGTGTCTAGATTCCGTAAGCCTCCCCAATAGAATAGTAGATCATCCTTACCAAGGTTAGAACGAGGGTGTAGTTGTAGTCTTCTCTATACATCGCTCACATCAAATCATAGTGGTTGTAGCCTATTGGTTAATAGTAATAGATTTGGTTAGTCAGATGCACGCTTTCTCCTAGTTGTAAAATATAAATATGATACTCTGGATAACCTCTCGGGTGAAGTGCTCACCGATATCTGTGTGCTTGTGGATCATTTCCTGATTGCGTTACCAAATATCAACAAGTATTTCTGGCGCCGTTGCCGGGGAGAAAGACGGTTTGTTGAGATAACCTTGAGTCTTGCTACTAGCTTGTATTTATACTTTTATCTTTTCTTATCTTTTTATATTCTCTATTTTCTTTATTCTTACCTTATGGAAAACCAAGATTCTAAATCGATTTATCAATTTGCAAAACCTTCGGGAACTGACCTTTTACCATGGGAGTCATCACAACCTATCCAAACATCCTAGTATAGGTTAAGTTTGAGGTTAATTGCCATGATTGAGAACATATCTTTTTCGGGAAACGAAGACGAAAACCCTTACCTCCATTTTAGAGATTTTGAGCAAACATGCGATTGTTTTCGCATTGAAGGCATTTCTGATAAAACTTTATGTTGGAAGCTTTTTCCTTTTTCTTTAAGGGAATAAGCTAGACAATGGTATAGACAGAAGGTAAGTCAACAACAAGGTGAATGGGGAGTTTTACGAGCAAACTTTTGTCTAGATTTTTATTCCCTCGACCGTATCGCCGATCTTAGACTCGAAGTTCTATCTTTTAAACAAAAAGAAAATGAAACTTTGGGTAAACCGTGGAAACATTTTTTTGAGCTTTTAGAACCTGGTCCAAAACTTAATCTTGAAGACCCTATTCTTCTTTTACATTTATTTCGAGGTCTTCAGAAAAACCATAAACAATTGCTGCGTACAATGTCTAGAGGTTCTTTGTTTCGTATCCCAACTCATGAAGCTAGGGCAATCTTAGACAGAATCCTAGAAGCTGAGATAGATAATACCCTACATGATGAAACCTACGAAGCCGAAGTAGACACTCTACAAAATTCTTCATCTGCTTTAGCTATCCCAAGTTCTGAGCTACAAAAGGAAGTAATTCCACCACCTGATTTCATGTTAGATATAGAATCTGATTTTTTTGCTGATTTTGGAAACATTTCAAATTACCATTCTATAGACAAACCCCAAAATGGTCATTTTAGCATTTGTTTACCAAATGAATATCAATTAAGAGAGCTTATTTCAATCATGAGTAGCGAATGGTTGGAGGAATCAGAGGTTCCTCTGAATTGATCCGTTTGGATACACCTCCTATACCTATACGCTGTGCTTATAATTCTGATCAATTTGATGCTCTCTATAATCCTGCTGTGGGGATCAACATCATGTCTAAAGCTTTTGCACATAAATTATTTGGAAAATTAATTTTAACCCCCACAACAAAGTTCATAAAGGATTCTTCGGGACAATTGGTCCATAGTCTTGGAATTTTGAATGTCCTACCCTTCATGGTAGAAGGCTCCATGGTTCATTTGAACTTTTATATCTTTGATACATGGGACTTCGACCTGTTGATAGGACAACCTTTTAGAAAACTCCTTTATGAAGGTCAAACTGAAAAGCTACACATTTCTTTTGGAAAAGATTTCATATTTCCTATAACAATTTCTCATTCTTTGAATAATAAGACCGAATCATATCTTCTGCCTGATCCTATGGAAGAGGTAAAAGCTACGTCTTTAGAGCTTTTAAATGAACCGAACTTAGAAAAAGAAGCTCCTTTCTTCATAGAAGAGGACGCTGAACCTTCTGAACCTGAACCCTTAGATGAGTTTGCAGAAACACCTAAACCTCCCATAGAGCTTAAACCTTTACCACCCGGTCTTACCTATGCTTTCCTTAATAATAATCTAGAGTTTCCTATAATCATGAGTGATAAACTCACTCAGGAGCAAACTCTGCGATTAATGACTGTTCTAGAAAAACATCACTGAGTCTTTGGCTACTCACTCCAAGATCTTAAAGGAATCAGTCCTATGATTTGGACCCATCGTATTCCGACAGATCCTTCTGTTTCACCTTCTCGAGAGCCCCAACGTAGACTTAACAACGCGATGAGGGAAGTAGTTAAAAAGGAAGTTACAAAGTTGCTGCATGCAGGGATTATATATCCTATGCCGCATAATGAGTGGGTGAGCCCTGTCCAAGTTGTGCGTAAGAAGGGAGGCACGACTGTTGTCATGAATGAATAGAACGAGCTAATTCTGCAACGCACCGTTATAGGGTGGCGGATGTGCATAGTCTATAGGAAACTGAACAAAGCCACGAAAAAGGATCACTTTCCTTTACCCTTTATAGATGAGATGTTAGAGCGGTTAGTGAACCACTCGTTCTTCTGCTTCTTAGATGGATATTCAGGGTATCACCAGATCCTGATCCATCCAGATGATCAAAGCAAAACCACTTTTACATGCCCTTATGGAATGTATGCTTATCGTAGAATGTCTTTTGGGCTATGTATTGCACCAGCTTCTTTTCAAAGATGCATGATGTCCATATTTTCTGATATGATTGAAGAGATTATGGAAGGATTCATGGATGAATTCTCTGTATATGGAAAAACTTTTGATAATTGTCTTGAAAACTCAGACAAGGTTTTGCAAAGATGTGAACAAAAGCACTTAGTCCTTCATTGGGAAAAATTTCATTTTATGGTTAGGGAAGGAATAGTGCTAGGACACCTAGTGTCTGAAAGAGATATTGAGGTAGACAAAGCTAAAATTGATGTAATTGAACAACTACCTCCACCTGTAAATGTAAAAGGAATTTGAAGCTTTCTTGCCCATGTTGGTTTTTATTGCAGATTCATAAAAGATTTTTCATTCTTTGCTAGAGCACTCACTATTTTGCTAGCCAAGGATGCTCCTTTGGAATTTGGTGATGCATGTCTAACAGCTTTTGAATTATTAAAGAATGCACTCATCTCTGCACCAATCATTCAACCGCCTGATTGGTTGTTGTCTTTTGAAATTGTGTGATGCTAGTGATTATGCTGTGGGGGTAGTTTTGGGACAAACTAAAGATAAGAAGCATCATGCAATTGCTTACGCCAGTAAAACTTTGATAGGAGCTCAACTTAATTATGCAACCACTGAAAAAGAGCTTCTGGCTGTTTTCTTTGCCATTGATAAATTTAGATCTTATCTGGTTGGAGCTAAAATAATTGTTTACACTGATGATGCTGCAATAAAATATCTGCTCACTAAAAAAGATATTAAACCTCGCTTAATTAGATGGATCTTGTTAGTCCAAGAATTTGATTTGAAAATAAAAGATAAAAAGGGAGTACAAAATTCTATTGCTAATCACTTGTCTAGAATGCACTTTAATAATCCACAGGAAACACCCGTCAATGATTCACTCTGGGACGACATGCTCTACGGAATCAATAGGTCTGACCCCTGGTATGCAAATATTGTTAATTTTATGGTTTCAGGGTATGTACCACCTGGAGCA
Organism: Sorghum bicolor; assembly: GCF_000003195.3. Taxonomy (NCBI): domain Eukaryota; kingdom Viridiplantae; phylum Streptophyta; class Magnoliopsida; order Poales; family Poaceae; genus Sorghum; species Sorghum bicolor. Next base: position 38,421,366 of record NC_012878.2, read on the forward strand.
AACAAGAAGAAGCTTATTCAAGAAAGTCGTTCACACATATGGGATGAGCCATACCTCTTCCGAGTATGCTCTGATGGCTTACTCAGGAGATGTGTGACCACTGAGGAAGGATGGAAGATCATCGACAAATGTCATTCATCACCATATGGAGGTCATTATGGAGCATTCCGTACACATTCAAAGATCTGGCAGTGTGGATTCTACTGGCCTACAATGTATGAAGACATGAAGCAATATATCAGAAGATGTGGGCCATGTCAAAGACACGGAAACATAAATACAAGAGATTTCATGCCACTCACCAACAACCTTCAGATAGAGCTCTTTGATGTCTGGGGAATAGACTACATGGGTCCATTTCCCCCATCAAAGAAGTGTGAGTTCATCTTGGTGATGGTTGACTACGTCTCCAAGTGGGTAGAGGCACTACCATGCAAGCATGCTGTCGGTGTTTTGACCCCGGGGGGTAACACCAACGAGTAAATTTGTGTGCGTGTCCCCTCTCCCATACAACGGGTAGTGATGTATGAGAGGTTGTTCTACGTATATTGTCTTGCGTATCCCTTCCTCAGCCCCCCTTTTATAGTTCCAAGGGGAGACATAGGTTACATGGCATAGGCAATAGAATAAGGCTCGATAGGGGCGTGGCGCGCTGACCTACTCGAGGCCTCTATACCGGCATGGTCTCGAGCCGTCTTGTTACTGAGTACTTTTATAATGATTGCGCATGCTTCTGAATTCGGCTCCTAAACATCGCCTCGGATTGGCTTAATCATGGGCACGCCTGTACATCGTGGCTGTAGTCACATCCAGAGCGGTTGAGGTGCTGACTTTTGTCGTCTGACTCTTCCCTGGGAAGGAACGTGTTCGCTCGAGGGTTTGGCACTGCATATGACTTCGTTGAGCGGTGCGCTGACTCTGGGCACCTCGAGGGACATCGTGATATGAAATCTTGACTATTAAACTGTGCTTGGTTGTACTCTTGCTTATCTGGGGGATAAAGCTACGAAAAGTGGGGATTAGACGAGTGCTTGCTCCTTATCACGTTTCCCGTGACTGTCGGGTTAGGTGAGAACATAGCAGGCGCATTAAATGCCCTGGCCCCCGTACCCGCGACAGGCGGCGGACGGCGCCTTTGCGCTCGAGGCCTGTCAAGTCACTCGAGCCACATCTGTATTCGACGACTGTTGTTTAGCCGAGCCTCTGTCGATTCGCACGACCTTATTTCCGTGTTCGAGGCTATGGTCAACATCGATCCTTAGCGATCATGCGTGTAAGCGGGGACGTCGAGTTAGGGCCTCGACTTGTGTACGGATCCTTTCGTTATGAGCATCGGTCGGGGTACCCCTTGCTAATACCCTCGACAGTAGCCCCCGAGTCTCTGCTCGAGCGCTTGCGCTCGAGTAGAGACTCTTCCGTCGGTCGGGTTTCCGTGGGGTCGCACGAGAGACCCCCACGGGGGTAGCCCCTGAGCCCTTGGAGGAGTCTTTGACTCCTTCGAGGGCTATACGGCTTTTTCTAATGGAATTATTCTCGATAGCTGGTTTTGAGCCATAGCTGGTCCGTTTTGCCTTTTCGAGGCTCGGGTCATGACGTACTCCCGGTGGAGAGAGCGTTACCTACCCCTGGACGAGTCCCTGTAGGGTAATCTAAGTGAGAACCCGTGCCCCATTCTAGGGGTTAGCTGTAGCCCGGAGGCGTTCTCATAAAAAGCGGGTTTAGTGCGGTCGGGGTTACTGGTCTCGTTCGATAGAGTCCAGCGGCTCGTTGCCTCCCTCCGTGGGGATTCCTCTCGACCCTCTTGCCCCTGCCTTGGATATCCCGAGCCAGTTTTCGAGGCAGACCTCGTTTTCGACCCCTCGCCGGGCATCCCTGACCCTGGTACTCGAGGGCGATCGTCGAACCCATCCAGCGTGCCGGTCTGCGATCCATCGACGTCTCCGTTGTGGTGCGCGCGTACCTTACCTTACACGAGAACGAAGAGCCGTGGTGGCATGCCTTTTTAGGAAGGAGTCATTGCAGCACTGTGCCATTGTGGAATTCGTAGCGTCCTTTCAGTGAGAGTAACAAGACCGTTAGGTGGCGCATTTACTAGTGAGGTTAACGTATTCACCGGATCTGCCCATTGGGGGTCGGATGTCTATAAATATTGCCAAATCTCTTGGCCGCTACCCCTTCCTCCTTCCGCCATTGTTCTCGCATTTGCTCTCCTTGCCATGTCGACGAGCGCGCACCCTCGAGCACACAGCAGCAGGGCCACCTTCCTCCTTCCGTCAAGATGCCGGTGAGGCTCGTCACCCCCGATGATTGGTGCCCGTCGTCGATGACGGACCACCGGTTGTTGGACCTCGAGAAGGAGGGACTCCTGCGCCCCCGCGTCTCTTTGTCGTGGCCAGAGTGGATCGCGCCGGCGGCGGACCACCGGGAGCCGAGACCGCCTAAAGGGTACATGGTCTCCTTCGCCAAATTTCATCGCAATGGCCTCGGTTCTCCCCCAAGCTGCTTCATGCGGGCGCTCTGCCATCACTACGGTGTGGAGCTCCACCATTTTTCGCCAAACGCCATCACTACTGTGGCGATTTTTGCCGCGGTGTGTGAAGGTTACCTGGGGATGATGCCGCACTGGGATCTATGGCTTCATCTGTATTGGGGCGAGCTCTTCCGCACCACGGGTGGAGCCACAGGGGTGAGGATGCCGCTGCGGGCCGGCTGCCTCAACCTGGTACAGAAGACAGGCCTAGCGGAGGAGCCTCGAGAGTATATCCCAACTGGGCTAACATCGAACCACGCCCAATGGGATTCCCAATGGTTCTACCTTTGTAACGACGACGACCTCTTTCGTGACTACGCCGGGCGCATTATCTCGGAGCGCCCGGAGAACTAGAAGGCGTCGTCAAGACCCTTCAGTCACGGCTCCGCCCCATCCTGGACGCCCTGAAGACGTTGCGCGAGAAAGGTCTGACCGCCGCGCTCGTGCTCTCAGCGGTCCACCATCGACGGGTACTCCCGTTAATGTCTCGACCGCTGAGAATGGACGAGATGGGTCCCGGTGTCTCGTCTCGTGACCTTGAGGCATGCTGGATGTCCAACGAGGAGCCTGCTGACGAGGAGGTCACTGCTAGGGTTAGGGCGGCCGTCGCCGGCCATTTTTAGCCCGAGCACGTCAATAGCTTCCCCATGAAGCCTGACGAGGGCTACTACATCCTGGTGAGCTCTTCTTATCGCTGTCACTCGGTTTTCGATCTTTTCGATCTTCCTTGGGACTTACGCTTGCTTGTATAGGGATCGATCTATGCTCGGTCCTCAAGGCCTCCGGTAAAGGAGGACAATGTCGATTGCGAGAGGAGGCGCGAGTCCGCAGAATAGCAAAAGTCTGCAAAGTACTTGGAAAAGAAAAAAGAGAAGACGAAAAACCTCAAGCGGCAAGCGCTCGAGAAACGCCGCGCGAAGTCGAGGCAGAAGGGGGAGTTCGAGGAGGATTCCCCTCACGATGACAAGGTGAACGAGGGCGATGATGACTGCGACGACTCCGAGGGGATGGTAGCTCGCCTTGACAGGATCCTCGAGGGCCCGCCGCGAGCCGACATCGATATATCGCGGGCGGGGGTTTCCAAGAGGGCATCAAGCGGTCCTCGCGATGGGCAACAAAAGGAGGCATCACTGCGCCGCTCTCGTGCCGACACCCCTCCAGCGCCCGCGTAGGGCTGAGCCATTTCCCAGCCGCAACCCCCTCCAGTGCCCGGAGCGGGCCACCGGATCAAGACTATGGCGACGGGGCCATTGACCCGCGGCCGTGCCACCATGGCGGCTTCAAGGCAGAGGGAAGGAGGTCGCGAGAGCACTAGCCCCAGTGCTCGCCAGGCAGGAGACGTGGAGCCGAGGCCCGCGCCCGCCTAGGAGAATCCCGGGGTCTCGACGCGGGGTGGCTCGAGGCCGGCCGGTCTAGGGACCGGTAGGCGGGTTGTTCTTCCCGTGGGGTAAGATTTCCACGTTGCAATTTTCGTTTCTGATGTCTTATGCCCCTGTTGGTCTGTGTTGATGCGATCTTAGCGAGCACGTCGGCCGCTTCATTGTATTGTCACGCAACGTGAACGAGTTCGAGGCCGTGGAACTTGTCCTCGATCCTGCATACTTCTTTGTAGTACGCCTCCATCTTCGGGTCGTGGCAGCTCGAGGCCTTCATCACCTGGTCGATGACTAGCTGAGAGTCGCCTCGAACGTCGAGGCGACGAAGCCCTAGCTCGATAGCGATCCTTAACCCATTGACGAGGTTCTCGTATTCTGTGACATTGTTAGACACGGCGAAGTGCATTCTAATGACATACCTCATGTGGACGACGAGGGGTGAGATGAACAGCAGGCCCGCCCCAGCTCCTGTCTTCATGAGGGATCCATCAAAGTGCATCATCCACAGCTCTGCTTGAACTTGAGCTAGGGGGAGCTGAGTGTCTGTCCATTCCGCGATGAAATCTGCCAGGGCTTGAGATTTGATGGCTTTGCGGGGCGCATAAGTGTGGGTCCCACCCATGAGCTCGACCGACCATTTGGTGATCCTCCCAGTGGCCTCTCGATTCTGGATGATCTCGCCCAGGGGGAAGGACGAGACCACCGTGATTGGGTGGCCGAGGAAGTAGTGTGGTAGCTTGCGTCGGGCGAGAATCACGACATAGATCAACTTCTGAATCTGAGGGTACCGTACCTTAGTTTCCGAAAGCACCTCGCTGATGAAGTAGATCGGTCGCTAGACTAGTAGCGCGTGTCCTTCCTCTGGCCTTTCGACCACCACAGCCGCACTGACAACCTGGGTCGTTGCTGCGACGTATAGGAATAGAGGTTCTGCAGGCTGAGGGTGAACTAGGACCAGGGCGGCAGTTAGCATCTTTTTCAGGTTGTCGAGGGCTTTCTCGGCCTCGGGGGTCTAGGAGAAATGATCAGCTTTCTTCTAGAGTCGATACAGTGGCAACGCCTTTTCTCCTAACGGCTCAGTGCCGCCAGGCAACCCGTGACTTTCTACACGCCCTTGACATCCCGAATTGGCCCCATCCTTGCAACAGCCGAGACTTTCTCGGGGTTAGCCTCCATGCCGCGTCGGGAGACTATGTAACCTAGGAGCATGCCTCGTGGTACGCCGAAGACACATTTCTCAGGGTTGAGCTTGATTTTATTAGCGCATAGACAACTAAAGGCGATCTCGAGGTCCTGAATCAGGTCGCCCCGTTTTTTCGATTTGACCACGATGTCGTCGACGTATACCTCGACTGTCGACCCTATGCGTTCACCGAACACGTGGAGCATGCATTGCTGGTATGTCGCCCCAGCATTTCGAAGCCAGAAGGGCATGGTCACATAACAATACATCCCAAAAGGCGTGATAAAAGATGTCGCAAGCTGGTCAGACTCTTTCATCTTTATTTGATGGTAGCCATAATATGCATCACGGAACGAAAGGGTCTCACATCCTGCGGTAGAATCAACAATTTCGTCGATGCGTGGTAAAGGAAAAGGAACTTTTGGACATGCTTTATTTAAACTCGTATAATCGACACACATCCTCATTTTCCCATTCTTTTTCTTAACTAATATAGGATTTGCTAACCAGTCGGGATGATGAACCTCCTTGGTGAATCCGGCCATCAAAAGCTTGTGGATTTCCTCGCCAATGATCTTGCGCTTCTCCTCGTCGAAGCGACGCAATTGTTGCTTCACTGGCTTAGAACCGGCTCGAATCTCCAAGGAGTGCTCGGCGACTTCCCTCGGTATGCCAGGCATGTCTAAAGGACTCCATGCAAACATATCGGCATTCGCACAGAGAAAGTCGATGAGCATGGCTTCCTATTTGGGTCGAGGTCGGCGCTGATCGTCAACGCATTGTCGTTGGAGCCATTGGGGTCGAGCGGGATCTTCTTAGTGCCTTCCGCTGGTCCGAAGCTGCCCGCATGACGTTTGGGCTCTAGGGCCTCAGCGACAAGGGCCTCGAGCTTCGAGGTGAGTTTGGTGGAGTTCTCGACGGCTTCTCCATACTCGATGCATTCGACGTCGCACTCATATGTGTGTTCGTACGAGGAGCTGACGGTGATGACTCCCTTGGGCCCGGGCATCTTCAGCTTCAGGTAGGTGTAGTTGGGGATAGCCATGAACTTGGCATATCCCAGACATCCGATGATGGCATGGTACGTACCGTGAAACCCCACCACTTCAAAGGTGAGAGTTTCCTTCCTGAAGTTGGCGACTGTGCCGAAACATACCGGCACGTCGATTCGACCTACTGGCAATGCCTTTTTTCCTGGCACGACGCCTTGGAAACCGCCCGCGCTTGGTTGGAGCTGCGCCCTCTCGATGCCAAGGAGGTCAAGGGTCTCGAGGTAAATGATGTTCAGGCTACTACCGCCATCCATCAGGACCTTCGAGAGCCTAGTGTGAACGATGATAGGGTCGACGACGAGCGGGTAGACGCCGGGAGCGACCACCCTGTCGGGGTGGTCGTCGCGGTTGAAGGTGATGCGGGTGTTCGACCAGTCGAGATACTGAGGCACCGCCATTCTTGCTGCAAAGACCTCGCGGCGCTCCCTCTTGTGTTGTCTCGTGGTGAGCTGCGTCGAGGGTCCACCGTAGATCATGTAGCAGTCGTGAACGGTAGGGAAGCCTTCGTCTTCTTTGTTTCCCCCCTTGTTGTCGCTCTTGTCTTTCCTCTAGTCGTCCTTTTTCAGCCCCAGGCTATCGAAGTACTTTTTCAGCATGTGACAGTCTTCGAGCTTGTGATTTGCCCCTCCCTTGTGATAAGGGCAGGGCTCCTTGAGTATCTTGTCGAAGATGGCCCGCTCTAGGGGTCCTCGAGGCTTTTTGCGCTCTACGGCGGCCATGAAGTCATCGTCGAGAGCCTCCCGCTTGAATGGTCGAGCTTTCTTCTTCTTCTTTCCTTTCTTAGACCCTCTGCTGGGGCCCTCATCGTCGTCAACCAGCATCTTCCCTTGGTTTCCTTCGTGGCTGAAGGAAGCTGCGACCGCTTCTTGACCCGCAGCTTAGTTCGCCACCATATCCATCAGTTCATCGACGGTCTAAGGCCAGTTTCGACCCAGTTCTCGTACCAGGTCCTTGCATGTGGTGCCTGAGACAAAGGCCAAGATGACATCGTGGTCGGGGATGTGCAATAGCTCAGTGCGCTGCTTCGAGAAGCGTCGAACGTACTTTCGGAGAGATTCTCCTTATTTCTACTTGCATTTGCTGAGGTCCCATGAATTGTCGGGTCGTATATAGGTCCCTTTGAAGTTTCCTTCGAACACTAGGTCCAAATCGGTCCAGTCGTGGATCTGGTTAGCGGGGAGTTCCTCGAGCCATCTGTGAGCGGTGTCCGAGAGGAAGAGCGGTAACTGGCGGATGATGGCTCGATCGTCTCCTCCAGCTCCTCCCAACTGGCATGCCAGCCGGAAGTCTACCAGCCACAGCTCCGGCTTGGTCTCGCCGTTATATTAGGCGATGCTGGTTGGGGGTCGAAACGGGCTTGGTAGCGGCGTGCTGCGTATCGCCCTGCTGAAGACTCGAGGGCCTGGTGGTTCAGGAGCCATTCGGTCTTCGTCCCTGTTGTATCGTCCGCCGCGGTGGGCGCTGTAGCCACGTTCCTCTACATCCCCATATCGGCCGCGGCGATGCTCGTTGATGTCATATCAGGCGTCGCGTTGCCCTCAATTGTCGACGAGGCGCTTCTGGATGGGCGCCGTTTTCCTATCTCGAGGGGGTGGTCCTTGGTTGACAGACACCTCCCTCTCGATTCGGGGTGGCTCGACGTGTTTTTCTCTGGCCAGCCCTCATCGTCGAGAGGACGAGCTTTCGGCTTGCTGAGCGGCCGCCACGTGGAGCCGAGTCTGTACCTCGTCTCGAATGCGCCACGCCTGGGTATTTGAAGGCTCAGGCATGTTACATAGCAGCATGGTTGCTGCCACGATATTCTGGCCTGCTAGAGGGAAGCGGCTAACGAGTGGCTCTGGCTCATTGTCCCCGATGATTTGTCGGTACACATCTCGAGCACGACTACGCGCGCCTCCGCCATGCGGGTTCGGTTGGTCCTGCTCGAGGGCCCGCTCGAGTTGGGTGAGGCATTCGTGGTCCTCGTTGAGCTTGGCCTTGAGCTCCCGTAATTATGCAAACTGCGCAGCTTTGTCGTCCTGTGCTGGAGGGTTGACCTGTCTGTCGTTCCCAGGTGTCCTGGGATCTTCTCTTGCTATGGGGGCTCGGCCATCGGCGATGGTATCTTGCATGTCGTCAGTAGTTGCTACCTCAACATCGACGTTGAAGCACTCCCTCGTAGGGTCGTAGCTGTCGGATTCGGAGTCGGGATCTGGTTCAGCGGCGTAGAAGCATCTGCGCCCCTCCTCCACCAGCTGCTGCCTGATAGAGGTGATGGTGTATCGCTCGGGTCCTAGGCGTCAGAGGCTCCGTACTCGAGAAAAATCTTGCAGCTCGGCCGTCCGTTGTGCTTGTTGCTGTGTCTCAGCGTCGCACGAGAGGACCAGTGGTCGCTCCACATAAGTCTTGGCGTCTGGGCATATCGCCCTGGCGAGCGACGTCGCGGCATTGTCTAGACCGAATGGGTGTGATTTCCCGGAAGCGAACAATCCGTGCGGTAGCAGCGTCGTCGAGGGTGAGAGCGCGCGAGGTGCGCTATCTCCCAATGTCGTCGTGTGACCGTCTTAATGCCGGGCCATCGTATCCGTGGCCTCGGCGCGCGGGGCTATCGGCTCCTGCGCCACCGCTCGCCTCGCACGATTCGATGACCGTGAAGCAGCAGAGGGGCGGTGGCGGTGCTGCCACGCCTCTTCTTGGGCGGGGAGGCGTGGTGGTGAGGCCATCTCGGGGACTTTGATCATGCGGGCATGACGCGAACTCCTCCCGCTCCTTTGTCTGAGAGCAGGATCATGTCGTAGCCGAAACTGGTGGACATGAACTCGAGGCTCCCAAACCAAATCACCGTGGAGCGTGGGATCGGCAAGACGAGAGTGGCCATCTGAGAGGAGATGAGAAGTCGGTGGAAAACACGCAAGACCCCTACCTGGCGCGCCAACTGTCGGTGTTTTGACCCTGGGGGTTAACACCAACGAGTAAAATTGTGTGTGTGTCCTGTTGACGGTCCTTAAGTATCAAATTTAATTATCAAATAAATAAAGAAAAGGATCCAAATGAAATCAAGATCTAGACTTAGGGTTTTATCTGACAGAATTCCACGAGTTTTGGTGTTTGTCTATTTCTGCTGGGGGTTATCAGGAAATATGGAAGAAAGGCCCACATGTCGGGATTACGTAAAGATATTAACGTGCTGCGCAATTATCTTACATCTAGAAGACTCCAGAAGCCACGAGACCGAAGCAGAGGCGAAACGGGGCCAGAGACAGGGTGCCCGCCCTGCCCCTGAGTCCAATCAGGACTCGGCTTTGCGGGAGATCTCCACCGACCTAAAGGATGAATCTAAACCATGCAATCTATGTCGGTTTGATCCAAGGGCCCATATTCACTTGGAGGGACTATAAAACCAGACCCCCTGGCCCCTGGAGGAGAGAGCCTCTCAACCCTAATTCATTGTTCCATCAAGGGAGAAGAAGCCTCTAATCAAGATTAGAGCCACCACATCAATTAGACATCTAGATTAGCATAGCTACATAGGATTAGAACTAGAAGGAGTCAATCTTCGATTGGTTTCCGGATCTGTCAGGAGGATTCTTGGTAATTCTCTAATTGTGCTTCTAATTGCTTTCTAATTATCTTTGTTCTTCAATATTATGAATATGACTTTGTTCTACTTCAATATATTGCTTATGACTTTGCTCTACTTGCTTATATTCAAGATTATATTGTTCTTAGTTTATCATAGTTATGTACTTAGCTTAGTTAGATTGGATCTATATACATGCTTAGGATCGTATAGCGTTTATCCATCGGATCCATGGGTAAATGATAGATATTGTGTAGGCGTGGTGCTTATACCGTATTTATCTGCGATTGTACCCAATATGCCAGATCATGGGGTGGTTCGTGATAGTGACAGCTTCATTGATTCTTATATAGTCCCCCTCTCGTGTATTGGGCTGGCAGAGCAACATTATTACAGGGGAGTGATTGCTATGTTTCTCATATTCCTTGCTAATATCACTATGCATGGGTGTAGTCTTGTCTCGCAATGATTGCTAAGTATGCTTGCACTAACTATGATATGCTAGACTATATAGTTAAGAATAACTTAGGGAATATTCTTGTAGTTTGTTCTAATACCATGCTAATGACTTTCTAGAGTATCTAATTGAGGTGCTTATCATATTTATTATGTGGCTAGATCAGACTAGTTATCCTTGTCACTATTATTATTTCATATATCTTTTAGGTGACACTTATCCCTGTATGATGAGTTAGATATAATGTTCTCAATTATACATGCAATGATAGATGCTCAATCTCATATTCTATTCTGTAATCATTAGTGATGATTTCTAATCCCTTCCCAGTGGTAAAAATATAAATAACGATACCTGGAATACTTCCCGGTTAAAATGCTACATCGGTATTAATCTGTGCGCTTGCAGATCCCATTCATTATTTATTTAGAAGAGCAATTGCATATTTCAATACCGCGTCTCTTATATCATGCTGGGGATGACAACTTGGCTTAAGTGGTGTGAGGGATAGGTTTGGCATTTTTGGCACCGTTACTAGATGTAGAGAACTTAGTCTACTTTTGGTAATAATGTTAAGAATGCCCAACAAGCATTTTTGGCGCCGTTGCCGGGGAAGGTTGATTACCAATCAGGAATGGAATAAAAGATTTTGAGTTATCATTCGCATCACTAATATGATTGAGCTTATCTATTCTCTCATACAGTTTTACCCCGATATTTTTCTATTTTATCTTATGCAGGGGAATGTATGAATAGAAGACATCTTCCAGGAAATTTTGTTGACAATCCCGAAGCATTATTCAAGAAGATGAGGGCCAAGCTCAAGAAGAGATCATCAACACTTCACGAAGAAGCTTCATCCAATCAAGAAGATCACTGGAACTTGTCTTCAGAGTTCGAAGCCATGGCGAACAAATCGATCCGCGAGTTCTCAGCTCCCACTACGGACAACATCCGCACTGGACCTGCTGCAGAGATCGATGGCAACTTTGAGCTCAAGCCTGGACTTATCAACATGGTGCAATCCAACCAGTTCTATGGGAAGGCACACGAAGATGCTAGTGCTCATTTACAACACTTCCTGGAGATTTGCAACACATTCACCATAGCAGGAGTTTCCAAAGATGCTATACTACTTCGCCTCTTCCCATTCTCACTGTTAGGAAGAGCGAAGCAGTGGTTCTACGCTACAAAGGAGAAGAATACTACGTGGGCACTCTGCTCAACAAACTTCCTGGCTAAGTTCTTTCCCATGGGCAAGACCAATGCTCTCCGTGGGAAGATTACAAGTTTTCAGCAACAAAATGATGAATCTGTTCCAGAAGCATGGGAGCGCTTTCAAGACTACATCCTAGAATGTCCCCATCATGGAATGGAGAGTTGGCTATTGATGCAGACATTCTATCATGGGCTCAGCAACAGTGCCCGAGAGACTATGGATGCTGCAGCTGGAGGAGCGTTCTTATCACTTACTATACCACAAGCCACAGCTCTTGTGGAGAAGATGGCGTCCAATCAAAGCTGGAATGAAGAGAGGACCCAGACACGCAAGAGAGGTGGAGGTATGCATCAGCTGAAGGAGGTAGACATGCTGTCTGCAAAGCTAGACCTGCTCATTAAGAAGCTCGACGATAGAGTTGGAGGTAAGAAAGAAGTTATGCACATCTACGACTCTCACATGACTTGTGAGGAGTGTGGAGACACTGGACACTCAGGCAACCACTGCCCTGAGATGCTTGAGGATGTGAACTACATCAACAACAACAACAACTACTACTACAACCGTCCTCAACAAAATCAAGGTTGGAATCAACAGAGGCCTAACTACTCAGGTAATTACCAAGGTAACAATTCTTACAACAACAATAATAATTTTCCACCTTTGAGAGAGTTAGTGTCTAATCAAGGCAAGCTAATGGATAACCTATCTAAGAAATTGGCATCTAATGATAAAATGCTAGAAAATATAAATAATAGAATGGATAATTTTTCTACTGCCATCAAGAATCAAATTAGTTTAATAAAACGATTGAATCTCAGTTAAATCAAATAGCTGCTGCTGTTCCTACTACTAACCCTAGTATACCATCACAACCGGAAGGATTAGAATCTGCAAATCTTGTAGACATGTTTGATGCAGGTAATTGGAGTAACCCCGTCAATGAATTCTCTACTGACCTTCTGCCGGTCAAGAGAGGCGATCCAGGACGCCCCGTCATCCCGATCTCCATCGGCATGGTGGACTTCCCAGAAGCACTCTGTGACTTTGGCTCTAGCGTCAACATTATACCCATGGTACTCTATGAAAAATTCTTTACATATCCTTTACTAGAAACAACCATGTGTTTGGAGTTTGCAGATCAGACGATAACTTTTCCAAAAGGAATAGTGAAGAACCTTTGTGTCCGAGTTGGTACCTTATATGCCCCAGCAGACTTCGTAGTGGTAGAGACCGGAAATGATGAGAGAGCACCTATCATCTTAGGGAGGCCATTCTTGAACATCACGGGAGCTATCATCTACGCTAGTGCTGCCAAGATCAGTTTCTACGTCAAAGGGAAGAAGGAGACATTTTTCTTCAAGAACAAGACTACACAAATTCAAGATCAATCCAGACGTAAATCAAGGAAGAGGACCAACAGGAGAAACAGGAACAAGCAAGTGTGGACCGAGTCAGCTAAGATGGTCACTGTAGTTCAAGGAGGCCAAGATCATCAACTTAAGTCACCGTTTTTGACCAAGAAGGACGACCCAGGAATGCCAAGCATCTACTGCTCCATAAATGGATAGAACTTCTACAAGACATTTTGCGACACCGGATCGGGCGTTAACATAATGGCCGCAGTCACCTATCGACTCTTGTTCGGGACCATGCCACTAAGACCAACATACATTCAGCTCCAGATGGCAGATCAGACATTTCGAGAAGTTAAAGGAATAGTATCTGATGTCCCAGTCAAAATAGACGATCACTTTGTCTACACAGACTTTCAAGTTGTTGACATGGGAGAAGACGAGTATGATCCACCCATCATCCTTGGAAGACCATTCCTCAGCACCGTTAAAGCAATTATCTACATTGGAACCGGAGATGTCCATATGCACTTCCCTCAGAGAAGGTACGCCGTTATTTTACTGACCCTAACTATATCATTGAAGAATCTAAGCAGGTAAGAAAACGACGCAACCGCAACCAGAGGAGGCAGATCATCAAGGACGGATGGGCAGACTACGAAGGAGAAGTGATAAGGTCAGAAGACATAGAGTTTAAACAGAATTATCCAGAGGAGATTGAAGCACCGAGTCAGGTATGGAAAATGAAGATAACTATACAAGAAGAGGAGGCGCTGCCGGAAGTACCGACTACGCCACCCAACGAACCTCAGGACGATTAAGAAATTGGAGAGTCCCGTTCGGAGGACTTAAAAACACCGAACGCCTTGCCAAGAGGTAAACTTAGTAGTTATCCTTTCCCTTTCAATTATTTCAAATAGTTTACTTAGTTAATCATGTTCATACTATCTTAAAAATAAAATAAAAATGTGAAAAAAACTGTAAGCCCCATGTGAGTAGACGAGTGGCATAAAACCCATAAGTAAATTCACTGTGGTGGCATAAAAATAAAATAATTATTTTTCTGCTTTATAAAAACAAAAAAATATAAAAACAGGGAGTAATATTTATTAAGGAGTCTCAAGATGATAAAGGCTAGATATTTATGCTAACACTTAATCAGTTCCACAAGCTATATTGTCTATTTGAGCTCCACAGAATTTAAGAATCAAGAAGACTAGCAGACGGAGGACATTCTAATCGCTGTCAGAATGCTGCTGACTTTCAAATACACCTCTGCCACCTGCTAGCTACGTCAAGAGAAATTACGTCAAAATTCAGCTTGGGGGAGAGCACCCCCATTTATCTCGATAAGTATTTCTTTCTATCTATCTATCTTTATACTTATATTATTTTAGAATATAAATATACATAACTAGGAAAAACCAAATAAAGATTTTATGCTTATATATATTTTGCTTAGTGTGTTTAATAAATAAATAAAGTGGCTATGCTAATCTGTATCTAATAAAACTTAAGCATGGATATGATGAATAGTTGCCCTGCCTAGTTTGCACATTTTAAGTTCTCTCTCAAGTTTAGAAATAACTGTTATAATTTAAAGCTTGCTCTAGACCTAAACTTGTGGGATGAAAACTTGATCTGAAGTCTAAGTTGTTAACGGATACGATATGGGAAGGTTGAGCTGCTGTTTATCTGTTCCTAGAGATGCTAGAATTCTGGAGAATTTTATCTTTGAAAATCTTTAAAATGTTGCATGATGAGTTCCTGTATGATGAGAGTTTAAATTCCTACCACAGCCATATATACATGCTTGTTAGACTTTCAGCCACACATTTATTATTTATGAGCATTGAGTGTGGTCAAGCTGTGTAGACCCTTAGGAGCTTGTCATGTGGTTAAATCAAGATTTCACTTGCACGTTCACTCATATATGCTACTTCTACTCCGGAAGTACCATCCATATATATTCACCAATTCCATCTCCAGAATCACCTAAAATTATTCTACTCCTAATCCGGGAGAGAATAATCAAAAATATTTCTGTTTTTCCCTTGTGAAATAAATGCTCAAGTTATCTTGTTACTACCACTTGCTATATTATCTCAAGAGATGAATGCTCTGAAAAAAAAGAGAAAAAGAAAAAAAAGAGATACGAGAAAATAAAAAGGAGCAAGTGCTCGGAACCTCGAAAGAAAAGAAAGAGTGAGACGAGAGGTAAAAATGGACAAGTGTCCGACAGTAGAATTAGGGGTACAAGATACCCACCTGAGAGACAAGAAAAAGAAGAGCATCTCATTCTCCTCATAAAGTTTCAAAAGCAAGAAAGGTATGTATCCCCTCAAAGAGCAAAGTAGAATTAGACTTCCACCACCATTGTTATCACCATCATCACCATACACCATTCATTCGCCACACATGCACATCTTGATTTGGCTTATTAATTTGTTTCTTTGGATCCATGGTTTGACTATGCAATAAATGTCTTATAAGTATGTATACTTTATCTCCCACCTATGAACTCCAGATATTAAAGCCTTATTAGAGTAGGGTGAGAGAGAAGGCAATGTCACTATGTCTCATACCACAAATACTACATATCTTGAGAGAAGGCATATACCATCACTGCCTTGGTAAGGATCCAAAAATACCACAAAAGAGAGATCTGAGAGAATCATACAAGGAATTTCTGAGTTTTATTTGAAAATCTGCAAAAAACCCCAGAGCTATAGCTGATCAAGAATAAGAGACATGGCACTTGGCTAGACTGTTCTATCTTTTAACCACTCAAGACAGAAGTGACAGTTACAAGTCCCATGGTGAAGGTAAAGTAAGTAAGTTTTAAGTCTTGACAGCTTACTCTAACTCAGAGATGAGGTCTTATTTAAAAGCATGTGTACCGTCAATTTTTTTAAATATTGCAACAACTTATGATACATAGCTGAGTCTATCCTTGCTCAGGGACGAGCAAGAGGTAAGCTTGGGGGAGTTTGTTGACGGTCCTTAAGTATCAAATTTAATTATCAAATAAATAAAGAAAAGGATCCAAATGAAATCAAGATCTAGACTTAGGGTTTTATCTGACAGAATTCCACGAGTTTTGGTGTTTGTCTATTTCTGCAGGGGGTTATCAGGAAATATGGAAGAAAGGCCCACATGTCGAGATTACGTAAAGATATTAACGTGCTGCGCAATTATCTTACATCTAGAAGACTCCAGAAGCCACGAGACCAAAGCGGAGGCGAAACGGGGCCAGAGACAGGGCGCCCGCCCTGTCCTACTGGGCGCCCGCCCTGCCCCTGAGTCCAATCAGGACTCTGCTTTGCGGAAGATCTCCACCGACCTAAAGGATGAATCTAAACCATGCAATCTATGTCGGTTTGATCCAAGGGCCCATATTCACTTGGAGGGACTATAAAACCAGACCCCCTGGCCCCTGGAGGAGAGAGCCTCTCAACCCTAACTCATTGTTCCATCAAGGGAGAAGAAGCCTATGATCAAAATTAGAGCCACCACATCAATTAGACATCTAGTTTAGCATAGCTACATAGGATTAGAACTAGAAGGAGTCAATCTTCGATTGGTTTCCGGATCTGTCAGGAGGATTCTTGGTAATTCTCTAATTGTGCTTCTAATTGCTTTCTAATTATCTTTGTTCTTCAATATTATGAATATGACTTTGTTCTACTTCAATATATTGCTTATGACTTTGCTCTACTTGCTTATATTCAAGATTATATTGTTCTTAGTTTATCATAGTTATGTACTTAGCTTAGTTAGATTGGATCTATATACATGCTTAGGATCGTATAGCGTTTATCCATCGGATCCATGGGTAAATGATAGATATTGTGTAGGCGTGGTGCTTATACCATAGTTATCTACGATTGTACCCAATATGCCAGATCGTGGGGTGGTTCGTGATAGTGACAGCTTCATTGATTCTTATATAGTCCCCCTCTCGTGTATTGGGCTGGCAGAGCAACATTATTACAGGGGAGTGATTGCTATGTTTCTCATATTCCTTGCTAATATCACTATGCATGGGCGTAGTCTTGTCTCACAATGATTGCTAAGTATGCTTGCACTAACTATGATATGCTAGACTATATAGTTAAGAATAACTTAGGGAATATTCTTGTAGTTCATTCTAATACCATGCTAATGACTTTCTAGAGTATCTAATTGAGGTGCTTATCATATTTATTTTGTGGCTAGATCAGACTAGTTATCCTTGTCACTATTATTATTTCATATATCTTTTATGTGACACTTATCCCTGTATGATGAGTTAGATATAATGTTCTCAATTATACATGCAATGATAGATGCTCAATCTCATATTCTATTCTGTAATCATTAGTGATGATTTCTAATCCCTTCCCAGTGGTAAAAATATAAATAACGATACCTGGAATACTTCCCGGTTAAAATGCTACATCGGTATTAATCTGTGCGCTTGCAGATCCCATTCATTATTTATTTAGAAGAGCAATTGCATATTTCAATACCGCGTCTCTTATATCATGCTGGGGATGACAACTTGGCTTAAGTGGTGTGAGGGATAGGTTTGGCATTTTTGGCACCGTTACTAGATGTAGAGAACTTAGTCTACTTTTGGTAATAATGTTAAGAATACCCAACATGTCCCCTCTCCCAGATGGTGATGCAAGAATGACACTGAGATTTATCCTGGTTCGGGCAAGAGAAGGCCCTACGTCCAGCGGGGGAAGAAATCTTATATTGTCTTGCACCTAAGTGCTTGTAGAGGGGTGAATACAGGCGAGCGTTGCTGAGGATTCTAAGTACTGATCAGTAGTGATGTATGAGAGGTTGTTCTACGTATATTGTCTTGCATATCCCTTCCTCAGCCCCCCTTTATTGTGCCAAGGGGAGACCAAGGTTACATGGTGTAGGCAATAGATTAAGGCTCGATAGGGGCGTGGCGCGCTGACCTACTCAAGGCCTCCGTACCGGCGTGGTCTCGAGCTGTCTTGTTACTGAGTAATTTGGTGATGATTGCGCATGCTTCTAAATTCGGCTCCTGTACATCGCCTCAGATTGGCTTAAGCGTGGGCACGCCTGTACATCGCGGCTGTAGTCACATCCAGAGCAGTTGAGGTGCTGACATTCGTGGTCTGACTCTTCCCTAGGAAGGAACATGTTCGCTCGAGGGTCCGGCACTGCATATGACTTCATTGAGCGGTGCGCTGACTCTAGGCGCCTCGAGGGACATCGTGATATGGCATCTCAACTGTCACACTGTGCTTGGTTGTACTCTTGCTCATCTAGGGGATAAAGGTGTGAAAAGTGGGGATTGGACGGGTGCTTGCTCCCTATCACGTTTCCCGTGACTGTCGGCTTAGGTGAGAACATGGCAGGCGCATTAAATGCCCTGGCCCCCGTACCCACGACAGGCGGCGGACAGCGCCTTTGCGCTCGAGGCCTGTCGATTCGCCCGAGCCACTTCCGTATTCGATGGCTGTTATTTAGCCGAGCCTCTGTCGATTCGCACGACCTTATTTCCGTGTTCGAGGCTATGGTCGACATCGAGCCATGGCGATCACGCGTGTAAGCGGGGATGTCGAGTTAGGGCATCGACTTGTGTACGGATCCTTTTGTTATGAGCGTCGGTCGGGGTATCCCTTACTGATACCCTCGACACATGCTGACAACATAAGTTCAAAGAGGATGATTGAAGAAATCATATTTCCAAGATTTGGAGTCCCCAGAGTGGTGATAAGTGATGGAGGATCACATTTCATCGACAAACGGTTCGAGCATTATCTATCAAGACATGAAATCCATCACAACGTCGTAACCCCCTATCATCCTCAGACAAGTGGCCAAGCAGAGACTTCCAAAAAGCAAATCAAGAACATTCTTCAAAAGACAGTAAATGAGATGGGAACGACATAGAAGGACAAGCTACCCGATGCACTATGGGCATATCAGACAGCATACAAGACCCCAATTGGGATGTATCCATACCAATTTGTGTACGAGAAGACTTGCCACCTACCTATTGAACTAGAGTTCAAAGTACACTAGGCCATAAGGAGATGGAATATGGACCTAGATGTTGCTCGAGATCATAGAAGGATGCAATTATTAGAATTGGAAGAATGGCGAGAGAAAGCATATCACAATTCGAACATCTACAAAGATAGAGTCAAAAGCTGGCATGTCAAGAGAATCCAGAAGAAGGAATTCTCACCTGGAGATAAGGTATTACTTTTTAATTCTAGAGTGAAGCTTTTCGGGCATGGAAAACTACAGAGTAAATGGGAAGGGCCATACAAGGTAATCAATTCATCATCCCACAGAGCTATCACAGTTCAAAACGACGAAGGTACATTATTCAAGGTAAATGGTCAACGTCTTAAATTATTTTTAGAACCCAATAAAGAATTAGAGGAATAGACATGATCCATTTTTACCTTCCAATGAAGAATTAAAGCCCAAACTTTTTAATCTGACGTTTTTGGGCCACGTATATATTATTCAGGATAATAATACTTCTAGAAACACACACGAGCGAGCGGTCCGGCAAAGGAGGCACGCCTAGGGCGGGCGCCCTAGGCATTAGGGCGGGCACCCTACCACTGGCCCCTGTCGTCGCCATCTTTTTCCGTTGTGATAATCTCGCCCAACTCTATCCAAAAAACCCTAAGGATGGGTTGTTACACAAGTTTGGCGGCGGGATTTATCCCGTGGAATATTCTAGAGGCACTTTTGACTCCTATATAAATAGACCCCTGACATCAGCTTTCAACACCAATTCATTCATTCATTCTTTCCTTCCTCAATTAGAGCTTGCTTAGTCTCTCGATACTCCAATGGCCGACGAGTTCAACCCCGATTGGAAGATCGTTCCATACGACCTTAATAAGCAGCCCAAGGAAGATCCACATGCCTACGCGCTCGTGCCAGCCAACACAGAGCGACAGCTAGCAGCCATGCCATCACGCCACCGCAGCTCCACCCAATCCTACTATGCCCAACCAGTTCTCACTGCACTGCCACAGCCCCTTCTTCTCAAGGGGCCATCAGCTAAGCAGGAGGCAATCGTCAAGGTGCGAGCCAGGACGAGGGTCATGCCGCCCAAGCCCAATGAGATTGTTGTAGGCGTCATGACCAACAGGAGCGGTGAGATCAGCAGCCTCCGCTACACCATGGAGGAAGAGAGGCCCTACTTCGAGAGAATCAGAGCAGCGAAGGTTCGCTTCATCCCACCAAAGGAAGCTCTGAAGCACGCCCTCCACTCCTTCGAGACACCTCCTAAGCACCGTAAGTCTATAGCTGACACAGATAAGGAAGTCCGTGGGACAAAAAAGCTAATGATAGCGCTCTAGTCCTCAGTTAACTTCCTTAATAGGCAGGTCTCTAACTTGAACACTATTGTGCTCAACCTTAGACGCGACCTTTCTAGGGCCACTGATAGGATAAAGGAGCTAGAGCGCCACTGAGCTGTTCAGATTAGATCTTGAGGCTTGTATCTTAGTTATTCATTATTAGATTCGATTAGATTCGGCTTAGATTCATTATTAGATTCGTTTCATTATTTATTAGTTAGATTGATTGTAATAAATGCCTCAAGAGAATAAATAAAGATTGTGTCATTATTATTATGCCTCGGGTGTCTCCACTTTATTTTTATGCAAGAGAACAGGAAACAAGTATGGGGGAGATCCCCCGACATGCCGAATAAACTTCAACCGCACCTCTCCACAATTCAGGTACATACTCTGCATGCTTTATTTATACACATACACATACATCTTGGTTCGTGCAGAATATTGTCTCTAAACATGATAAATTAAAAAAATAAAATATTTCTAATCATGATCGATCTCACTCTATGATATCTCTTGAAAACCTGCAATTAATGAAAAATCATTTTAAAACCCTATGTTACTTAAGTCATTGTGGAATATGAGATGGTAGAGTATGAGTACTTTATTCTTGATATCTTTGTCGCTTGGAGAATTCCTTTCAAAAAGTTTTAAAAATATAGCTACCATCCTCAGTGTTTTATATGCCTTTTATATACCTGCTAAACCTGAAAATATTAATTATGATAATTTAAGCTATCTGCTTTGTATTGAGTTTATTCAAAACGAGTTAGACCCTTGTTGAGAGATTTATCATACTCCTAAGATCAAGACATTTTTATTGAGAAAGATTCACTCTTCCAAAGTATTATTGCATTAGGGGCATGGGCTATGCAAAAATATGAAATTCGAGGAAATAAAAAGGAGCAAGTGCTCGGAAACCTCGCAAAAAAAATGGACAAGTGTCCGGTAGTAGAATTAGGGGTACCCCGGTATCCACCTAAGAAAAAAAATTATGAGATGATAAAAAAATAATAGCCCATGGTCCCTCTAATAAGCAATATACCACTAAGAGTTGACAAGTTTTCAATTTTCAAAGTCTTTGATCTAAGAGTATGGCACTCCTCTCCTCGGATCCCGTTTTGATCACGCAATAAATGCAAGGTAAGTAAGCATGAGAATTTCTGCAAATTAAAACAGCCTCGGTGAGATATACAAAAGATAAATGAGTGATCTGAGAGCGCCTATGAGGATAAAGGTATGCTAAGTTTTATTTTCAAAAATATACAAAAACTCCAAGTGATAGGGTTGAGAAGAAGAAAGGATCTCTACTTCGACCATATAATTCCCTAACTACAGTACATAGTGGACATTTTACAACACTCTGCAGGTATGAAAAGAATGCTTTACAATGTTTTAACCCCAGTTGTTTTTCTGAACCATCCTTTTCTCGAGGTCGAGTAAAAGCCTAAGTATGGGCGAGTTTGTTCACGGTCCTTAAGTATTAATTTTAATCATCAAATAAACAAGGAAAAGGATCCATATGCAAGCAATACCTAGAATTAGGGTTTGATCTGACAGAATTCCACAAGTTTTGTTGTTTATCTATTTCTGCAGGGGGTTATCAGGAAATATGGAGAAAAGGCCCACACGTTGGGTTTACATAGAGATATTAACGTGTGCACCAATTTTCCTCGGTCTAGAAGAGTCCAGAAGCCACACGAACGAGCAGGAGGTCGAGCAGGCCCAGTAGCAGGGCGCCTGGCCTGCCCCTCAGGGTGCCCGGCCCCCTATGGTGGCCAATCAGCACGAGTCTTGTAGATTATGCTCCACTGCCTCTGAGGATCAAGGAAAACCGTTTAATTAAGGTTGATTTGATCCGATGACCCACGTTCATTTGAGAGGGCTATATAAGCAAGGCCCCTAGCCCCTGGAGGAGAGAAAACCCATTATTCATTAGCATATTTTCCAGAGAGAATTCAGAGAGAGAGGTCCCTCTAGGGTTCCAATCTCCTAGGGCTTAGCATCCAATGTGAGATTAGAATTAGTTCTTCTAGATTGAGAGAGATAGAGTGGAGGTGTAGATCAGAGGAAGCCCGGCCTGTTAGTGTCTATTCCGAGGTTGTACCTGCGGATTCAAGTCTCTTAACCTGAGGCATGCTCCTAGGATTCTTCAGTATTTCTAGTAAGTTCTTTGTTTTATTGTTCTTTGGTTTATGAGTTTACTTTGATCTCTTCGCGTAGAGTTTAGAGTAATCATCGCCTAGCGTAAACGTGGTGTTTGGGCTAGGATACTCATAGATATCCCCTGTCTAGCCGGATTGTGGTAGTAGCGAGGAACGTGACATTTCTGTAGCTACCTTTGTAGCCCATAATCTCGTTAGCAGGATCGGTAGGGTTTATAGGTGCGGTTTGAACATCCTCTGTGGTGTCTAGATTTCATAAGCCTTCCCAATAGAATAGTAGATCGTCCTTACCAAGGTTAGAATGAGGGCGCAGTTGTAGTCTTTTCTATACATCACTCACATCAAATCATAGTGGTTGTAGCTTAAAGGTTAGTAGTAATAGATTTGGTTAGTCAGATGCACGCTTTCTCCTAGTGGTAAAATATAATTACGATACTCTCGATAACCTCCCGGGTGAAGTGCTCATTGATATCCGTGCGCTTGCGGATCATTTCGTGATGGTGTTACCAAATATGAACTGTTGCAGTGTTGAGTCATGTTTGGAAATTCTCTAGATGCTTGATCTCCCAATGTCTGCCCGACGAACATCTGCTTATTCCCGACAGGAACAAAATATGTCGGTCCTCTATTCTGAATATCCAAATTGAAACCTTCCTTTATAGCATTAGTAATACCATTTAGTAATATTTCATTATGATTAGCATGGCTTTACTGATAGTTTCACTCATAGCTTGATGTTGGAGCTAAATTGTAGGGTCACGTTCTCCTTCCAAAATCACTCTTGGGAAAAGAATCTTCTGGTATACCATCTTGTCTCTGGTCCTACTGAAGGAAAGCAAGCACTTCTCTTGGTATTGATTCACAACGGTTTTAGCCAATTCCGTCAGCGAATCTGGGAGTTAATCCAGAGTGACATTGAGCACGTTCTCATTCTCTATGTTGATGATTGATGGTCCCACTCGGCATGCCAAAAGATGTGTTGGTGCAAAAATTGGTTTCTCACACCAACAATTTCGGGGGCTCTCAGAGGGAGTGCAGGAGCTGGAGTCCTAGACCTCCTAAGCCACAAACACACGAGCTTGGTGAATGGATTCTAGGGCGTACCAGTTAATTTGACCTAAAAATTGACAAGGTGAAAGTTCAAACGTCAAATTAAGGAACCTGTCGGTTATTGCCAAACAGTTCCAAGATATATGGCTTTGAGAAGCCGTTGAGCAGACGAAATTAACTAGAAAGTCAACACCTTGGAATGATGCAAAAAGATAAACGTTATCAATTATACTAAGCAAATGCATCTTTCAGGTGTAAATTATCGGATAGGCTATTTAGCCAATACGCTTGTGTATAAAAATAAGAGATAGATTGTATGTATTATCCTTTTATTCATTAAATAAACAATAGCTTACTAAAACTGGTCTAACGGCTTGCGATTTCAATAAATTACTTTCATAATCTGTATTAAATCTATATTCACCTGGTCTAACGGCTAGCGGGCTTCAATAAATCCAACACAGACTACTAGTTCATTTAATGCATAAGTAGACTCATACACACGCGCTATTTGTTAAAGCTTAACTGGATCGACTATTTTAGCCGATACAGGGCCCATGAGGCACGAACAAGGTCTATCTATGTTGTTATAATTGGATTTAGTTGTTGATGCTAGAACTAACCATAACAAAATAGATATCTCGAATGCACAATAGGTAAGGATCAAGGTTAACAAGCTAGCTATCTTTTATTTGCTTAATGATTATAATTTGCTTTAAAGCTCGTAAATAAGCATTTAGATTTGAAGGTCAAACCAACTTGTTAGGCCTTGATCGGGCAGAATATTGTTACAATAAATAAAAACATTAAACTTTGAGTAATATTGATAACTTAATGAATCTATTAAATTGCCAATTTAATAGAGCTGATAACTAATTTGAACCATAATTCATAAGAGATTGAAGCAATGCAGCCTTACAAACATGATTCAAATCGATAACTAGTTCATAATTAAGCTTGACTTGAGGTCAAATGATGCAGCCATGACAAACTGAACATGAACCATGACAATACTTACAAGCAAACCGAAGGTCAAATTCAACCGATGCAGCTCGATTTGTTGAAGGTGTCGTCGAGATCAAGTTTTACTCCTCCTAAGGTTGGTGGTCGGAGCCAAAAGGGTTTGTATTCTGATTGTGTATATTTTTACAAGGATCGGCTTCCTAATATTTATAGTCCAGAGTCCTAGTCTCATGTCCTAATATGACTCTTTCCTCAAAAAGGTAACTTGGACCCTAACTTTCCCTTTCTAATCGAACCCGATACGTCTTCTTTCGTCTTGCCTTGTTCCGACATCCTTCTGATCGACTAATTCCTTTGTGCCTTCATTTAGTCGATCCACTTATCTGGTTGTCCCTCCTTCCGCAAAGCAGGCCCACTTGGCAGTTTCTTGTCTCGCCAAATTTGCGATTAACACCAGGGGTGGGGCCTCCTGGTTCCTACTTTGAACCATGGTCAGGTATGATTTCTTTAAGTCGCAAATTTTTATTATTGTTGTTGTTTCGATTCGGAATGAAATATCTCTAGTTAAACCACCCTATACATAAATATTGAAAAGATATTTTATTCATGACCACAAGATAGACTCACACCATGATAATTCTTGGGAATTCCTATTGGTATTGGGAACTTTTATTATAGGAACCCCATATCACTTAAGTTGTTGTGGAAATAGAGATAGTATGAATATGAGAACTTGATTTCTAATGTCCAGTCATTTGGAGAATTTATTTTCAAAAATCTTAAAATTATTATCTACACTTCTCTATAGCAAGAATTAATATCCTACTAGTGCCATGCATGATATAGATAAACTAGCTCATAAGCTACTTGTTTTGTATTGAGTTTTGTCAAACCTTGTTGACCTATGTTGAGTAGATTTTCATGCTCTCAAGATCAAGATCACGTACACCCACATACATCTGCCATTCCTACACTAGGAATGCACACAAACATGCCTTTCCATCCACAAAATGTTTTACTCATACATTGGGAGAAAACACAAAAAGAGTCTTGGTAGGAATACTTGCTCTAAGTTCTTTAAAGTCTTTCTCAATTTTTTTTGGTTACAGAAGAGAGCTATGTGGCTATGCAAAATAAAGTATTGAAAAAATGGACAAGTGTCCAAGAAAGAAAAAGAAGAATAAAATAAAGAGATAGCCCATACCATCCTTTGTAAAGATCATAAATGTTTTAGAGGAAGAAGACATTCTGAAAGAGCAAAGTAGAATTAGGATTGGCCACTATAAACTTTCACACACATGCACTTCTTGATCTAAGAGTATGCTTTTCCCCTCCATAGATCTAAGTACTGACTTAGCAAAATATGCAAGATAAGTATGCTATTTCCTTGAATTACCTTCAACTCCATATAAACCTTTATAGAGTAGGATACATATGAGGCATAGATCATACATGCCTTGGTGAGTTCCACAATACCACTTACTGAGCGATTCGAGTGTGATACATGATGAAGAAGGGTAAGCTAAGTTTTTATTTGCAAAATATTATAAAAAACTCCAAGTGATAGGACTAAAGGAAAAGGGAACTCTATTATATACTATTCCATCCTTAATTTCCCAAAGTTTTGTGATAGACACTTTGAATCCCGCAGTATAGGTTTGACTTGGAATAAATCTATTGGTGATGTCGGGATTGAGGTTATGATTAAAATGATCTATTCTTTTTCCTCGAGGATGAACAAATGCCAAGTGTGGGGGAGTTTGTTGATGGTAGATAACTTCTAATTTTAACCGTCAACTAAACATGAAAATAGATCTTTTTGGAAGCACTTAGTAGATATAGGGTTATCACTAATAGAATTCCATGAGTTTTGGTGAATATCTATTTCTGTAGGGTGTTAGCTAAAACAACCAAAGATGGTCCACATGTTAGATATACATAGAGAGAATATGTGAACGTCAACTCAGGAACAATCTAGAAGACTAGAGGAGCCACCACCTACAAGCTAGAGCCCACCTGATAGAGGCCAGGGGCGAGTGCCCCTGATAGGTGGGGCGGCCGCTCGGGGGTAAGAGCCAATCAGGTTCCACCTCGTGGATCCTACATCTACCGTCTTTGAGGAGTAATCTTGGCCATCCATCAAGGACGGTTTGATCTGAGGGCTGTGGTGCTTCCTAGGGGGCTATAAATACAACCCTGACCCCCTAGGGAGGAGCTAATTCTGAATCCCTAATTTATATTTTCCAAAGAGAATTAGTTACAGAGGGGTCCCTCAAATGGATCTATCTCTATAGGAATATAGTAACAAGAGAGATTGAGAGAGTTGTTGGTGCAAAAGTGGATCTACAAACACAAAGGGCAAATACCCGATTCAACGTTAAGGCGTGCCAGCCGATTTGACCTTACAACCGACAAAGGTGATAACTCAAATACTTTTTGGTCCCGACAACAGCGATGCGCCCGGATGCCACGGCCAAGAGGTATTCACACGGAACTTGAGAACTCGCCGAGTTTAACTTGATGAATTCCTAAGAACTCGTAAGTAAAAAGAAAATACGTGAGTTGACAAAGTCGTCGAAAAGTAGATGCTGGAATAGATGTAAAAACTTGTGTTTGATTGATTGGATTGTCTTTTGCATCGTGACTAGGCCCATATTTATATCATGTCCTAAAGAGTTACTATCAAGCACGACTAAGACTCTAATTCCAAACTAAACGGAATCTGTATACAAAACAAACTCCTAATAATTATGGAAAACAACAATCTATCTATCCTAGGCGATCGGCACATCACCGTCAATTTCCTAACGATTCTCACGTCTTCCTCCATCATCATCGGCATATCATCATCCATCGACATCGGCAACCGCTAATATCAACCATCGGCAAAGGCCAACCACCATCCCTGGACCTGGTCGTATCCTATTGCTTTATCATCAGCATTATAACCCATCGGTAATTCCCTTGTCAACCATTCATTACTTTTTCGCCTGCCGATCTTCATTTCATTAATTTCTAGATACGTGTCCAAAAACGGTGTCAACACATGCCTCCAATTTCGGAGTATAAAATCATTAATGCTCCAGAATTCTCTCATAGTAATGATGCCCTTTTTTTGCCATTATTTCCTTCTGACAGCAATTAATTACCAAATCCAAACAACCTTAACCTAGATCTCCAGCATGCACCTTGAATGTCTCAACTCCTCGAACCAAATCTCCCAAACACCCGCTCATCGGCAACTTTTCTGTTAGAGTGGACTGCCGGAGAACTTGCATAGTAAAATATCTCCCAAAATCATGACCGCTTGCTGTCAAATCACCTACACAATCCCTTGATTACCATGCGAACAGTTACCATATCCACCTGAACACCCTCGAATTTCATGGATACGGCGAAGAGATAAGTCAGAAATACCCCTGCTCACTTTATCCTATAAATACTTCCTTCCTCGGCACTCCTTCTCCACCTTGTCATCCTACATCCTCCAAACCCATCTCTCTGGCGGCGGCATAGTTGAAGAACCCAAGAACTCCAGCAAAAATCTTCCCCAACGGTTCTCCAAGTCCCCGATCTTCCTCTTCTACGGGAAGAAATGGCCGTCAACTTCATCGTCCCTGAGGTTAATCTATTTCCATCTTTCTTCTCTTTGCCGTACTTTTTACATTTTGCAAGTCTACTTACTTAGCATTTTCTTTCTTTCTTTTTCTCTGTTCTTCCAATCTTCAAACCTTTAGGAATTGAGCGAAAAAGTTGTCATCCCCACCGAGCAACCCCATCTCCAATGCCTCGGTCCATTGGGTGACCCAGATCCCACTGATTTGATCAACGCAGAAACCAATAGAATACCCTTTAGGGCCGAAAATTTTTCATTAGATCTGTGGAAAGATACCTTTCGATCTTGGCCAAGTTCCACCAAGGGATGGAAAGACTGGTTCTTGAGAGTTAGCAATACGAATGAAGTACACTGGGGTGAACGCAAATTAGATCAGTGCATCAGGCTATCTACTGCCGATATGGATAGAAGTGAGTCACTACTGATAGCTGCTTCATACTTCTTGTCAGATACTCTCAATGCTTTCCTTTTTGGTCACGGCCCTGCTTCTCCCACTCTTGCCAATGTACTCATGCTCACCGGCTTAGACATCGCAACTGCCGATGATGGTCATTTGTTCGACCGCAATGCCAAACGTAAAGTAGAAACCCGCAACATCGGCGGTTGGTCAGGGTATATCTAGAAGTACTAGAGAACGGGACCAGTCAATCAGAGGGAACATGCCATTTTCCTGAACGTGTGGCTGGATAAGTTCATCTTTTGTGGCCGATCGGTAGGACCAACTTCCATCTACCTATCGGTCGCAGAAAGATTAGCCGATGGCGGCAGATTCCCTCTTGGCCGATACTTGTTCGGTTCTGTTTACCACCTCCTCCATCAAGTAGCTAAGAAGCTCCTACTAGGTGAATCCATCGGCAACTTAGGAGGCCCCTGGTGGTTCATCTATATGTGGCTCAATGTCCATATGCACAAATGCCTTCGGTTTGATTTCTTTGCACATCAATTTCCCAAAGACATCGCCGAAGATTATGAACGGGCCGACGATGAATCAGCAACTCACTCACCCCTCAACTATGGTGAAGCTGCCATAGTTCTCCCTGGCACCGGCTACAACGAAAACCAGATCGGCCGATTCTTCCAAACCTTGTATGATGGCCTCACCAAAGATCAGCGAGCTTGGATGCCTTATGAAGATCCAGAAACTAGATTCCCACACACCTTCCATCGTTTCGACGATGCTCTCAACAAGGATAATGGCTTGATGATGGCAATCATCACTCCGAGGGCCATCCCAGTGAACACCTTTGGTAGTGGGAAAAACACCAAGCCCACCTTTACAACCCATCGGTACTAGCTCGCCAACAAGCTTTTGGCCAACTGCCGATCAGACTCTTTTACGCCGATGTGGTGAAGTCAAGGGAGATCATAACCAGTGGGCTTGAACGGATAAGGATAGCCCAACTCTAGCCAAATGCTGATACGACGGACGTCGATCTATCGGCCTGGGTGCCAGCTTTCTTTATTACTCAGTTGTACAAACATTGGTGGGAGGAATGGAAGGAGCTTCTGTTCAGTGCATCGGCCCATACATACCGCAGCATGATCGACCCCGACTATAAAGTCCCCGATAACATTGTAAGTCTTTTACCGATACTTTGATTCCTCTGTTATTTCTGATCCTATTGGCAACTTATTTGTTTTCTGTTTATTTCAACAGGTCGATAACCCAGTACCGACAATCAGCAGGAGTGGAAGGTCGATCGAACTCCTTCCATCAGGCCCAATCTCTCTGATCGGCCATAATGCACCAAGCCTAGCAGTCCTGATGCATCGGAATGTGCGCTTCAAGAAGACCACCAAACGATCGAAAGTATCCCCAACGTTTGCTGTTGCCACCCTAGCACAAGCTTTCAAGGTAAAACTCTTAACAATAATTTTATACCGAATTCATCCCACACTCACTTCATCCTTTTAGGGCACATCGGCTGCAACAAGAACTTCATCGGTAATTTTTATCCTTCAGCTAACTTCCATTGGTTATTCTTTTATATTTCTACCCATAAAACTTTGGTTGTTGTAACAGCAAACCAGTAAATTGGCTAAGACCAGAAGCGCTCAAACGTCAAGTGCCGATGCCCCCCAGCCCAGCCAAGCTCCGACCAAGAGAAAGGGTCCCAAAAGTACCAAGACCCAGCCAAAGTGCTAGAAGACAGCACCATCCTCTCCTCCTCGTCCAGTATCTCCGATCCAGGTAGCATCATCCCCTTCTCCACCGGAAACTCAGACACAAGAAGCAACTTCTCCCCCTCAACTAGCACTTCAGCCACAAGAAGCACCAGCCGACGTTTCTGAACAGATTGCCGATCTGGCTGATCTGGGCACATCATCGGCAGCTCCCTCAAAACAGATCATCATCATACCCCCTCAAGGTAAAGTACTAACCATAGAATTATTACCGATGAATTTGTTTCACAAACTATAATCATCTGTGTAACTTTCCACTTGAAGTCATTTCATCGGCAACTTCAGCCGATCAAACCATAGTACCAACTGCATCTTCACACCAGAGGCATGAAATCACTTTGAAGCAAGTAAGTTATTTGATCTCTAGCCTTTATATTATTAATACTTGATCTTTGAGCAACTCATCCTCTTTCCCTTTTTAGGAACAGGACTCTCCAAATAGCTTGTTCTCTTTTGCCATCGACATTTCCGATGATGAAGGCGAAGAAGCAAGCTCTTCTCAGGCAGTGGGAATCTCATCGGCAGAGATTAAAGCTAAGTTGGAAGACTTGTTGGCCCTGTTGCATCAAGACACGGCCTAGCTAGTAGACAATTCCGATCTGTCCAAAGCTTTGTTCAAGACCCTCCGTGGTCAGATTCTAGCCGATGCCGAAGAGATCCTCTTTCAAGCTACCCACTTGGAAAGCCGTCAGCTTCAGTACCAGAAGGCTACTCAGCATCTCGCCGACAGAGTTGCTTACTCCTGGCTTGCGGAGGAAATGATGCAGGTAAAACGCACTGCCGATGAGAAGCACAAGAGCATCGGCGTCCTGCAATCCTCTCGAGATGCACTAAAGCAAAAGATTTCTGATTTATCGGCAAGAAGGGAAGCCTTGTTGGCTGAACTTAAACAAGTGGAAGAAGCCCTGATTCAAGCTCAGCAAGAAGAAAGTCAACTGCCTGAAGCGCTCAAAATCCTCCAACAAGAAATAGATACTCAAGCCCGGAAGGCGCTTGATATGAGGAAGAAGCTGAAGCCAGTTGAGGGTTCTCCCGATGAAGATACTCAAGAAATAGAAAAGGCCAACTAGATACGTCTGCATGCCATATCAACCTTACAAGGTCTACTGAATCTGTGAATTCTTCATCGGCAACTTGCTTAGCTTTGCTTTCATGAACCTTAGTCATTTTGGTCTAGCCAATAGGATTGTTATCGGCATTAAAACTTTATGCATGGTTCCAGATACACTTAACATCCCGTCCAGTCGATAGGAATGTTATCGGCATTTAAAGTTTCATGCAATAATCCAAATACTTGGGTAATACTTCTTTAAATATTTTCCATTTAATGCCTTGGGAAATTCGACTCCTTTGAGAGTTTCTAAAATATAAGCATTGCCGGGAGCATATCGATTTATCCGATAAGGACCTTCCCAATTAGGAGACCACTTTCCAAATTTTGAACTTTTAGTCCCAATCGGTAGAATTAATTTCCATACCAAATCCCCATCAGCAAACTCCTTGACTTTCACCTTTTTATCATACCATCTAGCAACTCTCTTTTTATTTTCTTCTATGCTTATCAAAGTCTCAATCGATGCTCTGCCAATCCATCCAACTCATCTTTCATCAAAGTGGCATAGTCATCGACGGTTAGTTGATCTTGAGAAAACAACCATCTGGAACCAACTTTAATTTCCCATGGCAATACCACATCATGCCCATACACCAACTGATAAGGTGATACTTTGGTGGAACCATGACACGCCATCCGATATGACCATAAAGTTTCATTCAACAATGTATGCCATCTTCTAGGATTTTCTTCAACTTTCCATTTAATAAGCTTAATAATTCCTTTGTTAGAAGCTTCGGCTTGTCCATTAGCTTGGGCATAATAAGGAGAAGAATTCAACACTTTAATTCCCATACCGATTGCAAATTCATCAAACTCTCCCGATGTAAACATAGTACCCTGATCGGTAGTAATTGTCTGGAGAATACCAAATTGGTAAACAATATGCTCCTTTACAAAATTGATCATATTAGCTGATGTCACTTCCTTCTAGGGAATAGCCTCAACCCATTTAGTGAAATAATCTGTGGCGACTAAAATAAATTTATGCCCTTTGCTTGATGGCGGATAAATTTGACCGATGAGATCAATGGCCCATCCCCAGAACGGCCATGGTTTAATAATAGGATTCATGGCCGATGCGGGCACTCTCTGAATATTGCCAAACTTCTGACATCCTTGACATCACTTGAAATATTTAAAGCAATCTTCAAGTATAGTCGGCCAATAATATCCGTTTCTCCTAACCATCCATTTCATCTTGAAAGCCGATTGATGTGCTCCACATACTCCTTCATGAATTTCACCTATCAAGCTTCTAGCTTCATCATCACCTAAACACTTGAGCAAGACTCCATCTACCGTCCGATAATACAATTCTTCTTCAAGGAGTACATACTTTGTGGCTTGAAACCTAACACGCCTCTCAACTTTCTTGGATGGATCTTTTAAATAGTCAATAATTTCCTTTCTCCAATCATCGACACCGACTACCGATAATATGTCCAAGATGTGTTGAAATCCCAAGGCGTGTTGAGCTAATCGATTTGCTTCTTCATTATGCAACCGAGGAATATGCTCTAATCGAAAATCTTTGAATTCCCTTAACGGTTGCATGGATCTTTCATAATAGGCTATCAAAACCTCACTCCAGCATTCATAGATTCCAATCAGCTGATTTATAACAAGCATAGAATCACCAAAAATATCAACAGCATCAGCATGGATCTCCTTCAATAATTCCAATCCTTTGATCAGAGCTTGGTACTCAGCTTGATTATTTGTTGATGTGGCGACAATCGACAAAGAGAATTCATACTTCTTTCCCCGAGGGGAAATTAATACTATTCCAATCCCTACCCCCGGTCACATGTAGATCCATCAAAGAAGAGCGTCCAAGGAATGATTTCCAAAGCATTCGCTACTCCACAATGTTGAGTTACAAAATCAGTCATAATATGTCCTTTAATCGCTTTAGCCGATTCATAACGTAGATCAAATTCCGTTAATGCTAATATCCATTTACCGATTCTACCACTCATAATCGGCATTGATAACATATATCAGACCACATCGTCCTTGCATATAACAGTGCATTCGGCCGATAGCAAGCAGTGTCTCAATTTGATGCACGAAAAATATAAGCATAAGCATAGTTTCTCAATTACCGAATACCTAGTTTCAGCGTCCACCAATCTTCTACTTAGATAATAAATCACATGCTCCTTCCCTTCAAATTATTGAATTAGGGCTGAACCAATGACCATCCCATCGGTAGACAAATATAATCTAAAGGGCTTTCCTTGTTGAGGTGGAATCAAAATGGGAGGACTTGTCAAATAATTCTTGATCTCATCCAATGCTAACTGTTGCTCCTTTCCCCACACAAATTCTTGATCGGCTTTTAACTTAAGTAAAGGACTGAAAGCACGAATCTTACTAGACAAATTAGATATAAATCCCCTGATGAAATTTATCTTACCGATCATTGATTGAAGCTCAGTTTTATTGGTTGGAGCAACTATCTTGTTGATGGCGTTAATTGATCTCCTACTAATTTCAATCCCCCTTTGATGCACCATAAAACCAAGAAATTGTCCTGCCAATACATGTTGACGGTCCTTAATGCTCATATTTAACCATCAACTAATCATGGAAAAGGATCCAAATGCAATCAACACCTAGACTTAGGGTTTTATCTGATAGAATTCCACGAGTTTTGGTGTTTGTCTATTTCTGCAGGGGGTTATCAGGAAATATGGAGGAAAGGCCCACACGTCGGGTTTACATAGAGATATTAACGTGCCGTACAATTTTCTACCATCTAGAAGAGTCCAGAAGCCACGGGAGCGAACGGGAGACGTGACGGGGCCGAGCACTGGGTGCCCGCCCTACCTTACTAGGCGCCCGCCCTCCCCCCTGGGCCAATTAGGGTGAAGCTCGGGGATCATGCTCCAGCGACCTAATACTTCAAGGAAAACCACACGATCAATGTCGGTTTGATCCGACGGCCTAGATTCATCTGAAAAGACTATATAAGCAAGGCCCCCTGGCCCCTGGAGAGCATACCTCTTCTACAGAATCAAAGCTAGGGTTTCAATTCTTCATCCATGTAGAGAGGATCCCTCTAGTTCTTCTAGTTCTACCTCTAGTTCATCTAGATCTAGTTCTAGTTCATCTAGTTCTAGTTCTAGTTCCTCTAGTTCTAGTTCTAGTTAGTTCTAGTTGTAATCTAGAAAATAGGGAGAGAGAAGAGGAGAGTGGAGGAGGAGCCGGATCTGTCGGATCTTCCTCAACATTGTACTTTTGCAGCAACTGGTTCGTTCTTCATCGTTCTCTAGGTTCTTCAATTCATAATCCTGAGTTCTTTAATTACTTTTATTTACATTCAAGTTATTTATTGGATTCCCGCTTGCATCAAGTGCTCTAATCTTTGCAACATTAGAGTAGTAATTAATAGATTAGACGTGGTGTTTAGTCTTGCAATTACCTGGAATTGCACCCAATCCTGCGGATTGTTGTGGTAGCCTTAGGGTAGTGACAGCCCTAACGGTCGACGTATTCCACCTCGTTCGGATCGGTGTTTGTAGGACCGTAGTCAGACCTTCCTAGCCCCCTTCTGATCTCTTTCTGTGGTTAGTGCTCTGATGTCCCGATATAAATAATCTTTGAAGTAATTCTTGATTCTTAGATCAACTAGAGAACTCTCAGGAAACTTCCTCTCTTCCCACCAAAAATAATTATATAGTTATCCTTGGGCGATCTTGGATCTTAATTAGTACACTCACGTTCCCTGTGAAAAATCGATACTCTGGAATACTCCCGGGTGAAGGCTACATCGGTATCCGTGCGCTTGCGGATTTTTCTGTTTGCGTTTAAAATACCCAACAAGCTTTCTGGCGCCGTTGCCGGGGAACGGTAGCTGTGCTAGTTTCGAACCAAGTCGTCCGTGTATCCTTTTTCCTTTCCTTTTTACCACACTCACCTTACCATTTTCACCACACCACATGGATTTCACTCCTATTTATAAATTCTTTGCTCCAAAGGGCGAGTTATTAGAGCCACCACCATCATCACATCCAATTCTTACAGATGGCTACGACCTCGGCCCTGATCTAATAGCCATGATTCAGGAGCAATCCTTCTCTGGGCAAGTAGATGAAGATCCATACACCCTCCTTAGAGAATTCGAGCAGTTGTGTTCTTGCCGATCTATTTCCGGCATGACACAAGAAACCCTTAAATGGAAGTTATTTCCGTTCTCCCTTTTGGGAAGAGCAAAAAAATGGTATGCTCATTCTGTAGGAGGCGTTAATGGAAGTTGGGATGAACTTCGAGACAACTTTTGTCTCGCTTTCTTCCCACTTTTTCGAATTGCTGACCTTAGAATTGAAATTCTTACATTCAAACAGAGAGAGAAGGAAACTTTAGGAGCAGCTTGGGCTAGGTTCACAAGCCTTACCAATTCCGGTCCAAACCTTTCTCTGCCTGACCATGTACTGTACTACAACTTTTATCGTGGTCTAAGCAAGGAGGCTGCTCTTCACCTCGACATTGCTTCAGGAGGCTCATTCACACACAAACTCACAGATGAGGGGAGAGCTATCCTAGAGAGAATCCTTGAAAATACCCCTTACACAGGCATTTATGAGAGTTTCCTGAAGAAGAAAAAGAAGTCGAGCCTGATCCTAAACCAAAAGATGAGGAACTTGCAACCGAGTTAGAAATTCCACCTGACCCACCTATTAATTTGGTTATAGAGAAACCTCCTGATAAGGGAATGAAAAACCAACTAAGGGATGATGAACCACCACCTTTAGAGCATCCCTTTGAATTCGAGGAAGATCTTTTTGAAGATTATGGAAACACCTCGAATTTTCCTATCCAAACACGACCTCTAGCAAGGACCACTCAATCTGTTCTAAGAGTAGAA
Source organism: Sorghum bicolor (assembly GCF_000003195.3). Classification (NCBI taxonomy): domain Eukaryota; kingdom Viridiplantae; phylum Streptophyta; class Magnoliopsida; order Poales; family Poaceae; genus Sorghum; species Sorghum bicolor. Next base: position 38,457,417 of record NC_012878.2, read on the forward strand.
TCTGTTGACATAGAACTCATCAAAAGCCTTTCGGCTATTCTGAGTTATGAATGGCTAACAGAAGCAGAGCTGTCTCCTGAGGTAGCTCGGATCATCACTCCTTCAACCATTCTTCTATGCCAAATTAGAAGGTCCGCTAGGAAGGTCCACTACAATCCATATGTTGGGATAAATGTTATTTCCAAGGAGTTAGCTGACACTCCTTATCCCAACGAGTCCATAACCCCATCTCAAAAACTTTTACAAAGTCCATCTAGGTTAATTTTAGAAAGCCATGGGGTATTAAGGGCAGTTCCTATTAGAATCAAGGACTCTGGAATATGTCTAGATTTTCACATTTTTGACATACCGGAGATTCCTCTCTTGATTGGCAGACCAATCATGAAACTTCTACAGGAACAACCACACGAGGTCATTTAGACTTCAAGGTTGGCAATTCCACTATTGTTGTTCCTCTTGCTAGATCAATTAACACGATAGTGGAACCCAAACTTGACCTAGATCCTATTGAGGAGGTCTTAATGGTGACTCAAGAGGAGATGACCCAACCATTCTTTAATCATGAACACTTTGTTCAAGAAGAAGAAGAGTTGGTAGAACCCGTTGAGCTAGACAAAAATGAACTACCTTCACCTCCTTCGATAGAATTAAAACCTCTTCCTTCTGGCCTTAGATATGTCTTCTTGCACAACAACTCAAAAACTCCAGTAATTATCAGTGACAAGATTTCCAATTATGAAACACAACAACTTGTCACTGTTCTTGAAAGGCATAGATCAGCATTTGGCTACTCACTTGAAGATCTCATAGGCATTAGTACCATTCTCTATACTCATCGTATCCCTATTGATCCCAATTCTACACCTTCAAGGGAACCACAAAGGAGACTTAACAATGCTATGCGAGAGGTTGTTAAGAAAGAGGTCCTCAAACTCTATCGTGCTGGGATTATTTATCCTGTGCCACATAGTGAGTGGGTTAGCCCTGTCCAAGTAGTGCCAAAGAAAGGAGGAATGACGGTCGTTAGGAATGAGAAGAATGAACTCATCCCTCAACGAATTGTCACTGGGTGGCGTATGTGTATTGACTATCGAAAACTCAATAAGGCTACAAAGAAAGATCACTTTCCGTTACCCTTCATTGATGAAATGTTGGAACGGCTTGCAAACCACTCTTTCTTTTGTTTCCTTGATGGTTATTCTGGATATCACTAAATCCCAATCCACCCAGATGACCAAGAAAAGACTACCTTTACATGCCCATATGGAACTTATGCATACCGACGAATGTCGTTCGGATTGTGCAATGCTCCAGCTTCTTTCCAACGGTGCATGATGTCTATTTTCTCGGACATGATTGAGAAGATCATGGAGCTTTTCATGGATGATTTTACCGTCTATGGCAAAACCTTCGATCATTGTTTGGAGAATTTAGATAGAGTCTTGCAGCGATGTGAAGAAAAACACTTAATCCTGAACTGGGAGAAATGCCATTTTATGGTTCAGGAAGGAATAGTGCTAGGACATAAAGTGTCCGAACGTGGTATAGAGGTGGACAAAGCAAAGATTGAAGTTATTGAAAAACTTCCACCTCCCACGAATGTGAAAGGAATCCGTAGCTTTTTGGGACATGCAAGGTTCTATAGACGCTTTATCAAGAATTTCTCTCAAATTGCTAGACCCCTAACTAGTCTCCTAGCTAAGGATGCACCTTTCATCTTTAGTGATGAGTGTCATGAATCTTTTCAAACTCTTAAGAAAGCACTCATCTCAGCCCCAATTATCCAACCACCTGATTGGAATCTTCCTTTTGAGATCATGTGTGATGCTAGCGATTTTGCGGTTGGTGCCGTTTTAGGACAAACCAAGGATAAAATGCATTATGCCATATCCTACGCTAGCAAAACCTTGTCTGGACCACAGCTCAATTACACTACAACTGAAAAAGAGCTTTTAGCTGTTGTCTTTGCTACAGACAAGTTTAGATCTTACTTAGTGGGGGCAAAGATAATCATCTATTCAGACCATGCTGCTCTCAAGTACCTCCTCACTAAGAAAGATGCTAAGCCTCGTCTAATTCGATGGATTCTTCTTCTCCAAGACTTTGACATAGAAATCCGAGATAGGAAGGGAGTTGAGAATTCCGTAGCCGACCACTTGTCTAGGCTTCAATATAAGGAAACACATGATGAGCTTCCCATAAATGACTACCTAAGGGATGACACCCTGCTTAAGATAACACACGCAGATCCATGGTACGCAGACATCGTAAACTTTATAGTAAAAGGCTATGTCCCACCTGGTGCAAACAAAAGGAAGTTGCTTCACGATAGTCGTTTCCACCTTTGGGATGAGCCATATCTTTTTCGAGTCTGCGCTGATGGACTCTTGAGAAGGTGTGTTCCTATGGCTGAGGCTACTCAAATTATGGAAAGATGCCATGCCTCGCCATATGGAGGACACTATGGAGCATTTCGGACACATGCTAAAATTTGGCAAAGTGGTTTTTTCTGGCCAACGATGTATGAAGATACAAAGGACTTTGTCAGGAGATGCCACCGGTGTCAAAAACATGGGAATATTAACTCACGAAATGAAATGCCTCTCACAAATAATCTTCAAGTAGAACTTTTCGACGTATGGGGCATTGATTTCATGGGGCCATTCCCTATGTCCGGGAATTGTGAGTATATCTTAGTAGCTGTGGACAATGTGTCCAAATGGGTAGAAGCCCTACCTTCTCGATCAGCTGCTTCAAAACATGCCAAGAGAATGTTCCATGAAGTAATCTTTCCTCGCTTTGGTATACCCCGGGTAGTTATAAGCGATGGAGGTTCCCACTTCATCGACAAAATCTTCCGGAAGTACCTAGCCGATCATGGAGTTCGACACAACGTCGCAACACCGTACCATCCTCAGACTAGCGGTCAAGCCGAAACATCTAACAAACAAATCAAAAATATTTTACAAAATACTGTATATGAGATGGGTAAGGGGTGGAAGGACAAACTTCCTGATGCACTTTGGGCATATAGAACTGCATTCAAAACACCCATAGGCATGTCACCTTATCAACTTGTATATGGAAAAACCTGTCATCTGCCTGTGGAAGTAGAGTTTAAGGCTCATTGGGCACTCAAGAAATGGAACATGGATCTCCACCTCGCTAGTGAGAATCGTCTGATGCAACTATCTGAGCTAGAAGAATGGAGAGAGAAAGCCTACCACAATTCAAGGATCTATAAAGAGAGAATAAAACGATGGCATGATAAGAGAATCAAGCACAAGGAGTTTAAGTCTGGAGATAAGGTTCTACTATTCAATTCAAGAGTTAAGCTCTTTGGGCATGGTAAGCTACGAAGTAAGTGGGATGGACCATATAAGGTTATTGACACTTCAACTCATGGAGCCATTACCATCCAAGATGACATAGGTAACACTTTTAAGGTAAATGGTCAATGCTTGAAAATCTATCTTGAGCCACAAAACAACCTGGTAGAGGAACTTGATGTGATTGAGTTCATAGAATTCTCATATTAAGCTCTAGACAATTACCTAACCCTTAACATGCTCCACAAGTTTTGTTGTCTATTTGGGTTGTGCAGGATTTTGAGGCTTAAGAAGAGTGAGACCAACTATGCAGGCCACAAGAGTGAACGACTATGTCAACATCCAGCTTGGGGGAGGCACCCCCACGTGTATCTAGATAAGTATTACTTTTCTTTCTTGGTTTTATTTACTAGTATTCGGAAATAAAAAAATGCATAACCATGAAACCAAATAAAGTTTTTCTTTTGAGTAATATACAATAGTTTTGTGTAATCCTAAGTTTTAAATAAAATAAAAAGAAAGTTTGATTCAAGTCTAGGTAATTGACAAACATGATATGAGAAGGTCTGAGCTACTATTTAACTTGTTCCAAGTTTTGCTAGAGTTCTGGAGATTTTATCTTTTGAAAATCTAAAAATTCATAAAAAAAATATATGAGATCATAATACCTAGAGTCTTATAAGATATAAATATTAAAACTGTGGGCACTTGCTTTGTTCAAGCCATTGTTAATTCTTATAGTTTTGGTTGAGAGAATTATCATGCTCCCAAGCTCAAGATCTTTTTGTTTTAAAAACATAAAAGATTCACTCTTCCGAAGTATTATTGCGTTAGAGGCATGGGACTATGCAAAAATTTGATTCGAAAAAAAAAGAGTGAGACCAGAGGTAAAAATGGACAAGTGTCCGAAGTAGAATTAGGGGTACAAAGATACCCACCTGAGTGGAAAAAATGGACATGTGTCCGACAGTAGAATTAGGGGTACTTGCTGCCCACTTGAAAAAAAAAGAGACTGAAAAAAAAGAGAAAAAAAGAAAAATATGATAGCCCATGGTCCCTCTAATAAGCAATATGCCAGTAAGAGATGACAAACTTTTCAAAAAGGTCAAAGGTCTTGATCTAGGAGTATGACATTCTTCTCCCTTACTCCGAGCGTTGACATAGCAAAATGCAAAAAAAGTATGCTAAAACTTTTAGAGCTCTACTTATATATCTTTTGAGAAGAAGGCAATGCCTCAGTTTCATTTTGCAGACTTATAAAAAAAACTCCAGAACAAAGGTAAGACAGAAGAACTTGAGACATAGTGCTTGACTTGATCATTCTATTTTTCTATCACTTAAGACCTTAGTAATAACTTAAAAAACCCTGTAGTAAGAGGCATAAAAGTAACCCCTGTTTTCTTGTTGATTTTAGTTTTGCTCAGGGACGAGCAAAGGTTAAGCTTGGGGGAGCTTGTTGACGGTCCTTAATGCTCACATTTAACCATCAACTAATCATGGAAAAGGATCCAAATGCAATCAACACCTAGACTTAGGGTTTTATCTGATAGAATTCCACGAGTTTTGGTGTTTGTCTATTTCTGCAGGGGGTTATCAGGAAATATGGAGGAAAGGCCCACACGTCGGGTTTACATAGAGATATTAACGTGCCGCACAATTTTCTACCATCTAGAAGAGTCCAGAAGCCACGGGAGCGAACGGGAGACGTGACGGGGCCGAGCACTGGGCGCCCGCCCTACCTTACTGGGCGCCCGCCCTCCCCCCTGGGCCAATCAGGGTGAAGCTCGGGGATCATGCTCCACCGACCTAATACTTCAAGGAAAACCACACGATCAATGTCGGTTTGATCCGATGGCCCAGATTCATCTGAAAAGACTATATAAGCAAGGCCCCCTGGCCCCTGGAGAGCATACCTCTTCTACAGAATCAAAGCTAGGGTTTCAATTCTTCATCCAAGTAGAGAGGATCCCTCTAGTTCTTCTAGTTCTACCTCTAGTTTATCTAGATCTAGTTCTAGTTCATCTAGTTCTAGTTCTAGTTCCTCTAGTTCTAGTTCTAGTTAGTTCTAGTTGTAATCTAGAAAATAGGGAGAGAGAAGAGGAGAGCGGAGGAGGAGCCGGATCTGTCGGATCTTCCTCAACATTGTACTTTTGCAGCAACTGGTTCGTTCTTCATCGTTCTCCAGGTTCTTCAATTCATAATCCTGAGTTCTTTAATTACTTTTATTTACATTCAAGTTATTTATTGGATTCCCGCTTGCATCAAGTGCTCTAATCTTTACAACATTAGAGTAGTAATTAATAGATTAGACGTGGTGTTTAGTCTTGCAATTACCTGGAATTGCACCCAATCCTGCGGATTGTTGTGGTAGCCTTAGGGTAGTGACAGCCCTAACGGTCGACGTATTCCACCTCGTTCGGATCGGTGTTTGTAGGACCGTAGTCAGACCTTCCTAGCCTCCTTCTCATCTCTTTCTGTGGTTAGTGCTCTGATGTCCCGATATAAATAATCTTTGAAGTAATTCTTGATTCTTAGATCAACTAGAGAACTCTCAGGAAACTTCCTCTCTTCCCACCAAAAATAATTATATAGTTATCCTTGGGCGATCTTGGATCTTAATTAGTACACCCACGTTCCCTGTGGAAAATCGATACTCTGGAATACTCCCGGGTGAAGGCTACATCGGTATCCGTGCGCTTGCGGATTTTTCTGTTTGCGTTTAAAATACCCAACAATACATCATGCACATTTATTAGGATTCATCTTTAAACCATGCTTCCTTGTGTATTCTAACACCTTTCGTAAATCGGCTAGATGTTTTGTGAAATCTCCAGACTTAACCACCACATCATCAATATAGATTTCTACTATCTTGCCGATGAACTCGTGAAAGATGAAATTCATAGCCCTCTGATAAGTAGCACCAGCATTTTTCAAACCAAAGGTCATGACTATCTGTTCAAACAATCCAACATGACCAGGACATCTAAATGCAGTCTTGGGAATATCTTCTTCAGAAATGAATATTTGATTGTAACCTACATTGCCATCCATAAAGCTAATAATCCGATGTCTAGCCGCAGCATCAACCAACAGATCAGCAACTGACATTAGATAACCATCCAATGGCATAGCTTTATTGAGATTCCTAAATTCAATGCAGACACGAAGCTTGCTAGTCTACTTATAAACAGGGACAACATTAGAAATCCACTCGGCATACCGACATTGCCGAATAAATTTAGCTTCAATAAGTTTAGTTATTTCGGTCTTAATATCAGGAAGAATATTAGGATTGCATCGGCGTGCTGGCTGCTGATGCGGCCGAATCCTAGACTTAATAGGCAACCGATGTTTGACGATTGATCGATCTAAACCAGGCATCTCAGTATAATCTCAAGCAAAGCAATTTTATATTCTTTTAACAAATTGGTTAATTGTTGCTTACACTCTGAATCTAATTTAGCACTAACAAAAGTAGGCCTTGGGCTATCACCATTACCTATATCTACCTCTACTAGATCATCAGCCGATGTAAACCCCTGACCTAACTTTCCATCATCGGTGAACCTATCCATTAAAACTTTTCGTCAGAACCGACTGCTTGGATCGGTGGAATTTCATAATTGGCAACTTTGAGAAAATCCTTCTCCCAAACTTCTCCCGAAATGCATCTGGTCCTCTCATAAGTATCTGATTCTGCCGATGCAATGACATATGAAGAATCTCCTGGGACAATTTCAATCTTGTGACCTACCCGTTGAACCAAGCATTGGTGCATCGTAGAAGGAATACAACAGTTGGCATGAATCCAGTCTCTCCCCAACAGCAAATTGTATGTACCTTTTCGACTGATGACAAAGAAAGTCGTCGGCAAAGTCTTGCTGCCGATGGTCAACTCAACACATACGGCCCCCTTGACTGGAAATATATTTCCTTCAAAATCTTTTAACATCATATCGGTCATGGTTAAATCTTGATCCCCTTTTCCAAGCTTCCAATAGATTGTATACGACATGATGTTGATAGCGGCTCCACCATCAATGAGTATCTTGGTCATCGGTTGCCCATCAATCCTGCCTTTAACAAACAAAGCCTTGAGATGTTGCCTTTCATCATCAGAAGGCTTCTCAAACATAGCTGTCATCGGGTCAAGAGCCAACTGAGCTATTTGATCAGGAAATTCTACCTCATCATCATCATTAAAGGGTGCAAGAAATTTCATCGACAACATAAATACCATATTATCGATTCCTAGATTCAGAAGAATCTCCTTCCTTATTCAATTATTCTTGCCGTTCTTGCTGCATCCTTCTTTTCTATGTCCTTGTTAATCCTTCTGGACACCACTGGGAAGCTGTGTCTGCCTTATCAGTTGATATCGAACCTCCCATGATTCGACCCGATGAGTATTAGCATCTCTGCAGAAAATAAACTCATCGGGAACTCGTGCATCCACCGTCTCCTCAAGTTCCTCTTGGTTTCTTGGAAAATAGCCAACACGTTCACCAAGCCTGTCATGCACACTGAGCCTGCCCCCCAGTCGGTAATGAACTGACATCCTCCCTCTAATCGGTCCATTAAAACGCTGATCATTGTCCTGATATCGCCAATTTGGTCTATCATACCGATTATAACCATTGCAATCAGGGCAGTCTCTAACAGTTGGTAACTTGATGTTTTGCTCCCAGCAGTGGATGAAGAACGGGCAATTCCAATGATCTTTATGCCGATTCCACTCTTGTCGACGTCTTTCTTCTTCCCGGCGCCGATTTTCCTGCTGGCGACGATACCGATCCTCTCATTGTTGCCATGTCTCCCGATGTCACCTATGAGTAATCACAATACCTGATCGAGGAGGCCTCCCTGAGCTGCTACCCTCCTGAATCAAACCTTTTCCTTTGGCATCATTTGGTAGTGATCTGGTGCCGAGGATCTACCGATGCGCTCTTCTCAGCTGCTTCTGAAGTTAAAACCTTAGTCTTTCCCTTAGCGTCCAGCATATTCGTGGGGAAAGGATGTTGATCAATCTTCATTAGCTTCTGAGCTTTGGAACTATCAAATTTAATCCTCCCAGACTCTATAGCCAACTGTAGCTGTTGTTTGAATACCTTGCATTCATTTGTACAATGAGACGTTGCATTATGCCACTTACAATACTTGATCTTCTTCAACTCTTCTGCTGATGGAATCACATGGTTTGGTGACAATTTAATCTGCCCCTCCTGAAGCAGAAAGTCAAATATCCTATCGGCTTTTGTGATGTCAAAAGCAAACTTTTCTGGCTCTTTATGGCCGAAAGGACAAGACATTGGCTTTTTGTTCTTTACCCATTCTGCCAAGCCGATGACTGGTTCCTCATGAGAATATGAACTTGTTACTTCATCGTCAAATGACACCTTTTTGTTCCAAGCTTTCCTAGGTTCAAAAGCCTTGATATCCTGATCAGAAATTCTCTGCACCAAATGAATTAAACTTTCAAACTCTTGGGAAGCATACTTGTCTTTGATATGTGGCAACAATCCTTGGAAAGCCAAATTGGCTAATTGCCGATCATCCAGAACCAGACTATAACATTTATTCTTGACATCCCGCAACCTTTGCACAAAACATTCAACCAATTCATCATTGCGTTGCCTCAGTCTGACTAAATCGGTAATCTTCTTCTCATGAACCCCGAAAAAGAAGTATTTATGGAACTGCTTCTCCAGATCGGCCCAGGTAATCACTGAGTTTGGAGGCAATGGAATAAACCAAGTAAAATCCGATCCGGACAAAGATGATGAGAACAAACGAACTCTTAACTCATCTCTATTAGTATCTTCTCCACACTGAATGATGAACCTGTTGACATGTTCCATAGTTGACGTATCATCTTGTCTAGAGAATTTAGTGAAATCTGGCACCTTGTACCGATTTGGAAGCAGAATCAAGTCATATGCAAGAGGATACGGTGTCCGATAAGAATAAGTATTGACCTTGGGTTTTATCCCGAACTCATCTCTCATCATTTCAGCTATCTTATCGGCCCAATAGGCATTGGCATCCTGCTGATGTGGAGGTTGAGGTTCTAGCATCTACTGATAAACTTACACGTGTCTCTGAGGTGCACGATCTCTAGGGAATACGGCATTGGCCACAGCCTGTTGGCCACCGATCTACTGAGCAAGATTCATCGATTGCTTGACTGGCCCTTGATTCTGAAACCCAAGCTGCATCTGTCCCTACTGGAATCCCGTAGCCTGATGATTTTGTTGAGCTATCTGTGGAAAGACAAATTGCCCTAACCATCCATTGTTAACATTCATCAGCGTAGGTCCTGCCGATGGCTGATAGTTGGGTCTCATCATTGGGTTGACATACCCTGTATGAGTCATAAACCTTTGGTGCGTCGGCAGTAGATCTGCCGATGCATTGGGCATCTGGAATGTCGGCATCTGAAAGTTTTCTGTAAGAGGCCATGCAGTAGTGGTTGTTGAATATTGAGGATTCTGAGTCATCGATAGTATTTGACATGTTGATCTCGACGATATCTTGGTCCCACTGGGCGTGCCAAAAGATGTGTCGGTGCAAAAGTGGATCTGCAAACACAAATGGCTAATACCCGATTCAACGTTATGGTGTGCTAGTCGACTTGACCTTACAACCGACAAAGGTTATAACTCAAATACTTTGGTCCCGACAACAGCGATGCGCCCGGATGCCACGGCGAAGAGGTATTCACACGGAACTTGAGAACTCGCTGAGTTTAACTCGATGAATTCCTAAGAAATCGTAAGTAAAAAAATACGCGAGTTGACGAAGTCGTCAAAAATTAGATGCTAGAATAGATGTAAAAACTTGTGTTTCATTGATTGGATTGTCTTTTACATCGTGACTAGGCCCATATTTATATCCTGTCCTAAAGAGTTACTATCAAGCACGACTTGGACTCTAATTCCAAACTAAACAGAATCTGTATACAAAACAAACTCATAATAATTATGAAAACAACAATCTACCTATCCTAGGTGGTCGGCACATCGCCATCATTTTCCTAACGATTCTCACGTCTTCCTCCATCATCATCGGCATATCATCCTCCATCGGCTTCGGCAACCGCTATATCAACCATCGCAA